>NC_079211.1:36266099-36866099 GCF_029633865.1 Lampris incognitus
GGGTTTTGGACAAGAAGGCCTGAGTTTAGTGAGTCAATTAGGCCATAAATAGTAGAGATGAGGCATTTCTGCTGTAGATCCAGACTTAATAAGGTACCCATTGGTGACTCAGGGGGGTGATTGGGGAAGTGAGGGAACTGTCTTTGTACTAAATGCCTGATTTGAAAAAAACAAAACGTGGGAATTGGGTAAGCCAAACCAAGTAGAGAGTTCGGCAAAAGATATGAATATGCCATTACTGTAAAGATCTTCAATGTTCTTAATGCCACTGTTAAACCAAATACGGAATGAACAGTCTTTCAACGAAGGTCCAAATCTACAATTATTAAAAACTGGTGCATGAGTAGAGGGCCTATGCAAACCAAAATGTTTTCTGAACTGGGCCCAGATTTTTACTGATTGTGTAACTACTGAATTTGTACTGAAGGTAATGGGTAGTGGCAATTGGGAGCAAATAACAGCGCAATGAAAAGCGCGCAGATAACTGTTCCTACTACTACTACTTTCGGCTGCTCCCGTTAGGGGTCGCCACAGCGGATCATCCCTTTCCATTTCTTCCTGTCTTCTGCGTCTTCCTCTGTCACACCAGCCACCTGCATGTCTTCCCTCACTACATCCATAAACCTCCTCTTTGGCCTTCCTCTTCTCCTCTTCCCTGGCAGCTCCATATTCAGCATCCTTCTCCCAATATACTCAGCATCTCTCCTCCACACATGTCCAAGCCATCTCAATCTTGCCTCTCTTGCTTTGTCTCCAAACCATCCAACCTGAGCGGTCCCTCTAATATAATCGTTCCTAATCCTGTCCTTCTTCGTTACTCCCAGTGAAAATCTTAGCATCTTCAACTCTGCCACCTCCAGCTCCGCCTCCTGTCTTTTCGTCAGTGCCACTGTCTCCAAACCATATAACATAGCTGGTCTCACAACCATCTTGTAAACTTTCCCTTTAACTCTTGCTGATACCCTTCTGTCGCAAATCACTCCTGACACTCTTCTCCACCCACTCCAACCTGCCTGCACTCTCTTTTTCACCTCTCTACTGCACTCCCCGTTACTTTGGACAGTTGACCCCAAGTATTTAAACTCAGATGTCTTTGTCACCTCCACTCCTTGCATCATGACCATTCCACTGTCCTCTCTCTCATTCACGCATAGGTATTCCGTCTTGCTCCTACTGACTTTCATTCCTCTTCTCTCCAGTGCATACCTCCACCTCTCCTGGCTCTCCTCAACCTGTACCCTACTCTCGCTACAGATCACAATGTCATCCGCGAACATCATCGTCCATGGAGACTCCTGCCTGATCTTGTCCGTCAACCTGTCCATCACCATTGCAAACAAGAAAGGGCTAAGAGCCGATCCTTGATGTAATCCCACCTCCACCTTGAACCCATCTGTCATTCCAACCGCACACCTCACCATTGTCACACTTCCCTCATACGTATCCTGCACCACTCCTACATACTTCTCTGCAACTCCTGACTTCCTCATACAATACCACACCTCCTCTCTCGGCACTCTGTCATAAGCTTTCTCTAAATCTACAAAGACACAATGCAACTCTTTCTGGCCTTCTCTATACTTCTCAATCAACATTCTCAAAGCAAACATCGCATCTGTGGTGCTCTTTCGTGGCATGAAACCATACTGCTGCTCGCTGATCGTCACCTCTCCTCTTAACCTAGCTTCTATTACTCTTTCCCAAATCTTCATGCTGTGGCTGATCAACTTTATACCTCTGTAGTTGTTACAGTTCTGCACATCTCCCTTGTTCTTGAAAATCGGTACCAGTATGCTTCTTCTCCACTCCTCAGGCATCCTCTCACTTTCCAGGATTGTGTTAAACAATCTAGTTAAAAACTCCACTGCCATCTCTCCTAAACATCTCCATGCCTCCACAGGTATGTCATCAGGGCCAACTGCCTTTCCACTCTTCATCCTCTTCATAGCAGCCCTCACTTCCTCCTTGCTAATCCGCTGAACTTCCTGATTCACTATCCCTACATCATCCAACCTTCTCTCTCTCTCATTTTCTTCATTCATCAGCCCCTCAAAGTATTCCTTCCACCTTCTTAGCACACTCTCCTCGCTTGTCAGCACATTTCCATCTCTATCCTTGATCGCCCTAACTTGCTGCACATCCTTTGCAGCTTGGTCCCTCTGTCTAGCCAATCGGTACAAGTCCTTTTCTCCTTCCTTAGTGTCTAATCTGTCATACAACTCACCATACGCCTTTTCCTTTGCCTTTGCCACCTCTCTCTTTGCTTTACGCTGCATCTCCTTGTACTCCTGTCTACTTTCTTCATCTCTCTTACTATCCCACTTCTTCTTTGCCAACCTTTTCCTCTGTATAATTTGCTGTACTTCCTCATTCCACCACCAAGTCTCCTTGTCTTCCTTCCTCTGTCCTGATGACACACCAAGTACCTTCCTAGCTGTCTCCCTCACTATTTCTGCAGTGGTTTTCCAGCCATCTGGCAACTCTTCACTACCACCCAGTGCCTGTCTTAACTCCTGCCTGAACTCCACACAACAGTCTTCCTTCTTCAACTTCCACCATTTGATCTTCGGCTGTGTCTTCACTCGCTTTCTCTTCTTGGTCTCTAAAGTCATCCTACAGACCACCATCCGATGCTGCCTAGCTACGTTCTCCCCTGTCACCACCTTGCAGTCTCCAATCCCTTTTAGATGGCGCCTTCTACATAAGATATAGTCCACCTGTGTGCACTTTCCTCCACTCTTGTACGTCACCCTGTGTTCCTCCCTCTTCTTGAAATATGTATTCACCACAGCCATTTCCATCCTTTTCGCAAAATCCACCACCATCTGTCCTTCCACATTTCTCTTCTTGACTCCATACCTTCCCATCACCTCCTCATCACCTCTGTTCCCTTCACCAACATGTCCATTGAAGTCGGCTCCAATCACCACTCTCTCCTCCTTGGGTACCCTCTCCACCATGTCGTCCAACTCATTCCAGAATTCTTCTTTTTCATCCATCTCACACCCAACTTGCGGGGCATATGCGCTGATAACATTCAGCAATAAACCTTCAATTTCCAGCTTCATACTCATCACTCTGTCTGACACTCTCTTCACCTCCAGCACGCTCTTGACATACTCTTCCTTCAGAATTACCCCTACCCCTTTACTCCTCCCATTCACACCATGGTAGAAGAGTTTGAAGCCACCTCCGATACTCCTGGCCTTACTCCCCTTCCACCTGGTCTCTTGCACACACAGTATGTCTACCTTTCTTCTTTCCATCATGTCAGCCAGCTCTCTCCCTTTACCAGTCATAGTGCCAACATTCAAAGTTCCAACTCTCACCTCCACATGCCTACCCTTCCTCCTCTCTAGCTGCCTCTGGACATGCTTTCCCCCTCTCCTTCTCCTTCGCCCAACAGTAGCATAGTTTCCACCGACACCCTGCTGGTTATCAGTACCGGTGGCGGTCGTTGTTAACCCGGGCCTCGACCGATCCGGTATGTAAGTCTTATTTATGATCCGCATATTTGATTTGGCAAAGATTTTACGCCGGATGCCCTTCCTGACGCAACCCTCCCCATTTGTCCGGGCTTGGGACCGGCACTAAGGATGCACTGGCTTGTGCATCCTCAGCGGCTGGGTTGCGCAGATAACTGTTCCATACGGGCCCAAATAGGAGATTCACATCTGGATTATGCAGCCAATATAGAGTCTTCTGAAAATTACAAGCCCGGTAGTATTGTGTGAAGTTGGAGAGTGCAAGACCTTCCCTATTTTTTAGGAGCTGTAATACAGACTTCCTAATACGGGTGGGCCTGTTACTCCAAATGAAAGAAGAGATGAGTTTATCCAGGTCAGCAAAAAAATTTTTTTAAGGAGAACTTGAATGTGCTGGAAGAGATACAAGAACTTAGGTAAGATGACCATCTTGACCATACATACGCGACCTGCTAGGGATATCCATATATCATATATCAATGCATAGCCATTCCACATTTTTTTATGGGGGGGCAAAATTGGGTGAAGATATCTTTTAAGGATTTCGTAATAACAAATCCCAAGGTATTTAAACCCAACGTCTGCCCTTCTGAAAGGGAAGGATGAGAGTGCGAGTTCTTCACCTAGAGTGAGAGTGTCCCTCCTAGAGAATTAACTGGTAGCAACTCACTTTTACTGAGGTTCAGTTTGTATCTTGAGAGTTTGCCGAATTGATCCAGGATGTGCAACACGGCCGGGAGGGAAGACATTGGATTAGAGATGTACAGCAGCAGATCATGGGGTCATGGGGTGGGTTTGGTTTTCATGGGGTAAAACTCATAGGCACGTTTACATTTTGTTCTGTTTGTCTTGTAAACCTGTGCAAAAATGTAATAAAAAGATTATGAAAAAAAAGCTTCTATGAAATTGGAGAGAAATATGGCAAGCTCTTGGCAAGACAAGTAAAACAAAAAGGTGCCAGCTTTTTAATTCCAGCGATTAATTATGATAAGGGGGGGGGGTTTAACAGATAATGTGGAAAACACAAGGTCTTCAAAAGCTTTTATGAGAATTTGTATAAGTCAGAGGCATCTGCAGATGAAGGCAAATATCAGGAGTTTTTTTTTTCAAAAGTAGATCTTCCTACGGTGTCCCCAGCCCAAGTGGAGAAGTTGGATGTGCCTGTAGATGAGTCTGGTTAAGGAGGCTGTATTATCAGTGAAATCTGGTAAATCACCAGGCTTTATGATCCAGTAATCACTGTACTGCTGAAACAGTAACAGTAAGTAAGTAGCTTTCAACCAATTAGTCTGGAAAATGTAGATTGCATTTTTTTTATATATATATATAAATTTATTTCTGATTTTTCTCCCAATTTAGTGATCAATCGATCTTTATTTTAGTTAGTACTGCATGCGTTCTCCAACTGCATCTCTCCGGACGGCAGTCTCAGAGGAGAAGCCTTCCCACTTTCGTGACAAGGCGACTCCAGGCCGAACCACTGCTTTTTCCGACACACACACACACACACACACACACACACACACACACACACACACACACACACACACACACACACACACACACACACACACACACACACACACACACACACTTGCTTGCTGGTTGTCCATCGTGCCCGATGATGACCATCTTCTTCTATTTGTGGGTCCTTTGAGGACTCAGATAGCAGAAGATACCTGCGCAGAGATGGTTTTTAAAGTGGCATGGGGGGTGCGCTTCTCCCAACGCCACATGACTTGATTGTAGAGGAGATGGTTCTGATGGCAAGGGGGATCCCTAGACGACCGGCACCTCCACACAACTGCAGGGGGCTGCCGGAAATCCAGTTTTTCGGAAACCGCCTCGAAGCGTGCCGCCACAGCTTGCTTTTCTGTTGGGGTAAGCTCCCTTAGCCTTATGTCTTCCAGACTCACCCACAAGGCAGCGGGGCAGTGGTTGATAGGTGCCAGGGCGTGTCCACCAGGGTGGGCCTGCACACCATATCTCTGGGGCCCACTGCTGCTCCGAGATCCCCTGCCAAGTTAGCCTGGGGCCGCAAGACCCCAGTTACCATGTGTGGCCACGGGGAGGCCTGGCAGGAGTCTTGGTGAAGGAGAAGCTATATGTACTGGCAAGGGAAGGCTTACACGCTAGGATGCTTCCCTATTCGCCACAAAGGCTAGCCAGCGGCAGCAAGCTAAGGGCAGGAAGGACACAAGCGGGTTGGAAGAACACGTGCACCTTCCCTCCAACTACACACTGCTGCACTAGACGCATCACAACACTCTGTGTGTATGTACACACACACACACACACACACACACACACACACACACACACACACACACACACACACACACACACACACACACACACACACACACACACACTCAGGTGACGAACACAAGCCGACTCCGCCCCCTCCCGAAGACAGCGTTGCCAATCGCTGCTACATCGAGTCCGGCCATAGTCAGATCTGACGAGACCCGGTCCCCAGTGGGCAACTGCATCGACACAAAGCCGATGCTTAGACCGCTACACCACCGCGGACCCTCAGATCGCAACATTTTGACTCAGGTGTTAGCAATGAAAGTGGGGAAAAAAGTTATCCACAAGTTATTAATGATGACTAGGTCGGTTTTATTAAAGGTAGATCGTCAGCTGACAGCCTACTCCGTTTTATGTGGTTAAATCGTAAAGAAGATGTTCCTGTTGCTGCTTTCTCGCGTGACGCCATGAAAGCGTTTGATAGGGTGGAATGGGAATATCTGACGTATACGTTGCAGGCTTTTGGCTTTGGGGCAGGATTTATTACATGGGTTAAGGTACTATATTCAGCACCGTGGGCAGCAGTTCTTACTGCTGGCATTACATCTCCCTTCTTTAATCTGGCACCCGGGACTGCTGCTCTTTACTCTGTCTGTGGAAGTACTAGCAGTATCAACCAGAGATGATTTGAGAATTAAGGGACTGCCGGCGGGAGGGAGGGAGCACAAACTTTTTGTACGCTGACAACATATTGTTGCAACTGTCAAACCCAGATTCCTCTATTCCAGGTGTCATGGACATTGTTGAGTTTTTCTGAGATTTCGGGCCACAAAATCAACTGGCAATAATCAGAGGTAATGCCAGTCTCCTTGGGTTACCCCCCTTGCTGACATTGGCGCCTTTCCATTTAAATGGCTATCATCGAGGATGAAATATTTTGGCATAATATTGACTATAGACTTTCAGGAGATTGTTCAAATTGATATAAATCCAGTGCTTCAAAATATTAAGACTAGCTATGCCAAGTGGAATATGTTGATTTTAGTATCTCTGTGGGGGACAATAAATACAGTTAAAATGATGGTATTTTCAAAGATTTACTATATTTCTATGATGCTTCCTTTAAATTTTCCTGTCAGTGCTTAAGCAGTATAACGAGGTAGTTAGGGATTACCTTTGGAATGGGAAGAACTTTACAGTATTGCCTTTGAAATGGTTAAACTGTGCAAACACTGGTCGGGGAGTGGTTCACGTCTGGGCTGGATGAAGATAGAGAAGTCGTTTACCTCCCATGCTCTGTCTCAAAAACAATCACAGTCTCCTCCTGAAGGGGATATTAATCCATTACTTCAGCATTCATGGGAGGTTTGGAACAAAGTCCATAAAATGTTTGGCCTGTCCCAATAGAATCAAGGTTACTCATCTTTATGGGATAATCCTGCGATTAAGATAGGGAACAAAACAGTATGTTGAAGGGGATGGCACATTAAAGGTTTAGCCGCAATTGCTGGTCTATTTGGGGAAGGAGTGTTCTACTCCTATCAGTGCTAAAAGATCAATATAATTTAACTGATAAAGGGGACTTTTGGAAATACCTCCAATTATGGAGTTGTGTACAGTCTATGGATTACAATACAGGACAGGATGAAATTGTATTGCAAAGTTTCTTAAACTTCCAAATATTGCACATTCATCCTCTGTATTTTGTTTTATTATGGTAAAAGTGAGAGTCTGAGGATAATATGGCAAAGGGACCTGGACACTGAGCTTGAAGAAGAGGTCTGGGAGAATATTGTCCATAACATGGGTTGGCCAATAAGGGATAGTAAGAACAAATTTATACATTATAAAATAGTTCATAGATATTACTGGACTCCAATCAGGCTTAAAAAACTTGGTCTAATTCAGAGCAATGAGTGCTGGAAATGTAAAAGTTCTATGGGTACTTTTCTACACCTCGTGTGGGACTGTCCTCTGGTTTCCTCATTTTGGACCCGAGTAGTTGGAGCAATTGAGGAGGGGTTGGATCAGCCCTTCACCAAGCTCGCCACATTTTTGCCTTCTTGGAGTCATATCTGTTCTACCAGATGGACTTACAAAGGCACAGTTTGGGTTAGCCCTTGCAGGCTTTCTTAATGTAGCCAGGATATAAACTGGAAAAATACAAGCACACCTAGTTATAAGGACTAGATTGAACTCATAATGGTTGCAGCCTCATACAAATTAATGTTAGCCAGACTGAAAGATTCCTTGTCTAAATTATCTGAAATGTGGGGTAGCTTCCTCAGATTTATTGAGGATCATTAGATAGTAATATGTAATAGAACACTTAATGTATGTCAGGTGGAGTGTTGTGTGTTGTCGGAGGGGGAGAACCCATGGAACTATCATGCTTTGCTGTTGTGTTTGCTTTCATTTCCCACTTTTGTTTTCTGTTTGTGTTTTTCTGTTTTTGTTTTGACTTTACCTGTAGACTACCATATGAAAAGTATGTTCTGTAATGTTTCAGGGTGTTTGAGAAGAAAAAATAAAAACATTTAAATGACAAAAAAAAAAATCTCAGGATGTACCACATTTCACCGACCACATTAACTCTGTGGACAACCACATCAAATTCACCAGGAAGGATGTGAAAAATGACAGGTAAGCCTTCTTAGACTGTGAAATTGCAATTGGTGATGGGGTACATTTGATTGTTGATGTTTACCGTAAACCAACACATACTGATCAGTACTTAAGGTTTGACTCTCATCATCCACTGGAGAGTAAACTAGGAGTCATCAGGACACTGTATCACTGAGCTGACAACGTTCCCACTAACACAGTGGTCAGGGAAGGGGAGAAATCCCATTTTAAACAGGCACTGGTTAAGTGTGGTTATCCTAACTGGATGTTTGTCAAAGCCAAGAAGATGTCCAAACAGTGCACCAGCCGATCGAAGAGAGGAGAAGGACAGCAGCTGTCTAAGCGCAAACCAGAGGTGATTAAGTATTTGGCGGGAGTGTTGGAAAAGCCGAGACACGTATTTTCCAAACACCGCATCTCAGTTGCTTTCAAACCCCAAACCACACTGCGCCAGAAATTGGTGCACCCCAAGGATCGAGTCCCCCGGCACAAACAGAACAATATACGCTGTTAAGTGCCGGGAGGATTGCCGTGACTTGTACATCGGGGAAACCAAACAGTTTCTGGTGAAGAGGATGGCACAACACAGAAGAGCTAACACGTCAGGCCAGGACTCCACAGTCTATGCCCATCTTCAGGCCAGTGGCCACTCTTTCAAGGATGACAATGTGCACATCCTTGGAGGAGGAATGCTGGTTTGTCAAAGAGGCCATCTACGTGAAGAGGGAATGACCATCCCTGAACCGGGGGGGGGGGGGGTAAAAGTACATCTCTCACCATCTTACAACGCTGGGATTGCAACCATTCCAAAATCTTCTGTGAATAGTACACAAAGCCATTTTAACTCGAGTTACTGGTCACGCCTATTTGCATATGAAACCAATCGTTGGTTTCAGTTGTTGTGCAACTGTATTGTTTATAAGGTTGGGGGATACCTGCAATCAGTTGAGACTGACAAAGTCATTTGGATGAGTGATGACATGTTTTTCCCACTAAATGTTGTGTCCAGATGAACTGATTCACCTTTCTGTGATTCCCTTACCTGAATTATTGAGCATGCATAAAGACATTAATGACCAGTTCTTTTGTCTTGTCCACGTTCAGCTAGAGGTAGTCGTCCATGCACCATTGTGTGAAATGAGAAATGGAGGGTTGATAGGCTGTAATGGAGTTATTGTCATTAAGTAGTCCCAGTATGGCAGTGGAGTATTTCTAGTAAGTGGTGATGGGTGAAGGGCTTATCCAGTCGTTTGTGCAGAGTGTAGAACAAGGGATTGAGGACACAAGCCTGAGGAGCTCCGGTGTTGGCGATGATGGTTGATGAGGTCACTGTGCCTATTCTTACAGCCTGTGGTCGGTTGTTATGTAAGTTGTGGACCCAGTACATGAGGAGTGGAAGGATGCTGAGGTGGTGGAGTTTCTTGATCATCTGGTGGTGTTGAATTGTGCTGAAGGCAAAGCTGAAGTCAATGAAGAGAATTGAAGCAAAGTTGCCAGGTGATTCCAGATGCCAGAAGAGGGAGTGGAGGAGACACACAACAGCATCCTCTGTCCCCCATTTGGCCCTGTAGGCAAACTAATTTGGGTCCAGTTGTGGACTGACAGCTGGTAGGATTGTGTGCAGGATCAGTTTTTCCAGGCATTTTGTGGTTATTGGGGTGAGTGCGACCGGTCTGTAGTGGTTGGGTTTAGAGGGAAGGGGTTTCTTGGGTACCGGTATAATGGTGGATGTTTTCCAGAGGGTGGGGATTTATGCTGTCCTATAGGATTCCCAGAAGATGGAGTAGAGGATAGGGGAGAGCTCCATGGTGCAGAGCTTGAGCACCCTAGCCAGGATGCGGTCCGGCCCTGGTGCCATATGCACCTGCCAAGCTGCTGTCAGACATCCTCCATTGTGAAGGGTGAGTGTGTGGGCTCATGAGAGGAGCGGGCACTAAGCAGCTCCTCACAAGCAGCAGAGTGGTTGTGGATGTCAAACCGTGCATAGAAAGTGTTCAGAGTGTTGGCAAAGGAGGTGGGGTTTGTGATTGTGGAATGATCTTGATTGATTTACAACCAGTTAGTGTTCTTACTTCTTTTGTGTTCATGTTGCTAAACGCCTGCTGCAATCTGTCTTTATGTTTGAGTTTGGCCTTAATAATGTCATTCTTGATCTGTCCGTTAATTGTTTTAAGGGAAGCCCAGTCCCTGCACTGAGATGCCTTCTGCTTTTCTTTCAGGCTGTGCTTAATATGGGAGGTAATCCAGGGCTTGGAGATAAGATATTTTCTAAAGATTTTTGTGGGTATGGTGGTGGTGATGCAGAATTTGATATGGTCAGTGATACTCCGTTATCCAGATCGCCTTGAAAGATGTCTCGGTCTGTTCATGCCAGTGAGCCTTATAATTGTGGGATAGCATCCTCTGACCAATGGGTGACGCAGTAGATTTGAGGCTTGATGGGTAGCGTGGAAGCAGGAAGACGGTATTATGGTCTGAAAAGCCAAGCAGAGGATGTGCCTGAGCACTGAACGCATGTGTACATTTTTGCACATGGCCTGTCATATGAATGAGCTATTTGATTACAACATTTAAAAAAGATTCTGAATGAATTTTGTTCAATTTTATTATTATTTTTAAATTATTTTCAACACACAAGATGAACTTATTCTGATCGACAGTAAAAGAACCCAGGGGTTACTTATTTCTGGTAGGCTAGGTGTTTGTTAACGCATAGCTGCACCCAATTAAAAATGTAAGTCTTCTCCTCCGCTCTGTGCCCCTGTGAATGCATACATGCATATCCTCACATAAGATGACAACATTCCCCCGATGGACAAACAAAAACAGCGGTTAAATAGTTGTGCAGCACATACCCAGCTGAACACAAGACAATTCAATCACAATGACTTAGTGAAGATTGCCATCAACAGTAGCAAGATGGACACAGAGTGAAAGAGGTGACATTCTCACTTTGCTGGAAAGAAATGTATAGCAACCGTACGAATGCAATCCTGCAATTCTCCCTACAAGCCTCCAAATCCTGTTAGGGCAAGCTGATGAGGAAGGCCACTATCTCAATCATCTTGTCGAAATCGCTCCACCATCAGGCGGGTTGGGGCACCGAGAGGACACATTACTGGCAATGACAGATCGGACATATGTTTTGCACATAAGTCTATAACCTTCCTAGACTGTAATCTTGTCTGTCCCTGTCCTTCCTTTCACTGTTTCATATCATAACATGGTCTGAAAATTCGCTACAGAGATCGTGAATGTTCAGCAGGAAGTCCATTCCAGCTTTTTCCATCCGTCTGTGCTTTGATGCAAACATTCCTGAACTCTGCAATCTACTCATGACAAGCAAAAACCCTCCCTTACCAACATTAATTCTTCAGGATTTTCCTTTCCCGGAGCACATTTCCCCATTTTTGCACCTTATTTGTATTTATTTTTATTTTATCGTGTGTGTGTGTGTGTGTGTGTGTTCTATTATTCTTTTAACTTTTATCTTTACTATTTACTGTTTATTTTTACCCCCTTGCACCAAAATACCAAGACAAATTCTTTGTAAGTTCTTGAACTACTCTGCAATAAATCCGATTATGATTCTAAGTTATGTTCTGAACTTGTGAAACAATTCGATTAGGCAAGTAGACGTTTTCTCTAGTTGTGTCTGTGGGAGGACACTTCTTTATCGGATTCGTATGTGAAATTGTTTGGAAGTTATCGGTACTAGATTTGACATAGTGTAAATAGTGTCATTTAAAAAACAAAAAAATCTATTTCTTGTACTTTTACTTTAGCACTGGTTTTGCTCTTAGATGATTGTTTAGATGCACTTATGACCTCTGATGACTAGTAGTTCTCCTGATTTCTTACGTTAAATGATGCTCTTATTGTAAGTCGCTAGGATAAAAGCGTCCCCGCGCTTCAGCATATCAGCTCCCTCACGCCCCTGGGCGCACGCGCTTCCGATGACCTCACGGTCTCACCATCCCACTTCTGACACCAATGTAGCAAATTCGGGGGGGGGGGGGGGGGGCAACCACATGAACTAGCCGCGGCGCGAACCCGTATCGCCCGCACCGCGGGAGACATCGCTGACCGCTCGACTAAAGGATCAGAGCCAACGGCCAACGTGTCTACTTATCCATGCACGTTACACTATAAAGAACAATGTAAAGAGCTGGGACACTCTTTTACATGACATCAAAGTGTCTTTTTTTAAAGACAACTTTCCTCTTGCATGAGCTGGCATTGCTCTCCAAATTAACAAATCAAGATACTTCCAATACACTAGTTCAAAGTGCAATATCTCTCTAAGGCCCTGCTCATCACAAGGTTGTTCTTGCTGGTCAAACACTTCTCATTTTTATGTCCCCTATTTACCTTAAACCCACTATATATGTGTCACGTCAACCATTTCAGTTGCGTCATGTCTGAGCAACTGTCTCTGAACATCAAAAAAACCCATCATTACCAAATTTAGCTCATTAACAAACTTCTTGAAAGTCATGTCTAGACTGGCACTAACACAAAATAATAAGCAAGTTAACAGAAGGGACTTGTTGACATAGCAAGTACAAGAATGTGATTATTTCAGGTAATTATCAAAGAGGGGAAAAAAGACCTGAGGGACCAGTTAAATTAAAAGTGACGGCTTGACTCCTGAGGCAAGACAGAAATAACTTTCTTGTGCAGCTCAATCAAAGTTGCATTCCTTTGCAGACAGAAGTTACTTGGGTTCATCAAGATATATTTTCCAGCTGAGTTGAAATGACACTGTCAATACACTGTGTGTACACAATGTACACAATGACACTGTCTAATAAAGGGTATATCTTTCACCATCTTACAATACTGTAATTGTAGCTATTCCCCAATCCTCAGTGAATAGCACACATGGCCATTGTAATTCTAGTTAATGGTCACGTCAATTTGCATATGAGCGGCATGGTGGTCTATTCTGTTGCCTACCAACACAGCGATCGCCAGTTCAAAGCCCAGTGTTACCTCCAGCTTGGTTGGGTGTCCCTACAGACACAATTGGGCGTGTCTGCGGGTGGGAAGCCGGATGTGGGTGTGTGTCCTGGTCGCTGCACTAGCACCTCCTCTGGTCGGTCGGGGCGCCTATTCGGGGGGGGGGGGTGTGATCCTCCCACGCGCTACGTACCCCTGGCGAAACTCCTCACTATTGTGTGAAAAGAAGCGGCTGGCAACTCCACATGTATCGGAGGAGACGTGGTAGTCTGCAGCTCTCCCCGGTTCGGCAGAGGGGGTGGAGCAGCAACCGGGACTTCTCAGGAGAATGGGGCAATTGGCCAGATACAATTGGGGAGAAAAAGGGCAGAAAAAAAATCCCCCCCCCAAAAAAATGTGCATATGAAACCTGTGTTGGTTCACCAGTTCCGGTCATTATGCCACTGTATTGTTTATAAGGGTGGGGATACCTGCAGTCAGCTGAGGCTGAAGAGGTCACTTAGATGAGAGATGAAACGTTTCTCTCAACAAACGTTGCATCCAGATGAACCGATTCACCTAGACCTGGATTATTGAGCATGATTTAGATGCCTCCTGTAATTTAAAAAAAAAGACATTTTAGGACCCTATATTACAAATCAGTCCTTATTATCACATCATAATACTGATTGAGAATACATCATTGATCATTTCCTTGACATCATCTTTGTAAATTATAGATTGTCCATCCTGTACATACCAATAAACCTACATAAATTGCATTGTGCAATGTCATTGTGCAAAGAAACAAACAAACCTCTTGCATAAGATCAATAAGATCTTCTACCATTTTACCTATCTCTTCATTTCCACCAGATCAGAGACTATTCCACAATATCTGCATATTCAGTTGGTCATTTTTACCCATAGAAGCTGCATTCCTCTACTCTACTGTATGTTAAGATTCATATTTTAGTGGGAACAAAAAACCAGCTCACATCAATAACATCTTTCGTTTTCCCCCTCACTTGATCATCTACCATTGAGCGTAAGCTTTAAGGTATGTGGACATCTTCTATAAACAGATAACAGATTTGTCAAAACAAAGTAAAAACATTGTATATATCTGGATGACCGATATGAATCAACACAAAGGCATCATGGGTTTCTTTAACATAGAATGGGAACAGTTCATTTGAGTTATACAGCGCATTTACGTATACAGCCTGCTATAAGGACGAATGAAAGTATAAAAGGACATTTTGTTGAGGAAAACAAAGTTACCGTTGTCCCTAAATGAATCAGTGGACCCAGCTGAACATACACAGATGTACATGTGGGATGTTGGGACTTAGGACCTGAGTGGCGCACACCATTTTTCCCTGAATCCCCAGCAATTCTTAGTTAAAACACAGTTGGGCTCATCTGTTTTTAGCTCTGTTTACTGCTGATACACCGTTTGACCTCAGGCAAAATCAGAACAAAACAAAACCCCGGTGGAAAATCCCACTGTTGTGGCTGTGTGCTTCTCATAAAAAAGTTAAGAAGGATTTAATATAAAAAAGAAAAATGAAGATAAAGACAAAAAAACATTTCTAATCCACCTGAAGTATGCAAAGATCAAAGGCAGATTTAAAACACCAGGTAAATTCTCAACCACCATGATGAGCAGTGTTCCGTCCCGTCATGGGAAGACGACGGTTGGCTGACCTTGCTGTGGACCTTGGCACCTGCTTGCCCTCAAAGAGCAAAGCTGAGGGGTGTTTGCAAAAGACAAGACAATTCATTATGGCTTCTATCTACCTCAGAAAGAACTTCTCCAGAAGATGAAAAGGGCAGCCTATGGATATTTGTTTTTGATAATGTGACCTGGGATTATCTTAAGTGCATTATGAATATTCTACAGGGATTACCACAAGCTTGCTAAATTGCTTTTTAACTCTGGGGGAAAGAAATGCTGGGGTATTTATTGTCAAATGAGGATTTGACAACAGAATAAAGCGAACGAAGCTTTGAATGGTTTATGGAATATGCTCTTTACTAATACATGCAGTTGTTGACTTGCAGATCATTTGACATTTCATCTTTATTCATGGCAAACAGTTCAACGAGCCTAGGGACCCATTCCTCTTGCTTGAAAGACCTCTTAAATAGCTCATACTCTTTGTTTAATAATACAACAACGGCAGCTCTGATGCACTCGCAGTACAAATGGCGGCTTGCTCCGGAGTCATGCCACTATCTCTGAGGCACCAATTTCTCTTACAGTTGCTGGCTGTCATTTGTCAAAACATATTAACAGCTTAGACTTCTACACAGAACATCATAGAAATTAAATTGCACAGAACAGACATGAGGTCATGTCAAGCACAGAGGCAGACAGTGAAGATTTCATTTTGAATTAGACTTCCACCGCTCATGTTGTAACATTTCCTCTTTCAAAAGCTCGACTGGTTCAAGAGTGAAGGTCGTGCTGAGATCAAAACCGGTTCCTGGAAAAAAAAAGTATGTCAGGTAACTGCAGATTTTGTCATCCTCCTCGGCCTCAGGCAGAGAAGGTATTCGAAGTCCATGTCAGAAGTGTTTCTTTGAGAAGAATGACAGGCGGTGGTGGGATGGACAAAAAGTCACCTCAAAATCAACCGCCAACATCTGCTCGGATTCTGGACAGCACCCTGAGGGAAAAGGCAATCTGTGGTTCAATCAACAAGATGGACAAACCACCTCTTATCACCAGTAGTGGTCGTGGGTCTATAAAATGACAAAAGGTGCTTGGTTTGAAGCACCAGTTGCCCAGTATCTGTCCACAAACAGCCTGGCAGGTCGATATGGCACGAAAAACAGGCTAGGTGGATTGGGGTAAGATTGCTTCCTACATACTCACACACTAATCCTAAAATCTGCTGACTTTGCATGCTATTCAATTTATTGTTAAAATGGAACAATTCAGATTCTATCTAACAGGCAATGACCTGTCACTATCCAACAGGAAATGCAAAATGTATACCACTTTTAATATTAATCATGGTACTCCCTTTTTGCTTTGGAATTAAGAAAAGGGTGCTTTATTTGATAAAAACATGACCAAAAGGAAAGAAAAAAAAACTAGGTAGCTACATTCCATCTTATTGTGTGAGAGTATGCCTATTGCCCCTTTCCTTTCAGATAATCAATAATAAATTATAAAAGTTGCACCATGCAACTTTCTACGTGCTCTGTGAGATGCTGACTGATCCTATGGGGATTTTCGCTTAAAGGCTGCAGGCAGGAGCAAAGCGGTACCTGAAGGGTTTTTAAAGTGGAAACCCCTCAGGTGCAGGCAAGGAAAGTCAGGGCAGAAGCAGTGAATGGGACCTTGGTTTGCCTCCTGCTCTCACATATTTCAAATGAAGGGTGTATAGTAAATAGAGAGACTGTCCTTCACCTGAGAGTCCTGGTCTGAAGCTGCCTTGACATGGCATCCACCCCAGCAGAGTGGCCTTGAGAAAGAAACTGAATGCCCACTTGGTTCCTGTGCTGGTCCATAGCTGAATGTGCCCTCTGACCTCTGTGTTTTTGTGTTTGTGTGTGTATGTGCAAAGAAAAATAATTTGCTGTTGGCTATAAAGTAACCTGTCTAAAGTAGTATGTTTCTGTGAAAAACCAAACACCTGAATAAATTGTCCTCATCTATAAACAGGTTAAAAACAATAGTAATGATTTGTTATTTTTCCTTTCACAGCTCTGAGTAATCTATGATCAGATCTCACACAGATAGGAAGCAGTGGACCTTTTTTTTTTTGACCGTGTACGTGTGTCAGACATACTGTAGGTCAAATGTGTAAACTGGGTCCCTGATGGCCACTGAAACACTAAGTGCTCTTAATTATTTAGGACTGGAGAAAGAGATATAGGCCAGAACCGTAGCTTTAACAAGGTGGAACAGAGTCCCATATAAGACGCATCTCTCGTGTTACAGCCCGATGGTTTTAAACAAATCTAATCCGACATGGATCTCTGGGGCTTTGCATGGAGAAGTAGCTGTGGTTTATTGCCTCGAGTTTACCAGAGCATCATCACCACATCAAGGTGCACTCTGCATAAGCATCCAAACAATTAGATACTGTTCAGAGCCTAAAGGTATTAAAAAAAAAACACTTCTGGTGGTGTCGAATTTTTCTTTTATGTCTCAATTGAGTAAATATGTACTGTCCAGGCAGGGAAGACCTTAATCAGAACAGTAAGGTAGTAACTAGACATCCACCAGTTTGCTCTGTTAGATGCAAAATATCTATTTGCAGTGCTTAATAATGCCAGTCAGTTCTCCCTAAAAACATCCTAAAATAAACAACAGAACATTTTAACAGTGTTGTCAGTGGTTATTTCAACCATGTCAGCATTACATAAGGTTAAAACATCTTATGTCCTTCAAACATCTTTCTGAACAATCAAACTGACAATCACTGATGTTTTCTCAACTATCTTTAATCTGTTTTTAACATTAGCCAACTACAGCTGATGACCAACACATTTTCCCCATTTTGTGATTCCATTTGACACCCCCCCCCCCGTAAGAACATAAACTACATATACCAACGATAAGCCAAAACATTAAAACCACTGACAGGTAAGTGAATAACATTGATTATCTCTTTAAAATGGCATCTGTCAAGGGGTGGGATATATTAGGTAGCAAGTGAACAGTCAGTTCTTGAAGTTGATGTGTTGCAAGCATCAGGATCTGAGTGACTTTGACAAGGGTGAAATTGTGATGACTAGATGACTGGGTCAGAGTATCTCCAAAACAGCAGGTCTTGTGGGGTGTTCCCAGTACGCAGTGGTCAGTACCTCCCAAAAATTGTCCAAGGAAGGACAACCACTGAACCGGAGACAGGGTCATGGGTGCCCAAGGCTCACTGATGCTCGTAAGGGAGCGAAGGTTAGCTCATTTGGTCCAATCCCACAAGGGAGCTGGCTCAAATTGCTGAAAACCTTTAAGGTGGCTATGACAGACAGGTGTCAGAACACAGTGCATCACAGCTTGCTGCGTATGGGGCTGCATAGCCGCAGACCAGTCAGAGTGTCCATGATGACCCCTGTCCACCGCTGAAAGTGCCTACAATGGGCATGTTAATGTCAAAACTGGACCATGGAGCAATGGGAAAAAGGTGGCCTAGTCTAATGAATCACGTTTTCTTTTACATCATGTGGACAGCTGGGTGCGTGTGCGTCATTTACATGGGGAAGAGATGGTACCTGGATGCACTATGGGGAGAAGGCAAGCTGGCAGAGCCAGTGAGATGCTCTGGGGAATGTTCTGCTGGAAACCTTGAGTCATGGCATTCAAGTGGATGTTATTTTGACACAGGCCACCTACCTAAATATTGTTGCAGACCATGTACACCCCTTCATGGCAATGGCATTACCTGATGACAGCGGCCTCTTTCAGCAGGATAATGCACCCTGCCACACTGCAAAAATTGTTTAGGAATGGTTTGAGGAAAATGACAACGAGTTCAAGGTGTTGCCCTGGACTCCATATTCCCCAGATCTCAGTCCAATTGAGCATCTACGGAATGTGCTGGAAACACAAGTCTGATCCATGGAGGCCCCACCTCGCAACTTACAGGACTTAAAAGATCTGCTATCATTCGTCTTGGTTCCAGATACCAGAGGACACCTTCAGGGGTCTTGTGGAGTTGATGCCTCAACAGGTCAGAGCTGTTTTGGTAGCAAGAGGGGACCTACACAATATTAGGCAGGTGGTTTTAATGTTTTTGCTGATCAGTGTATGAATATTCAACATCCTGTACTGAAAGACGCACTGTGCAAGAGATTTAAAGAGGTTTCAATGATCTCTAGTGACAATCGCTGCCTATATGAAATATGACGTTGAAGGTCAGGGGACAGCCAGATCGGTTGGCTGTGAAAAGAGCACAGTGCATGTTGATAAGTGACAGTGATACAGTACCTCATCTACTCCGCCAGTGACACTTAACTAATTCACCGTGTTCATTCACGTCTGCTCTGGAGCACAGCCTTTCACCCCTGGTATTGGATCACATCGGCTCTGCAGCAGCAGCTGAGACAGACATGCAGCTGTGCACCTGTCACACCTGGGTTTCACAGACATGGCACCGCAGCTCGCCATTTGCATTGAGGACGGCACGAGAGAGCCAAATACAGACCTCATTTGATGCCACACTGATAGTGCAAAACCACAAGAGTGCCTGTTAAAAGATCTCTTGGTTGGGGATCAACAGGGAAAGCAGAGATGATCATGTCAATTTAAGGCGATTTAAGGTGTCATATGAGGCCCTTTCAGTGCCTGTACGTGCTGAAGCTGTGGTGTGTAGCTGTTAGATCCAGAATGTAATAACTACACACCACAGCCATATTTCTTTGAATGCTGTGGGGAAAATGGTACCAAGAATCGTTGCTGCTTAGTTAAATTGTTGTACCAGGGGAACAAGAATGTTTCTTGTACCTCACAACTATCAATACAGTTAAAATGGCAAGTATTAAAGATGGCACACAGAGTTGGCCTGCTTCCTCATTTTAGCACCAATCCTCCTTTCACAATCACCTACATGAACACACCATAGCTCTCTACAGCATATGTATGTGTGTGTGTGTGTGTGTGTGTGTGTGTGTGTATATATATATATAGCATTTTTTTCCGAAACCGTCACTGGTGTTGTGAGTGCTCAACAAATGAGGAACGGAATATCAACACGGATACAGGAAAAAAGATTTTAATACATTGCAGTCCATACATTACACTGCATACATTACACCCCATACATTACACTGCAGTCCACACATTAGACTGCAATGTATTAAATCTTTTTTCCTGTATCCGTGTTGATATATATATATAAACTTAGCACAAAAAGTAAGGAAATGTGTGTTTGGTAGATTATTTCTTTGTTGTAACAATGCTTCTTGGCAATAAATCTTATATCAGGCAGCTGGTTGTCAGCACCTGGGGTACCAGAAGCTCAAAACAAGAGTCAACAGCAACAGCAAAATAAGCTGTTTGGCATTGGCAGAGAAGATTTGGCAATTTTTTCATGGGCGCAACCCACATACTCAGCTCTGCTGCTCATCCCACAAATGCATGTTCCTTACAAATGTGGCACCATTTAAAAGGGAAATAAACAGGCTTTCCAACGGTATAAGATTTATTGCCAAGAAGTATTGTTAAAACAAAGAAATAATCTACCAAACAAAAATGTTCTTACTTTTTGTGCTAAGTATATATATATATATATATATATATATATAGTTTTTTTCCGGAAACCATCAATAGTGTAGATAAAAGTGCTCAACAAATGAGGAGCAGAATATCAAGATATTCTCTTTACATATCAAGATAGATGTAGGGGAAAAAAACTTAATACATAGCAATACAAGCTTGTTTCGTGTGTTGCACACTCATCAGCTGCCAGTGAGTGTGCGACGCAGAAAACAAGCTTGTACTGCTATGTATTAAAATATTTTTTCCTACATCTATCTTGATATTCTGCTCCTCCAAAACGCTATATATACACACACACACATAAGCAATCATCAGCTGATGATTGCTTATATACGTATATACGTATACACATATACATATACATACATATACACATATATACACACACACATATATATATATATACACACACACATATATATATATATGTATATATATATACACACACACACACACACATATATATATATATATATATATATATATATATATATATATATATATATATATATATATCCAGGAGGTCATTAAAGAGCCTCGGCTATTCAGGTATGAAATGAAAAATGGATTTTTAAAAGCTCCAAAACAGCACAACAAAGTAGGGAGAGTCAATTAACATGATGAATGGCTAAACATAGATCAGTTTTAAACAAAAGCCAAAACATTTAGGGTGTCATTTTTACTTCATACATCAAAAAACAAGCTATAATGAACAACCAGGTACAAAACCACCATCTTGGGCCTGCGGTGAATAAGCCACTGTGTGATTAATTGAGTTTGTCACTTCGCCTCGTTCCTCTCATTCTCTGAAGAGATGCTCTGAAGTGATGACAGCCTATCTATTAAAACCCCTTTTCTAAATGCCAATAATTTCCTAAAAGAAGCATCTGCTTTTGTGTCACATAGTGGCAGCAATAATGCTCGACTTCATACAATGCGGTGTTCGCTGGGCAGATTGACAGCATTGACAGAACAGGCTTTTAATCACTTGCAATGTTTGTATTCATCTGTGATGTGGCTCTGAACACATATGTAACTGCTTTCAAGATTCCTGTAATGAACTGAAATTCCTTGAAGAATTGTCTTGATGCATGCTTAATAATCAAGGTAAGAAAATCGAATCAGTTCATCTGGCCACAATGTTTATTGACAGATACATTTCATCACTCATCTAAATTACCTCTTAAGTCTAAACTGACTGCAGGTATTCCCACCCCTTATAAACAATACAGTGGCAACATGATCGAAACCAATGACCAGTTGGCTTCAAATATGCAAATATGGTGTGACCATTAACTAGAGTTTCAATGGCCATGTACTGTACTGTCTTGTTTATAAGGGATGGGGATACCTGCAGTCAGTTTAGACTGAAGATGTCACTTAGTTGAGTGATGAAATGTATCTGATAATAAACATTGTATCCAGATGAACTGATTTAACCTTCTTTGATCCTTGAAAAATTCAGAGAAGAATTTTAGAACTTATCTGGAATTTTTAATTTGAAACTACAGGGTTTGTTATATTGTTATGGCTGCTTTAAGGATCCAGAATGAGGGAGTTTTTATTTAAGTGTGCACAAGTCCATTTTATTAAACTGACTGATTATGTGATGTACTTTAAAGCTGAGATCTGGGATTTTTGTCCATCACTAAATAGTTATTTTATCCATCTGGACCATGGAGTCTGGTTACATAATACTAACTGGCATCTTTATCATGGTTGGAGACACTCTCCATATACTGCTGTTTAAATTTTGGACTGGGTAGGATGAACACTACTGCAATGGCAAAACATGTTCAAAACAGGACTACTCAAAAGTATTGACCCTTTGCACGTGATGTCACGTCCCACTCGCGGAGAATATGAACGCCATGACGGACGGCAGAAGACTTGGGCGTCAAATTTAAGACAAGCAGGCACGTTAGCTATAGTTCGATATTTCGTTGTTTGAAGCTAGTTTTTATTTTACTTTTATGGAACGATGGTGATTTCCTGCTGTGCCGTGCAGTGTGCCAACAGGCAAGGCCTGAACCTGAACTGACTATATATGTGTGTGTGTGTGTGTATATATATATATATATATATATATATATATATTTAACCAAAAATATGCATTTTTAATTTAATTAACACATTTCTTATGAAGAGGGAAGTATTTCTGCTCATAAGAACAATAAAAGTCTGAGATTTATGTGATATTTTTTAAGTGTTACCTTACATGAATGTGAGAAATGGTCAGAGTGGACATAAGAAAATGATTGTAATTTAACAAAAACAGCTAAAAATATATAAATTGTATATTTATTATTTAATTGTATTTTGCTTCATGTTAACCAGTACACTTGAATCAGTGGCTTCAGACACTGAAAACATTACTGACAGTTTTATTATGCCTCCTTGTCCCCTTTGAATGTTGTGGACTCAAACTTAACACTTTCTATGGAATGACCCAAATGCTAGCTAGATGGCAAGACTGTGTAACCTACTATGAAATGGCAAGGAAAGTATGAGCTGCTTTTGGTTACAGTCGATTTGAGTTTTGATGGCATCCTATGGGAAACAGGTTAAAAACATACACATCTGACTAGCTATGTCTTACCTTTGCCATTATGAGGTACATCCCCCTGCTGTGAGCGTAGTACCGCAATTCTGTAACCCAACCAGCTACAAAGAACTGGTAAGCATCCAGACTTTTGTATGCTTTTAGGTCAGCACCTGTGTATGGGGACACTACGTTGGTAACATAGTAGTACAGATCGTGTGGATTGAACTCGGGCAGACTGGACGATTTTGCTAGATCCGTGAACACGTCGGTAGGAAGAAGGTACGGGTCGGTGGCTAACCCTGCTATCGCTAGCTTCTCCACATATCGCTCTTTGTGCAGTCCTACAAGGTGACTCACTTCACAGGACAACTCCACAACATTACTCTGACTATTGGTAGCCATCACTTAAATTTAAACTATAATAGTCACTCATCCGTTGGAATATTTTGTTTGATTTTGTTGTTCGCTTTTGAATCTCCCGGTCTATCACTTACTGCCATCCGTCATGGCGCAGTCTCCCTCGTCACGTGATAATTGTGACGCGTCTACAGTGGGTGAATTGAAACATGATGAGAGTGTGGTGATGCTTCTATTGGACAGCTAATACACCATTTTTACACTCAACACTGCAGTACATCATCCATCCATCCATTATCCAAACTGCTTATCCTGCTTTCAGGGTCACGAGGATGCTGGAGCCCATCTCAGCAGTCATTAGGCGGCAGGCGGGGAGACACCCGGGACAGGCCGCCAGGCCATCACAGTGCCGACACACACATACACATTCACACCTAGGGACAATTTAGTTCGGCTGTCTTTATACTGTGGGAGGAAACCGGAGCATGAACAGGAAATCCACGCAGACATCGGGAGAACATGCAAACTCCACACAGAGGCTGACCCGGGACGACCCCCAAGTTTGGACTATCCCGGGGCCTGAACCCAGGACCATCTTGCTATGAAGCAACCGCGCTAATCACTGCACCAATGTACCGCAACAACAAAACAACATGCAGTACGGCAGTGTTCCCTTATAGTTTGAAATACATTAGTTTGCCTGTGTTAGCTTTGGTCCGGGGATGCTGACAGCACACAAGTGACAATTGCTGTTACACTTCACTTGTAATTCTCGCTGCTGGAGCGAGGGACAGATTGGGGGGAAATCGCATATTTCAGCTTTAAAACTGAAACCGTAAAAAAACAGAAAAAATGGGCAAACATGTCCTACTCTGTGTAAACAACACAATGGTGAACTGTGGAGATCACAGAAGCTGCAGACAAGGTGAAGGGGAAAGCAAGCAGCAGTGTGAATGAGCACTGCTACACAGGGTGGCACAGGTGCTTCCTCATGGGAGAGGTGCAGACGTGGATGCAAATATCAGCCATCATTTAATCAGCCTACCTGTGCATCTGCTCCCAGGTTTTTAAATAGATCATGCAATGACGTGAGGAGCACATCTCTCCGTGCCACGCACAGCATGAAAAACAGGCCACAGGCACGATGGAGCAAACAGGTGCGTGTGTACAGATGACTGGTGCATGGGCTGTTCGTGAGGGAACGAGGTCTTGATCTTTTATGGGCATCAGATATCTGTAAATGGTGATGATTTACCAGATGGCAGCTTGTTTTTAACGTCTGCTTCAATTAATGAGGGACGAAATGAAACCATACAAAGAGTAGCTTCTGCTTAGAAGTTCATTCCTCCCGGTATTACTTTGACTGTAGTGACTCGTCAGCTTGGGAACTGTTCATGGTGCACTGGAGGCGGTTTGGCAGAACATAAAGCATTTCTCCAAACAAATAATGTCCAGTTCAAATAGAACAGGTGCTCCCAGTCACTCGTGATGGAGCTTTGCCTCCAGGGTTTCTCAGTGCTGTTGGGTACTGAATGTGTTTAGTCTACAGCAGACATCAGCTAGATGAAAAAACTGTCACTTCAGTGCCAAAGAGGGAGCAGATTTGACTCTCCATTTGTCATCCCATAGAAATGTTATTTACGGAGATATAGTTTGTAGGTAAAAAGTTTCTTTCCAGTCCGGGTATTGTATATAAATGTAAAGGATGAGAAAACCCTTTAAATCTAGCAAATGTTTTTAACAAATAACATCCTTGCATAAAGACATTACTTTTTTCTTACTGTTCTTAGAATCCCAATCATCCAAACATCAAAAACATTGCTTAACACCTATCTGTGGTAATGTGTTTGAGGTGTGGTTGGTCACAATACTGTAACTATTGCAACAAAAGCCAAACCTGATTGTCAGCACCTCTTGTTGAAAATAAAAACAAGGATGCAGGGTCAAAGATGTGAAACGCTGCTGTTAATGAGTCCAAGTAAGTAAGGACCCGGTGAATTTGCTTCCGGTAGATTTTAGACTGCGTGTCCACTGGAGAGCTGTAGAAAAGCTCTTTCTGTGTTTTTGTATTGTCTGCTGTGGAAAAGTCTGACTCCTAGTTAGAGCTTAGTGTGATAAGCGAGCCACCTTTTTCCAGAACTGAAGCAATCTCAACGTTTGCTGAAGCTCACAGCTCATCACTGTCACATCTACTTTCACCAACCAATAAGACTGAATGGGGGAGGGGGACAGAGGAAATAAAACTCTACATTGTCAAAGTAGAGAGGAAAAAAAAGAAGAAAAAAAAGAATCAGGAATCAGGAACACTATTTGTCATGTACTTGCATACATGAAATGAAACAAAATGTCATTTCCCCCTAGCCCACAGCAGTGCAGCACAAAGACAAAAACACATCCAAAAACTACAAAAACATTTATATCCAAACTAATACATATATCCAAACTAAACAAAAAAATTACTGTCCAAGAGAACCAGCCAGGATGGCTGTCGGAACTGCCGGTCTGCATGGGCAAGCAGTTAGCTTAGCCTGCCCTGTTTCCGCATCCTGTCAGACGGCCCTCGGTGTGACCTTTTCAGGCACAGCTCCGGGCAGAGCCATGGTCCCTAGGCCCACAGGATGCAGCAGACCAAGCTCTCCCAGCCAATCCAGTGCCAGCTCTCCCAGCCAATCCAGTGCCAGCTCTCCCAGCCATCAAACAAAGACAAACTTAGATGCAGATGTGGACAAAGACACTGCATGGATGGTACTGGGTGAGGCTGCCACAAACATGAATTTGCGCCACCATCTTCCCACACTGGGTGAGGTCACTGCAAATGTGAATTTGCACCGCCATCTTCCCACACCAGGAGTGGAAAATGTATCACTTAATAGTGTTGTAATAGTTTGATACGTATTTATAATAGTATTACAATATGAATCGAGTGTGCGGAATATTTGTTTTTCAGTGCAGTTTATCTCATGGCAACACCAGCTACCAAACATCTCCAAGCACTCGACACTGAGCTTTTCATGTAGCACTGTGCAAGCATCCACCTCAAACACCGGCGATATTTCTTTGAAAGATGTCGCACAGCTTTATTTCCCCCCGTATTCAGCAGGCATGACACTTATAAGGGTATATTTCACAGAGCTGCAAACAGTGTTGCCAATGTTGATATAAGGAAAGTAGCTTATTGGCTGTTGAACTTGCTGGATGACACCATCTTCTAATTTTTTTTTGGGCGGGGGGGTTTAAAATGTAACACCAAAAATAAGGAAACTAGCCTACATGTTTAAAGAATGAGTCACCACAAGGGTAAACTATTCACATATTTACAAGAACTATATTTAATCAAGCATCTGCAGATAGGAGACAGACCAAAATGACATTGAAATTATTCAAAAAAGAAATTAGCCTACATATTTAATGACTTTAAACGTAATATATGCTGAAACAAGCATAAACGTGTGAATGAGGGTGTGAGTGAATTTTATTCTGGGTCTATGAGTCTGTGTGATGTTGACTGTTCAGATGACACTGGAGAATGTGGCATGTGAACGCAGCTCAGATGTGCCCACCCTTCAGGCTATAATTAACATTGGCTCCCATCACAATTTTACCTGGTGACACAAAACCCATGGGATTAATGTTCTGTGATAATATAACTATATCAATTTTGATTGAGGAAAATAGCTCCTGAAATTCATCATTCCAACCCTAAAAAAAAAGAAAGAAAAAGAAGACAAATGCTGGCATTCTGAAGCTAAACTTAATAAAACCAGTTATTAACGCAAATGTGTTAATATGTGCTACAGTATTTTCAATTTTCAATTTCTTGGATGTTCTTAAGTTTTATTTTACAGAAAATGTTATCCATCCATTCATTACCCAAGTCATTTATCCTGCTCAGGGTCGCGGGGATGCTGGAGCCTATCCCAGCAGTCATAGGGCGGCAGGTGGGGAGACACCCTGTACAGGCCGCCAGTCCATCACAGGGCCCACACACACACACACACACACACACACACACACACACACACACATATGCACACCTAGGGACAATTTAGTATGGCTGATTCACCTGACCTACATGTCTTTAGACTGTGGGAGGAAACCGGAGCACCCGGAGCAAACCCACACAGACACGGGGAGAACATGCAAACTCCACACAGAAGAAAATGTTACATGTACACATTACTTTCAGTGTCTTCAATTGCCTTGCAGAAAAAGCACTTTTTACAAATGTCAAGTCAAGCTTGATTTATATGGCACTTTTCATACCAGAGGCAACTCGATACACTTCCTAATCATAAAAAAGGGAAAATATACAAATACACATTTGTAATTCAATCAAAGTGTTTTTAAAGAAACAGGACAGGCCGCTAGGCCCTGTGATGACCTGGCGGCCTGTCCAGGGTGTCTCCCTGCCTGCCGCCCAATGAATGCTGGGATAGGCTCCAGCATCCCGAGACCCTGAGAGCAGGATAAGCAGTTTGGACAATGGACGGATAGATGTTTTTAAAGAGGTAGGGCTCAAGTTCTTTTTTAAAGCGGTCGAGTGTTTGGATGTTTTTTACATCCTGAGGGATTCTGTTCCAGCAACTGAGAGCATAGATGCTAATAGCAGTATCCTCAGTAGTTTTCTTGTGGGCCCACTGGGGGTTTTGAAATACCAGTATATATTGACCGTAAGGGTCTGGAGAGGTCCTGGCTGAGGAGCATATCTCCAATATATTTGGGTGCTAAGCCAAGGCAGGATTTAAAATAAGGAGAAGAGGGCATCCAGGTAGCAGAGCAGTCAATTCCATTGCCTACCAACATGGGGATCACCGGTTCGAATCCCCAAGTTACCTCCGGCTTGGTCGGGTATTCCTACAGACACAATTGGCTGTGTCTGCAGGTGGAAAGCCACATGTGGGTATGTAACCTTGTCGCTGTACTAGCACTTCCTCTGGTCAGTCATGGCGCCTGTTCAGGGAGGACAGGGAACTGGGGGGAAAAGCGTGATCCTCTGATGCACTACGTCTCCCTGGCGAAACTCTTCACTGTCAGGTGTAAAAGAAGTGGCTAGCAACTCCACATGTATCAGAGGAGGCATGTGGTAGTCTGCAGCCCTCCCCGGATCGGCAGAGGGGGTGGAGCAGTGACCATGTGTGTGTGCGCATGTGTGTGTGCGGGGGGGGGGGCTTGTGATGGCTTGGTGGCCTGGCAGCCTGTCCAGGGTGTCTCCCTGCCTGCTGCCCAATGACTACTGGGGTAAGCTCCCGCATCCCCGAGACCCTGAGAGCAGGATAAATGGTTTGGATAATGGATGGATGGATGATTACATTTGGCAGCAAGGTGGCCCAGTGGTTAGCACTGTTGCCTCACAGCAAGAAGGTCCTGGGTTTGAACCCAGGGGTTGTCCAACCTTAGGGGTCATCCCAGGTCATCCTCTATGTGGAGTTTGCATGTTCTCCCTGCGTCTGCGTGGGTTTTCTCTGGGTGCTCTGGTTTCCTCCCACAGTCCAAAGACATGTAGGTCAGGTGAATTGGACTTACCAAATTGTCCCTAGGTGTGAATGTGTCTGGCTCGGAAGAGTGGGGTAATTAGCCAAGTACAATTGAAAGGGGGGGGTAAATAAATCGGAACTTAAGCATCTCAACTTTTGCTGAAGCTCACAGTTCATCATTGTCATGTCTACTTCCACCAACCAATAAGACTGAATGGGGGGGGGGGGCAGAAGAAATAAAACTCTATGTTGTCAAAGTAGACTGAAGACTGAGACTGAAGATGTCACTTAGATGAGTGATGAAACATATCTGTCTAAATGTTGTGTCCAGATGGACTGATTCAACCTTCTTTGATTTTCTCACCTGGATTATTGAACATGCATCAAAACTTTAAAACCTGTTCTTTCTTTAACTGGGAGCCAGTCTAGGGTTCATAGATTGGATAAATGTGCTCTCATTTCCTTGTTTCTGTTAAATGAGGTGCTGCTTAGTTCTGAATGAGTTGGAGACGAGAAATGTTTTTATTTATTTTATTTTTTGGGGGTGGGGGGAGACCGGTGAAAAGCGCCAGTCATCTAATCTGCTGGTCACAAAAGCATGAAGTAATTTTTCTAAATCGCCCCAAGTTTTTTAGGTGATAAAATGCAATGCCATTTATGTGAGACTGAAAATTAAGGTCTTCATCTATGCTGACACCTAGGTTTTTAAACTGACGGCTGCTCTTCAGGGGTAGCGAGTCAAAGGAAGCACATACATTTTCTCTCTTTGCCTTTGGTGCTAAAATCAAAACCTCGGTGGGATTTAATCTAATTTTGGAAGCAATTCTTTGCACTGTACTGTATGTACGAGGGTTATTTTCTCAATATTTTTAAGAAAGTTTTTAAAAGAAAAAAACAATCTGAAACCAGGGTTGACAGTCACCATTGTAAAGCGGGCCGGGTGGGCTGGGTAAAGTGGGCCACCCCCCCCCCGGGGGGGGGGTCAGGTGCAGGGGGGGGCAAATGGGGTCAACTAAAGAGGCTTCTAACTTTATATGCCTTTAGGGACACATGGAGTGTGATGTCTAAGGTTGCTGAGAAGAGAAACTGCCATGTACAGCATGAGAATAAATATCAAGCACTGAAGCATGTTATGAAAACACTAAGCACGGGAAGCCCACTTCATCCATGGTGTAATCATGAGGGCCTGGGATTTATCTCCGCATACAGTAAACCTATCTATCCGGTCTGTTACCTGTAGCCCTTGGAGTTATAGATTTGCAACAACTTGATATTCATGCAACTCGCTGTGGACATCTGCCATATATCTACAAAAAAAAAATTACCCCTCGTGAATATGAGGGAAAACTTTTATTAGGAAAACGCTGTTTGTCTCAACTTTGAGTGCTATGGATTGCTGTGTGTTTAGTCATGTAGCAACTGTATAAGACCATGCTGTGAATGGCAAAGGCTGCAGTCCTGATAAGTAAATGGCTAAATACCTGCAGGGTGAGAAACTGAAAACTCAGAAGTGGTATATTGCATTTTGAGCTGAAGTGGACCTCAAATTCCTTCACTAGATTAACTCTAGGCATCCTCATCTGGTCGTAAACCAGCGGACCAAAGTCACGCACACCCTCTTCACATGACGTAAAATGGGATTGAAGGGCGTCCAGGTGGCGTGGTGGTCTATTCTGTTGCCTATCAACACGGGGATCGCCGGTTCGAATCCTCGTGTAACCTCCACCTTGGTTGGGCATCCGTAGACACAATAGGCTCGGTGCATTAATGTCGTGCTGCGGAATTTCCGGGTGTGTCTGTTTGCATAAGAACCTCCAGTACAACCGGATGCTTACGTCCTACTGAATCATTAGTTAGCTGCCAATCTATCTGGCCGAAATCTTAATTTCGTCCGAAAAAAATCAATGAATCAAACAGGGCAAAAAGGGGCGTACAAGCATCAACGCCACTTCGAGACCAGGCGCGTCTCTTCTCCACCCCCGTTGGTCACTGACACTACTGCTCCCACTATTCAACAGCATGAGGTGAGACAGGCCTTCAAAGCAGTGAATCCAAGGAAGGCTCCTGGCCCAGACGGGATACCCAGAAAGGTGCTCAGAGCATGCTGCCACGAACTCTTTGGTGTTTTTACCAACATCTTCAACCTATCCCTTTCGCAGACCTCTGTCCCCACCCGTCTGAAATCAGCAACTATCATCCAGGTCCCTAAGAAACCATCCTCAAACAGCCTAGCAAACTACAGACCAGTAGCCCTCACCCCTCTGGTTATGAAGTGTTTTGACAGACTAGTACTCAAACATATACAAACCAGTCTCCCTCCTTCCCTAGACCCCCATCAGTTCGCATTCAGGCCAAACAGATCCATAGAAGACGCATTGTCCACCACCCTTCACGCTGCCTTTAGCCATCTTGAACAGAGGAAAAGCTACGTCAGGATGCCCTTTGTGGACTATTTACCGTCACCAAGAGTATAAATGTGTGTAGTCGGTGTTTTGACTGTGTCAGCTACAGGAGGCTCCAGAAAGGAGCTGTCCCCACACTCTTTGCGTGGAATAAGTACTCCAAACCCGCACCCCGGCTAGGTGTATGGGAGTGCCGGGAGCGTCCTGCTGTCGCCCCTCTGCCAGCTCTGGACTCCTCTGATTATGAGATGGATGTCAGCAGCTGCCTGCAAGAGCATGACTATTGCGTGGCTCCTAATCCTGTCGCTTTGGAGGATGCCCTGGCCCAAAACAAGTCAACGAGGAAACAAATAGCAGTGCTCCAGAAACAACAAGAGACCAGCTACAGTCCAAATTCAGCCTGAGGCGATTTGCAGGTTCTGGTGAGGACATTCGGTTTTACGCCAGGTTTACTGATTTTGTGATTTTGAATGTAAATGTAAGTTAGCAACATTTGCTGACTAATAAAAACAAACTAGCAAGGTAAAATTAGTTGCAAGGCAGCCACCTAATGTTAGTTAGCTAGCATAGTTCTAATGATGCCGTTTCTCATCCTCGTAGTTGTCGATGTAGCTCGAAATATACATCTTAAACTCATTTTCTTTTTTGCTCGTCTGAGCTACCGAGGAAGCACTCTCGATGCGATGTACATCGTTGACTGTGATTTTAGGGAGGTCCTGCAAATAGCGAGTACAAAATAAATCCATCTCTTCTCTCAACAAACCAGACCGGAAGTTCTTGTGCAAGTACTCGTACGTCGGAAGTTGAACAACGCTATCTTACGCACCCAGGCTACTGGCCGTGTCTGCGGGTGGGAAGCCGGATGTAGGTATGTGTCCTGGTCGCTGCACTAGAGCCTCCTCTGGTCGGTCGGGGCGCCTGTTTGGGGGGGGAGGGGAACTAGGGGGAATAGCGTGATCCTCCCACGCGCTATATCCTCCCTGGCAAAACTCCTCACTGTCAGTTGAAAAGAAGCGGCTGGCGACTCCACATGTATCAGAGGAGGCATGTGGTAGTGTAGCGACCGGGATGGCTCGAAAGAGTGTGGTAATTGGCCGGATACAATCGGGGAGAAAAAGGGGGAAACAACCCCCCCCCCAAAAAAAAGAGTTTGAAGCAGTCACTGTCATTGGTGAACTCCACGTGCTTTCAAACTATTTGACTAGCAATGTCAGGCCTAAGTAAGAAATAGTTGTTCTGTAGTGACCTACTTTGACGTTAAGTATTCATAATGTGGAAGAGACGGTCCCTTTAAAACAGTTGTGTTCAGGGGTTAGCAGGGGGGATTGTGGGTAGACTTAAGGGCGTGGTTTTGGAATATAAAAGTCTGTTGACTTGAAGTTTGTTATGTGGAAGAAACGACCCCACGGCTGTGTTCAAAAGGAGAAGCGGTCTCGTCTCTTTTCTTTCAACCTCCACAGTTCCCTTATAAGAAGTGGTGCTGTGGGAGTGCAGGAATGAGGAGACGGAGAGATCGAATCGAGTGAATTCCGTTTACTCGCCACACAAAACGACACCGATACAGCACAATCCCTCGTGGCAACCAGTTGACCGCTAGGCTGCTGCAAACATGGCTCCACCCCAGAAACTCTAAGCAGTGCCTACGTCAGCACTCTGAACGTCTGCCTTAAAGCAGCAGCAGCCCCTGGTGAATCTACCCTCAACTGTGTATCACCACAGTGTCTTAATTTTAATCAATCGGTAAATTGTATCACTCTCCCAAATCCACACGTCCATTGAGATTTCATGCAACAAACATGTGTAACCGAGGGTTTGTAGATGTCGCCTATACTGTATGAAACTATAAAATAACAAATACGGAGGTTCCACTTTCACACGAGGACCACTTTATTTGGATTCTTCCCCCAACAGAACTCCACAACTGTTGAGATATGACACCAGTGTATTTGTATGACCATGTGTTACTGTGTACGATTATTTTGTTTACGACTTTGTTTGTCCACAAGTGGGCGGTGTTGTGCTTGCATGCGCGGATTGATTACGTCACTGAGACGCTGTTCATTTTCTTCTTCTCCCAAAACTACCGAATAAACGAAGGCTGCATTTTTTCCTCCAGCAGAAATTCGGTAGTCAGTACGATTCTTTATAACGGTTTAATAATCCACTTCATCTGCGCAGAGATAGACAAAGTATTAGTGTTAGAAGACTAGACTAATACTTTATGTCTATCTCTGCGCAGATGAAGTGGATTATTAAACCGTCGTCTCATTATCAGCTTTCTTTAGCCCAGTCAATGTTACATACAGAGTGACAATCCGGGGTCTGCCCTTACCAATGTAATGTTCCCGCAAAACCCGTAGACTCTCTCTACCTTTGTTCTTCATTTCTCTGAAGATCAGTCCCAAGCTTGTGTTGTCCAATAAAGGCGCCAATGCGCAGTAGGCGTCCGCGTTCCGCTCCTCGTCTAGGGCCTGCTCTTCCGCTGTCAAAGGTCCCACGGGCTCGGTAAGAATGGTGGTTTTCAGCCCCACACCATGCATGCAACAGAGCATTCGCTCTTCCCACAGTTCATACTCATCGGCCTGTCCATTGAATGTGGGCCAGCCTCTCTCGATGCTAACTAGCTTCACACTTGCTAACTTGCTACTCCGTGCTAACCTGCGCGCATCCCGCCATCCGAGGTTATCACACTTTGTGTACTTCTTTTATCAAACTACTAAATAATCCAACGTTATCTGGGCCCATAACCTGTTAGAAAACTAGACTAATACCTTATGTCTATCTCTGCGAAGATGATGTTGATTATTAAACCGTTATAAAGAATCGTACTGACTACCGAACTTCTGCTGCAGGGAAAAATGCAGGCTCCGTTTATTCGGTCGCTTTTGGGAGAAGAAGAAAATGAACAGCATCTCAGTGACGTAATCAATCCGCGCATGCAAGCGCAACACCGCCCACTTATGGACAAACAAAGTCGTAAACAAAATAATAGTGCACAGTAACACATAGTCATACAAATACACTGGTGTCATATCTCAACAATTAGTCTAGTCTTCGAACAGGTTATGGGCCCAGATAACGTTGGATTATTCAGTAGTTTGACAAAAGAAGTACACGAAGTGTGATAACCTCGGATGGCGGGATGCGCGCAGGTTAGCACGGAGTAGCAAATTAGCAAGTGTGAAGCTAGTTAGCATCGAGAGAGGCTATCGGGAAGCTAACGGAACGCTAAGCTAAGCTAACGCTACCTTGGGAGATGGAGCGGAAGAAGAGCAGGTGGCCCACATTCAACGGACAGGCCGATGAGTATAAACTGTGGGAAGAGCGAATGCTCTGTTGCATGCATGGTGTGGGGCTGAAAACCACCATTCTTACCGAGCCCGTGGGACCTTTGACAGCGGAAGAGCAGGCCCTAGACGAGGAGCAGAACGCGGACGCCTACTGCGCATTGGCGCCTTTATTGGACAACACAAGCTTGGGACTGATCTTCAGAGAAACGAAGAACAAAGGTAGAGAGAGTCTACGGGTGTTGCGGGAACATTACATTGGTAAGGGCAGACCCCGGATTGTCACTCTGTATGTAACATTGACTGGGCTAAAGAAAGCTGATAATGAGACGATAACCGAATACATTATCCGAGCTGAACAAATCATTACGGCTCTCAAAGGGGCGGGAGAAGCACCGAGTGAGGGACTAATGATGGCCATGGTGATGAGGGGGTTACCCGAGAGATATAAGCCATTCACTCTAATGGTGACACATGGCGACAGTGAGTTGACATTGGGACAATTTAAGGCCAAATTGAGAAACTTTGAGGCGGCTGAAGATGTAGCTAATGCTACAGCATCGGACGAGACATCCGAGAGGGTGATGAAGGCCCACGCAGCGCCTAAGAAAAAGCCAGTGAAACGCTGTGAGGGAGATGATGAACAAACGGTGTGCTGGTGATGCGGTGACAAAGGCCATCGGAAATCGGACTGTTCACGCAGCGTGTGGTGCAGCTTCTGCCGGGTCAAGGGTCACACGGACAAAGTGTGCAAGAAGAAGGACCGCGCTGATGGAGCCAGGTGTGCACGCGAGCAAGGTGGCGGCGGCGGTGGTGGTCACGGAGCAGGTCGAGGTCAGGGACCGGGGAATACTGCGGAAGAAGAGAACTACATCTTCAGAGTGCAGGCTGGAGAGACCAGCTCAGCAGGACCAGGACGACGGCAACAGTTCAAACCAGGATTGACTGTGGACTGTGGGGCTTCTTCCCACATAGTCAATGATAAGAAGAAGTTCAAGAGCTTTGACAGCTTGTTCGAGCCAGAGAAACACTGCATGGAGCTGGCGGACGGTAAGCGCACCTTTGGTGTGGTGCAGGGCAGGGGAGATGCTACGGTATGTCTGCTCGACAGTGAAGGGCGACGGTGTAGAGTGACACTGCGGAATGTACTTTATATTCCATCGTACCCCCAAGAGCTCTTCTCTGTGAAGTCTGCGACAGCACACGGAGCCAGTAGGTTCTTCAAAGAGGGCAGAGATGCCCTGATGTTACCGGATGGTACCAGGTTTGACATTTTTATACAGGGGAAAATTTACTATTTGCAAACTGAATGTGTTGTTGAAAAGTGCCATGTGAGCCATGATATAGAAACTTGGCATGAAATAATGGGCCACTGCAACTATGACGATATCATAAAGCTACAGGATATCACTGATGGTATGCATATAAAGGGTAAAGTGTGTAAACCTGACAAAGAGTGTGCAGTATGCATAGAAGGGAAGTTTACCCAAAACAGGAACAGTAAATCTACAGACAAAGCCAAGACAATCCCTCAATCAGAGTAGGTAGTCTTAATTATCATAATTAGAACAATAATGCAAAATGTTTTGCAGGTTATAAGACCATAATATGGAACCCCTGAGAGGCAAGTGATTTTTTTTCATGTTTGTTGTTGCAATACTCATTTTGGGCACAATATTTTTTCTTTCATCATGTGTGCCTATAGATTCTCTCTCTCTCTCTCTCTCTCTCTCTCTCTCTCTCTCTCTCTCTCTCTCTCTCTCTCTCTCTCTCTCTCTCTCTCTCTCTCTCTCTCTCTATATATATCCATCCATCTATTATCTAAACCACTTATCCTGCTCAGGGTCGCAGGGATGCTGGAACCTACCTAAGAAGTCATTGGGCAGCAGGTGGGGATACACCCTGGACAGGCTGCCAGTCCATCACAGGGCCGACACACACATACACATTCACACCTAGGGACAATTTAGTATGGCCGATTCACCTGACCTCCATGTCTTTGGACTGTGGGAGGAAACCGGAGCACCCGGAGGGAACCCACACAGACACGGGGAAACATGCAAACTCCACACAGAGGAGGACCCAAGATGACCCCCAAGGTTGGACTACCCTGGGGCTCAAACCCAGGACCTTCTTGCTGTGATGCGACTGCGCTAACCATATATATATGCTAATAATAATAAATCAATCTTATATACCGCTTTGCAAGTACTCAAAGTCGCTTAAATACTACTATCGGCTGCTCCTGTTAGGGGTTGCCACAGCAGATCATCCATTTCCATTTCTTCCTGTCTTCTACATCTTCCTCTGTCACACCAGCCACCTGCATGTCTTCCCTCACCACATCCATAAACCTCTTTGGCCTTCCTCTTTTCCTCTTCCCTGGCAGCTCCATATTCAGCATTCTTCTACCAATATACCCAGCATCTCTCCTCCACACATGTCCAAGCCATCTCAGTCTTGCCTCTCTTGCTTTGTCTCCAAACTGTCCAACTTGAACAGTCCCTCTAATATAACCATTCCTAATCCTGTCCTTTTTTGTCACTCCCAATGAAAATCTTAGCATCTTCAACTCTGCCACCTCCAGCTCCGCCTCCTGTCTTTTCGTCAGTGCCACTGTCTCCAAACCATATAACTTAGCTGGTCTCACAACCATCTTGTAAACCTTCCCTTTAACTCTTGCTGATATCCGTCTGTCGCATATCACTCCTGACACTCTTCTCCACCCACTCCACCCTGTCTGCACTCTCTTCTTCACCTCTCTTCTGCACTCCGCATTACTTTGGACAGTTGACCCCAAGTATTTAAACTCATATGCCTTCGTCACCTCTACTCCTTGCATCCTCACCATTCTGCTGTCCTCCCTCTCATTCACGCATAGGTATTCCATCTTGCTCCTACTGACTTTCATTCTTCTTCTCTCCAGTGCATACCTCTACCTCTCCAGGCTCTCCTCAACCTTCACCCTACTCTCGCTACAGATCACAATGTCACCCGCACACATCATTGTCCACAGACTTCTGCCTGATCTCGTCCGTCAACCTGTCCATCACCATTGCAAACAAGAAAGGGCTCAGAGCTGATCCTTAATGTAATCCCACCTCCACCTTGAACCCATCTGTCATTCCAACAGCACACCTCTCCATTGTCACACTTCCCTCATACATATCCTGCACCACTCCTACATACTTCTCTGCAACTCCCGACTTCCTCATACAATACCACACCTCCTCTCTTAGCACCCTGTTGTATGCTTTCTCTAAATCTACAAAGACACAATGTAACTCCTTCTGGCCTTCTCTATACTTCTCCATCAACATTCTCACAACAAACATCACATCTGTGGTGCTCTTTCGTGGCATGAAACCATACAGCTGCTCGCTAATTGTCACCAGTCCTCTTAACCACGCTTCTATTACTCTTTACCATATCTTCATGCTGTGGCTGATCAACTTTATACCTCTGCAGTTGCTACAGTTCTGCACATCGCCCTTGTTCTTGAAAATCGGTACCAGTTTGCTTCTTCTCCACTCCTCAGGCATCCTCTCACTTTCCAAGATTGTGTTAAACAATCAAGTTAAAAACTCCGCTGCCATCTCTCCTAAACATCTCCATGCCTCCACAGGTATGTCATCAGGGCCAACTGCCTTTCCACTCTTCATCCTCTTCATAGCTGCCCTCACTTCTTCCTTGTTAATCCACTGCATTTCCTGACTCACTATCCCCACATCATCCAACCATCTCTCTCTCATTTTCTTCATTCATCAGCCCCTCAAAGTACTCCTTCCACCTTCTCAGCACACTCTCCTCGCTTGTCAGCACATTTCCATCTCTATCCTTGATTGCCCTAACTTGCTGCACATCCTTCCCAGCTCAGTCCCTCTGTTTACCCAATCGGTACAAGTCCTTTTCTCCTTCCTTACTGTCTAACCTGTCACACAACTGACCATACGCCTTTTCCTTTGCCACCTCTCTCTTCACTTTACACTGCATCTCCTTGTACTCCTGTCTACTTTCTTCATCTCTCTTACTATCCCACTTCTTTGCCAACCTCTTCCTCTGTATAATTTGCTGTACTTCCTCATTCCACCACCAAGTCTCCTTGTCTTCCTTCCTCTGTCCTGATGACACACCAAGTACCTTCCTAGCTGTCTCCCTCACTATTTCTGCAGTGTCTGCCCAGCTATATAGCAACTCTTCACTACCACCCAGCGCCTGTCTTAACTCCTACCTGAACTCCACGCAACAGTCTTCCTTCTTCAACTTCCACCATTTGTTCTTCGGCTCCGTCTTCACTCGCTGCCTCTTCTTGGTCTCCAAAGTCATCCTACAGACCACCATCCGATGCTGTCTAGCTATGTTCTCCCCTGTCACCACCTTGCAGTCTCCAATCCATTTTAGATCGCGCCTTCTACATAAGATATAGTCCACCTGTGTGCACTTTCCTCCACTCTTGTACGTCACCTTGTGTTCCTCCCTCTTCTTGAAATCTGTATTCACCACAGCTATTTCCATCCTTTTCGCAAAATCCACCGCCATCTGTCCTTCCACATTTCTCTCCTTGACACCATAACTACCCATCACCTCCTCATCACCTCTGTTCCCTTCACCAACATGTCCATTTAAGTCCGCTCCAATCACCACTCTCTCCTCCTTGGGTACACTCTCTACCACGTTATCCAACTCACTCCAGAATTCATATATATATATATATATATATATATATATATATATATATATCTCAACACGGATAACGGAAAAAAGATTTTAATACATTGCAGTACAGGCCTGTTTCGTACGTCTTGCACTCACACCATTGATGGTTTCAGAAAAAAAACGCTATATATATATATATATATATATATATAGTGTGTATATATATATATACTATATATATAAAATCTGATGCACTGCAGTACTGCAGACAAAAAGAGATATTGGAAAATGTTATGCTCAGAGGCTACGTGATTGACGGTATTTCTAAAACAAATGACATATCCAAGAATATTTTCACAAAGCAAAATGCAATGTATCATCTGAGCAATCGGACTGGGCAGAGACATGTTCCCACATTTTCTGATGACTCCTATGTAAACAAGGCTGCACTTTACGGATTGTTGAATCAATCCTGTTGATGCAGAGACAGAAACAGTGAGTTGGGGGGAGGGGGGGCATGGTTTGTTTCAACCTTCCCCTCAAGAGTTGTCCCTCCGTTAATTTGTTTTTTGGCAGGATTTTTTTGTTTTGTTTTTTGCTTTGCTTTGTTTTGTTTTTTTCACTGGACACAGAGGCTCACAATCCAACTGCTTCCATTCTTCCGGTCTATTACTCCTACACTGCATGTTTCTGTGACTTCTCTCCCAGCTGAATCAGGCCAACAATCCTTCCAAGCATCAAATCCCAAATCACAGGTTAGTTTACTTCAGTAAAACAGGCCTCCTCTCAGTATATCTGTCTTCCTTTGGATGACATTAAAGCGTGGGCACCATGGAGGTCTATGCGAAATTGATATTCCGGAGCACAGTCAACAATTTAGGATGGCCATTTCAGTTTGGCAAAAAAAAGAGAAAAAAAGAAAAAGCCTCAAGGTACTAATCTTCAAATCAACAAAGCCAGGCAATCATCCTGCAAATGATCTGAAAAACATGAATGATTTAAATTCTACATTATTACATTCAATAACTGACACTTTTGTCTAAATTTGCTGACAATGGCTGTCGCCGAGATGAAAGGCTCGTTCAAGGTCTAAATGAATGACAAGCTCTGACAGTAGCTGGTCTTTTGAGAGTGCGAGAGCAGGATGGCTTCAGCTGCCAGGAGGACACTTCCTGCTATCTCACCTCAGCGTTTTCACAAGACAAAGGCCACAAGACCTCTCATTTCTACTGAGACAACGCAGACGGGGCACTTTGCCTTCCCTATGTTTTTTTTCCACTCTTCAAAATAGATTGCATAAAGAAAAATGACCCTGCGGATCCAGCTAATCTGCAACTCACAGGGAAAATGATGAACTGTGCAAAAAATATTTGCTTAGAAAAGAAAGTCTTTAAGAAGCATTGGCAGTTTGCAGCCCTTTTTCCCCAGCTGATGTCAAGAGGTAGTCGAAAGTACAATAAGGAAGAGAAGAGAAAGCGAGTCTTTCATTTGGAGCTGTGAAACTGTTTGAATATCTTACAGTTCCAGCCAAAAGCATCTGTCTTTCAACCATTTTTGCCTGTTAAATCTAATCCTTTATTCAAACTGAAAAACAGTGTACGCCCAAAGCAGAAATTCCCCAATTAAATCCAACAGCTCTCATAAAAGGCAACGACCCTGTATAACATGATAAAAAAAAGACACACACGCATATCTTACTCAATAAACATTATAAGTGACTTTCCTTTTCCTGCAGGTTTAACCCGTACGCCATGCCGTCACAGTTCGCGGCGTCCAGACAGTGAACATTCAGGGAGACAATGCTAGCATATCGCTCCTTTCCTGTGTGTCCCTGCAGGCACTGCATGGACACCCATCATTCAATTACCCTCCTCATGCTTGCAACAGTCCCCAAACAATCAATAACTACTCCGAGAGCCTCCAACAGCTTCACAGTACTAACACTAAGTACTGCAGTGGCTAGGAGGAGAGGATTTGAATCAGATTAACAATCAGATGGGCATAACATCGCTGTCAGGGAAACTGAATCTCTTCAGAGACCAGTGGTCCATCTGGAATAACAAGACCCTGACACCCAATATCAAATATTTGTGGCAAATTAAGCAGAAATATAACATGTGAGATAACATATTTGTTTGTATTTTGGTAACTGATAAGTTTTATTGTGATGGGTTTTACACAGAGCGTGTTGTTTTGTTTAATGAAGTCTGCAGGGTGGCAAGATATGAATAGAGCAGATTTGTATTTCCATATAATTTTCTCCACAATCGGATTTTATTTCAGAGCCATTTCTTGTTTTTTTTTCTGTCAATTTTTTTTTTTTTTTTTACCGCTAAGTTGCAGAAAAGGCAGACCAGAATGGTAAATAGGAACTTGGTTTGCAGCAACACCTCATCACTATTTTTCTGTGTGTTCTCTAGTCTAGACAAGCACATGACGCCTTATGAATGAGCTTTTTTATTAAATAGGCAACAGGCACGGATAACCCAGCCACTGAGGATGCACAATCCAGTACATTCTTAGTGCCAGTCCCAAGCCCGGATAAATGTGGGGCGTTGCGTCAGGAAGAACGTCCAGTGTGAAACCTTTGCCAAATCAAATACGTGGATCATAAGTCAGATTTTCATAATGGATTGGTCAAGGCCCGGGTTATCAATGACCGCCACTGGTACTGTTGGCCAGCAGGGTGCCAGTGGAAACTATGCTACTGTTGTGCGAAGGAAAAGGAGAGGGAGAAGTTATGTCCAGAGGCAGTGGGAGAGGAGGAAGGGTAGGAGTGTAGAGGTGAAAGTCGGAACTTTGAATGTTGTCACTATGATTGGTAAAATGAGAGAGTGGGCTGATATGGAGAGAATGAAGGTAGCTATACTGTGTGTGCAAGAAACCAGGTGGAAGGGGAGTTAGGCCACGAGCATCGGAGGTGGATTCAAACTCTTCTAACACGGTGCGGATGGGAGGAGAAATGGGGTAGGGGTAATTCTGAAGGAAGAGTATGTCAAGAGTGTGCCGGAGGTGAAGAGAGTGTCAAACAGAGTGATGAGTATGAAACTGGAAAGTGAAGGTGTGATGATGAATGTTATCAGCACATATGCCCCGCAAGTTGGATGTGAGATGGAAGAGAAAGAAGAATTCTGGAGGGAGCTGGATGAAGTTGTGGAGGGAGTACCCAAGGAGGAGAGAGTGGTGATTGGAGTGGATTCAATGGGCATGTTGGTGAAGGGAACAGAGGTGAGGAGGAGATGATGAGTAGGTATGGTGTCAAGGAGAGAAATGTGGAAGGACAGATGGTGGATTTTGCGAAAAGGATGGAAATGGCTGTGGTGAATACATATTTCAAGAAGAGGGAGGAACACAGGGTGACGTATAAGAGTGGAGGAAAGTGTACAAAGGTGGACTATATCTTATACAGGAGGCATGATTTGAAAGAGACTAGAGACTGCAAGGTGGTGACAGGGGAGAACATAGCTAGGCAGCCTCGGATGGTGGTCTGTAGGATGACTTTGGAGATCAAGAGGAAGAGAGTGAAGGCAGAACCAAGGGATCAAATGGTGGAAGTTGAAGTTGAAGAAGGAAGGCTGTTGTGTGGAGTTCAGGGAGGAGTTAAGACAGGCACTGTGTGGTAGTGAAGAGTTGCTGGATGGCTGGGCAATTACTAAAGAAATAGCGAGGAAGATGGCTAGGAAGGTACTTGGTGTGTCATCTGGACAGAGGAAGGAAGACAAGGAGAGTTGGTGGTGGAATAATGGAGTACAGGAAAAAAAGAGGAAGAGGTTGCCAAAGAAGAAGTGGGATAGTCAGAGATGAAGAAAGTAGACAGGAGTACAAGGAGATATGTTGCAAAGTGAAGAGAGAGGTGGCAAAGGAAAAGGAAAAGGCATATGGTGAGTTGTATGACAGGTGGACACTAATGAAGGAGAAAAGGAATTCCACCGATTGGCTAGACAGAGGGACTGAGCTGGGAAGGATGTGCAGCAGGTTAGGGTGATGAAGGATAGAGATGGAAATATGAGGAGAGTGTTGAGAAGATGGAAGGAGTACTTTGAGGGACTGATGAATGAAGAAAAAGAGAGAAGGTTGGATGATGTGGGGATAGTGAATCAAGAAGTGCAGAGGATTAGCAAGGATGAAGTGAGGGCAGCTATGAAAAGGATGAAGAGTGGAAAGGTGGTTGGTCCAGATGACATACCTGTGGAGACATCGAAGTGTTTAGGAGAGATGGCAGTAGGGTTTTTAACTAGATTGTTTAACACAATCTTGGAAAGGGAGAGGATGCCTGAGGAGTGGAGAAGAAGCACACTGGTACAGATTTTCAAGAATAAGGGCGATGTGCAGAGCTGTAATAACAACAGAGGTATAAAGTTGATCAGCCACAGTATGAAGATATGGGAAAGAGTTATAGAAGCTAGGTTAAGAGGAGAGGTGATGATTCGCGAGCAGCAGTACGGTTTCATGCCACAAAAGAACACTACAGATGCGATGTTTGCTTTGAGAGTGTTGATGGAGAAGTATAAAGAAGGTCAGAAGGAGTGACATTGTGTTTTTGTGGATTTAGAGAAAGCATACGACAGGGTGCTGAGAGAGGTGTGGTATTGTATGAGGAAGGCAGGAGTGGCAGACAAGTATGTAGGAGTGGTGCTGGATATGTACAAGGGCAGTGTGACCGTGGCGAGGTGTCTTGTAGGAATGATGGATGGGTTCAAGGTGGAGGTGGGATTACATCAAGGATTGGCTCGGAGCCCTTTCTTGTTTGCAGTGGTGATGGACAGGTTGACAGATGAGATCAGGCAGAAGTTTCCATGGACAATGATGTTTGTGGATGACATTTTGATCTGTAGTGAGAGTAGGGAGCAGGTTGAGAAGAACCTGGAGAGGTGGAGGTATGCACTGGAGAGAAGTGGAATGAAAGTCAGTAGGAGCAAGATGGAATACGTATGCGTGAATGAGAGGGAGGACCGCTGAATGGTGAGGATGCAAGGAGTAGAGGTGACAAAGATGGACAAGTTTACATACTTGGTGTCACCTGTTCAAAGTAGCAAGGAGTGCGGAAGAGAGTGCAGACAGGGTGGAGTGGGTGGAGAAAACTGTCAGGAGTGATTTTCGACAGAAGGGTAACAGCAAAAGTGAAGGTTTACAAGATGGTAGTGAGGCCAACTAAATTGTACGATTTACAGATGGGGGCACTGACAAAAAGACAGGAGGCGGAGCTGGAAGTGGCAGAGTTGAAGATGCTAAGATTTTCATTGGGAGTGACGAAGGACAGGATTAGGAATGAGTATATTAGAGGGCCAGCTGAGGTTGGACGGTTTGGAGACAAAGCAAGACAGACAAGATTGAGATGGCTTGGACATGTGTGGAGGAGAGATGCTGGGTATATTGGGAGGATGCTGAATATGGAACTGCCAGGGAAGAGGAAAAGAGGAAGGCCAAAGAGGAGGTTTATGGATGTGGTGAGGGAGGACATGCAGATGGCTTGCATGACAGAGGACGATGCAGAGGACAGGAAGAGATGGAAACAGATGATCTGCTGTGGCGACCCCTAACAGGAGCAGCCAAAAGTAGTCGTAGTAGTACCCAACAGGTACAGATCCTGTACAATCACATGACACATTACTACATGATGTCCAAAAGAAGATTTGCATACTGTATGAGGGTTCCTGGTGAGATTTGCACATCGTTACAAGTCGTACTTCCTTTCATCAATTAGATAATACTCCTTAAGAACAGATAGAACATGCAGGTGGTACACAGATAGATGTCATTATTGGTCACAGATGGTGTAATAGCCACAGGTTCGTGGCAAAAAAAAAAAAAGTACACTTATGTGAGAAGTTCTCATTCATTATAAGCCTTAGACAAAGATACGTTTAGTTAGGCGTGTCTGGGTAACGTGGCAGTTTATTCTGTTGCCTACCAACATGGGGATTGCCAGTTCGAATCCCTGTGTTACCTCTGGCTTGGTCGGGCATCCCTACAGACACAATTGGCTGTGTCTGTGGGTGGAAAGCCAGATGTGGATATGTGTGCTGGTCACTGCACTAGCGCCTCCTCTGGTCAGTCGGGGTGCCAGTTCAGGGGGAGGAGGAACTGGGGGGAATGGCGTGATCCTCCCACGCACTACGTCTCCCTGGTGAAAACTCCTCACTGTCAGGTGAGTGACTCCGCATGTATAAGAGGAAGCATGTGGTAGTGTGCAGCTCTCCCCAGATCAGCAGAGGGGGTGGATCAGCAACCAAGATGGCTCGGAAGAATGGAGTAATTAGATGGGTACAATTGGTGAGAAAAAGGGGGAGACATCCAAAAAAGAAAGATACATTTAGTTCAATTCAGTTCGATTCAATAAACTTTATTCATCCCCAGGGGTCAATTAAAAGGCTGGCAAAGTGCAATAAAAGAAAAGAAAACTCCTTCATAACAGGCTAACAGCAGGGGTGACCAGCAACCCTCTACAGTGCTTCTTCAAGGGGGAGATTGACTGGGGGTGAGGGGAAGACCATCTCAGTTTTACCACTAACTTTAAGTTCTGTCACCCATCCACCAAGACACATTTTGGTACATACTTGAGTGTTTTGAGTCAGATACAACACATTAAAATAATTTTTACCAAGCAAAATGCAATGTAGCATCTGAACAATCTGACTGGCCAGACATGTTCCCACACTTTCTGATGACTCCCACGTAAACATGGCTGTACTTCACTGATCGTTGAATCAATCAGTGGGTTCTTCTTTTCATGGTTTATGCTGCTTCGAGTCATTCAGCGCGTATCGATAAAAGCCACAGGAGGTGTTCCTCCCATCCATGGTATTACTGCTACACCCATGAAGTAAAAAAAAAAGAAAGAAACAGCCCCTTGGGTATTACTGTGACATTTCAGAGTGCTCACGGTAGAGGCAATGATGGTGGTTTTGTAACCAAAAATCATTACAGTTCAACTGTAGTCCTAGATAGTCACTATCCTACCAGCAGTGGGGTACAGTTTATACTTAAATTCAAGACTACAGCTACTAAGCTGAATCACACAAATGTGAGTATGACTGAATCGAGCCATTATTTTTCTAAACTGCACAAATACTACAGCAGTCTAACCCTTGGCCTGAATTTAAGAGCAGGGTGGCAGCTGTATGACATGAAAAACAATGCTGCGATCATTAGTTCCATGTGGTCACTTACAAGCAATTGTGTTCCCGTCCCTTAACTGATACAGAGGTGGTGAAATGTGCCCTACATGCTCACACACTGTCTGAGATTCAAACCTAGTGTTTCAGCCATGCCTAGCAAATGTTATACCCATATGGGCTTGTGAAAGTCTCAGTGCAGATGCGTCTCATGTTGTCCAGCTCACCCATACTCATTAGTATAATAATGTAGAAAGTGTAACCTAACTGTACAATGGCTGGGACTTCAATTGGGTACTGGATCACAATAGAGTAACACTATCTACTGCATGTACTACATCTACATATATCTACTGTACATCATCGTACTGCCTGGAAACTTTCGCATATCAACTTTTGAGGAGAGAGAAGTCAAACATCCTCACCCAAGAAAATACAGACTCCCTTTAAAATTGACAGCCATGTATTTCAAAACGATAAAAATGAGTTTTGAATAGCTGCCCCAGGGCCTTCAGGGTCATGACATTTTACTAAGTGTTGAAATAGGCATGCAAATCCTCACTTTCAACAAAAGCATGCAAAATTACTAAAATGGAAATTGGAAGTAGAGATTTAAACGTGAAAGAGCATTTGCCATTAAGCTGACACACAAAGTTACCCCCGTACAATATGGACTTATTCCAAATTAAGGTTACAGAGCAATTTGAAACACCGTAATTAGTGTTTGGAGAAAGAGACACCCCCACAGCACTGGCTCTGAATTTGAGTTCTTCCTCCATTCTGGCATACTTAAATATTTGCTGTTATCTCTCCCAGCAATGTTTCTCTTAAAGACAGGGGGACTCATTTTAGTGTTTCCTGAAGATCTCCTCAACACCCAAGAGAGACAGAAAACTGTGTTATTACTCATTTGCCTCTCACCCAGTATTTACCATAGGGGAATATGAACGCAGGGTTGCACCAGTGAGGAAGTTAGCTCAGCACACAGCTTGAGTACACAGCAGCACCGGCGACTAGACATGGCATACCTCATCTATTTATTCTCCAAGTTTAAGCATGTTGCTCCCAGATTCCACGTAAGAGTAATTGTCCTCCAAATGTTCTATGTTGTTTTTTTTGCTTAAACACCTTTTGGCTGTAGCTTCATAATGTTCGAGGCTCCATTGATATTCCAGGTCAGGCGGGCTTAAAAGGGCCACATACCGTGCCTTACTTAGAATACCACTGAGGTGGAAACTCAGGAAAATGTTTTACGTACTTTGAAAAAGTTCAAGTCTGTACAGGTTAAGGCTCGCTGTAAATTGAGCCTTTATAAAAATCTAAATTTCCTGTAGGTAGTTGGCAGCTGCCGCCAGGCTTTTGACACATTGAAAGTTCACAAGATTGTTTTGCTAAGCTTGGGAGGGGGTCACACATTGCAAAAGGGAACACCATTTATCCTGCTATCTACTTATCTTTCCTGTCCAAATGACTATGTTCTAATGCCCGACCTAGATTACAAAGGAAATAATGCCGTTACATTGCCTGTGATGAAGATAAAATGACAAAACAACATGTGGCACTGTTGAATGTATTTGCTTTGAAAACAAGCCGAGCATAGATGCGGGTCAGGTGATTCAACTCAGTTAGAAATGAGACTGTATGAACTACAGAGGAAAAGAGAAATGGCTCTAGAAATAATGGTTAATGGCTAAATGTGTGCTCCATTGAAACAATAACTTCTGTAACCCAAACCCAAGGATCAAATTTGCATTCTTGTGGTTTTTTTGTTTTTTAATTATGATTACATTTGGTGGCATGGTGGTACAGTGGTTAGTACTGTTGCCTCACAGCAAGAAGGTCCTGGGTTTGAACCCCAGGGTAGTCTTACCAGGTTGTCCTCTGTGTGGCGTTTGCATGTTCTCCTCCGTGTCGGTGTAGGTTTCCTCCGGTTTCCTCCCACAGTCCAAAGACATGGAGGTCAGGTGAATTGGCCATACTAAACTGTCCCTACGTGTGTGTGTGTGTGTGTGTGTGTGTGTGTGTGTGTGTGTCGGCCCTGTGATGGCCTGGCAGCCTATCCAGGGTGTCTCCCCGCCTGCCGCCCAATGACTGCTGGGATAGACTCCAGCATCCCTGCGACCCTGAGAGCGGGATAAGCAGTTTGGATAATGGATGGATGATTACATTTGGCAGCATGTTGGCCCAGTGGTTAGCACTGTTGCCTCACTGCAAGAAGGTCCTGGGTTCAAACCCCGGGGTTGTCCAACCTTAGGGGTCATCCCAGGTCAACCTCTGTGTGGAGTTTGCATGTTCTTCCCGTGTCTGCATGGGTTTCCTCTGGGTGCTCCGGTTTCCTCCCAAAGACATGTATAGGTCAGGTGAATCAAACTTACATTTTCCCTAGGTGTGAATGTGTCTGCCCTGTGATGGCCTGGCGACCTGTCCAGGGTGTTTCCCCGCCTTCCACCCAATGACTGCTGGGATAGGCTCCGGCATCCCACGACTCTAATTAGGATAAGTGGCTTGGAAAATGGATGGATGGATGGATGATTACATTTACCTTCCTATGTCCAAAACCACCATTCATATTAAGGGCAGTTGTTGGAAGTGGCAGGTAAGACCATGGAATCGCATGTTAGGCCTGAAGGGATGGGGGTGCAATAGGCTGTTTCGCCTTGTAAGAGATCAACCATTGACGCGATATCCACCACGTCAGGTTTTATACGTCTATTTACAATGCCCACAGGTTATAAAAGGGAAAGCATTAATAACTCTGTACTGTGGGCATGAACGTTGCACTGAGAGACACAAAGCAAGTAAGCCCCTGTAAGCGTCTGTATGGCTTATGTGTATCTATACCTCCAGGAGCTATTAATCTGAATTACTTGACTGAGGCATTTTCTCTTTCTAGTTGCCATTGTCTGCAGAGACAATCAAAGCCATTTACGATCCATTAGCATATTTATCTGCAATGACTTAATATCACCAGTTTCTGCTACACACACATACCCTGATGCATACACACATAGCTGCCAATAAAGACATACAAACACAACACAAATTAACCAAGCAAGAAGCACAGTAAGCAACTCTCTGTCTGCCTACATAGGAACAAGAATTATTTTATTTGATGGTGAACTTACTGAGAATCCAGTCTAAGGAATGGCAAATGGACTGCATTTAAATAACGATAGTGTATGCCTCACATTCATCCATTCACACACACATTCATACACTGATGGTGGAAGCTGCCATGCAAGGCACCAACCTGCCCATCAGGAGCAGTTAGGGGTTCAGTGTCTTGCTCAAGGACAGTTTGATACGCTCTCCGCCGGAGCCGGGGATTGAGCCAGCGACCTTCCAATTACTAGACAAGTCGCTCTACCTCCTGAGACATGCCACCAAGGAGAGCCGCTAAGCCACTAAGGGGAGCAGTGTTTCAGTAATATAGCACAAAATTAGGGATTGCCAGGTTCAGTAAATACACCCATGATAGTTTGACATTTGACTAGGATGCGATGTTTTGCATTTACCAAACCCCTACTGATAGGCCAGCTGCTGAGAAATCAGTTGGACCACATCTACCCATTTGCAGCTCTGTTTCAATGAGAGATAGATTTCTTCAACATTGAGAAGAGTATTCACCATATGAATGATACTGTAGGGGCATCTGGGTGGCGTGGCGGTCTATTCCGTTGCCTACCAACATAGGGATGGCCGGTTCGAATCCCCGTGTTACCTCCGGCTTGGTCGGGCGTCCCTACAGACACAATTGGGCTGTGTCTGCGGGTGGGAAGCCGGACGTGGGTACGTGTCCTGATCGCTGCACTAGCGCCTCCTCTGGTCGGTCGGGGCGCCTGTTCGGGGGGAGGGGGAACTGGGGGGAATAGCATGATCCTCCCACACACTACGTTCCCCTAGCGAAACTCCTCACTGTGAGGTGAAAAGAAACAGCTGGCAACTCCACATGTATCGGAGGAGACATGTGGTAGTCTGCAGCCCTCCCCGGATCAGCAGAGGGGGTGGAGCAGCGACCAGGACTGCTCAGGAGAATGGGGTAATGATACTGTAAATAGTAGAAAAATGTAAATGGTATGAGTGAAGTATAAGCAGAGGCAGAGATCTTTGGGGAGAAGGCAATGAAGAAGAAGAATAGGGAGGATTATGAGTATCAAGGAAATGCTGACGTCTAACATTGCTTTCTTTAATCTCTTAATGTTCCCCAGGGGAGGACTCTTTTGCTATCTTCCTCTCTCTCTTTCTCACTGACAGCATTTCAAATTGGCAGGAAGGTAAAAGGTGTTTCCTAACAGTCAATGGTTTCCTTGTTTAGTGGCAGAAAATAAATTTTTCCATGGGTCTGCAGTGCATTGTTGTGTCACGGTAATACCCACATTGACATGCACAGTGGCTGCGAAGCTCATTAAAAACACATGAAACAGTTCAAGCCAAGTTCAAATTTCACTTTGTCATACACATATATAAAAAGTACCATGTACCCTCCAATGCAATGACGTGCATGTCCCCTGGTTCTCTCAGCCCTTAAAGTATACATAAAGAAATAACAAAAACAATAAATAAGAAATCCCACAAAATAATAAATCACTGCTGTTATGTGAGGGGTCTTCTGTTCATTATTCTGACCGCCTGGGGGTAAAAACTGTCATTGAGGCGGCTGGTCGGAGCTCTGATGCTCTGTAAGCATTGTCCTGAGGGAAGGAGGAGAACAGACCGTGTTTTGGGTGGATGATGTCCTTCATCATACTTAGGGCCTTCCTTCAGCAGTGGGTGGTGAACATGTCCTAAAGCTGTAGCAGTGCTGTTCCTATGATGTTTGAAGCCATTTTTACTATCTTTCTCAGTTGACTGTGGTCTTGTTCAGTCAGGTTGCCAAACCACACCAGTATGCTTCCAGTAAGGATGCTCTCTAGGGTAGTCTGGTAGAAACTGACCAGGGTTTTTGTGGACATTCAAAATTTTTTAAGACATCTCAGAAAGTAGTGTCTGATGTGCCTTTTTAATGATCCAGCTGGTGTTTAGAGACCAAGAGAGAGGGGTGTCTGGGTGGCTTGGTGGTCTATTCCATTGCCTAACAACACGGGGATCACCTGTTCAAATCCCTGTGTTACCTCCGGCTTGGTCGGGCGTCCCTATAGACACAGTTGGCCGTGTCTGCGGGTGGAAAGCCGGATGTGGGTATGTGTCCTGGTCGCTGAACTAGCGCCTCCTCTGGTCAGTCAGGGCACCTGTTCAGGGGGGAAAGGGAACTGGGGGGAATAGCATGATCCTCCCATGCGCTACATCCCCCTGACGAAACTCTTCACTGTCAGGTGCAAAGACGCAGCTGGCGACTCCACATGTATTGGAGGAGACACGTGGTAGTCTGCAGCCCTCCCCGGATCAGCAGAGGGGGTGGAGCAGTGACCAGGATGGTTTGGAAGAGTGGGGTAATTGGCCAGACACAATTGGAAGGAAGTCTGAGATCTGAATACCCCAAAAAAAAAAATTGAAGTTCTTCACAATTTCAACAGGGACATCATTGATGTAAATTGGTGTCTGAACCACTTTGGATGTCCTAAAATCAACAATTATCTCATTTGTTTTCTCAACATTTAGGGAGAGGTTATTATCTTGACAGGTCCCTCACCTACTTTTTATAGGGATCTTCACTGTTGTCATTTACCAGTCCAACTACTCTGGTGTCATCTGCAAATGTCACTATGCTGTTATATGTGGCAACACAGTTATGTGTGAACAGACTGTAGAGTAAGGGACCAAGGCAACAAGCCTGTGGTGCTCCTGTGTGGAGAACTATGGTGGATGAGTAGCTGGTACCTGCTCTCACCGTCTGAGGTTTGCCTGTCAGAAAGTCATATAACCACTTACAGATGGAATTACATAGACCGAGGTCCCTAAGCTTCAACACCAATTTAGACGGTAGAACGGTATTAAACGCAGAGCTATAGTCAATAAACAACATTCTGACATAGGTGTTTTTTCCTTCAAGGTGTTTTAACACAGCATCCTGCACAGATCTAGTTGACCCATAAGCAAACTGTAGCGGCTCAAGGTTGGCAGGAATGTTAAGATTTATGTATGTCTTAGTAATAATGAAATACTTTGAAAAATTAGTTGAGGTCAAAGCAACAAGTCTGTAATCATTAAGACAGAATACAGGGGATGTTTTGGGTACAGGCACAATAAGGGGTTTCTTAAAGCATGTAGGAACCACACAATGACAGGTTAAAAATGTCTGTAAAAACATTCGATAGGCTGAATAGAGCAGGTCTTAAGGACACGAGATGGGATACCACCTCGGCCAGTAGCTCTGCGTACTTTGACAGATTTAAAAACCTTAATCATGTTGGCCTCTGTCACTGGATGTGTTACCTGGATGAGTGAGAGCCCAACACGGTTCTGAGTATTGTCCAGTGGTCCCGATTCCCGCTCAAAGCAGGCAGAGAACCTATTCAGTGTCACTATGGGGGATTCAGTAAACCTTCCCTCAAGTTTTAGTGTTTTGCATTCATGGTACAGATGACGTTATTGATGCAGCTCTTCTCTCGTTATACCTGTTAGCTATCAAAGTTCAAACAATTTTACAGCCTGTTGACAGCGGTGAAACTGACGTGAAAAATTGACAGGGCTAAAATCTTTTCAGGCTCATCACAAAATTTATGTTTTCATTTGGCTCTGACAATGAAAACATTTCATGCCTTGCAATTTGAGCTTCACATGTTTGGACTTAAATATTTTGCGTGTTTCCCCTGATTATTTTCTTTCAGGTAAGTCTACCTACACATATCTTTACCTCAGCCAATCCATTTGCAAAGGCTACAAAATCTCAACCCTGTAGCAAACAGAGCAAATTCACCATTGAAAGACAAGTTTCAAAAGTAGCCTGAGCCTTCTTAAAAGAAAGTGAATTTTTTTCTTACTCCCTTTTTGCACAGCTTTTCAGATAACAGCCATGCATGGCATGCTACAGCGTCCATAAAAGAGACCAGGGGCTATACGGAAGAAAGAGGCCATAAATCTACCAGATGAAGTTGTGCGCAGAAAAAGAGTTACCAAACGATTTTCCAAAATGCTAAGAAGAACCATCTGTAGTGTGTATCTGAAAGGGTTTTGGACACTTGCCAACCTGGTACAAAAGTACTGAAGATGTGAGAGAAATAGATGGGAAAAGATCAGAGGACGACACAGACAACGTGCCCTCCAACCTTTTTACTATAGAGGGATCCTGTCTCGAGCCTTTGTTCATGATGCAGAGACATTGATTTGAGGAGCCTTTAGTCCACCTGGTAATCCAAATGTCTACCGATTTGCCTATGGTGAGTAAAATTGACTAAAATTGATTATTAGTAAACAGCTGATCATGATCCCATACCTAATGTTACTGTTCTACTAAAAAAAAAAAAGTTTCTACTTATTCGAGGAGTTTGACTCCTTGTTTTATTGACTTAATGTGGCTGGAAAATCCTACATGGTTTTGTGTTTTGTTTTTCTTAATGCAAATTGACACCAGACGCCACTTCTCTTGTCCCACACATAGGCTTGTCCATAAACTTGCCCTCTTGCAATCTTATTTAGCATCCAAGTTTTCTTTTTTTTTGTTCTGTGATTCTTTGTACTTTTTATATAGCACAATGCTTTGGTCAAGTTCATTGTTTTTCTGCCTCACACTTCATTAATAAATTACCCTGACCCAACTATCTTTTAATGCTGTGCTCCCTGAATGACAAGCCTTCGCCTCTCCCCTGAGGAGGCCTGATATGCTTCACACTATCACCAGGGCAGATGAATTATTCGTCTCCTTCCTCCATTAGCAGAGCAAGGATAATGAGACATGGCAACTGAGAGTAAAGCACGGTGGCATCGGTATTGCCCTGAATCAAGAGAACTGTTAATCACTGCACAGCACATCTCTGACACTGCAGTCATTCCCAGGCGCCTTTTTGGCTCCCATATTTTGTATGAGGAAAGGTTAAGAATTACCTCTAAATGCCACTTAAACTCCATTACCTGTAACTTAACATGAAGAGAAGAGTGTAGATGGAAGCAGGACTCTTTCCTATACCAAGCGCACACTCCATGAGCAGGTCTTGGGGGGGGGGGGTTAAGACCCAAACCATTGGGTTTGGTCGGGCGTCCCTACAGACACAATTGGCCGTGTCTGCCGATGGGATGCCGGATGTGGGTATGTGTCCTGGTTGCTGCAGTAGCGCCTCCTCTGGTCAGTCGGGGCACCTGTTCAGAGAAGAGGGGGAATAGCATGATCCTCCCATGTGTTATGTCCCTCCGGCGAAACTCCTCACTGTCAGGTGAAAAGAAGCGGCTGGTGACTCCACATGTATCGGAGGAGACATATGGTAATCTGCAGCCCTCCCCGGATCGGCAGAGGGGGTGGGGCAGTGACCGGGACGGCTCGGAAGAGTGAGGCAATTGGCCGGGTACAACTGGGGAGAAAAATCCCCCCCCCAAAAAAAAGAAAAGAAAAGAAAAATAGCACCTGATAGACCCAGTTTACAAACTGTGCATGCACTGAAATACCCAGTGAAATGAAATTAAACTTAAAAGCTGCATTAAGAAATATTCTCGATATCAACCCTGAATCACCTGTATTGCAAAATGGTCATTTGTCCTGCCGATTGTACTGAGAATAAATGCTACAGTTTTCTCGAAGCTGGCATTGCTCTCCAACTAAAACTCTGTATAAACCACTCGCACAACTCATGAGTTGAGAACGAAGTCTGGGGTGAAGCTCACAGAGAGAAGAGGTAGTGTTCTCAGCTACTGAGTTGTGTGAGCAGTGTATTCATGGATTTATAGCGGGGGACGAGGTGCCTGCACGGTGTTGACTCAGTGTGATCGGCTCTGTACGTGCAATCCTTTCACATTACAGGGAGTCATGTGATTCACTGCTGACATCAAAAACTATCGCTAACACAGCAGTAATTCATCATCACATCCACTGTACAAGACGCAATGTTAGCGACATGATGATTTGGAAGCCTTCGTATGTTAAAGTAGATGAGTATGAGGTGATTCCTCTTAGCTATTTTGTACACAGTGTTACAGTAATCCGGCAGCAGGAACTGATATTGTAGCCTTTTCTGCAATGTTTTGACAAGTAGCACTTAGCGCTTATAATCATGTAAACTTTACTGCTTCTTTTTATGTCTAGTTTTAAGCTCCTTTTATTTAACATTTGTCACCCTTTTAGCTCTTTCTAGAAGAAAGCCATCTTATTTTGTCATTGTATTCTTACAACGAATTGTATTCTTACAACCAGTGTTCTCTGCATTTAACCCATCCTATTTTGTATAGGAGCAGTGGGCAGCTGCAGCACCCAGGGACCAAGTCCAGTTCTTTACTCCATTACCTTGGTCAGGGGCACAGACAGGAGTACTAACCTTAACATACACGTCTTTTTGATGGTGGGAGGAAACCGGAGCATCCGGAGGAAACCCATGCAGACACGGGGAGAACATATAAACTCCACACAGAAAGGACCTGGGACGGCCTGGGTTAGTCACGATTAGCCTGTTTTTCCTGTAATAGCAGCTCATGTTAGTGTGTGTTAGCATATATTGATGTTAGCAACCCACTAAAGCTTAACTGAAGTCAGTATGAAAAGTAATGAGTTTCATGATGAGTACAGTGACTGAGAAAAAACTGTCATGTGCACTCATTAGACCGAGACGATCAGGAAGTACTCCTTGAACCTTAAAGACAAGTAGATGTCTTCCACTCAGCTTTTCCCTTCATCCGGACATGTTGACGATTTCCCGCCTGTGTTTAACTCGTGGTTTTCATCGCCTTGACTCGCGTCATTCATCAGCCATCACCCTAGTTCCAACTCATGGTCCGAGTAAAACTAACCAATGCATGCGCCATTTTATTTTGCTGCGTGACGTAGTCAAGTGAAACGGCCATTTGTTTTTGGTCACCACACTCCCAAGCATCGACTCAGGTGTGCAACATTTTATTTTGAAAAAAAAAGACATTCTTTTTGGGTTTTTGCAGTATTGAGGGTGTGTGTGGGCCCTTTGGATAGGAGGTAGCATATAGGTAACAAAATAAGAAAAATGTTTTAAAGTCAATTGGAATTTAATTAAAAAGCCCATTATCAAAAGGTCAATACATTTAAGTGATGTGAAGTATCTTGTCCTTTGAATAATTGTTATTTTTACATTTACTAAATTCATAATTTGCATTTAAAGTATTGTGTGCGTCATGTTTACATTTCATGGTGTGTTTTGGGTTAGAAGTATAAATAGTGATTAAAGAAATTGTTCATTAGGGAACAAATACTTTAAAACATAATTCTTAGTAGGATTAAACAAAAGTAGTATGTCTATATTCCTGCTAAGTGGAGGCACTGTCGCCGATTAAAATTAATTTTTGTAAAAAAAAAAAAAAGGGTTAGCTTAGAAATTTCATTTATTGTGCACAGGTTAGCACGGCAGCCATTTGTTAAAAGTACCCAGGGCCTTGCCCATTGTACTACAAACCCCAGTTATACAGTGAAAACTATATAGCTACATGGGACAGGTGTTACACATTATTAATAACTTAAAATCAGTATTATCAAACAACATGTCCAGCAAGTACACCAGAAAGTGCAGTAAACTCAATCAACCAAGTGGAAGTGATGTTAACTGCAGCTTGTGTTCACCTAGAACAGGATGTTCACAGCACACGTATCCATTTTTGTGCAAGCATTGCTACTACAGCTAAAAAAAAAAAAAAAAAAAAAAAAAAAAAGCCAGATAAACTAAGCACGCTCCTCATAGTTACTTCTTGTGACAGAACTTTAAAGATAAAATAAGCGAACTTTCCAGCATGACCGTGAGGTTAAAACAGGTTTAAACGCAAAAAAGCACAAGAAAAAAAAATGCTTACACCTACAACTGACACCAAAGCAAAGTGGATAAACAAAAAAGGAATTGGCATGATTGCAGTTCAGTTTTCTTCTCTCTTATACTATTAGTCAAGCCGTGGTTACCCTGCACATAGGGACGATGTGTCCTTGCTAACCTTGTGTTATCTGCACCTTGTACCCATGTCTGAGAGCTCACCATTTTGATTACCTTTATTTAACCGGGAAAAAAAAAAACTCAATCCCCGCTTCCAGCCCATCCATGCTTGCTGCCAGTTTGACTTAAATGTTTAACATCATCCCACAGGCAATTTTCAATACATCCTCCTCCCCCCATAAATCTTTCAGTGCTGTCCTTCTGTAGTGTTTGCGGCTAGGTGTGGGAACTGGGAATTGGATCAGCTTTACTTCACATACCATTAAGTGGAGAATGTGAGAAGCAAATCCACCTGCCTAGTTGTCGCTAACACAATATCCACTCCATCAAACCGGTCCAGTTGGACTATAATTTAGAAAGGTAGAGGACACATCTTGAACAAATCAAGATTGATATTGCAGGGGATGTATCCACTGTTAGGCTTTGATTGCCAATGTATCTTGCGACAATTTAATAAAGTGGGTACAAAGTGTTCAATTGCATGCACTAAATCTGCTTTGTATGCCGTCGACGAGCTGCTGTCTCTTGTACAGCTACTTGCCCCAAACCGGTCCTCAGAACAAAAACTACCCAGCATTTTCACCGTATGCGACTGGTGTTCAACTTGGTCTTATTAACTTTCTCTTACCGTTTATTTTCCAGGTCATATTCTATATAATGAACAGCTGCACATAGTGGTTAGTAAAAGAATAGCAGGGCACTTAAGCTCTTACAACTCACTTGTTAACATTAGCAGACAGCTTAAAAAATATGAATAACCGTCCCATAATTTTTAAAGCTGGGGTAATCAACTTTGGAGAAATGAGCAATTTTTACATAACACGCCTCCCTCACTCTGCTTTCCTCTATCCTCCCATAACCCTCTACCACCACCTCCCCGCCCCTAAACATAGGCCTGATTTTACCCATGGCAACTGGCAAGACTAGTTTTCTCATTGATAATCAATGCATGTAAACAAATATTTTCTAAATTAATCTTAGTAACGCCAACATTGATGTTGTGAACCACAGTTTTAACTTATGGTGATGTATTAATTGACATCGCCATGTCCAAAGCACCAGCATGAAGTGTGATGACATCTGTCCAACATCCTTATACTGTGGAGAGTAAAATGTATTGCAGTTGTTAATACATGCATGTAATTTTGTTTTTTTTGTCTGCATATCTCTTAGTTACCCCAACACTGATGTTCTGAAGCCCTTTTGTATGAAAAGGTGAAGCATTTATTAAGACGAACACTATTTAGTCTATCCACCCCAGTGAGATCCCTAGTGACCACAAGAGAACTGATAAGCAGAGCGAAAAAGCTGTGCATGCAGATGACTTACAGGTAGTAGCAGCTATATGAGCGATGTGACATTTTTCCACAAACACTGAATGAAAGCTGCCTAAAAGCATTACAAAAAAAATCCCACAAAGGTTAAGTTTAGGCAAAGTCCTAATTGGTTAAGGGTTAGGGCAAGTATTTTAGTCTAGACAGTTTAGTCTGATAAGCGCTTTTAGGAAGAGGTTAAGTTTTGATTTAAAAAAAAAAAACCTTATTGTTTACATGTTTATTTATTTGATGTTGCCTTTCTCTGTTGTAGGGGGTGTTGAGGGTTGGTGATGGAGATAATGCCCACTATTTTTCATTTACTTACTCATTTTGTCATGTCATGTCTGAGCTGTTGTGTTATATATGAAAATGTAAAGATATTCTTAAAAAAAAAAGGATGCCTTTAGATTCAACAGTTCAGATCATATTAAAATACATGTCTGTGAATGTTCTCATTCATCCAGGTCATGGTTATCCAAAGGAGTTGAATCAAGTGCAACTAGACTTGGTATATAAATCATTAGCCCCGATAATGACGGGCGCGGCCATAACATCGGTACATAAAAGAGCCACGCATATCTATGGCTCTGTTAGCGACGGGCGTTGGTAAACATCCGATCACAAAGAGCCACGCATATCTATAGCTCTGACAACGACCCCGAGAGGATAAATACTGAGTCTCATCACCAGCCAGTCAGACTAGCTTGGTCTAGTCAGAAAGGCACGAACTGAGGAAGCCTCTTCGATGAGAGGCGAAACGTCTTCACGGATATATACCAAGTCCAGTTGCACTTGATTCATCTCCTTTGGATATTAAAATACAGTTTTAAATATCTCCAAGCTTTGTGTTAATAGTGACAAGTCTGTTGTTGGCGCTTATAAAGTGTCCCTTTACTTATTTATTAATGACCATTTCCCCTAACTGAGTATAAGGACAAAAAGGTACCACTCATGTAAAACAGACTTTAAACATTCTTGTTCAAAGATGGTCTCTTTCCTTTATATACTATGGACATCCTATTATGCCACATTTGTTTTCTTCATGGAATATGCATTTCATTCTTACCCCTTTACTGGTTTTCTCATGAAGCTTCTCCGCATGGGAATGCTTCCCCTTAATGTTTTTCTTTTAGATTTCAGTGATTTATGTGTCGCGACCGAGGGCTACTTCCCACACCACAATAACCAGATCCACCCAATACACAGGCAACACGCAAGAACACTAATAAATTACTACAAAGTTTATTCATACAAGGCACAAATAACACAGGGCACATCTTAAGTTAAAACACATCAATCTGGAAACCGCAAATTCATCCCACTTATACAGCAGTGCATCTACTCCACACCACAAGGGGGGGGGGGGGTGGAGGAAGTAATCAGTCCAATGTACTGGCCACAACAAAAAGGAGGAGAGTCAACTCATTATCCAGAAGACTAATAGCAGCCACAGAGTCCACAGTCACCCAATCTAGACTGGTGACGTCACGTTCCAGGGCGTAAATGGAATGGTGCCGTCTCGATCAGGCTGAACGCACCCAGCCGGCACTTGCACAGTTTAGTCGAGCTACGGTTATAGCTCGATTAGTTCATTAGTCCGACTGCTGACTTTGGTCCCAGTATACATGCGCGGGAGGGAAATCGATTTACTGAGAGAGTCATGTGGGCTCCGCTACGATAGATGGCGATATGCACTCTTTCAGTTTGTTTGTATTGGGCCATTACCGGTTGACCTATTACGTCACACACGCAGAGCACAACAATCGTCGTAGTGAACTTGGCGTTGTAGTACGCCTGTTTAAGGTGCTTCCACCGAACGCGGATCTGCTCCGGCGTCCCTTTAAACCCTGCCCCGGCCATCTGCTCGGCTACTTTTCTGAATAAGTCGGCATTTCTTGTCTTCCTCCCGTCCATGTATGTTAAAACGTTCAGCTCAGTAAGCATATACTGTGGTGACCCACATCTATATATCGAGAGACATTCACCTAAGAGGACGGTGTACCTTTAAGGGAAGAGGCGAGGGGTGAAATAATGCACTTCCGCTTCACAGTCAGTTCAGTGTCGTTGTCGAATGTATGACATGCTAAGTTGGAGCTAGTAAACTACGTCTACTCTCACGTCTCCTGTCTCGTTGTTTTCTAACTCCACATTGGTGACCCCGACGTGATCGAACTACTAATACGAGTATGTCTGACAACGACGACGCCGGTGCCAACAACATGGCTATTGCTAACGCTAGCATTTACACCGCTACTGTGAAGCTACCCGACTTTTGGCAGCATAATCCACGGCCGTGGTTTCAACATGTGGAAGCCCAGTTCCAGCTGAGAGGGATAACGCAGGATGCAACGCAGTACTTCCACGTAGTGGCGGCGTTAGACGCATCGACAACGGCGCGAGCAATGACACTGTTGGAAGCTCCGCCAGCTACTGGCAAGTACAATGCTATAAAGACATTCCTCCTGAAACTATTTGAACTGTCGGAGCTGGAGAAGGCAGACCGTTTACTGTCCCTGAATGGCCTCGGCGACGGCAAACCGTCTGGGTTAATGGAAAAAAATGCTGTCTGTGCTGATCCGGCCTCTCTTTTCAAACACATTTTTCTGAGGCAGCTCCCCGCACAGCACTGGCCAGTTCTCCTCTCGCCGCCTCCAAGGACTACCGTTCTCTGGCTGCTGAAGCAGACAAGGTTTTCCTGGCCAACCGGCAACAGTTTGTGCATGCCCTGCTACCCCACCACCACCACCTGTGTACGACTATATGGACACCGCGGCTGCGGTGACAGCCCGCCGCCAACCTGACGACGGGCTCTGTTATTACCATGCCAGGTTTGGGGCAAAAGCAAAACAGTGTCGACCGCGCTGGCCAACGCTGCGCTGCTAGCTCACCCGTCGCCCCCATAGCCCTTACAACGGAAGCCTCCGACTACGCCATGGGGGCCGTGTGTGAGCAGTGGGGGGCTGGCAGCCGTTGGCGTTCTTCAGTAAACAACTCCGTGAGAGCGAGCGCAAATACAGCACCTTTGATAGGGAACTACTGGGTCTCTTCCTCGCAACCAGACACTTTAGGTTCCTATTGGAGGGCCGACAGTTCACCGCTTTCGTGGACCACAAACCGCTGACGTTCTGTATGGCCAAAACCTCAGAACCGTGGTCTGGGCGTCAGCAGCGCCATCTCGCGGCGGTTTCCGAGTTTACCACGGACATACAACACGTGTCGGGCAAGGATAACTTCGTCGCCGACTGCCTTTCACGAGCGGTTGTTAATGCCGTTCACTTGGGACTCGACTACGCCGCTATGGCAGCGGACCAAGCCGAGGACGCGACCGTTCAAGACTACCGGTCGACCCCTACGGCGGGAGGACGTGACGTTCGACGCGGCCAACACCACCCTCCTCTGTGACATCTCCACCGGTCAACCGCGCCCCCTGGTGCCTACTTCCTGGCGGCGCCGAGTTTTCGACACCGTCCACGGCCTTTCCCACCCGGGAGTGAAGGCCTCGACCAAGCTGGTGAGCGTCAAGTTCGTTTGGCCTGGGCTCCGTAAGGATGTTAGAGCCTGGGCCGGCTCGTGTGTGGCGTGCCAACGCGCACCGCCATACCAAGGCCCCTTTGTGGTTCCAGAGAGGCGGTTTGACCACGTCAATGTTGACCTGGTGGGTCCCCTGCCCCCCTCCCGTGGTTATACGTTCCTCCTCACTATTGTGGACAGGGCCACCAGGTGGCCAGAGGCTATTCCCTTGTCCTCCACGACGGCAGCAGAGGTAGCACAGGCGTTCATCGGCTGCTGGGTGGCCCGTTTCGGCACGCCTGGTGACATCACGAGCGACCGGGGCTCCCAGTTTACCTCGGAGCTCTGGACGGCGGTCGCTGAGCACCTGGGGGTGAAGATGCACCGCGCTACGGCGTACAACCCGCAGAGCAACGGACTTTGTGAGCGGTTCCATCGGGACATGAAAGCCGCTCTGCGGGCAAGCCTCACTGGCTGCGACTGGATGGACCGGCTCCCGTGGGTCATGCTCGGCCCCGAAGGAAGACCTCCAGACCTCCTCCGCTGAGCTGGTGTATGGCCAGCCCCTGCGGGTTCCAGGGGAGTTTCTTCCGGATGCTACGGCTCCCTGGTCGGCCGCCTCTCACCTCAGTGCGTCCCGGAGCGCTGCCGGTGCCTTCGCTCCCGTTCCGATGTCTCAACACTGCCTCCCCCGGTCCTACGTCCCCAAGGATCTGCCATCGGCGAGGTACGTCTTCATTAGGCACGACAGCCATCGGTCCCCGCTGCAGCCCCCATACGACGGGCCCTTCCGCGTCCTGGAGGCGGGGGATAAGAGCTTTGTGGTGGACATGGGGGGCAGGCCGGAGCGGGTCGCTATAGACCGTCTCAAGCCCGCTCACTTGGACATTGGGGAGCCTATCCAATTGGCCCTACCCCCGCGGCGGGGGCGCCCTCCTAGGTCGGCCCCGGCACCTGCCTCTGTTCCTGCTTCGGCCCCGCCTATGGCCCGGGTTTCGGCCCCATCTGTTTCCCCTCCTGTGAAGCGCAGCCGTTATGGCCGCAGGGTCCGCCCCCCGACTCGTCAGCTGTTTTCCCCGTGACTTTGCACGAAGTCATTGACTGTTCTGTTGTAGAGTCTATTTTTATGTTCATGACTTGCACTTTTGCATTGTTTTGTGTAGGTGAATTCTGGGGGGGCATGTGTGGTGACCCACATCTATATATCGAGAGACATTCACCTAAGAGGACGGTGTACCTTTAAGGGAAGAGGCGAAATAATGCACTTCCGCTTCCGGTTCACAGTCAGTTCAGTGTTGTCGAATGTATGACATGCTAAGTTGGAGCTGGTAAACTACCTCGACTACGTCTACTCTCACGTCTCCTGTCTCGTTGTTTTCTAACTCCACAATACTCAGTCTCTTTATTTGTCCAAAAATGAGCTCTCGATGTTTTGCAGTTACTGGCTTCCTCTTCTTGGGTCCCCCTTTTCTTCTGTTTACGATGTTCGACTTCCGGGTCAGACTTGGCGCGCGGAAAGTTAGCGCGTGCGCAGACCGTCTCGACCAGCTCCAGTCCGACTAAGGTGTACACATGCAGAAGTAAATCGACTTCCAATCGCATTATCTGGGTGTGTTAGTCCGACTATTACAACTTCGACTTCAGTCGAGCCAACATGTTTACATGCATTTTCAAAGTCCGGTTTTAGTCGGACTAACGCAATAATTCGATTTTTTAAGTGTCATGTAAACGTACTGACTTGAGCGTAGTCGCTCGAGGCTCCGCCCCCAGCTACAGAGGAAGCACAACAACAGGGCTCAGTTTCACGGCCTCATCGAGCCGAGGACGAAAACTAGCAATGGGACAACACCAACAGAATGGAAATACAACTTCCCTTCATCTGGACGAGTCGAGAGCGTTGTGCACAGAACCCGTCGCTCGTCTCCTCGTTCCACTTCCCGGATGTAGCGCATGTCTGATGAACACCGGTCTCCTCGGCAGTAGGCTACGATCAACATACAGCAATCAGGACGACAATCGGCCGCTTTTAGAGCAGCGATTATAACATTAAGTAGTCGGGAATGCAGCGCCAACGTTCCCGAATTAAATACTTAACTCGCGTTGCAATCGCTCTCTCGGCACCGGTCCCACCACTGTCGTCCGTCCGGCTTCCGCATCACAGCTTCCCGCCGGTCTGCTCCTCCCCCTCGTTTCTCATACTGCTCCTTTTATGAAGGGAAGCAACCTATCCCGGTCCAGTGTTCACTCACTCATCAAGCAATCAATCAGTCATTAGAGCCATTGCAATTAGTCCTTAACACAGGCGAGTGTCCATTCTCAGTTACAAGAAAGTCTCTCACAGCGAATCCACATACAGTCCATAAGCACAGATAGACCCCCCCCTCAACATATAAAACCCATTCTTAAGAGTCACATTACAATAATAATAACCACAACTTATATTCACATAATTGACTATGAGCCAGGACACTTGACATATGTACCAAACTTAGATGTGTGCTGCAATGTCAAGTTTTCAGATATATATTTTACACACTGAAATGCTGAGGGGAAAGCAGCCTTGCCCACTGCGACTCGAGCGTTAATTTCAGCACTTCTCAAGTAAAGGAAAGACCCCTTGATATGTGAATCATCTCGACGGGGAATTGCTCCGCAATCACTTTAAGAGTCTGAACAAGAGCCTTTTCGTGGGTTTATTCTCTGTCATCTTTAATGTATTCAACAAGAGACCGACATCAGAATGGATTTGACTCCAGACGTCAGCTATTGTTTCATCCACATTGGTTGTATAGAGTTTTGGTTTTTTTACACATTGTAATTCTATGACCATGAGTTCATTTTATTCAGCAGTTTCCTGAAACAAACCTTACACAACACAATCAGGACGCTGAAACAAGGTTGTACAAGTGAAGAAGAGGACAGTGGCACAAAGACACTCAAATGGGTGGGGACGGGTCCTGGGATTCCGGTAAGGGGTAGAGGAGGAGGAGGAGGAGGAAGAGGAGGCTGTGGTAATAAACCAAGATAGCAGAGTATTTGCAGAGACAGTTTTAAATAAAAAGTCTTACATGGTGAATTATTAGAAGAGACATGAACCCGGCATGAACTCCCCAGGAGGAGGGTCAGTCTAAGGAGTACCTTAGGATACACACCAACGATGCCTCGTTGGTGTGATGTGCTGAGTCTTTTTTAATCTCAAATCTAGACTCATAAACGACTCCAGACGGCCCCTGCTCAGGGTGCTGAGGTTGCATTCAGGGTCAAAAACAAGGTCCCTTCCACACACAGCAGAGGTCTCGATTTACTGTGCGGTGAAGCCGTTCTGACTGAATGGACTGAAAATTTGTTTCTCATCGCTGAAAATTTTTTGGGGTGGGTGTGCATTGGTTAACCTGTTTCACATCACTTACTGACTAGTATTAATCCTATCTGGATGACCACGAAGCCAGTGTTCTTGCTTTTATATCACACAGCAGCTCATCTCACTTGCTCTAATTTCATCTGTTCGTCTGATTAATGTATTCAATTTTTATCTGTTCATTTGATCATTTTTTATCTATGACAGAGACTAAAGCTCAAGCAGAACCGACATGTGTTTGGAAGACAGAAGACGCAGGAGGGAATCTGTCAGTGCCAAACTTTTTCAAATTCATTTTTTACCCTCATTATTGGGATGTCAATGTTCATAAAGTTTCTCACATGGCCTCCAGCCTCACTGGCATAAAAATGGACCAGTCCAGGCTTGTATGTACGTGTACTGAGACTGGTAGTTGTGAACTGAGCCAATGAGAGAATACATGGGACTCATACAGCATTTGAAATAGGTATTGACTACTTTGATCAATCTTGGTATCGATATGTTAACTGTAATCTGCTTTTAAGCCAGACCGAAAACAGTAATTGGATTCAAAATTACACCTTGAAGATATCATATTAAAAGATTCAGCAATATTTTTTCAAATTTGTAAATTACTGATGCCGGACCAGACTACACGATTTCAGCTCCATTTTGACACATTTCCATCATTGGGCCTAATTATGGATGTCGGAAGGACAAACAGGCGTCTTTACCCTGTCTAGTGTGACAAAACTGAAGACAGTGATGTGGCGTCTGGGACGCCCCATGACACCCCAACAAAAGGTGTAGCATGTTGGAATTTTTTGTATTTTCCTGCCTAGTCAGACAACTCCTACAACTTGTTCCTTGACGTGGACCAACAGGATGCTCTCTGGTCAGGTTTATCAACGACACTGAGGAAAGGTTCGTTGAGCAGTGGCAACAACACCCCCGCAGGCCTTTTTGACGTTTCCTCGAGGGAGGACCATGACAGAGTCAAAAAAGACTAATCTTGGCGAGAAATAGCAGAGGCACTGCACTGCTTGGCATCCTGTGCATCATGTTCTTCATAAATTTTATGTCCATTATAATTCTGTTATCCTCTTTCAAAGTTGTATTATGTAAATTGCGTGAACACAACATCCATTGCACGCTGTCCGTCTTGGGAGAGAGATCCCTCCTCTGTTGCTCTCCCTGAGGTTTCTTCCTATTTTTTCTCCCTGTTAAAGGGGTTTTTTAGGGAGTTTTTCCTTATCCGATGAGAGGGTCTAAGGACAGGGTGTTGTGTTGCTGTTAAGCCCACTGAGGCATATTTGTAATTTGTGATATTGGGCTATACAAATAAAACTGATTTGATTTGAGGCACTGAAGCGACCCGGTGAGTACCTGGTTAAGCTATGCTAGGTTATCATTCCCCAGCAGCACTAGCCGCAACAGCGTCCACAATCATTTTTCTTTCTTTTCTTTTTGCAACACAAGACCACCAGCATCATACATAGCGCTTCTGTAGCCATGATTGACAATTTCTTAACCCTCCTCACCAACGAGCTATGAACTTGCCCAAGATCGTGAATCTTGGGTACATCTCGCATATGAAGATTGGTTAGGATCATACTTGTGGTGTTGCCAGTCTCCCAGCCAAGATACGGCAAGAAGGTATTGCGCTACTATTACCTAATATGACATGATGACCATCGTGAAAGACAAAAATATTGTGTAGTCTACCAACACGGGGATCGCTGGTACGAATCCCTGTGTTACCTCCGACTTGGTCGGGCGTCCCTACAGACAGAACTGGCCATGTCTGCGGGTGGGAAGCCGGATGTGGGTGTGTGTCCTGGTCGGGGTGCCTGTTCGGGGGGAAAGGGGAATGGCGTGATCCTCCCACGCACTACGTCCCCCTGGTGAAACTCTTCACTGTCAGGTGAAAAGAAGCGGCCGGCGACTCCACATGTATCGGAGGAGGCATGTGGTAGTCTGCAGCCCTCCCCGGCTCGGCAGAGGGGGTGCGGCAGTGACCGGGACGGCTCGGAGAGTGGGATAATTGGTGACTGGCCAATCGCAAATGGGGAGAAAAAGAGGGGGGGTAAAATAGAAAAATTGAATTCTTTTATAGGTAATTATATTTTTTCAGTACAAAAATACAGTACAAATGCATGATGATTTAAAGTAATGTGATATTAGAAAATATAGTTTACATTTCAGTCTGACCTTAAAGTAGTCTAAGACGTCTAATTGTCTGTTTAAAACCAAACACCCAGGACCATTTCAACATTGCTTGTAAAGTTTTTCATCTCACAACTTTGGCAGCTAAAATTAGCTGCTGGAAATTTTGCGCTTACACTGTAGCAGGGGTGTAGTTTGGGTATTGGATCGCAGGCGCTAGGTGAAGTAGAAGTAGCTCATCATGTCAATGAGGAACACCTGCTGATAATTTTTCGCTTTGATTTTCTTTGTACGCATGCGTGTCTCAGCAGGCAGCGAAAAGCCTGGGGGGTTGCTGACATGCTGGATGGTCTGTAGCACTATTCAACAACCGTGGAGCTATAACTGTCAACCTCTGAAACGGGATGTATTATGTACTAGTCATCTTTAGAAAAGGGAATAAAAGTTCTAAGTGGGCTTGAACAATTGTGCTATTCAATTAAAACTGGACGTTTGAGTAAGTTTTCCATGTCACATATATTGCAGTCTAATAGGCACTCTTAATAGGCCTTTCAGCAAGAACGGTTTGTCAGCCAACTGCAGATGAATAACACCCATTTTTTCGTGATGTGTCAGCTGCCTCAACAGGAATTTGAGCCTTGTAATATTTAATTATGCAAAGATTATGATGGTGATTTACTGCACAGCAAAGTTATTCAAATTTTGCCAAACAGATTTGCCTGAAGGAAACAAAGACAAACACCCTTCTTCATATCAAGAGTTATTTCAGTAATGAAAACACCTCTTATAAGAGAGCTGGCAAAGGAGGAATTATGCTCTTTCTGATGGCAGTGCTAAAGCAAAGGAGTTTTAAAAATAAAGCCCCTTGGTATGACACAAAAAAAGTTTTCAAATACTTCTGTGAACAACATGAGCTCATCTCGTCTCCATTTCGTGTGTGATAAAGGTGAACTTTCATGTCATGTAGATGGATACCTGCAGCAGCTTAATGGCAACGCATCTATTCAACACCAAAGAATGGATGGCTCTACCTTCAGGGGAAGATTCAATAGCAGCAATAGCATGATAAATAGCATAGAAAAAAAATGAAGCAATGTCATTATTGCCCACCAGAAAACGGCAAGTGGGTCTTCTGCAAATTACATTTACTAAAAGAAAAAAAAAAGTCTGTGGTATAATAAGACAGCTCACTTCAGATACTCAGATCATTTAGCTTCAGATAATTAAAAGTCTCAGTTTTTTTTAATGTATCACAAGAAGCAGACATTGAAAGAGAGGCAGTTGAGTGAGGGATGAAAAGGGATAAAGAGCATGGTGATGTGAAATTTTACTTTTATTGTTATTCTCCAGATCTGTCTTCGTAGCAGCTGAAATAATAGCCTTGTGCAGCAGTTTCTTGTTAAGCTCTCCAGGTAACGGAAATTGAAAGCATAAAAAAAAGCCTTGAGAACAACTCATTCAGACCTAGCCATGGATCGTAATCTTAGAAAATGAATTGCCTTGAGGTTGAAAATCAGCGTTCCTTTCATATCCACATTAGGATGTTAGGATAAAAAAAAAAGATAATAATAATAATCACTGCAGAAACTGTGGCATAACTCCTTTAAGCTCCTTTTACTCCTTGGGAAATTACGAAAAGACATGTTATAGTGATCAAAATAGTCAAATTTTAAAAGAAATGTCTTGATAATCTATCTCCACTAAAATACAAACCTCTTTCCTGTTGAATTTTTTTAAATTACGCCACAAACAACATTGATTTGGTACTTATCCAGTTTTTGTTGGCTATGAGAAAGGATGTTCAATCAAGAATGTCTGTGGCTTTTAAATATGAAATAAGGAGACAGGCAGATTGGTGCAGCATCAGCAGTAATATGGACGTTATACCAGACCGTTGCGGTGAAGAGGACCAGTCAATCATCGTTCCAATCCTCACCTATGGTCATGAGCTTTGGGTAGTGACCAAAAGGGTGAGATCGGAGATAAAAGCAGCTGAAATGAGTTTCCTCTGTTGGATGTCTGGGCTCAGCCTTATACCCTTTTCCCACTGGCGAAAAAACCCGCTAATGTCTGCCTTTGGTCAATGTAAAAAGTCGGATAGGGTGAGGAGCTTAGACATCCGGAGGGAGCTCGGAGTAGAGCCGCTGCTCCTTCGCATCGAAAGGAGCCAGTTGAGGTGGTTCGGGCATCTGATTAGGATGCCTCCTTGGCGCCTTCCTTTGGAGGCTTTCCGGGCACAGCCAACTGAGAGGAGACCCCGGGGTAGACCCAGAACTCGCTGGAGGGACTACATGTCCAATCTGGCCTGGGAATGCCTTGGGATCCCCCAGGAGGAACTGGAGGGTGTTGCTGGGGAGAGGGATGTCTGGAGTGCCCTACTTAGCTTGCTGCCACTGCGACCCGACCCTGGAGAAGCAGCTGAAGATGAATGAATGAATGAATGAAAGAATGAATGAATGAATAAGGAGACCAACAGAAACCACATATGAGCAGATTATTACCATGATGAGAGGTTGAAAACTGGGAGGTGTGGGAGTCCGGAGTGGTAAATACAGACTATTCCTATTTTCTTGGTGGTGGAAGAGTAAATTGTGCCCTTCTGCACACATATGGGCATGAAGACAAGAAAAGAAAGCCCAGCGTGTTGTTGCCACCTGTTAACTGCAGATCTGCACTGCTAAAAACTACACACTTGACAGAGAATCTAATTTTGCATCCAAACTTATATCACAAGATTTTTACTTGGTCTATTTTTAATTCAAACAAGAATCTCGTTTCAAGTTTTGATTCCAGATTAGTGATTATTTCTTGATTCGTGTCTGATGGACATGGATAAATGACATTTATTCGGATAAAGAAAAAATTGCTATTTGAGAAAGATAATCTGCATGAAATACACTTAAACAAGCTTAATTTTGGGCTTCAAAAAATGCCATTGCAAAGTCTTTTTTTGTAGTGGAATGGATGAAAAACTGGTTTTAGGGGCAATTTGAAAGATAATGTCATGAAACCATACTGATTTTTTACAATCCCGAGCCAGCTGATTAATGGGTATATTACCCAGCTAGCATATTTACATTTTGTCATAGAACAGATGAGATAGGATAGGATAGGATAGGATAGGATAGGATAGGATAGGATAGGATAGGATAGGATAGGATAGGATAGGATAGGATAGAGGTATTGAGAGGAACATGTCTTGCACAGTAAGATGCAGCTGAACACGAAAAATAGAGAATAGACAACAGTTCATTGACTCATTACTTATAATAAACATCAGTTCAGACAGCAGAACATTGGCTGGCACAAAGATATCCTAAACAGATATCAGCTGGTATGACTGTGGTGGCAAATCAGTTAAGTTTGATCTGTGACTGCCATTCATAATGACATCAGATCATCTGCTGCATCAAACCAAAGTGACATGGAATTTGGTAAGCGGAGGGAGTATGGAATTGAAGTGAAGGGATTTCTGATTTTCCAAACTGTTAAAAAGGAACCTAGCAAAGTGCCTAGCAGAAATAACTGGGGACTTCGTGTGCCCTTCCCTCATCGTGTTTTTGTTGCCATTGTGATGCTCTTACTTCCTTTATCTAGACCAAGTCTCCCATTAGGAAAGGCAGGAGGCTCTGAGGCAAACACTACCTCTGCACCACAGGGAGAAACACCCATTCAAGTCCTTAAACTGAAAGTCTGAACGCTTCCTCGCCCTCTATCTCAGGAGTGTTTTATGCTCTCATCATCGCCGAGTGGAAATGAGGAACCGAAACAGCCAGAGAAACATAAAACAATCATTCGTTGACCTTTCGGAGATGGCATGTGAGAACAAATACTGGAATAAATGCTTGAACAAGAGTGTGTGTGTGATGGATGAATTGTAACAGATCCCACAGGAGAGGCCCAAACAGATGTGTACAAATGTTCTGTTATTTCCCTGACCTTGTCAGCAATAACATGACCTTGCACTTCCCCCTAAAACCTAGCAAAAGCATCTGCTGATCTTGGCTTTTGTGCCGTTTAACCATCTCATCATAGACACCTTGACAAAAGTCACCCATGGCTGTCACTGAAATTAACAATGCCAGCCTGTTCCTGATAGAGGGAAGCAGACTGCACTCGACCCCAAGCAGGTTTAATAGGAGGAAGGATGAGGGCAAATCCTTTTCAGAGGCTGTTATTTACACTCACATGACATAGCATAAAACCCCAGAGTAGACCTATCATCTCCCAAAAGGGGGGAAATAAACAAATTGGAATGTACAGAGCTATGGTCTCTCTACTCTATTAACATGCTAAACATAAACAGGTCCTTCATTTGATATTATTCACTCATTCACTTATTTTAAATATCTGGTTAATCCTGCACCAGTTCACATGGGCTTCATATCAACAGATACAGAGCATAAGGCAAGAATATGGACAGCCCAGACAGGTCTCCAGTCTATCACAGGGTCCGCTTACACAATCGCACATACACATTCATACTTATAGTCAGTTTAGAATGAACCGACCAAACCTGCATGTCTTTGGACTAACTCCAGTTGACTCCAGTAAACTTTGAAGAAAACCATTGCTATCATAGCAAAGAGCACGCACACTCCACACAGAAGGGCCAGGATCCTCGTGCGGTGATGTAAATGTGATGTAGTTTACTGTCTCTACCTAGAATAAAAGCATCCTCTTCCCCCCATGAGAGAAGGAAGTTCCCTACAATTTATTACACAGACTCTATCCACTTAAACCATATATTGGATTTCCCCCCTCTAATCCTGGCCGACTTGCCCTTTTTGCAATCATCTAAATAAAACTGTAGAACATCTATTATTTTACTATCCTCTATCCCATAACCTTTGGAAGGAAACGATTTACTCATTAATGGACATTTTAGGACCTTAATGTGATTAAACCTACAAATATTATCTGTATGTATGTGAATACTGATAAAGAAAAAAAAACAACAACCCCGTTTTTTAGAATACACACCAATCAGCCAAAACATTAAAGCCACAGACATGTAAGTGAATAACATTGATTATCTCGTTACAACGGCACCTGTCAAGGGATGGGATGGATATATTAGGCAGCAAGTGAACAGTCAGTTCTTAAAGTTGATGTGTTGGAAGCATGAAAAATGGGCAAGTGAGAGGATCTGAGTGACTTGAGAAGAGCTAAATTGTGATGGCTAGACGACTGGGTCAGAGCATCTCCAAAATGGCAGGTCTTGTGAGATGTTTCTGGTATGCAGTGGTCAGTAACTACCAAAAGTGGTCCAAGGAAGGACAACCAATGAACTGGAGACAGGGTCATGGGTGCCCAAGGCTCACTGATGCCTGCGGGGAGCGAAGGCTAGCCTCTCTGGTCCGATCCCACGGAACAGCTACTGTAGCTCAAATTGCTGAAAAAGTTCATGTTGGCTATGATAGACAGGTGTCAGGACACAGTGCATCACAGCCTGCCTTGTATGGGGCTGCATAGCCACAGACCGGTCAGAGTGCCCATGATGACCCCTGTCTACCACCGAAAGTGCCAACAATGGGCATGTGTGCATCAGAACTGGACCATGGAGCAATGGAAGAAGGTGGCCTGCTCTGATGAATCACATTTCCTTTTACATCATGTGAATGGCCGGGTGCGTGAGCGTCGTTTACCTGGGGAAGAGGTGACACCAGGATGCACTATGGGAAGAGAAGGCAAGCCGGTGAAGGCAGTGTGATGCTCTGGGCAATGTTCTGCTGAGAAAACTTGGGTCCCGGCATTCATGTGAATATTATTTTGACACGCACCACCTACCTGAACATTGTTGCAGACCAAGTACACCCCTTCATGGCAACGGTATTCCCTGATGGCAGTGACCTCAGGGGGTTTTAATGTTTTGGCTGATTAGTGTATATTATTATTTCAGCTTAATTATTTTATTCATAAGCACAAATGGTCTAATGGCACCCCTAACTTTTTCTTCATTAATGACTTCGAAATGTATCATTGCTCATTACTTAATGTACTGAAGCAAAGACTAGAAAGAAAATTATGTCTTGTTAATAACATTTTTACTGATGGCCTTTTGCAGTACTGATTATCCCTGTATTTTTTACTCCCTTTCATTTTCTGTCCAGTTCTGCTTTCTGCACTTGCTGTCACAATCTGCTTCTTCGTGTCTTAGACAATAATTTATTTCAATGTATGCGAGAAATATTCAATAAAGACTGAACATTTTTTTCACCGTGTGCATACAAAGCCCGTTGAGACTGTAGCCATGATTGAGGGCAATATAAATAAACATGACTCAAATAGTATAACAATGCTAATAAGTTATTCTACTGTATTGCATTGTTTATGAAGAATATTGAATTATATTACCCAATATCAATGGATGAGGAAATGTAAATGCAACGCTGAGGGATCCAATTTTCTTTTCTTTTCTCTTTTTTTTTTTGTTTTTCTCCCCAACTGTACTTGGCTAATTACTCCACTCTTCTGAGCTGTCCCGGTCGCTGCTCCACCCGCTCTGCCAATCCGGGGAGGGCTGCAGACTACCGCATGCCTCCTACGATACATGTGGAGTCGCCAGCCGCTTCTTTTCACCTAACAGTGAGGAGTTTCGCCAGGGGGATGTAGCGCAAGGGAGGATCACGCTATTCCCCCCATTTCCCCCTCCCCCCTGAACGGGCACCTCGACTGACCAGAGGAGGCGCTAGTGCAGCGACCAGGACACATACCCACATCCAGCTTCCCACCCGCAGATATGGCCAATTGTGTCTGTAGGGACACCCGACCAAGCTGGAGGTAACACGGGGATTCAAACCAGCGAGCCCCTTGTTTGTAGGCAACAGAATAGACCGCTATGCCACCCAGACACCCCTGGGATCCAAGTTTCTTAAAAAGTGTGTTTGAATATCAGTAGATTCCTGAACACAGAGGAAAAACCTTCGCCTGTGACTGACTGGTAAATTTGATGCATGACATACTCTGCAGTAAAAGTAGATCTTCCATCAGGGAAAAAAACCTTGATATAAAAACTGTCACAGAGGACTACATAGGTGTGTGACGGTGTATGGGACATGTGACAGACACGCCACCTGTCCTAATGACAGTTTTTACTCTGGAAGTTTAAACGTATAATTTTCCTCCAGTCTACACAGTAGACATCACTCTCTCACATCTCTGCCCGGCCTGTCAATCAACGTTCAACTGAGGTCAGTATTTGACTGACAGTAGCAATGACATAATTATACAATACACTACCAGGGATGGACGACCGGAAATATGCAACTGAGTGCCGACCACGAAAAAAAAAATTTTTTTGAAAATGTTCCAAACTTTGTGTCTGTGAATGTTCTCATTCATCCAGGTCATGGTTATCCAAAGGAGTTGAATACAGTGCAACTGGACTTGGTATTGTCGCGGTTTTTCTATAGCCCGGATAACTATGGATGGAGGCGGGGACTTTTAGGTGCGACAAACCGGGCTTCACCACCGTTAGCTAGATAGCTGCGCCAATGCTAGGGCTAGCCTGCTAGTTAGCTAGTTAGTCGTGTGCTAATGGGTTAGCAAGCTCACCTTGGGACCAGGGCTGGTGATGGAACAGGGCGGCTGAGCTCTAGGCGGGGCGGGAGATGGATGGCTGCTCTCCGGGGTGCGTGTCTCTCTCTCTCTCTGTACTCTGGCTCCGGTGTGACCGGGTGAATGTCTCTCTCAGTCTCTCTGGGGAAGCTCTCGGGGGTAGTCAGCTAGCTACAGGTACCGAGGCAGTCTGCTGCTAACACTACCACTGCTAGCCACCGTATCTACTGTCTAGCCCAGGATATGCTAGGTTTCCCTGCTCTATCCCACGCTAAGGTGACAGTCTACGATATGGTTACTAAACAGTTCTGGCGCTTTGTCTCCCCCGCGGTGTCTAATATAGTTGCGTCTGTGACAGCGCGAGCTAACCTGTGATTGGTCCTCTAGCTGCACGAGCCCAGTGCAACATTCCAAGTACATCCCCAGGCATTTCCCACTACACTGCCCCCCTCCAGCACTGTTGAGTCCCTTCAACATAAATGAACAACAGACTACAAAGATCAGTCTGATTAATCTAACACGATAAACGGGACAGAACACCCGCGAAATGAACTAGACCCGGAACAAAGGGCGTCAAACAAATGTGGGTGGTCGCTATCCATACTGGACTCTTGTGACTAGCCTAGTAGCCCCCAAGTCAACTAGTCACGTCCGTCAAAGTTAGTCTAGGAGCCAGGCGGGCCTCCGGACTGGCCGGCCCCGTCTGGTGGTGTACGGGAGATGGGACTCAGCGGCGTCGGCTTCGTCTCCTTCTGGGTCAGGGGCGTTGGACTGCCCGCCCGGAGCACAGGCTGCTGTCCAACGACGTTGGGTGATTGTCGACTCGCCTGAAGAGTAGCTGGCAGCAGTGTGTTGGAGCGGCTGGAACCGAGCCGGGGAGCCTGGTGTGCTGGGTCCTCCATCGTCGTTTGCGTGGAACAGGTCCTCCAGCCGGAGATCAAGGTCTTCATCGATCTCCTCCTGCTCTGTCACTCCTTCGTACTCCTCTGTTCTCTGCGCCCCCGGCTCCTCCATGTCAGCAGCGGGAGGACCTCCTTCAGGTGTTTCCTGCGGCCCTATGGCTGGAGCTGGAGCAGACAACAGAGCATGGCGCCTGTCATCTGTGCCCCAGATCTTCACCAGGCAGTCATCTGAGCCCGTGAAAATGCGTCGCCCGGTGCGGTCGAAGGTGACACAGTAGACAGAGGAGAGATGTCCCAGAATCCTCTTGTGCATCTTCATGTGCTGGTAGACAGCTGTAGGCAGTAGCTGGCGTAGACGGTAGGAGCCATTGAGCCGACGCCCATTGCTCGTCTCCACGATATTGGGTGGACTCCCATAGATAATAGGAGGCTCTGGGGGTCGTCCACAGTGCAGAGCAGCCAGCGCTGAGCCCTTCCACACAACATGCTTGCAGCTCTTGTTGGTACGCAGGAGGTTCTGCCTGCCGGCTCCCAGGATGCTGTGGAGACCAGGCACGCTGGCAGGAACCTCTTTCTCCAGCAGTGGACATACTCTAGAACACACTTGGAGTAGGTGGTCTGGGCTGATGTGCCTGTGCAACTTCACCTTGTTAATGTTGTCGATGCCACTGGCCAGGGTCTTGAGCTCGGGGGTGCTCATGCTGTCTCCTACCGGCGGAGGACTTGGAGAGCTATCGCGATGCCGCTCGTCTTCCCATGCTACTCGCCGGATTCTCCCTTTTCCTTCAACCTCTCGCCCCAGCGTCGCTTTAAAGTCATACTCGCGTGCCTCAACCTTCCTGATTGCTTCAGCTAGTGTTTTGGGTTCTGCCCCCAGGACTTCATACGCAATGTTTTGGTTCTTCAGCCCGCGCAGAAAGGCTTCTGCAGCGTAGGCCTCCTGCAGTGTAACACCAACCTGCGGGTATGCCAGTGTGACAAGTCTCCTCACTTCCTCGCCAAACTCATAGAGGGTCATCTCTCTGGCCTGCTTAACCTCGCTGAGTTTACGGCGCGCAGTTCCCTCAGGCAGCTCTTTACCGTAGCGGCGGCGTAACTGGGTGATGAGCGCGTGGTAGTCATCTTTTATCGGAGCCGGCTGCGCGATGACAAAAGACATGGCGTTGTCCCTCAGTCGGAGATACAAGGCGTCCAAACAGGTCTCGTCGGTCCAGCCCCTCTTTCTCGCCATCCGTTCGAATGGTCCAACGAAACTATCCCGGTCGCCCTTACCATCAAAAGTGGCGAGGAGCTTGATGTCATTTTCGTGTCCTCGGTCGGGACCTTGTGAGCTTCGGTTGCCGCTCCGACTTTGAAGGTCTCCTGTCTGGCTCTGTTGACCTCTAGAGGAACCTGCCTGCCCTCCAACGCTGTCATCCAGCAGGTTTCGGCCACCGTTGCTGTCCAGGGACATTTGGCCACCCTGCATCCCGTCGGGGGGTGGTACTGCAGTCGCTCCATTTTTTCCACCATGACCGATCGGAGTGCTGGTAAGTGGTGCGGGCTCACTGGGTCCATTTCCTGTATAGCGCAGGGCTGCTGGGGCCGCTTTGCTGCTCGGCCTGGCTGGCGTCTCCTCGTTGCGCCGGTCGCTCAAGTTAGCCACTGCGGCCATAGCTGCTGGCAACAGGTGATCAGCGCCGTCTCGCTGTCTGGCCCCTGGGTTCTCCCGGGCCGGGGTGAACTGCGAGAGTAGGCTCATGTCTTGCACCGTTCTGCTAGTTCGTTCTCCGAGCACAGCCCCTGCCGACCCTACACCACTATCGCTTTGAGGGCTACTAGGAGAAACCCCTTGCTTCACTACTTGAGCGATGGGCGACAAACCGGGAGGCTCACCTTGGATATCTGAACGATGACAGGCCCAATCGGTGCGCTGAATGGGAGGTGTGGGGGGACGAGATCGCTTAGCCACCGCTTCCGCTAGTCCATCGATACGCGCTGTGAGGGCCTCCATCTGCATCTCTATCTGGCGTTGCATCTTAACCTGGGTCTGGCGTTCCATGTTTTCCATCTGGCGTTGCATCTGAACCTGGGTCTGGTTCATGGTTTCCATCTGCGCCAGGAGGAGCTTCATCCAGGCGTGCTCTCCGGGGTCTTCTGTCCCCACACCAGCACCATCCAGACTCAACTCAGACTGTTCTTTTACATTTTCTTTGTCCTGTTACATTTTTATTTTTCCACTGATTTACGTGACTACTGAAGAAATTACAGTGCTTCACAAAATGGCTTCTTGCTAGCTGGGTTAGCTCACAGTGTGCAGGCTGAATTATGCCGCCATGTGACCGGGGCAGGATCCTCCGGTGTTGAGATTATGGCGAATCCCAACCTTTTATCCCGCTTCTGACACCACTTGTCGCGGTTTTTCTATAGCCCGGATAACTATGGATGGAGGCGGGGACTTTTAGGTGCGACAAACCGGGCTTCACCACCGTTAGCTAGATAGCTGCGCCAATGCTAGGGCTAGCCTGCTAGTCAACTAGTTAGCCGTGTGCTAATGGGTTAGCAAGCTCACCTTGGGACCAGGGCTGGTGATGGAACAGGGCGGCTGAGCTCTAGGCGGGGCGGGAGATGGATGGCTGCTCTCCGGGGTGCGTGTCTCTCTCTCTCTCTGTACTCTGGCTCCGGTGTGACCGGGTGAATGTCTCTCTCAGTCTCTCTGGGGAAGCTCTCGGGGGTAGTCAGCTAGCTACAGGTACCGAGGCAGTCTGCTGCTAACACTACCACTGCTAGCCACCGTATCTACTGTCTAGCCCAGGATACGCTAGGTTTCCCTGCTCTATCCCACGCTAAGGTGACAGTCTACGATATGGTTACTAAACAGTTCTGGCGCTTTGTCTCCCCCGCGGTGTCTAATATAGTTGCGTCTGTGACAGCGCGAGCTAACCTGTGATTGGTCCTCTAGCTGCACGAGCCCAGTGCAACATTCCAAGTACATCCCCAGGCATTTCCCACTACAGTATGTATCCGTGAAGACGCTTCGCCTCTCATCCAAGAGGCTTCCTCAGTTCGTGCCTTTCTGACTTGACCAAGCTAGTCTGACTTGCTGGTGATGAGACTCAGTATTTATCCTCTAGGAGTCGTTGTCAGAGCTATTGATGTCCATGGCTCTTTGTGTCCCGATGTTTACCAACGCCCGTCGCTAACAGAGCCATAGATATGAGTGGCTCTCCTGTGCTCCGATATCCAGCCGCGCCCGTCGCCATCGGAGCTGTTGATTTGCATTTGTTTAGCAGCGACGATCGTTGGGGGTGTTAGTTTCGACTTCATTATTCAGTGGTCATGAGAGTCGTTGGAGCCGTTAGTGACCGACTGTTGTTCTTGGAGGCTAGGCTTCTTGAGTCTCCTGGGTAGAGATGAAGGACGGCATTGTAAGTGGGAGATAGGTGGTGTCGCAGACCTCCTCCTCTGTTGAGGGATGGCTTTTCCAGTTTCGCATAGATGGCTTCCTTCACCCCTCTTTCAAATCATCTATCTTCTCTGCCCAAAATGTGTACGTTGCTGTCCTGGAAGGAGTGTGTCTTCTCCTTTAGGTGTAGATAGACTGCTGAGTCTTGTCCTGAGGAGTTTGGCCTTCTGTGTTGGGCCATCCGTTTGTGTAGTGGTTGTTTGGTTTCTCCTATGTATAGGTCAGTGCAATCCTCATTGCATTGTACAGCATACACCAGATTTCTTTTCCGGGTGTGTGGTACACGGTCTTTGGGATGAATCAGTCTTTGTCGGAGTGTGTTGCTGGGTTTGAAGTATACCGGGATGTGGTGTTTGTTGAAAATTCTCCTGAGTTTCTCGGAGACCCCAGAAACATATGGGATGACTGTGCTATTCCTTCTGTTCCTTTTCTCCTCGTCGCTCACCTGGTTGGTCTTTTTGGAATGTGTAGCAGTTTTCACAAAGGTCCAACTGGGGTAGCCGCAGGTTTTTAAAGCTCCCCTCAGGTGTTTGTGTTCTTCCCGTTGGGCCTGAGTGCTGCTGGGCACACTGTCAGCTCTGTGTTGCGGAGTTCTGATGACGCTCAGTTTGTGTTCCAGAGGGTGGTGTGAGTCGAAAAGTAGACATTGGTCTGTGTGTGTAGGTTTCCTGTAAACCCGAATGTCGTCTAGTCAGAAAGACACGAACTGAGGAAGCCTCTTGGATGAGAGGCGAAACGTCTTCACGGATATATACCAAGTCCAGTTGCACTTGATTCAATTACATTGGATAGCTCCAAACTTTGGAACTTTGTATTCAGAGAGAATTTAATTTAGAAACTGTCACTGGGTAAAACCTGAATAAAATGTTCTTTCATGTCTTTTCCCATTCGGTCACCATCTGTCAGATCCCGCGCAATACAGCAGCAGCCGTGGGACAGAATTAGAAACGATCACAATGCAATCACATTAATACGGCATTTCTTTTCATAAACAGCCTGATGACAACTTGCACGATATCAAATTTGCTCGACCCACCTCCACCACCAACCAGTGTTATTAGTGCTTATTAGAATTCATCACATAATAAAGTCTTCAACTTAGAACAGACTTGTAACTTTGCATAGGATTGTAGCAAGAAAGACGGAAAGAAAGAAGGAAAGAAAGAAGCACTGGTCAGGTTAGGCAGTACAAACGGGTGGGGAAATTTTTACAAACATAATCTCTCTTGACATTCTCCGCCAACACACCCTGAGAGATTTTCTGGAGTCCCCCGCTGTGATAAGGCCCAATTTCTTTCCTCTGACTTTCTTCTGTCATCATGGTGATCAGTCTCTCCCTTTCTCACTAAAGACAACATAGTTGTGCCTTTGATCGCTGCAGCGAGTTTTGTTTCATTTAAAGGGAGACAACATTTCATTCCTATGTCAAATAAGATACACAGCAACTTTGCTGAATTCAAACATCTACATGTAAAAGCTTGGATAGAATTTGCTGGGTTTGTTTTTTTGGGATGAACACGATGCAAACATCAAGCACCTTTGCCAATGTGCACCTTGTCAGTTGGTACAAGAGTCTTGCTGTTGAAATATCCTCCAAATGAAAACAGGAGGTCTAGCGTGTTTCCATGCGTACATGTATATGAAATATTTATTTTCTGGGTGTCCAGGTAGCATAGCGGTCTATTCTATTGCTTACTAAAGCCGGACGTGGCTATGTGTCCTGGTCACTGCACTAGCGCCTCCTCTGGTCAGCCGGGGCGCCTGTTCAGGGGGGAGGGGGAACTGGGGGGAATACCGTGATCTTCCCACGCACTATGTCCCCCTAGCGAAACTCCTCACTGCACTGTCAGGTGAAAAGAAGCGGCTGGTGACTCCACATGTATCGGACGAGGCATGTGGTAGTCTGTAGCTCTCCCCGGATCGGCAGAGAGGGTGGAGCAGCAACTGCGACGGCTCAAAAGAGTGGGGTAATTGGCCGGATACAATTGGGGAGAAGATAAAAAAGGGGGGGTCAAATAAATAAATGTTGGTTTGTTTGTTTATCTATTTATTTTCTGCAGGTGTCATTCAGACCATTCAGACATGTGAAGGATCAGAGATTGATTTCTGATTCGCATACATCATGCTTCTGAATTTTCTTTAGGTCTACCTAGCAACTTTTTGTAAAGGTACATTACATGTCTAATTGAACCAAGACATTAACCTTCAGCTTGTGTTTTAGATGAACTACTTCTTTTCTTTTCTTTTTTTGTCGTTTCTGGTGAAAGTTCAGCTTGCACTCAATTCATCTCCTTCTAAAGAGGTGGAATGAGGAACTGTGGGTGTTTAATGCATTCTTGTTCCCCTGCAAATTGACTTTTAATACATAAAAGATTAAAATCCAGACAAACCATTAATAATTGATAGAGGCATTAGGAAGACAACATACATTCACAGAGATCAAGAGAAAGAACACTAGCAAGACATTAAAGTAGGACACAATAAAATATACAAGAAAAATAAGGGGAAATATATTGCAGAAATATTCCAATAGATAGGAAAGAGTCATGTAATATATCGACATACCACGACTCTCCTCGTTTATATCATGTATTTCATGCAGGCTGTACTATATATCAAACACACAGCAAATAGTGAGAAACAGTGTAAATACATACAGAATAAACCATAACGCTCTACCCTGTTCACACTTAACAAAATGCAACGTTAATCCAAATAAAAATCCAAAGCTGGGCATCCTGATAGTGTAGTGGTCTATTCCGTTGCCTACCAACACTGGGATCGCTGGTTTGAATCCCCATGTTACCTCTGGCTCACTGTCAGGTGAAAAGAAGCGGCTGGTGACTCCACATGTATCGGAGGAGGCATGTGGTAGTCTGCAGCCCTCCCTAGATCAGCAGAGGGGGTGGAGCAGGACCGGGACGGCTCAGAAGAGTGGGGCAATTAAATACAATTGGGGAGAAAAGGGGGGGGATCAAAAGATTACACATCCCTTAATAACATTGTCTTATTTACATGTTGTCCCTTCTCCACCGATGGCAGTTAACAGCTATGAAATCTATCGATGTGTGAAGCCACTGTCTCTTCACATTAGTAGCATCACACTGGTTAACTCGCTGAAGTAAGCAAACACTAGAGTATGCCAAAGGACTATTGATGGACACATAGATATGAAGATGTGAATGGCCCCTAGGCTGCCACTTTTGACGATTTACAAACAAACAAACAAAAAAAAATCCAAGCCAAGTAATGAAAAAGGACAAGGCTTCATGGATAGAGTGGCAACAAGAGAGAGGATCAGAGAGAGACAGGTGAGGACGACCAGCGGAAGTGACTGTAGTGAGTCATACACAAGGTATTGGGAATCGATGATCTCCCCCTCACACATACACACACACACACACACACACACACACACACACACACACACACACACACACACAAACACACACACACAAACACACAAATGCAGCATGTCGTTACCAACGCTATTGATTCGTGGCATCAAGCAGGCTTCATTGCTTTGTTATCTCTAAATTATTTTGTCTGTCTAAGACGATAAAGAACACAAGGAGAGTCATAAATCTGGGCCAGAGACTTGCTGGCGGGTTGGGAACGCAACGCCAATACTAAGCTACTTGTCAAGTTGAAAGTTGAACTTTTCACTGCGACTGGAATTTTGATGTGGATCAAGTAAACGCAATGGAAGACGGTTACAGCAACCGAGCTCTTTTCTCTTTCACCTCAAGGCCGCAGTGCCTCACACACACCGCTTCTGCAGAAGGCAAATGCTTTGAGAATGAGCTATGTGTTCAAATACAGTATGTCGGCTCAAAGTGGCTTTGATTCTCACTGTGGCACTATATGTTTAAAACTGCCTCTACACATGGCAAAACTGCCTCTTTTTATGTGGAACAGACGTACAAAAACATCACCGCAGCAAAGCTCGGCTGAATACAATAGGTAACACCAGTTTCCTGCTCTAAATGGATACTCGTTGACTACATATCAGTATTGCACCTCAGGTTTATCTCGAGTCCAGAGTTTTGTGTATATCCGTCTGAACAGACAAATCTAAAACTTGGCCATTTACCGTTTTGTTTTTTGTTTTTTTGTTTTTTTTACAGATGACATCACTGACATAGATAACACAGTAAAATGACCTCATTTGCAACTCGAGCACACTCATTAACCAGCAGATGGATTTTGTCTCAGAGAGAACAGTCAACTTGAAATCAATACAAGAATTACAGAGGTGCATTAACTGTAAAATTCCTTTTTGCAAAAACCTTATGTGTGACGACACTCTGGGGAAACAGTTTAACCTTCGGAGAAGCATTACCTCAAATATAACTCCTCAAAATGTTGCAATTATAGCCACTTGCAGCCAAGATATGGAGCACACCGTCCGCAGTGAGAATTGGTAGGAGGGGGAAAAGTCTGCTTGCTGACACTGCAGTGAAAAAAAAAATCTTCTTCATAGCGATAACACGAAGGTCTTTTACTGCGTCCTAAAAAAAATTGGGTGCTCATTAGGCATGATTACAGTGTAACTCAAATGGGAAGAAAAGTGTTTTCATTTCATGCTAATAATACTTTTTTGTTCGAAGAAGACAATATTTCAGGGGCATCCGCGTGGTGTGGCAGACTATTCTGTTGCCCACCAACACAGGGCTCGCCGGTTCGAATCCCCGTTTTACCTTCGGCTTGGTCGGGCATCCCTACAGACACAATTGGCTGTGTCTGCGGGTGGGAAGCCGGATGTGGGTATGTGTCCTGGTCGCTGCACTAGTGCCTCCTCTGGTCGGTCGGGGCGCCTGTTCGGGGGGGAGGGGGAACTGGGGGGAATAGCATGAGCCTCCCATGCGCTATGTCCCCCTGGCGAAACTCCTCTGTCCAGTGAAAAGAAGCGGCTGGCGACTCCACATGTATCAGAAGAGGCATGTGGTAGTCTGCAGCCCTCCCCGGCTCGGCAGAGGGGGTGGAGCAGAGACCGGGATGGCTCGGAAGAGTGGGGTAATTGCCCAGATACAATTGGAAGAAAAGGGGAGGGGTGGTGATAAAAAAAAAGAAGACAATGTTTTGATTTCAAAGACTCAATTCAAATTACAACGTCTACGATTCCGGGGGTTCATGCTCATCCATAGTCAGAGGAACAACTTCAGTATTTGGGTGTGGACCCATTCACATTATTTCAGGTTTGATTCATCTCTGGCTGTGTGCTGTGTAAGTAAGGATTGTGGAGCTTTGTGAAACACAAACCTCATAATTAAGGTTGTTTGAATGTCACTCACGGACGTCTCAGTCCTGTCTTTGCAAATATGAAAGTCTATCCCAGCATGCTTTGGGCAGAAGTCAGAGAAAAACCCTGGCCAGGTCAGCAGTACATTCCCAGCACACATGCACAGAAAGATTCACAATCCGATTCTTACATATGGGCAATTTAGAGTCTCTCCTTCACCTTACAGGAATACAGATCAGCCAGGTTTTTACTATACTTTAACAATGTAAAGTCTAGTTTGCAAAATACACTTAACTGATCTCCTTTACAAAATATTTTGACAGGTTTAGAGTTCTTGTGGTCAAAGGTCTTGTGGTCAAAGGACTTCCTTTCTCTTCCAATAGTATGGACTGACTGAAAATATCAGTGTTATCAAAATAAATGATCTAGCTGTCCGGCAGTTTGAGTTGATACCAATATTAATGAGAAAATATGGCCACAAGTGGCAATTAGTTGTATCCAAGCACCTGATGATCGGTAAGGTGTATGTGTGATGTGGAACTAGTATGTGCAGCTATGACCCTTCTGGCAATTTTGGTCAGTCTTGATACTTTTAGGAGGGAATAAGTATTAATAAAACCAGAGCATACATAGGGACTGGGCATATTTGACAGCATTTAATGCCAAAATAGCCTCCATTTTGCATGCTAATTTCAAGTCCATAGGCGACTTGTCTTTTATTTCTGCATGTGAAACAGTTTGGAAGTGTCGTCCTTGGAAAATAAAGGCAATGCTGATTATGATTCAGGACTAGCGAGCACCCAAATCCCTTTGGAAATTTGGCTGGTGGATTCACTGTCAAGGTCCGGCGGTGACAACAAGACTAATTACTTGATAATGGGAATCATCCCTCTCTTTCGGCACAAGACAGGAGTCCTAGATCTCTGAGAAATGGCTGGGTGATTACAATGTGGCCTCATAAACGTTGGTCATACATACAGATTAACCACGAGCCAATCCATCAAAACAGAGATGTGGCTGTTACAACAGTGAACAAGCACACACTCGCACCACACTGTCTCTCAGACAACTCCTTCTGAATGCAACTTTCCTTTCTTTCTTCTCTCTTTTTTTCCTTAAGAAAAAAAAAAAGGTTTTGAGGGGAGCCATTTCAGGTGTATGGTAATACATATTCAGTGGGTTTTTTTTTTTTTTTTTTTGTGGTGTCAAAGTGGGCTGTGAAAGTTTCAGACAATTGTGAAGGAAAGCCTTTTCTTTGAAATTCTAATTTTGATGCGACTTGCATGAGTTGTCCTCATCCATTCTTCCTCCAAAAGCATTCACCATTCAGTCAAAAGAGGAATTGGGACTCATATGCAGAATGAAAAATATTCTAGACTGTGATTTTCTTTGGGCGCTTCATTTCTTTTAGTTTGATGCATCTGTCACTGAAGACCATATAAACAACATAATCTACTTAAAATACTTCAACTGATTTCTGAACAAATCTGAGCGAGCTAAACCAATGTGACAGGAAATATACTATCTAATTTCATGGAATATTATCCTCACCCATCCACCAACTCCCATGCCCCCAAAAGCCCGAACCAGTCACATCTGTCTGAACCAGTCACATCAACTTGATAATCTGTGGGTCTTCCCACCTTAATAATGGAGACAAATCAATAAAAGCCTTTCAGATTTTGTGGGAATTTGATTTTTATTCAATGCTATCAATGAATTCTTAGTGGGTATTTCCCATGACAGAAATGAGTAAAATAGGGCATCCGGGTAACGTCGCGGTCTATTCTGTTGCCTACCAACATAGGGATCACCAGTTTGAATCCCCGTGTTACCTCCGGCTTGGTCTGGCGTCCCTACAGACACAATTGGCCGTGTCTGCGGGTGGGAAGGCAGATGTGGGTGTGTGTCCTGGTCGCTGCACTAGCGCCTCCTCTGGTTGGTCAGGGCGCCTGTTCGGGGGGGGCGGAACTGGGAGGAATAGCGTGATCCTCCCACATGCTACATCCCCCTGGTGAAACTCCTCACTGTCAGGTGAAAAGAAGCAGCTGGTGACTCCACATGTATCAGAGGAGACATGTGGTAGTCTGCAGCCCTCCCCACATCGGCAGAGGGGGTGGAGCAGCGACTGGGACAGCTCGGAAGTGTGGGGGTAATTGGCCGGATACAATTGGGCTGGAAAAAAGGGGGGGGGGTCCCAAAAAAAAACAATAAGGTAAAAGATGAAATCCAGGATTTTCCCGGTCTGTCCCTCCCTCCTGCAGAGACAACGACAAACACGGTGTTGCAGCCATTGTCATTTGTGTGCCATCAGCTCAGCAGTAAACAGTTCCCATCGTCATAAAACCTGCTTCATTGGACCAAAGCTAGTCATGTGCTACAAACTACAACAAACTATATGGGAACACTGTTGCACTGTAATATTGATTGTAGAATTGGTAGATTACCGTCCCAACAGAAGCATCTCCACGTCGTCATCAGGTTTTAATCCTTGCTTCCTGTTCAAGTAGGAATGAGTTTGCCATTGCACTAGTGTTCATCTTACCCGGTCACAAATTTCCACAGCAGTTTCTGCAGAGTGTCTCCAACAGTAGTAAAGACATCAATTAGTATTATGCATGCAACTGGACTGCATGGTCCAGATTGACAAAATAGCCTTTAATCGATGGGGGAAAATCCCAGATTTCAGCTTTAACCTCAGTAAATCTAGCTCACTCAGATCCCTAAAATCTCATTTTGGAAGGGAGGTAGATATGGCGAGCTGCTCTGATGTCAGACAGCCATTAATTCATATTTATTCAATCGACTATCACCGAGTATTTTTTTCTCTCCGTTTTGGTTGCGCAGCAAAATACTCATTTTTTTCCAGCTCAATCTATTTTTCCTTCAATAGGTTTCTCCATAAGTATTGCTCATATGGGATGTTACCATTGTTTATTCATTAGTTGGTACAGGCTGACAGCTGGCATGAAGTGCAGACCGGCATTTGAGAGTAGATAGACAGCCTCCATTCCCGGCTCGGACCGGAGGAGACAAATGTGACGAGCGCTGAGGCAGAGAACGAAGTCCGTCGGTGATTGATACAGGTGCCACCACGAGAGGTCAGAGCCATGCCTCAAATAACGGGGCCATCGATTCCCGTGCCCTTTAAACAAACAAAGGGACATCTCTCCACCTAGCCTCCGCCTCGCCGTTAAAAGCTCCAACTTCTGCCTGCCCCGCCAAAACAACTCCTCGCACCAGCGTACGCCTCCGCGTTTTGCTGTGATCACAACGGCGGCTGGGATACAGGAACAAAAAGAAAAGACAAAAAAAAAACACAAGTGCGGTGGTCGACAGTATTTTTGCCGTAGAGTGATCTGTTGTACTTCAGTTGCAAAATTTTTCAAAGTCATCCTCACTTCATGCTGGGTCGAAGCCCAATTTCAAATGCCTAACTGTGGGAGGAAACTGCTGGGATTATTTTTAGTTTTAATGCCTTTCTCTGTCTCCATTTGCCTTGTGCCTTTTTCCTGACAGAACACTGTTGAGAATTGCTGGGGCATTGCCGAAATCTATTCCCCTCCTGCTAAGGCAGCTGTTCAGAGGCTGCCATTAATATGAGGGGACCGTAAGGGAACCAGTGGGAAGAGGAGAGCCCACCCCATCATTGCACACTCTTGCACACTCTTACACACACACACACACACACACACACACACACACACACACACACACACACACACACACACACACACACACACACACACACGCACGCACGCACACACACACACACACACACACACACACACACACACACACACACACACACGCACACACACACATGCACACACACACACACAATCTGAGGTAATGGGGCCCAATGGAGAAAACTCAACACCCCCCTTACCCCCCACCCCAGATCAAAACTTCTCCAAAAGAAGTTGGGGATGTCAGGGGAAGTCTGCGGGCCCTGTAATCTCGTGGTCGGCTCGTAAAGTGAAACGAGGTCTATCATTTATCACATATGTGTGCCACCAGTGTGAGTCAAAAGAAACCTGTATGCAAAGTGCCGGACACGCGTTTGTGATGTGATTATCTCTCTAAACGCAGAGGAAAAATGCGTAGGAAGGAGAGGTTGGTGGTCTCGAGTAAAGGTCAGGCTGGGAGAAATTCGAAGAGGCCTGCGCCACATCAAGCATCCATCCTTATAATATGCACACTGTTCTACTTTACATCACAGCCTCCCTGAGGTTAAACTGGTGCATGTTATTGCCAGATAACCCCCAGAATATAAAGACCGCAATTATGATTATTCACCCTTGCTTCCTTTCTGGTGAATACTCCCAAGCTATTTCATATCGGAAATATGCCTACATTGTGGTCGTGTTGTTTCCACATGAAAGTACACTTGGTGAGTGCGACTGTGGTTTCATCACCAAAGCAATGTTGGAAAATCCAATGCAAATAACTTTAGTTTTTTGGGGTTTTTTTCCCCAAGGCCAGTTCTACACTGTAAAATAGTGATATCTCTCTCCACTGTGCCTGGTTTTTAACTTGATAGATTTTATTTCATTTTTCCTTTATTTTTTTGTTTCCTTTTTTTTTTTGCATTGTGCTTGACTGAAATTTTGGCAAAGTGGGGTTGATAGAAAAGGCCAGTAATTGCACTGTTAGAACAAAAAACATTTTACCGTAACATTTACCTATATCTATCTGCAATACAGCAAGCGTATGCAAAGCACACGACCGTTTACTTCATCAATATATACACGCACACATGTGCACAGATGGTTTGAACCGAGAGCTTTTCATGGTTGTTAATGGCACATAGAGTGGCATTTAATTCTTATTAGGCACACAGCGTGGTATTTTGATCCAGGGAAGCAAACATTAATTCTCTGCCATTTATCTTTCATGATTGGGTTTGTGCAATTTACCAAAGAATTCTAATAAAACCTTTGAGAGGATGGATGTATCTTTGTTTTATTACATCCTGGAAAATGTTCACCATGCGCAATTCGGCATAGCCCTGCGTCCAGGTTGTTTTAAAGAGAGGAATTCAACAGTCCTCTAAAACACCGGTATGTGGCAATAACTTCGATAGGGTCAGCAGCACCTCTGGGTATTGTGTTTCCAGACACATGCTAGACAGTGACAAAAAAAATAAATGTGTTTCCAAAGTTCATAATGTGAACACACCCGAAGTATTTCTATGTCCCCTAATATGTAGATGCATGTCAAGTCAAGTTTATTTACATAGCACTTTTAAGACAACCACAGTTGAACCAAAGTGCTGCACAAGCTTAAAATACAATATAAAATAAGTGACACATATGAATATAAAGATATATGTAAAGAAGACATAATAAAATAAAGAAATTAAAATGTAAACAATAAAACTTATGAGTAAAAGCATATTTCCACAATAAAATCACGGTGTCAAGCTCAACTTGAATTGAATGCCAGTGAGAAGAGGTAGGTCTTTAACCAAGATTTAAAAGTCTCTAGGGTCTGAGCAGATCTTATGTGTACTTATGTGTACGTAGGCATGTTCATGTGTGCTCGCACCTAGTATGCACAAGGAGTGAGCAAGTGGTGCAGGATATAACTCAGTTGTGCTTTTGAGTGTTTCCGGCACTAAGATGAAAATATAAATAAATAAAAATATATATATCTATATTTAAAAAAAAACCTCACACTCTCACTGGGGCGTCTGATTGAAAGATGTAAGCCATGGCTGAGCACACTGGAGGAGAAAGGTCATCATGGAGGAACCCATAAATCGTTCTGACATTTAAACACTCTGGCACATGTTTCTAATCAGGTCTGGTTCAAATAATATTATGGTTGAACAATTTATGGCAACAGTCATTAGCTGTTATCAAAGACTAACTTTAGTCTAGCTCGGCCAGGGGGTGTGAGGGTGGAGGGGTTCGCGGGCTTATGGTTTTAAAACGAGTGGGAGCTTGAGGCATGAGGAATAATTACGAACATTCACGGTGAGCGGTTCAAGCAGGTGGAATGCTTTCCGCCTTACTTTTTCATTTTCTTTTTTTTTTTCCCCCCAAGTTGAGCATCGGGGTACTTTGCTTGTATTTTCCACATGCCCTTCAATTACCTTCAAAAACGCCACACTCCACACGCCCGTCCACAGAGAATTAAATTTTACAGAAGAAAACGCTTACCAAATCCTTCACACTAAGAGCTCCCTCAAGAGCTCTTCCAACTGGATCTAAAGTTTAAAATCCCTCCAGCTGATCAAGTACGCGCGTCCAAAACACTTACAAAGTTTGCTTATTTGTGTGTTTTCCCCACCTACCGTGAGACAAGCAATTTCTCCGGTCTGTATATCTCACTGAGGACTGTTTGGATATACCCATTCTCCACTGAGGATGAGCGTGGCAGCACGGAGTTGACAGTCATTTCCACAATGGGCTCCTCCCTTTCCAAAAAAGAAAAAAAGAAAAAGAAAAACTCCAGCCAGTATAATTTGCTCATACATCTTTGTGAACAGCTCAGCCAACCATGGAAGAAAAAAGACAGTAAATCCTGGAGCTCAAACAGGGATTGGAATCTAGACAGACACTTTTTGTTTGTGTTTGTTTTGGGTTTTTTTGCTTTTTGGGGGGGCGGGGGGTTCTCCTGGAAAGTGGTGGCACAAGGCAGAGGAAGCATGGCTGTTTCGGAGGGAATCTGTACTTCCTGTGTCTTCTGGTCTCTGAGGTTAATTATTACAGTACAGACAGTAATTTGCTCTTTCTATTGGTACTTATCTCCCCTCACAGCTGGTGTGTTTTGCCGAGTGGACGCCCATTAATCAGCCCTTTCTCCTGTAGGAAGTTGGACTATTCATCACTCCTCTCTCTCTCTGGCTCTTGCTCACTCTATCGTCTGCCCCTAGCTACTTTGTCTGTCCCGACAACCAATAAACCTTTTCATTTTACATGCCAAAACACAACCTTGAGTATCATTTCTGCATTTTCAGAGGATGCTGGAGTGGAGTGAATCATGTGTGCAAACCGGAGCATTTTACAGAGGAAGTGGTTGTGACTGGTTGAAGGACGGTTTGTCTGTCACTCAGGATTGAAGGGGAAATAAGTGTAATAGTTATCCATCCGGTTGGCTAACACGGAAGCTGCTGGGGGTTTTTTTTTTTTGTTTTTTTATTTGCTTCATTTTACCCATCAAAGTGCAATTGACAGAACGAGGTGACACAAACAAATGCTAACGTGTGCAGGAATTTGTCAAAGGCCAGATCACCTGAGCACCTTTTTTCTCCCACTTATCTACCATAAGGTGCCATGGCTTCAATTCACACCAGGTATTAACTCTTTACCAACAATGCCTTTCAGCTGACAAGTGACACGGATGGGAAGCACGTGACTTTGTTAACAGAAAAACATAAGCTCATTGTCTTAAGTTAGTCTTTGGAAGTAGGTCGACCACACATTCCTTATTGAGTGGCTAACAATACGCATCATTTGCATTGACAATAAAGTATAAATGCTTTTGCACCGCTGCAACAGAGCTAAAGTCAGCTTGTCTGACCCATGTTTTTAGCTAACCAACAATGCAGAAAGGCATGCTTATGTATCAGAAACATTTCAAAACTTTTATTAAAAGATCGATGTTAATTAGGGGCACCCCGGTTGCTCACCTGGTAGTGTACCACATATAAGGCTGAGTCCTTACCGCAGCGGCCTGGGTTCGAATCCGGCCCAGGCCCTTTGTTGCATGTCATCCCCTCTCTCTCCCCTGCCTCTCTCTACTGTCACTGTTAAAATAAAGCAGAAAATGCCGAAAAAAGATAAATCTTGAAAAAAAATGGGGAAATTCCTCTCTGCATTTAACCCATCCTAGTTGTGTAGCTAGGAGCAGTGGGCAGCTGCCGTGCAGCACCCGGGGACCAACTTCAGCTCCTCTTGCTGTGCCTCAGTCAGGGGCACAGACAGGAGTGTTAACCCTAACATGCATGTCTTTTTGATGGTGGGGGAAACCGGAGCACCCGGAGAAAACCCACTGCAGACACGGGAGAATATGCAAACTCTACACAGAGGATGACCTGGGATGACCCCAAAGGTTGGACAACCCTGGGGTTCGAACCCAGGACCTTCTTGCTGTGAGGCAACAGTGCTAACCACTGGGCCACCGTGCTGCAAAAAAGAAAAAAGAAAAAAAAGTGGGGAACGCTTCACAAATTTGCATGTCATCCTTGCGCAGGGGCCAAGCTAATCTTTGTATCATTTCAATTTTAGTATATGTATTGCAAAATCAACACAATATTGATTATCTAATAAACAAGATTGATGTTAATTTAAAGAAAAAAGAAAAATAATTATCTTACAACAAACTCAGATATTTTTGAAGCGATCGTGACCCCCATCCCCCTCGAATCCACACAGATGGTACAGCTAAATGAGACTAAATGTCAGTTTGTGACCAAGTTAGAAGCCAGGTTCATGGGGTGCTTCACAAAAAAAAAAGGAGAGCAACTACCAACCACGCAATTTCACATATATACTTCAGATCATTACTGTAACCCCAGTGGTCTGTTTTCTTCTTTATTTTGGCAGCTGTCCAAAATAATATCTGTGAAGCAGGGAGTGATCTGGGAGCTCACGCCAGCGTCTGAGGACCTTTCCAATCCTTTGTCTAGGACGAACGACACAATGCTGTACGTGTGGACACACACACACACACACAGACACAGACACAGTGCATACTCTTCTCACATCTACATATACACAGCTGCAATCGCACAATGCACGCATGTTTGTGCACACAACTGGAACACACACTCCAACATTATGGTCACCCTAATACACAAACACAGGACACAACTCAAGGATTCCCATCAGGTTTATGAGCTCCAGCCCTGCATCATAAATAATCCAATCTCCTCAAGACAATGCAAAAAGGGGCCCTTCTGGGCCAACTAGCCTTCTGTTTCAGCATGCAGCTGGATAAAGGAAACCAAATAAAAGGGAAGGAGAGAAAATAGAAGCACATTATTTGGAAGGTACACGAGAGAGGATTTTACTGCGGTCCGTAACAGAGGTGGTAAACTCAGGATGTCCAAAGAGAGAGAGAGGGCGAGAGAGAGAGAGAGAGAGAGAGAGAGAGAGAGAGAGAGAGAGAGAGAGAGAGTGAATGAGTGAGAGTGAGAGTGTTTCAAGTAGCTCTGCTACCTGAATCCTCTCATGCCTCAAATGGGGGGGGGGGATTCCCAAAAAAAACACCAATTCTATTTTTTGCGGGAACAGAAGCGGGAGGGTTCAAGCTGAGTAAAACAATGATTCAAGGTTGCGGTGATAAATGAGCGTGTCTGTTCTGATAGCAGAAGGTCATGTGCATCGGCCCCCAGTGTGCGTATGCCATCTAGCACGCAGCAAGGGTGCACTGTCAGTGTGCCACTACACGACAACGCTTCCCCCCAGCTCCCGCGATAGCCACGGGCCAGTTCATTGTCATGTGCAGCAGGCTTGCAGCCCGTTTTGGATGGGATGAAACAACAAATGAGCTTCACTCGTCCAGCTATGTTGAAACACAGTCATTTGTCATTCGGATTTACTTTTTGTTTTAACTTTCAAGCATTTGGCCAGTGTCGTTGTTGGACGGCTGACCATTGGAGATTCATGTTCAGTGTCTTGCTAAAGCGGACCATGCAGTTGTTTATAGCTTACAAATGGGTTTGTGCAGGAATTAAAACCCAGGGCCTTTCTATTATGACAGAGAGCTGATCTCTCTAACTTTGGGGCCACCTGGCCATAATGATGTGAACAAATGTATGCGTTGAAAATGTACGTTTCTGGGTGTCTGGATAGCATGGCGGTCTATTCCGTTGCCTACCAACACAGGATTGCTGGTTTGAATCCCCATGTTACCTCCGGCTTGGTCGAGCGTCCCTACAGAAACAATTGGCCGTGTCAGCGGGCGGGACGCTGGATGTGGGTATGTGTCCTGGTCGCTGCACTAGCGCCTCCTCTGGTCGGTCGGGGCACCTGTTCGGGGGGGAGGGGGAACTAGGGGGAATAGCGTGATCCTCACATGCGCTATGTCTCCCTGGTGAAACTCCTGTCAGGTGAAAAGAAGTGGCTCCACATGTATCGGAGGAGGCATGTGGTAGTCTGCAGCCCTTCCCAGATCGGCAGAGGGAGTGGAGCAGCAACCGGGACAGCTCGGAAGAATGGGGTAATTGGCCGAATACAATTGGGGAGAAAAGGGGAAAAGGGGGGGGCACCACCACCACCACCACCACCAAAAGAAAACGTATGTTTCTGAAATGTGTACAAACACAAAGGGCACAGGAGTAGTCATTAACCACCTCACGAACAGATGTCAGTTTGCAGGGTGCAAATTGTAATACCCTCGAATCTCATTCACTATCAACCGATCCCAGTAGCATTCTCAAACACCTTTTTTTGGCTCAAGCAATGAAAAAAAAAAAGAAGAAGAAAACAATTGTTTCCAATATCTGCACCTGCCAGCTGATGTGTGCCATTGAACAGGATGATCAGTGTTTCACATTTCGGCCGGGTAAGCCGGCTCGCTACCCCCTTCAACGGGTTGTATTATTAACAATGAAAGAGTGAAAAGAATAAAGCGGCACTCCGCTCACTTGAATGGAGTTAATTTTCAGCCAGGCTAAATATAGTGCTTTTAACAAACATGTCCATCACAAAGAGCTTTACAGAGACCAAAGAACACAAATATAGTCTGTTATTCTCTCTTTCTCATTGTTTTCACCCACCTTTTGCACTCCTCTCTCCTCTTCATTGTATATTCTTTGCCTTTTTTTCCCACTTGAATTCTGTTTCCACCTCTTTTCCCTATGGTGAAGCTCCCCTGTTTGACAAGTGCTTTGCCCCTTCAAGCTTTTCTTACACAAACAGGTCAGGGGAAGATCAATAATGTGTGTGGATAGGCTCTTATCTCTGTCCAAAGGATGCCTTATCGGCACCGCTTAAACGGTGTTTCATGAAAATTCCCTGAAACCTAATTCCTTCCGAGATGGGAGACAAAGAGAAAAATAGTCCCCAATCACAATATCAAATGCATCGACGCAAAATAAGTTTCAGTTATCTGATCTCTGCATGTGACAACAATAGGAGTTCTGGAAAATATCATCACAAGGTTGAGAAGAGCCCAGGGCTTGTTGTCCTGATGAATATTTACAAAGTGTGTGAATACATGAAAGCCTACCTTACAGCGAGTGAACTGTGACTGGAAGGGAACTGAAGGAACTTGCTGATAAATTAAATGTGGTTTCTATGAGAGCAAAGCAGCTGCAGCAGCCAGCTCCATGGGGCAATGAAATAGTAAAGCAAGCCGCAGAAGGTAAAGTATCGAACCTATTGGTGAGACTGGGAACCAACAGCCACATCCATCCCATGCCGATGTTTTTTTTCCCCCACCACATCATCTGCAATACATCTACAGAGTGGTTTATCAAATGCTCGCTTAAAGCTTCCACCAGCAAATATAGTGCAAGGACTTTCTGTCCAAATATGTGAATTCACATCATTTCAAAGATGTTTAGCAGCTTTTTACAGATGGTGATGCACTGGAATGTATTACAGCCAAATGGGCTTATCGGATGCTTTGGTCCAGAGTGTTTGGGCAGGCATGTCCACATTGTGTGACCTTACTATTTGAAATGGATGAAAACCGTACAACACGGAGGTTGTCCTGGCATGAGTCACAAAGGCCTATAGGGTAAACACACCGTGTCATTTCTACAAGGGACAGAAGGTGAGAGCCTCCGTAGGTCGATGGACGCTCATGGAAAACCAGCATGTTTCTTTTATAGTGCCTTACCCGTAGTCCAAACGCTGCTGGACACAGTTACGCCTTTTCAAAATAAGAGTCAAATATTATCACTGTAATTTTGGCTTAGTTTGCAAAGTCTTTGAGTGACCCAAATTCAATAGCATGGACTTCCCAATGTGAAAAAAGCCAGAATTGTTACGTCTCGCCGCTCCACACCCGCTCTGCAGTGTAACCTTGGCCAAGGCTCAACGTCTCCCCGCTCCACACCCGCTCTGCAGTGTAAGCGTACCCGGAGCTCTGCCAACTCCACCTGATGCCTGTTTCCTCGTTACCCCTCCACTCACCTGTTGGCAATCACCTCCCTATATCTGGCTGTCACTCTCAGCTTGTTGCCAGTTCGTGCCGTTCCCTGGGAGAGTACTTGTGCTTGTCCTGCTCATCGAAGTTTGTTTACTTACCTGGATCTTCCCTGGAGATTTCTCTGTTGGACCTTCCTCGTTGCTCCCCTTCCCCTGTGCGCTGCTTTCCGTTTACGAAGAGGATTTCTTCACTCCAGCGTTGCTGTGATTTTCCGTTCTCCTTTGGTATCCTCCTGTTTACCCCCCCCCCCCTCCTGCCTGGATTAAGGGCCGACTCCACTGTTCACGGATTAAAGGGCGACTCCACGGTTCCCGGCTTAAAGGTGGACTTCGCGTTTCCTGGTGAAAGTGGACTTCCTGAGTTTTCTCTTCAATAAATTAGCCTGTTGGTCCCGCTATATTGTGCCTTCTGTGTTTGTGCTCTTGGGGTCGGGTGCAAACCCTAACAGTACGAACTGGCCATGACGACCCCAGCCAGCACAGACGGCACACCCACAGCCAATCCGGTGCAAGCAGCCCTAGTAAAACAAATTCAGATTACCAACGCCCATTCCCAGCAATTACAAGAGGCTTCGGTTGCTGTGCAGGGTCTCCAGTCTCAAGTTCAACCCCTGCAAGCTTCTGTGGAAGCTTTAGCTGTCCAGCAGGCGGCGATGGCGAGTCAGCAGGCAGAGATCATGCAACAACTGCAGACCATTTCAGCAGCTCTTGCCAACCAGCAGCTGAACCAGCCTGTACCGCCAGCAAGTGCGCCCCCTGTGGCCGCCGCTCCAGTAGATCCTCCGGTTCCTGTTTATTTACCCCGTGGAACCATCATTACCAGTCCACGCCCATTTGACGGTAACTTTGAAACTTGCTCTACCTTCATTATGCAGTGTGAGCTTGTTTTCACACACCAGCCCACCGTGTTCTCCAGTGATGCTGTTAAGATCGCTTACGTGACCAACCTGCTCAGTGGTCGAGCAGCGCAGTGGGCTACGTCTTCTTGGTCCATGGGGGCCAGCTACTGTAACTCTTATAGAGACTTTGTCGCAGAGCTACGTAAGGTTTTCCACCATCCGGTAAGCGGTCGGGATTCTGACTCACGACTGAATAACATCCAGCAGGGCGGCGCCAGCGTCACAGATTACTCCGTCGACTTCCGCCTGGCTGCCGCTGAGAGCGGATGGAATGACCAGGCCCTGCGTGCCACTTTTCGTAGAGGATTGAGCGAGGCGGTGAAGGATCAACTTGCTACCCGAGAAGAACCCTCATCTCTGGATGACCTCATTGCTCTCGCTATCCGCATTGATGGACGTATCCGGGAGAGAAAGCGTGAGAAGGCCTTGCGTGGAACTTCCTTCAATCCCAGAACTACCTCTGCGTCAGACCAAACCGCTGTTCCTGTTTCCCCGGCCAATCCCTCCTCTGACTCTTTCGCGACAACGCCACCTGGGGATGTAGAAGAGCGGATGGAGGTAGGACGTGCTAGACTTACTCCTGCTGAACGGGAGAGCCGATTCAAGGCAGGTCTTTGCCTGTACTGTGGTTTTAAGGGGCACCGACTCCGCGACTGTCCCTCACGGCCAAAAGATTAGGCTTACCAGGACCAAGGGAGATCCTAGTAAGCCGCCTTTCCTTCTCCCGTGGGTCCGAATCTCGCGGCCATCTTGTTCCTATTGCCTTAGTCTGGGCGGGCCAGAGACTTTCCCTTGGAGCCCTGATTGATTCCGGAGCAGATGATAGTTTTATGGACCTTGACTTTGCCTCGCAGGCAGACATTCCCCTTGAGTCTCTTGGGACCCCCATTGATGCGTTTGCCTTGGATGACCGGAGATTAGCCTGTATCACACAGCGGACCGTCCCCGTTACTCTCACCGTTGCAGGTAACCACACAGAGACAATGCAATTTTACATCATACGTTCCCCGCTTAATCCAGTTATCTTGGGACGCCCCTGGCTCAGACACCATGAACCCCACATCTCTTGGTCCACAGGCACAGTCCTTGGATGGGGCTCTACTTGCCATGCCCAATGCCTTCGTGCAGCTCCTAGTGCTACGCCTTTGAGCTCGCCTACTCCCCTGCCTCCTGATCTCTCCTCCGTGCCCCCTGTGTATCATGACCTTGGTGAGGTATTTAGCAAGACCCGTGCTAAGTCACTCCCGCCTCACCGCCCGTATGATTGCGCCATTGATCTCCGTCCTGGGGCTACTCTTCCCAGTAGCCGCCTCTACAACTTGTCACTCCCTGAGAAGGCGACCATGGATGAGTACATCACCGAGTCCCTTGCTGCAGGTCTCATCAAGCCCTCGTCTTCCTCTGTTGCTGCAGGGTTCTTTTTTGTGAAGAAGAAGGACGGGGGACTTCGACCTTGTATTGACTACCGGGAACTGAACGCAATCACCATTAAGAACAAGTACCCGCTTCCACTTCTGAGTTCGACTTTTGAGCCTCTCTCACAGGCGACCATCTTCACCAAGCTAGACCTGAGGAGCGCTTACCACCTCGTGCGAATCAGGGAAGGCGATGAGTGGAAGACCGCCTTCAAAACACCCCGAGGCCACTATGAGTACTTGGTGATGCCGTTCGGACTCACAAACGCACCAGCAGTGTTTCAGGCGTTTATGAACGACGTACTCCGTGACATGTTGGATGTGTTTGTCGTCGTTTACCTGGACGACATCCTCATTTTCTCCCAGTCTCTTGAGGAACACGTCCAGCATGTTCGCAGGGTACTGGAGCGCCTCCTCCAGAACCAACTCTACGTCAAGGCGGAGAAGTGCCTGTTTCACTCCCCCTCTGTGGATTACTTGGGATTCATCGTAGAGAAGGGACGGACCAGAGCAGATCCCCGCAAGGTCCAGACAGTGGTGGACTGGCCGGAACCTACCAACCGTAAGGAGCTGCAGAGTTTTCTAGGGTTCGCAAATTTCTACCGGAGATTCATTCGCAACTACAGCCAGCTGGCAGAACCGCTTACTGCGTTGACCTCCCCAGCCAAACCCTTCATCTGGTCTCCTGCTGCCAGCTCTGCTTTCCAAGTCCTCAAGACAAGGTTCACCTCGGCCTCAGTGCTGCTCCATCCTGACCCCAAGAGACAATTCGTGGTAGAGGTTGATGCCTCGGATTCAGGCGTAGGGGGGGGTGCTCTCCCAGCGGTCGGCTGAGGACCAGAAACTCCATCCTTGCGCCTTTTTCTCCCGCCGATTTCTGCCGGCCGAGCAGAATTATGACGTTGGAAACCGGGAGTTACTGGCTGTAGTGGCTGCTCTGGAGGAATGGCGCCACTGGCTCGAGGGCGCTGAGCACCCGTTTCTCATCTGGACGGACCACAAGAACTTGACTCACCTGAGGGCAGCCAAACGTCTCAACAGTCGTCAGGCTCGGTGGGCTGGCTTCCTTAGTCGTTTCAACTATGTTCTGACTTACCGTCCTGGGACACGCAACGTAAAGGCTGACATCCTGTCTCGGCTACACCCGAAGGAAGGCGCGTTTGAAGACCCTGAACCCATCCTCCCTGCGGCTAGAGTGGTCGGTGTGGTCACTTTTGGTCTTGAGTCGGCTGTTCGCACTGCCCAACGTGCTCAACCCGCTCCGAGTAACGTGCCACCCCGTCGCCTCTTCGTCCCAGATGCTGTTCGGTCTCGAGTTCTTCAGTGGGGTCATAGCAGTCGTTTCTCCTGTCACCCAGGAGTTAGTCGTACCCAGTCGTTCATCGCTCGGCGCTTCTGGTGGCCAACTATGCGGGAGGATGTCAAGAGCTTTGTAGCGGCCTGCACTGTTTGCGCCCGCAGCAAGGCCTCTCACCAGGCGCCATCTGGTCTGTTGCAGCCACTCCCTATCCCTAGCCGCCCCTGGTCTCACGTGGCTTTGGATTTCGTTTCCGGACTACCACCTTCTCGGGGAAACACTGGTTCTCACCGTCATAGACCGTTTCAGCAAGGGCGTCCATCTGATAGCCCTTCCCAAACTTCCTTCGGCTGCTGAGACCGCGGACCTCTTGATGCAACATGTCTTCCGGCTTCATGGCCTGCCATCAGATGTAGTCTCCGATAGAGGTCCTCAGTTCACCTCACAAGTGTGGCGTGCATTTTGTAAAGGCATCGGAGCCACAGTAAGTCTGTCTTCGGGCTACCACCCCCAAACAAATGGTCAGACCGAGAGGGCAAACCAGAGCATGGAGACAGCGTTGCGTTGTGTATGTAACGGCAAGCCCTCCACCTGGAGTGACTACCTACCGTGGGTAGAGTACGCCACCAAGTCCCTGGTCAGCTCTGCATCTGGACTTTCTCCATTCGAGGCATCCCTGGGGTATCAACCTCCCCTGTTCGACCCACAGCAGGATGAAGTGGCCGTTCCCTCCGTACAGCTCCACTTGCGACGCTGTCAGCGTGTCTGGAGGACCATCCGGACAGCACTGCTCAAGGCTGGGGAGCGCGCTCGCAGAGGGGCTGACCGGCGACGTACCCCTGCGCCGGAGTACAAGAAGGGACAGAGGGTCTGGCTGTCCACGAAGGACGTTCCCCTCCAGACAACCGACAAGAAACTCTCGCCCCGCTTCATTGGTCCTTTTGAAGTCCAGAAAGTCCTGAGCCCGGCAGCTGTTCGGCTGAAGCTGCCTTCCTCCATGCACATTCATCCTGTCTTCCACGTCTCTCGAGTTAAGCCCGTCTCCAGCAGTCCTCTTATGCCCCCGGTTCCTGAGCCTCCGCCTCCGGAATTTGTAGATGGTCATCCTCAATGGAAGGTCCGCCGGCTGCTTAAAGTCCGGCGCTGCGGCCGCGGGTTCCAGTATCTCGCGGACTGGGCAGGTTATGGACCTGAGGAGCGCAGCTGGATTTCGCGGAAGCTCATTATGGATCCCTCTCTCCTCGCCGACTTCTACCGTGCCCACCCGGGGGCGCCAGGTCAGTCGCCAGGTGGCTCCCGTAGAGGGGGGGGTACTGTTACGTCTCGCCGCTCCACACCCGCTCTGCAGTGTAACCTTGGCCAAGGCTCAACGTCTCCCCGCTCCACACCCGCTCTGCAGTGTAAGCGTACCCGGAGCTCTGCCAACTCCACCTGATGCCTGTTTCCTCGTTACCCCTCCACTCACCTGTTGGCAATCACCTCCCTATATCTGGCTGTGTCACTCTCCGCTTGTTGCCAGTTCGTGCCGTTCCCTGGGAGAGTACTTGTGCTTGTCCTGCTCATCGAAGTTTGTTTACTTACCTGGATCTTCCCTGGAGATTTCTCTGTTGGACCTTCCTCGTTGCTCCCCTTCCCCTGTGCGCTGCTTTCCGTTTACGAAGAGGATTTCTTCACTCCAGCGTTGCTGTGATTTTCCGTTCTCCTTTGGTATCCTCCTGTTTACCCCCCCCCCCCTCCTGCCTGGATTAAGGGCCGACTCCACTGTTCCCGGATTAAAGGGCGACTCCACGGTTCCCGGCTTAAAGGTGGACTTCGCGTTTCCTGGTGAAAGTGGACTTCCTGAGTTTTCTCTTCAATAAATTAGCCTGTTGGTCCCGCTATATTGTGCCTTCTGTGTTTGTGCTCTTGGGGTCGGGTGCAAACCCTAACAAGAATTTTCTCCTTACCCAACGTTACTTTTCTCTAAAACACTCGGCTATCCTCTTTGAAACGACTGTCTTTCACTAGGACAAGCTGTTCACTGTTAAATTCAAAACACGCCGTCGTCACGCTTTCGCTTCCAACTGAGCAGCCAAATGTCAGTTAGCACAAGAAGCGCTCATCACATGTAATAAAAATAAGGGTGTGAAGATTAAGATGCTCAGTGAAGAATATCCCCAAGAAATACACACCCTTGAACCCCAACTGTTATTCAGAAAAGATACCATGAACCGTGCTCTTTATCTAAATGGATACGGCTGATGATTCAAAACAGGACCATAGCGCTGGATTAGTCAGTGTAATCTGTTATCGCAGACATTTACTCCAGCTGCTCTCTCTCTCTCGCTCTCTCTCTGTCTCTCTCTTCTCTCTCAACTCCTGGCAACTCCTTGCCTGAGGCTAGCTGAGAGGAGAGGAAGCTTTGAGATGGTCTCATTTGGGTTTAGTTGTTAAATGCGCTGTCTTAATCTGATGATCACTCTCTGTATTTGATTGCTTGCGTCTACCAGGTCACATTTTATTTGTATGTAAAAAGTCTCTCCATACCCAGGTGCCAATGGGCACTTTAGTATCAAACCAGAACTTACCTTGCTGCAAAAGTACACCTAATTGGTGTGAGGTCATTCGTACAGGATTGTTGTGTTATTTGGATGGTACATAGTTTGTTGCGCAGTGATAGGAGCTGCAGGTAGGCAAACAGAAACAGACATACAAAAAAAAGATCTGCTACTTGGATCCAGAAATGCATGCAGAAGCTATCAAAAAATATTGTATCCATCCTCCAAGCATCCTTCCCCGTTCCAAAGCAGCCATTGGATTCAATCTTTTTTCAAAGGATGCGGTTTGATCTGAGACGACATATGGCAGCACGCAAACGCTCTCCCTTCAAACTGTGACTGTACTGCTGCACGGCAAGCCACATGCACCTCTTGGCTGTATTACATCTGATGGTTTCATTAGGAATAGGATATCATTTTATATTATGATAGGTTTTTTTAGTTCAACTGATTCTAATGTTAATTTAATGAGGTTTATTAGGAATAGGATTAGTTGCTCATGAAACTTTTATTTGACAACAGTTTTTATTATTTAAAGAAAAAGTGCAACATCCTTTCTTCTTTTTCTGCTTTCTTATAGTCATCATTATTATAATTACTATTATTATTACTATTATTATTATCATCATGCTATTACTAGTTTAGTGGTGGTATCAGTAGTTAGTGCTGTAGTACTCGAGATCGGTCTTGGTCTCGAGACCACTTTTTAAGGGTCTCGGTCTCGTCTCGGAATCGAAGGCATTTTTACTCGATCTTGTCTCGGTCTCGGACTGGGCGATCTCGGGATTTTTGATCAAGACCGGTCGAGACCGGGCCGGGCCAGCACTGTGATAACAGAGAAAAGAAGAATGCAGCTGCCGCCTTCCCGGTGTCACACACTCTTTGTGACACCCGGAGTGACACGCCCCCTGTACAGGGTGGATCAAGACGACTGGAGACGCTGCGCCCCCGGGAAACCCGCCATGAAAAATGTCGGCAAACTCAACCATCATTAAGTTTGGTTTCCAAAACCATAAGGACTTTATCTGTAAAAGGACATGCAAGCGAAAACACTCTGCAGTGTGCAAATTCTGCGGTGCACAACTCACAGAAACCGCCGGGACAACGTCAAGCTTTTATCGGCACATTGAGAGGAAGCATAAAGACAGGTAAATTAACCGTTAAATTAGCTACACTGGTAAAGTTAAAATCTGAAAATTTCAACACCCCATCCTAAGACATTGAGCCAAAATGAGCTCTTTTCTTCCCACGATCATTTTTTTGCTAACTTTCAGAGCACCGAGTGTATATTACAGCCAAGTTAGCTTGCATAGCATTGTCAAACGCAAGATAACAGAATAACAAACAATGAACCCGCCAGGTATTAGTCGAGCCCCCAGGCGCCAGGTATTATTCGAGCCCCCAGGCACCAGGTATTAGTCGAGCCCCCAGGTGCCAGAAATTAGTCGAGCCCCCAGGCGTTACTTGGGAGGTTCTTATGCAATGCAAACGTTTTTCACTACACCAGTAAATGCAGTAAATGGGTTGAACTTTAGATGCGACCATCGGGAGATATTTCTAGTCTACAGTTTCCTCCATGTTGGTGCTTCGGCTGCAGAAATTAGATCGTTTGGCTCAACAATGAGACAGAAAGCTAACGCTGTGCTAGCTAGTTCAAAGTCAATAACACTGAATGAGTACAGTTAATCTAATTTGTTTGATAAAAAATATTGTAAAAAAACATTAAAAAGCACATTTAAGACAATAAAAACTCAGTAAGGGTAATGCTAAAAAATGTAAAAGCTTGTTTAAAAGCAGTAATTTAAAGTGACATTTGATTTCATTCATTTTACAAAAGTGAATATATATTGACTATATAGTGATGCATGATGTCTCTCTGGCTTCTATAATTTGTTGCTTGTTTGCACTAAGCACATGCCTGTTAGAGATGTAACGTTTGAATCTTCTGAGAATTCTCTCTTGGTATTGGTGGGACTTAATCATTTTAATTCCTCCTCAATTTCAGATTCCTGGAGTACAAGGCTGGACAACAGGCAGATGCTACACAGCCAACTATGGCATCCTTTGCCCAGAAAGTGCAGATCTACAGTCTCCATTCCCCAAGGCAGCAAGCCATCAGCGATGCCATTGTCAAAAATTTGATAATTGGGTGTTGCCTGCCACTGTCCCTTGTGGAAAATGAACATTTTAAACACTTTATTGAGATTGTAGATAACAAGTACACACCAATCTCTAGGAGAACAATTTGTGAGAAACACATACCAGTTTTGGTAAAGAAAGTTAAGGAGACTGTTCTTGAGAAGCTGGAGAAAAGCTCAACAGTGTCCTTAACTACTGATATCTGGTCTGATCGTAGACTGCTTTCCTTCCTCGGAGTACCTGCTCATGTGTGCAACAAGTCAAATGAATCCTATGCCCTTGAATCCTACTTGCTGGACTATAGACGTTTCACAGGCAAACATAGTGGAGAGCGAATTTCTTCTGCCTTTGAGGAGATCACCGACGAATGTGGTATCCGTCAGAAGATAAGTTATATTGTCACAGACAATGCTGCCAATATGAAGTGTGCTTTTAAAGTTCAGATGCCACAACAGCAGTCAGATGACAGTGAGAGTGAGGAGGAGAATCTAGATGATGAGCACCTGTGGGAGGACATGAATTCTGTGGAGGACACAGAGCTACTCTGGTCATCAGGTGGGCGTCTTTCTTGTTTTGCTCACTCCCTGCAGTTAGTTGTGAATGACGGCATGAAGGAAGTTAAAGCCATCTCTCGCAGCATTGCCAAAACATCACGCTTCTTAACTCTGTTACACAGCAGCTCACAGTTCAAAGACAAATTTGAGGCTGCATTTGACTCTACGAAGACTATTCCTGCTGCAAACAACACTCGCTGGAACAGCACTTTCAAACAAGTGCAGGCCCTCACAGCTCTGGACCATAAAGCTCTGACTGAAATGTGCAGCAAGGACTATGAAGAAGTGGTATTCAGCACTCGTGAGTGGAACCAGCTTAAAGAGCTGACTTCAGTTCTCGCACAATTCTCAGAGGCAACAGACCTGACAGAGGGAGAGAAATCCGTTACCATTAGCATGGTTGTTCTGACTGTTCTGGACCTGCATACACACCTTGTGAAGATGGGAGAGACACGAGTACAGTGTTGGCCATTAGTAAAGGCCCTCCATCAGTCTCTGATTAAAAGATTCAGTGGAATCTTTGGCAAAACAAATATGACTAAAGACAGTGGGGGACAGGAACCTTCCAGCCATAATGTGTATTTTTTAGCTACAATGCTTGATCCACAGTTTGGATTAAGCTGGGTGGATCTGGATGTTACTAATGGGCTAAATGCAATGCCACTCATGAAGTTTAGAGATGAGCTGAAGAAAACACTGACAGGTATACACACATACATTTTACATCAAGAGAAAAATATTGTGAGAGCAGTTTTATTTGATACCTGCAGACACTGTATATCCTTTAATCTAACCTGTTTTTGTTTTTTGTTTTTTCCATTTGCTTGTGTTTTTCAGACACTTTGATCGCTGAGGTTGAAAACTTGGACTGTGAAGGTAGAGCAATGGACTACGGAGCCAGAAATGAAGAGTCACCTGGTGATTCACCTCCAGTCAAATGCTCACGCCTTCTTTCTCGTTACAAGGCTCATAAAAAGCGCAGCACAGGCCAAGATACAAGTATCAGGGCACAGATAAGTAAATACTTTGATGCCATACAGAATACTGAAACTGATGATGCACTTGTCTTCTGGGACAAAAACCATGACAGATTCTCACAACTCCACAACTTGGCACTGAAGGTGTTGTCAGTTCCAGCGTCCTCTGCACCAGTTGAGAGGGTATTTAGTAGAGGAGGCATCATCATGAGGCCCCACCGAGCCCGTTTAGGTCACAAAATGCTTCAGGCTCTAATTTTTCTGAAGTGCAACCAAGCTTTTGTTTAACCTCCTCATCCCTAGAGCCATGCAGGATCCTCCCATCTCACCCTAACCCTGGCCCAGAAATGGGACCTTTGAGGTCTTTCACAACCACCCCTTTGTGAGTGTATTCTTAGTGTTGAGCTCAGACTTTTAAGGGTTTTACACATGTTGTTCATGCTTGGCATGCCACAATTTTCAGTTAAATTATTCCTAGTTAATTTATGCTTTAATTTTATGAAGCAAAGTTGTTATGGCTGCCTAGGAGAATTAATACTTATAAAAAGGACATTGTCTGGCCTTCTCTGTTGTTGTGAAAGTTCTTCATAGCCGTGCACCTAAGTTGTTTTTTCTTTTTCTGTGAGTGTGCTCACTTTTTTGCTTCTTTGGAAATCTACATGTCTTTTATAAGACTCGTGCAAAAACTAAAAGAAAGTGTATCTTATTTCAGATGATGTATTTATCTGTTTACACTTAGGCACAATAATTCAACAAATTCAGATTAACATCTTCTTGCAAGATATAAACAAAAAAAAGACTTAATTGCTTGAAAATGAGTCAAAATAGCTGGCAAAGCACCAAAAGACAAAATGTTCAAGAAAATTATTAAAAAATACCTTGCTGAAAAGAAATGTTGCTGTTGCATTTATGTAAAAGCAAACTTGATTAAAGAAAAAGATACTGGTCATTTGTTCTGTTTTGTTGTGATTTTTCTTTGATATATACAGTCTTGGTCTTGTCTCGGTCTCGACCTCCAAATGTCTTGGTCTTGTCTTGGTCTCGACCTCCAAATGTCTTGGTCTTGTCTCGGTCTCGATACTCTCTAGTCTCGATAATGTCTTGGTCTCGGTTGGTGCGGTCTTGACTACAACACTATCAGTAGTAGCACAATTTTTTGTCATTATTATGATATAGTAGTAGGGTACTGTAATAGTAATGGGAGCCAGTACTTGTAGAAATAGTGAGAGGAGGATTATTGGTATTTCCAACACTAAATTAATGTCTAACGTGTCGTATAACTTCATCTTAGCCTCAAGCCAGACTGTGTGCTTCACCTCTAAGGACCATCGACTTTCTGGAGAGCGCATAACCCTTCAGGCTTACATGTCTTCACTTTTCTATTTTACTTAAAGGGTTTTGTGCATGTTTAAACTTGAGTTCAGTCATGGGCTTCCGCTTCTGACGGTAAAACACTCCTCCCAAGATTATAAGCTAGCTGAAACCCAACATAAGACTAAATGTTTTGAAAATAACATTTGGAAAGTGAAGGGGGAAAAAAGCTCGTGTGAAGAAAGCAGGAAACCAAACCATCTGTATAAAGAATACCTCCATAATGAGTAGGATTAATGGACTTAAGGGCTGTTTATTTTACTGCCTGTTCAAAGCAGCTTGTTTTATGGGAAATCCAATCATGTGATCGGCAGCAATTTCCCCTGAAATGTTTACAGTTTGACGCTGAACCAGTAAATAAACTGCTCCAGACTCATTCAACTTTACTTAAAATAAAACTAAATTTAATACTAAACAGTATATCAGAAGGGATATTCAAGTAGCCTTTTTCCATCGGACTGCTGTTGTTGTCCTGTGAGGTCATGAATTAATCATGATGCTTTGGCGCCCTCTAGTGGACAGAGTAGTAACCTACAGCACAGACCTGCTGTGACTCTAATACATAGACCAACGTTGTCATAATAAATCCTCTCGAAAGCCCTGTCCGACCCCTGAAGTGAATACAATCGTCTTTGACAGACTAAAACGTAAATATGAAATTTTCAAATGCTGTCCCTTTTTTTAATCTGAAAAGGGTTCAAATAACATGATATAAAATGAGAAGGCATATTTTAACTACCCAAAATTGCTTTTGGCCCCAGATTGAGGCAGCAAGGTCACCAGTCATTATCATTATTATACGTCATTATGATCGCACCATAAATGTAAGGTCACAAGTTTGCTGAAATGTCCTTGTACAAGACACTTGGCCCCTACCTACTAGCTCATTCGGGTCACACTGGTTTAGAATGACAACTAACCACCAAGAATGTATATACTCAGTCATAGAGCAGAGTATAAATTAAAGACTATATGGCACAAGCTGCACTTCCTTGTGTCATAGCTCTTTATATATTCTTCCTATGTACCTCTTGATATGCAATAGATCCTCAAGTTTTGTGCATATGACAACAAAAAGTAATTCAATGATCTCCGGTTGTCTCCGTTGGATGGGGTAATTGCATTATTTTATGTAATGTCTATTGAAGCAAGGCACTGACAAGTGAAAGTGTGGAAAGATGAAATGAGAAGGGTATGAACAGATAACGGAAAGCATTACTTGAATGCACATGCTTGTAAAAGAGAAAGGACATTTTCAATGTCTTGTCTGCTATGACCAATATCCTTGAATATTAATAGCTAAAGAAGTATATTGTGTACTTTGATCAATGTACCTTCTTGAAATAATACCCGAGTTTGTTTGGGAATGTGTTAGCTGTACATGCACTGGTATGCATGTATGGTGCAGAATACGTTTATATGTACTGGGCATGTAGCATGCATGACATCCATTAATCAATACAATAATCAATGAACAAAATTATGAAACTACAAAATATTATATGGATGTTAACAGACTGTTCCCACAGGTACTTTACGGTTTCACCTATAGCCCAAATCAGTATTATTCATTTTATGATAGTTTCATCATCATTTAAGTGTCACGTTTTCAATTTCACTTTGCTTTGTGTTTTGAATCGAAAACATTGAGTACTGCAAGATGAAATTTATGTTTTTTCCACACACTGCAACCACAATAGCTTTCATAAATCAGTGTTTTGGTGCAGTAAGTATTACAGCTTCCTAGTTTTCTCATTTTAAGCTGTTAGATACTGTTGAAAGACAATTTATGGCCCTTTGACATTTTCACTGAAAAAAACAACTTTATAAACCCCTTCTTCTCAACTTCAGAGGGCAGTTGCAGAAAAAAGAGCCCTGAATTTTGTCAGTTTGCAGCAGGCCATAGGGGTTACCTACCTCATGTCTTTCTGAAAGGAAGTTGCCAATAAAGAGAGGAGGCGTTACAATATGACCCCTCGGCTCTTCCTCTTTGGATGCCTCACACAACACACAAGGGTCTTTACGGATCTATCCCATCTACTCTCCTTACCCTACCCCAACCCTTCGCCACATGTTGTCTTTTTTAAAATCTGAAATTGGCTTTAAACCTTTCACCCACGTCTACGAAAATACTCCTCTCTGACCACACAGAGTTTTAACAACATGAAATCATTCAGTGTTCGACTCGGCTTGCTCTGCTAACAAAGAGCTGCAGTTCCTCGTGAGAGAAAACACCGTGAGCGAGGAGCTGCAGGAGAGAGGCTCCTCTGCCCATCCTCTGTAAGCATTCCACTTTGAAAAGATAATATTTGTCCCCCAAAAACGTGAGGTAATTCACAGCACCAGAGCTGATCCGCAACTGATCATAGTGAAATTTAACACCATTCATCACCGCGTTCATTTATCATGGCGCTTGCTAAATGTGATCCATCAACACAAAGGGCCATTCGGCACCCGACTGTTGTTTCAGCTGATTTCTAAAATCAAGCCTGGTTTCAGCGGCCAGATCTCTTCTTCTGTGGAGCCGATGACTAACTCTTCCCCTCGGCTCTTCCGTACACCAACATGGCTCATGGTGGGAGTGTAGGCCATTGCAACTTTCATTTGCGCACATCTTTGTTAACAGTAAAATTGTGAAAGAAATGCATCGGTCTTTCACTGATGTACAAGTAGACCCACCCAGATAATGACCATGACTTATTCTGTGTAAACATCCCGCAGTCGAATGTCTGCTTCGGTAGACTCACGCCACTTCTTACTCATTGTATTTCTCTATTGTGAATCGTGGATATATGTCATTTTTTTATTTTAATATGGCAAAAAAAACAGCATCGGTGTGGGAATGAGTGAAATTGTCTGAACTAATTGGCAGTATTCTTCACTGGTGTTAAGATTAAAAAAAGTTTAAAAGAGTGACTCTGAGACTAAATTAGTTCTTAAATTGGAAATATTTCCCAACATGGGATATTTCCATTGTAGTATTTTCTGGTCCTGTGTAGAGGTAAGGTTAAACTTTACTTGCACTGTAGTATTTTAAATACAGTATTTTAGTAAAATTCGTGTCCCCGCTATCCATTAATAACAAACTATTTTAGGTGCAGAACAATCAACACCTTACCGGGTTTTATTTGTGTCCCAAATGACTCGGCGTTAATAATGCACGTGTCTATATATACTTGTACTACAGTACAATAGATCTGCAGATGTGAATGTTAAAATGAAAACTTTGGAGTTACATATCTACAGACTAGGTAACCATTTGATGGAAAATTATTAAAGTTTTGCATTTTATCTTTTGTTAATGTTTTGTTTTGAATATTAATGTACTGAATTACTTCACTGAGAGACACCTGCTGAGGAATAACTACCCCAGCAGCACACTGAGTGCAAATGAATCTTGGATTAAACTGCCTGTACATAGAGATCCGTGTAGCTCGTAAACACAGACACACACCACACACACCCCCGGCTCATACGGGAGTGAGACGGCCGCGATGTTGTCATCTCCCCGACATGATGTTGAATACATGGTCATGCTTGGGGTGACACGAGGATCCGTGTTATTTGCGAGCCAAACACAGAATCCCACACTTGGTAGGCTTTCCAGTAAAAGATTGTCACAGGACCATGCAAATAGAAACACTGCTATGAGGTCTTCCTATCTGGGCTGTGCACACACAACAGCCAGATCAGATTCCATTAAAGCACAGCAGACAAAGAGGAGATTAGACCACTTAGCGTCCCCAGCCCCTCCACCTCTTCAAACTGTGCGGTGTGAAGGGTTGCACAAATTCAACACCAACACATAAACTCACGCTGGATTAGGAGCCGACCGGACTTGCGAAATGACTCCCGTATTGCCATCTGTTATCGCTCTGGGAGCGAGAGCATGTTGGGGGGGCTCCAGCATTCTCTGTACATCTTAACGCAAGGACTAGCGGCTCACCCACGGCAGCACAGCTGTGTGTGGTATTTGGTGGGTGGTATTCAGTTTTTCAGCCTTTAAATTCACGGATCAAGTGTGCTGACTCCAATCCACGGTGGTATCTTTCAATGTGCCCCCTCCCCTTAACATCACTTCGGTGTTCCTCGCCCAGCTGCTGAGGCCCTGGTGAACATCTGCTGTCACGGTTTTCAGGGTTACTTGCAATGAGACCTGTTCTTGATGCTAAATTAACTACGCTGTTATGTTTTTTGCTCCTTCTCAAGGAATTCACTGAGGAATCTGAAACATTTACGTGCTATTTGACTGTGCAATCATCACTTAACACTCGGCAGTCTGTGCATACACATGACACCTACAGTAAGCAGAGCATGCTTTTTCTGGGCCATAATTATGTCAGTGACATCCCACTGCAAAAAAAAAAACTTTTGCGGGTTAAAGGTGAAACGAAATATAAATCTAATGCATATTGCAATGTATATTGCATATTGTAATGGCTGTTGACAAGTGCCGTGGGCCTTGTCCTGGGAATCCTACACTGTCAATGACACATTTTCAAGCCCGCTTAGTTGAAATTTGAAATATAATGGTATCTCTTTTCATCGTATTAGACAGTGTGGTAACTTGATCACTGGAGAGCTAGATGAATAGAAAGAAGGATATATCCAACATAATACAATATGCATTCACTCTCTATGCCCAGCAAGGTGACATGGAGGACAGGCTGCCACAGTCCATTCCAGAGCCAATTTTTCATTTTTGTTTTCAATTCAGTTTACGTTCAGTTAGTTTCCAGAGTGGGTTTGCTCGTTTCATTTTAGTTTTTATTGCTTAAAATGTTTAGCTTTAGTTTATTTTTTATTAGTTTTAGTTTTTGTTTTGTTTTTTTATAATACGGGGGGTATTTGTCAGAGGCAAGATTTAAGACGTTCAGAATAGGTATCACAATACAAACACAACACTTTGTGGAGGCAACTGACTCACAATCAAATTTGTAGTTTGTGATATTGGGCTATACAAATAAAACTGACTTGACTTGACTTGACAGTCATGTAGACATCCCACTCTCAATAAACACATGCACCAATGTCTCCTGATGCTTGCTGTGTTGACAAATTTGACCAAATTGAGGCATTTTCTGTTTAAGTTTATTTTATTTTAGTTAGTTTTGTAAGTACACAATGTCTTTTCAGTTAGTTTTTGTTTTGTTTTTTGTCTAAAGTCTAGTCTTTATTTTTATTTCAGTTAACTAAAATGTTTTTTCACAACTAATTTTAGTTTAGCTAACTTTAATAACCTTGCTACATGCAAACACACACACACACACACACACACACACACACACACACACACACACACACACACACACACACACACGCACGCACGAGCAAACTAGACTCTTTGATTCACCTGACGTGCATGTCTACGGACTGTAAAAGATCGTTTTACAGTACCTGTAAAAGGAGGATAGCTGTAAAACACAGGAGAGTAAGAAGTTTACCAAGAACGGTTGGGGTCTCTCGCGGGACCCTCTTGCTATGAAACAACAGTGCTAACCACTAAGCCGTCATGCCTGCCACCATAGTCTGCATCAAAGCAATTGAAGAAAAGTATGTAGGTCAGCTTAAAATAAAGATATCACATAGTTATTACAATAAAGATTATTTTCCTACTCACAAATTAATATTTTCCACAGTGAAAAAAAAATGAGTAATAGAAATAATATGTCTTGCCCCTGTGTACATCATATACACCATAGCTCTTGCACAAATCTGTATCCACATGGGTTGATTTCTGGTACAAGATAACATCTTGACTACTTTTTCAGTTGTTCTCAGCTAAGTTAGGCCTGTTATACTTGGTAAAGCCATAAATTGTTGAGTTTTAAGATGCATGTGATGAAGCTGAAAGCTGCAAGGCAGCTATCTTAATTTGCATGCAGCCAAGTTGCATGGCAGATTACTTAGCTTGATGTAAGATAACAAAAACTTTATCTTTTTGGGGGGGGGGGGGGATTTTCACCCTTTTCTCCCAATTGTACTAGGACAATTACCCAACTCTTCTGAGCTGTCCCGGTCTCTGCTCCACCCCCTCTGCCGATCCGGGGAGGGCTGCAGACTACCACGTCTCCTCCGATACATGTGGAGTCGCCAGCTGCTTCTTTTCACCTGACGGCGAGGAGTTTCACCAGGGGGACGTAGCGTGTAGGAGGATCACACTATTCCCCCCAGTTCCCCCTCCCCCCCGAACAGACGCCCAGACCGACCAGAGGAGGCGCTAGTGCAGCGACCAGGACACGTACCCACATCTGACTTCCCACCTGCAGACACGGCCAATTGTGTCGGTAGGGACGCCCGACCAAGCCAGGGGTAACACGGGGATTTGAACCGGTGATCCCCATGTTGGTAGGCAACGGAATAGATTGCTATGCTACCTGGATGCACAAAAATGTGATCTTACATCAGGATAAGGTAGGATTCACTTGTCTTGAAATTGCAAATAAAAACTATAGATTAACATATGGTTCAGGTAAATTGGGTTGAAGGTGCAACCCAGGTAAACGTAACATCACCGAAGCGACCAACCACTTCATTAGGTGCCATTTTCCAGTTGTGTGCTTCAGCAAATGCAAATGTTTGCTTGTGCAAGTATCAGAATTACCTCAAGTGTTGAGGTGGGTCAGCTAGTTTAAACAGTGTATTTGCAAATGGGTTTTCAAAGGGTTTATGTACCCTTTGTAAAGATAAAACACTCAGGCTGCGTTCTTCCTGTCACTTTTTCTTAGTTGAATTATAATGCATGGATAGTAAATCACGGCCCTATTTTTTGTCCTGTGAACCTTCAGCCGCCATTCTAGACTACTTAAAAGACCGGATTTATGCTCCACACTCCACTAAGCACTTTTTCCCAACATGGATCATTAATCCATAGAAGAAGTGGAAGGTGCTGGCTCATAGGGGTGCATTTTAACTTATAGCGCATAACCACTGGATTTAAAAAAGGAAGTCCAATTGAGCATATTTTCTCATTCACCTCTCATCTTTTTTGTGATCAAATATTTTTTATTTTATCATTTTTTAAACAAGACACACAAATGAACAATAATGCAAACAAAAACCCACCCACAAACGAGAAAAGAAAAAAAGGGGAAAGAAAAGAAAAAAAAACTACAGAAAAAATTGCAAAAAAGAAACAGCATACAGTACTCGGTCAGTGTTCGGTCAATAAAGTTCTTCAACTCAGCGGCCACAGAATTCCACATGTCTATAGTTCCAACCCTTGCTCCATGGATCCTTGCTGTTGAGAGCTCATTCACCTCTCATCTCATCTTTCAAGTGTTGATCGGCAAGGCTGGAAAATATTTGTAAATTGTAGCATGCTGTGACTCTAACTTAGACTTGTGTGTCAGGTGATCAGAGGGGACTCAATTCATCTTGACATTTCCATGAAACGAACGTCATTTCCAGCCAACCAAAAAACCTGTCATGAAAAAAACGTGCACGTTTGAACAAGCACGCTTACTAAGTTAAGGGCAGAAAGTGCTCTGGCCCTTTTTCACAACTTATCGGCAGGGAGGCGGCGCGTTTCAACCTCGTTCTCTCTCTCTTTCCGCTATTTCACTTTATTTCCAGCAGATTGTCTTTCCGCACTCCCCTTTTTACAGCTCTCCCAGCTTGTGTCTTTATGGAGAGCTGTATGAAAATACACCACGTCCTGCTTCATCATCAGATGGCTGATGGAGACGAGCCATTCTTCTGTGTGGTCCTCGCTGCAGCGTCTTGAGAGCTGAAAGACTCCAATAACAGCCCTGGAAAACAGTCATCTCTCTGGCGGTCACACTTCAGTGACAGTTTAAATCACTCTCCTTGTCATGGTGCCGCAGCACATCACATCTCTCTGGCTGCCCAGGCCTCGCAAGTGCTATCCCCTCATCATGGCTGTGCATCAGAGCTGAGGGTACATGTGTGTGAGTGTGTGTGGATGTGCATGTTTGGTTGTATATGTGTGTGTGTGTGTGTGTGTGTGTGTGTGTGTGTGTGTGTCTCTATGTGTGCGTACATGCGTGCACTGCTGGAGGAGGGTAAAGTGTGGGGTCAAGTGGTCTGGGTGTCACAGACATCTCCATCATACAGCGACTTCAATCCAGCTGCCATCCCGTTGGCTTTTAATGACCGAGGCCCTTTTTCGGTCACTGAAGCCTTTGTTTCTGCTCAGGCAGAAACAAAGAAAATTCCAGAGGGCCCATCTCTCTGTACCTGTTAGATTTCATAGGGAGAGGCTCATAAATTTGCTCAGACACACATCTGCAGGTGTGGATTTGGTGCCTCTCCACCTGAAACCAAGGCGCTGATACACATACCTTGCATGCCCTGCACACACTTAGAACATATATGTATTTGCCATGCCAAAGGGTCAACATAAATCAAGCCAGCTACAATACCAAAGAAGTCTGTTGGCGGCTGTGTTTGACTCTAATGGCAAATATAGCGGTGGCTTTACCTGCAAGTACAGGCATAACAAATCGGGCAATTTTAGTGTGTTAATACGGGTCCCGTATAGAGAATGTCTCCATTCAGTGATAGATTTGTGGTTCCTTGCGGATGTGACATGTCTGTAAAGAATGAGAGGGTGCCAGTTCCTTAATGGAATACCTCAAAATATGATACCTAGCATGCTGAAAGAGGCACTTGGGGTGTTTATGATAGCTGATAATAAGTCACTGTCATCAAGCTCTTCTGAAGGCTACTGAGGTTATGCTTTATTGACAAAGGCTGGAAATGGCACCTCCTTTCTCATTCTGGATATGAAAAGAGCTACAAACTGACTAAAGACCTTGAGAAATGCACCGCTATTATTTGTACTTGCACCACCTTCAATTTGATGACATGTGAAGATTAATCATATTTGGGATCAGGCTAAAGACAATATTGTACATCATGTGTACACTTAAGGTTTATGATATTCTATTCTAATCACATGCATATGAAACTAAGAACATTCGTATTTTCATTTAGTTAATACTGTAATAAGTGGCTACTTTGCATTATGTTATGACATATGGATGACCTGTAGTAGGGTGGGATGAAAGAAAAATTATACAGTTTGTGTATAGTATTTCTAAATATTCCAAATATGCCACTGGTTTACCACTTAAATTGCAGATCTGTTACCAGACACAAGCCAAGGGCTAGACCAAGAATCACCACAGAGGAAAACAGATCGGAAGGGTTTGTGAGAAGAGAACGCAAGAGAGCAAGACTGACAGACAGCTATAATAATCCCGGGGAAGAAAATATACATGTATTTCTTGTATCAGTCATTACATCCCTGCTTTTCCTCTTTGTGTGTGGCATGGGCCCTGACCATGTAGAGTAGGAGCAAACGGCGTGGAACTGGAATCCTGTACGTGTACGGACTCCCAACAGTGCCGCCGCGCAGCAGCCAGGGAGCAGCTGAGTACATAAAAACCCTCACCCAAGATCTCCAAAACAATGACATTCCCCACGGCGAGTGTTTAGTCTCTCCAAACACAACGACCCGAAGAGTTATCTGTTCCCTCACATCACTTGACCTTGATGCAGGAGAGCCCAGCTGGGTGTCCGGGGACGGGAAGAGGAAGGGGAAGATGAAGAGGGGTGGAGGAAGGCGTGGTGCATATGGCTCCGGCAGGTCTGCATTTCGGAGGCCAGGCTTGACTCGGGCCAGAAACGGGCCGGGAGAGTGAAGGGTTCACCGCCGTCACGAAAAACATGACCATCCCTCATCAAGGAAAACGCCAACTGGGATCACAGTTGAGCGCTATGATGCAGATGGAAAGACTCAAAGGGTTCGACATCCAATTCAAATACTGACTTAGTTGTTTGAAATGTCACCACACTAAGCGGTGCAGTGCTATCACAAAGTCAATACAGACACCCAAGACCCTCTTACATCAATGTATGTTGGCTGCCATGTTGAACGACGCTATGAGGAGGCTTATAAGTGCAAATGTCCAAAGAGAGTTTGTGTGTGTACTCAAACATATGCCATGTTTAAACAACTGGACACTGTGTATACAGTGTATGTAGTCACTTAAGTCAAGTGTGTGCCCCATATGGTCCATGTGCATGTAGGGGGAGTGCATGTGCATGTCTGCATGAATGTTCTGTGTGTATTTTTTTTTGTGCATTTGTTTATTTCCATGTGTCTGCAAACATGCGAGTTCATACTGTATGCATGACAACACATTATGGATTCTCTCAGTACCTTCCACTGGTTTTGCTCAACAAAAAAGCTCAGATGCCACACTGCATTGCACTCAAAATTGTTTAACCATGAAATAATGCCTAATAACTTTACCAAATATGATTCTCCTTGTCTGCTCGCTGGGTTTGGGCTAACCCCCAATTCGTTGAATATTGTCACCCCTCACGACATGCCTGTCGCAGCCCTTTTAACTGCCTTTAGATGTGAAATTGTCATAGCTGTGAGCGGTTTAAGATGTCCTCCTCGCCACAAAGCCAACATCAACATCTGACTCCAGAATATGACGTTAATTACAACCATGTCAGGTCAAAAATCTATGAGGCGTCACAGAATCTCTCGCACACAAATATACAACAGATACAAAAATTACATGGTTTTCTTGCTTCACATGAACATACATTTGACACACACACACATGCACGCACGCACACGCATGCACGCACACATATGCACGCACACACACACACACACACACACACACACACACACACACACACACACACACACACACACACACAAGCTGGATCCAAACATAAGAGAGGAGTTGCCTACTTTCCATTTCCTTTGGAAACTCTGGCTGAGTCTGTGTGAGTGTCTCCATTGGAGAGAAGAGGGACGACAGTCACCAAACAGACTCACTACTAAAAAAACGTCCCTGATCAAGATGCCTCAGCCATAGATTTCATCAGTGAAATCCCTTAAAAGGATGAGAATTGAAGGTAACAAGCATTAGAATGGCATCAGGGGCAGTGGCAGAAGGTAAACGGGGGAGAAAACAGGTAGAATCAATGCCTAGAGCTGCAGTAACTCTGACATCAACACTGCATCTCATCCATCAGAAGTTTGGCTTTGGATTTGGCCTGAGGCATAAGAGCATGAGTAACTTCTGCAAATTAGGCCTCAAGCGTTTTGCCAGCCACCTCGATCTCCGTCCCTCATCTCAAAAAGTCTCTGCCTGCAATTTGGAGGCATTGTTGCCTGATGTGAATAGGCGGTCGTTGTTTCTTGCCGGCCAGCCTTCAGCCCTCCCGTCCTCCCATGCATCCCGGAGGTGTTTCAGGAGGCTGTTTATGTGTTGAGTGCAGCGCTCCGTGGAGCTTAGGGCCTAATGGAGTGTGAGAGAGGGGCCTGGGCTTCTTCAGCTTGTGTTCAGCTGTACAAACACACCGCCACACCGGGGCTCTCGTGCTCGCTTTCTCTCCTTGCTCCCGACACTGCCTCTCTCTCTCCATCTCCATCTCTCTCTCTATCTCTCTGCCCCTCTCCCTCCATCTATATTGCCGTCTGTTTCTCTCCATTCGTTGTCATATCTTGCCCATTCTAAAATTCTCCCTTTTCCCCCCACCCTGTCACAGTCTCGCCTCTCATTACTATTCTTCCATTCTTCATTCTTTTTTCATCTTACCTTTGACTGTTTTGTACCTTTTATTTTGGGAACTATGAGTTTTCCCCGATTTTAAGCATTTTACTGCCCATATGCTCTTCTGTTTGATGCGCTCTTTTCGTAATTCCCTCCTGCAGCGATTTCTAGGAAAAGTGTAAAGTTTTGACATCTTATATTCCCCGTACTCTCCACATCGCTCTCTCTACATTTCCTCTGGCATCTACTCCATCTCTCGTCATTATCTATTAAATCCTGCTCATTTTGTGTGTTTATACTTTGCCCTCTGCTGCCCTCATTTCGCGTGTCGTATACTACTACATTTGAACACATCCTATATATCCAGAGTACATAATACTATGTGCACATAATTATTTGTTTGTGTTGTTTGTGTCCCCACAGTGAGTCAAATAGATACGATGTGACATAGTAATAAAGGCAGGGGTAATGTGTATGCCGAAACTGTGTGTGCCACATAAAGTGATTTACATCAATGACTGACCCACTCCCAGGATTACAGCTGCACTGTACATAACTGTTCAGAATAGCAAATTCGAGTACAGATCCAACTGATTTATTTATAAAGCACTTTTAACAAACCAGCTCCGTCACAAAAGACTTAACAGAGCAACAGAAGAAATAAATACAGATAAAAATAGGAGTGAATAAACATATCTCGGTTGCAAACATTTAAGGCCAGAGTTTTCAATAATAGGTTTAACTACCCCACACAGGGCCCAGTGTTTTATTCGTGTGTGTGTGTGTGTGTGTGTGTGTGTGTGTGTGTGTGTGTGTGTGTGTGTGTGTGTGTGTGTGTGTGTGTGTGTGTGTGTGTGTGTGTGTGAGCGAGCGAGCACGTTTATAACCTCTCTTTCTCTCACTCACTCTTTTTTCCTACTGTATCACATCCTCCTCTGTTTATTTTCCTCTCCTCCGTGCAGCCAGATGGATAGGAACACACAGCAGTGCCTCCCAAAGATAACAGCAGCAAAGTAGCATTTTCAGCCTGCCTTCACTCCTGTAACGCTGCTTGGCGAGTATCTGGCTGTTTACCTTAGTGAAAGAGCCGAGGGCTGGGTGGTACGGCCGTTTGTTTAGAGGGCTGTGTTGTTTGTTTGAAGGGCTCGCTGGACGCACAGCGGGGAGACGGACATGGGGAAGGGCAGGACAGAGAGAAAAGAAAGAGGAACATCGTACAAATTAGGTCAGGTGTGATGTTTCTTTTTCTCCTCGGCCGTCACATGCAAAATAGGAGAAAAAATAGCTTAACGAGTTTAAAAGTTTTTATAACTACATGTACTGAATATGCAAGAGTGCAGTGTAAGTGAGTTTTGTCTGCACCAGATGCAGTAGGTGTGCTTTACCCTGTTTAATCCTATTTGCATGTGCACTAATACTTGATTGCAATGCAAAGTGGATTTTCTAAGAATTGATTAAAAGGAAATGATTATCACGAGTAGGATCTTCTTGGTATCAATTCATTTGAGCCACCAACAGCATTTCTGCATCACATTAAACACAATGACACCGCATAATCACATTTAGATAATCCAAAGCACACCTACTGTATCTAGTACAGAAAAGCCTCACTAGCGCTGCACTCTTGCATATTCAGTAGATGTAATAATATTAACATAACGTTGCAAAAACTTCTGCCAGCAGCATTTTTAGTACTTGTACTTGTTAAGTTCATAATCTTATCTAAAGAATCTAAATATAACTATTGAGTGCTAATGTGTAGGCCTTATTATATTCATTCATTTATCCATCCATCCATCCATTATCCAAACCACTTATCCTGCTCTCAGGGTCGTGGGGATGCTGGAGCATAAACTTTGTTTTTTATTCACTTTTTCCGATATTGAAACTAGTCCTTTCCTGAGACTAATGTTGGACCTAATGATAATAATGTTAGTAATAATAATAATAATAATAATAATAACAATCTTAATAATGTATTATGGCATCCGGTTAGCGGTCTATTCCGTTGCCTACCAACACGGGGATCGCCGGTTCGAATCCCGATGTTACCTCCGGCTTGGTTGGGCGTCCCCACAAACACAATTGCCCGTGTCTGCGGGTGGGAAGCCGGATATGGGTATGTGTCCTGGTTGCTGCACTAGCGCCTCCTCTGGTCAGTCGGGGCGCCTGTTCAGGGGGGAGGGGGAACTGGAGGAAATAGCGTGATCCTCCCATGCGCTACGTCCCCCTCCTGACACGCCTCACTGTCAAATGAAAAGAAGTGGCTGGTGACTCCACATGTATCGGAGGAGGCATGTGGTAGTCTGCAGCCCTCCCCAGATCGGCAGAGTGGGTGGAGCATTGACCGAGACGGCTTGGAAAACAGGGTAATTGGCCAAGTACAATTGGGGAGAAAAAGAGGGGAGAAAAGCAACAATAACAATAATGTTGTATTATGTAAATTGTGTAAACACAAAATCCATTGCACATTGTCTATCTTGGGAGAGATCCCTCCTCCGTTGCTCTCCCTGAGGTTTCTTCCTATTCTTATCCCTGTTAAAGGGTTGTTTTTTTAGGGAGTTGTTCCTTATCTGATGTGAGGGTCTAAGAACAAGATGTTGTGTTGCTGTAAAGCCCCTTAGGGCAAATTTGTAATTTGTGATATTGGGCTATGCAATTAAATTGGCTTGACTTGGCTTGACTTCTTCATCTTCAAAGGATGTGGTTGAAAAACAGGACTGTTGTGTGTATTCACGTACAACACATCTGTACCACTCTTACATTTTGATGGTATCAATGAATGAATCCAAAATAAGACAGAATTGGTGAATACCTCGAGATGTCTTAAATAGTCTGTGCACAGTTTTTGAAGCAGATGTTTTTGAGAGAAACTGTTGAATGAGGGAAAAACATCTCCCTCAACAGATTAAATGTCCATGATCCAGCATCCAGCATCCTAAAATGAGCTCTGTGGGAAAATGGGGTTTTTCCATCAGCAGGATATACACTCAGTGGCCAGTTAATAAGATACATCTATCTAGTGCCAGGTAGGACATCCTTTTTCCTCCAGAACACCCTACATTATTTTTGGCATGGTTTCAACAAAGTGCTATAAAGCCTAATTTATGCTCCAAATGTCGGCTAGCAGACAAATGTCTCTCAGCAGACAAAAAAGTGTCTCTCGAGTTGTTGCATTTATGCTTGTCGCAATGTCGCTGACTGTCTCCTGGTATCTATGGAAACGTTTCGCGTCATGCGCTGTGTTGTAAACAGTAGCAAGTGTTCTTTTTATGAATGAGCGCGCGTAATGTAAACAATGCTCTCAAGCAAAACTATGGCAACGCTCGAACACCTCGTCCCTTCAATCCAACTATCCCATCACAGCTAAGCGACATAATGTGCGCGAGTCTGCGACATAAGAAAATGTGTCGTGTACACAACAGCCCTGGGCAACACAAAAAGTGTCTCTCATGATGTCAAAATTGTCGAGAGACATCTGTCTGCTAGCTGACATTTGGAGTATAAATTGGGCTTAAGTGTTTCACAAAGGGAGGGGGGGCGTACAGGTAGCGTAGCGGTCTATTCCGTTGCCTACCAATATACCTCCGGCTTGGTCGGGCATCCCTACAGACACAACTGGCCGTGTCTGCGGGTGGGAAGCCAGATGTGGGTATGTGTCCTAGTCGCTGCACTACGTAGTGCCTCCTCTGGTTGGTCAGGGCACCTGTTCAGGGGGAAGGGGGAACTGGGGAGAATAGCATGATCCTCCCACATGCTATGTCCCCCTGGTGAAACTCCTCAATGTCAGGTGAAAAGAAGCAGCTGGTGACGCAACATGTATCGGAGGAGGCATTCGGTAGTCTGCAGCCCTCCCCGGATCAGCAGAGAAGGTGGAGCAGTGACTGGGATGGCTCGGAAGAGCGAAAGAGTGGGTTAATTGGACGGGTACAATTGGGCAGAAAAAGGGGGGGGGTGATCCACAAAAAAAAAGTTTCACAAAGGGGCTTGGGTCCATGGTAACTTCAGCCCAAAGGCGATCCATCGATTCAGATTTGAGGTCTTCGCATGTCATTGGACTCAACTGAAGTCATTGTTCTGTTATAGGAAACATGCTGAGATGATGCACACTACCACACACTGGTTTTACAATTTGAAAAGGGCAGACTGATCATGTGCACCCCGTACATGGTCGCCAGGGTTGCTTATATGTAGATAAACTGCGGAATTCAATAATAGTCAGTTGATATTAAGGGGCCTAGTATGGCAATAATACATTCCCCACACCATTACACTCACCAACAGCAGCTTGTGTCTTTGGCGCAAGGCAGGATGGATCAATGGACTCATGCTGTCAATGCCAGACTCTGACCCAACCATTGACATGTCACAACAGAAACCAAGATTTATTGGACCTGATGATGATTTTTCACTTTTCAGTTGTCCAGTGGTATAATAATAATAATAATAATAATAATAACGGATTACATATTTTTTTTTAATATAGCCAATGTATATAGTCCAACTGGGAGGAGACCCTGAGGTAGACCCAGAACTCGCTGGAGGGGCTACATGTCCAATCGGGCCTGGGAACGCCTTGGAATCCCCCAGGAGGAGCTGGAGGGCGTTGCTGAGGAGAGGGACGTCTGGAGTGCCCTACTTAGCTTGCTGCCACTGCGACCCGACCCCAGAGAAGCGACTGATGATGAGATGAGATGATATTTCTATAGCGCTTTATCTAGATACCCAAAGCACTTCACAGTGAAGGGAGGAACTTCACTTCAACCACCACCAATGTGTAGTACCGATCTGGGTGATGCACAGCAGCCATTTTAAACTAGAACCCTCCCTACACATCAGCTTGAGGTGGAGAGGGAGGAATCAATGAGCCAATTACACAGGGGGATGATTAGGTGGCCAGATGGAGAGAGCCAGGTTGGGAATTTTGCCAGGACAGTGGGGAACCTCCTACTCTTTGTGACAAGTGCCATGGGATCTTTAATGACCACAGTGAGTCAGGACCTCGGTTTAACGTCTCATCTGAAGGATGAAGGAAGGTTTTGGGGAATGTGTGCCCACCAAACCCTTGTCTTCTTGTTGTTAGCTGTCAGGAGAGGTCTTCTGCTGCTTTAGCTCACCCACTTCAAGGTTTGATAAGTTGCACATTCAGTGCTGCCCCTCTGCACATCACTGTTGTACTGAGCTATTTGCATACTTGTGTGTCCTTCCTTTTAGCTTGATTAAGTCTGGCCGTTCTCTTCTGACCTCTCTCATTAATAAGGCAGTTTCACCTTACAGAGCTGCCGCTGACTTTTTTTCTTTCTTTTTTTTGCCACCATTCTCGGGAAACCCACTATGCTACGCAAAACTCCCAGTAGAGCAAATGCTAATCTAGTGTATGTAGATTACTGTAAAACTAGCAACAGATGACGAGTGATCTGAGCTGTGTTGCGCTCCGTGCAAGTGACGGGAAAGCAAGTAATTCAAGACATTAATCCAGCCACTCACCGACTAGTTAGCTGAAGAGAATTCATCCACACTGAAGAGAATGAGCTATACCAGTTAACTGGTACAATGTACAGGAGTTGAGAACAAAGGAAGGTATTGGGAATTGCTCTTATTGTGTGATAAAAGTTGTGTTGTATAATTCAGGAAACTCAGAAACACACAAATGGTCACAACTACTATAAGGAAGAGACCAACCTACACTTGCATGGGTGAAAATAAGTATGAAAACAATCATCATCTTTAGATTCACAGATTAAAACAGATGCACCATAGTGCATCAATATCTTGTACCAACAGAGAGAAAATATACAGAAATGAAGAGATGTTTTTAGCTAATCATGCACAAGAAATAATGTGGATTTTAAAAAAAATGCAGATATGTGTATGAATAATACAAAACCAGCTTCGTATGTTGCAGCTTACTTGAGTAAGATACCAACCCCTTCACTTGCTTTTTCAATTAATGTTGTAGTGCTGATAAGCAGCAATACATCCAAAAAAATTCATAAATGCTGACGTCAACCTAAGTGTTGGAAACCAGGAGACCATGCTGCACCTTCACGAATACCCCATTTGTTGATATTCTAGATGTTAATGAGCCACCTTAAATGAGGAGTCCATATGCGTACATGGGAACTATGGAAACTTCCATATCATCCACCGCTCTCTCCAGCAGCCTACACCATGAGAGCATCAGCAGAGCATGACATGATTAATCTCTGCATCATTATCCACCATCCATCGCTAAAAACCTGCCAACACACAGCCTTCCTAGAAGTCTTTGCTCTGGACTGAGCGCAGGTCCACAACTGAGGGACCATCCAAGGTTGTGGCTCACCGTCCTGCAAAGTACAAGCACCTGAAAAAATAAGCCAACCTCTGCCGACTTCTCCAAGTAGAAGCACTGTCTGGTTAAATTTAGATATAATACCACTCTGTTTCAGCAGAATCTAAACATATTAAAGATGTCTTTATTGAAGGATGGTTAACATGGAGAATGATAAAAAGAAACTGAACTAACTTTATCCGGAGTACGCTATGCCGCTGTTTGGATAAGGCATCCCATGCAAACATTGACACTGACTGATCTCAACATTCTCCTTTGATAGCAATTAGTCTGCTGTTTTCACAAGAGATTAATACTCATGTTGATTAGCTTCCATACAATTAGAGCCACCGTGATTGGCAGCTGCAATAGCTCTGTAAGCTGCAAGGCCAGCAGAAGAGCTTTTATTGAAGCACTTAGTGGGTAACCGAGAGAGCTGGCGCTCAGACGTGGCCAGAATCGGCAGTGTTTGGGTGGTGGTGAATTGCAAATATGAAATATAACGTAATTCTTGAACGAGTTATACAGCAGGTGAATGCACATAGACTTGCTGGTGGACTTTGGCAGTTTTAAATACAGAATCCTTTTCAAACACACTGTGGTTGAGTATATACTCAGGACCATGTTGGCCTTGTCAGGCAGAAACATGTTAATACAAGTCAAAACAAGTGGCCATACCTGAACATATGAGCCAAATCAAACACACACACACACACACACACACACAAGCAGCACCTGACTGCTCACCAACTATCACTGGATGAAGCAGGCAGAAGTCATATACTTGTATTTTGAGCCTTGTTTTGGTTTGGAAGACAGCCTTGATTTCATCATTTACAAACTGACAATTCACTACTTGACGTGACATATAACTATCATTTACACCGAACATTTGATAATAACCTATCCAAGAAATCACTGTTTTGGAAGCAGTAAAAGTCTTAAGCATAAATAATCGGACCTTTTGTTTGAGCTTGGTACTGACACGCTGCTCTCCAATAGAGGCTGTGCACTGGCGGTACGGGGATGTGAAGGAGCCCACAGTGGGCCTGTGGTAATGGCAGAGCCAGCTCAGTGACCAAAGCACATGGATTCTCCTGCTGACAGATTCACTGCTTCATAATGATGCATCATGAAGAAAAACACTTTTGAAGTTTCATTAATCCTCCGCCTGTATGTGCGTCATTCGGTGCAATCCCATCCAGAAATGTACTTCTCTCCCAATATAGCTCACGTTGGAGCCATTTTTTTTTCTTTTAAATTTAATGGCACTCATTTCATATTTTCCATTTTACTTGTCCTTCAGCTTCTCTAACTTCATTATATCTCCAAAATGTTTTGCCAGCATTGCAAATTAAACTGCGGGGGCTGAAAGTAATGATTTATGAAATGAAATCTGATTCACCGTATCACTGCTAAAAGAGTTTTATGGACTCAAATAGCCACTATGTGCCTAAAACGAAGCAGCATGGCAATCATAAAAAGAGGCATGTCTGATCGATGGCGACTGAAACAATGGCCACATTAAAAAAAATTACATCTTATTAGCTTGTAAGCTACAGCGATGGCCCCAGTAGCAAGTCACATGGTAAACAGAAGAAATTATTTAACAATTAGTATTGGTAATGTGCATTGTACATTTGGCAAAGAAACAAGCTTTGTTCAAGAGAGCAAAATGTATTTACCTTGCTATTTTCAACTAAGGACTTTCATTCTGTCTCAGGTCAAGTCAAGTCAAGTCAATTTTATTTGTATAGCCCAATATCACAAATTTGCATCAAAGGGCTTTACAGCAACACAACATCCTGTCCTTAGACCCTCACATCAGATAAGGAACAAATCCCTAAAAAGAAAACCTTTAACAGGGAGAAAAAATAGGAAGAAACCTCAGGTCATTAACGTTTTCTATCTAGAGCAGTTTTCTTTGCCTTTTTCAGCTCAAGATATTTTATTTTCCACCTAAAGCCAGCTCATCCGCTCTGAGTCTCTGGAAGTCTCATTCTTTCTTTTGTGGATCACTAAAAACTTTCTCCAGTCACCCAGTGTGCTGCCACTTAAACCCGTTTGAAGAAGTCATTCACACCAAGACTGAGCTTCCCCTCGCGGGGCAGATGGCTGAAGGGGTTTTCACCGCCTGCTGAATGCACTGGCCTTACTGACATATGAGTCAATGTCATCTCTTAGGGTGTGATGAAGCAGTGTAGCTCCTTTGGAGGCGATAGGGCTGCCTAGCTGTCATTAAGGACCATTAAGACACAAAGAAGTCACAGAAAATCATGGGCAAACAACTGGACTCTTGTTTCCAAAGTAACAAAGAGTCTTAAAATGTCAAGATAGCCATAGTAATAATACATAGTTCTGCCAAGGTCCAAAGTCTAAAGCCAGAACTTTTATGAACATGCTGTTTTATGTAGTCTCCCAAAAAAATCTTATTAGAATAACAACCTCAGCCAAATTCCAACCTGAACCACATAGAAACTCAAACACACACACACACACACACACACACACACACACACACACACACACACACACACACAGACACACACACAGCATAGCGCATATATATACACAAAGAGCAGTGTGTCATATTTAACCGTATCATAAATTTATCAAATGTTAAAGAAATAATTAATTTTTAGAGAACATGCACACACAGATAATATATATATATATATATATATATATATATATATATATATATATATATATATATATATATATATATATATATATATATACACTACCGTTCAAAAGTTTGGGATCACCCAAACAATTTCGTGTTTTCCATGAAAAGTCACACTTATTCACCACCATATGTTGTGAAATGAATAGAAAATAGAGTCAAGACATTGACAAGGTTAGAAATAATGATTTGTATTTGAAATAAGATTTTTTTTACATCAAACTTTGCTTTCGTCAAAGAATCCTCCATTTGCAGCAATTACAGCATTGCAGACCTTTGGCATTCTAGCTGTTAATTTGTTGAGGTAATCTGGAGAAATTGCACCCCACGCTTCCAGAAGCAGCTCCCACAAGTTGGATTGGTTGGATGGGCACTTCTTTGAGCAGATTGAGTTTCTGGAGCATCACATTTGTGGGGTCAATTAAACGCTCAAAATGGCCAGAAAAAGAGAACTTTCATCTGAAACTCGACAGTCTATTCTTGTTCTTAGAAATGAAGGCTATTCCATGCGAGAAATTGCTAAGAAATTGAAGATTTCCTACACCGGTGTGTACTACTCCCTTCAGAGGACAGCACAAACAGGCTCTAACAGGTACTATTTAATGAAGATGCCAGTTGGGGACCTGTGAGGCGTCTGTTTCTCAAACTAGAGACTCTAATGTACTTATCTTCTTGCTCAGTTGTGCAACGCGGCCTCCCACTTCTTTTTCTACTCTGGTTAGAGCCTGTTATATATGCATGCATATATATGCATATATATATATTATTGACATATTTCATTTATAAAAATCAGTATTTCAATGTGTTCCATATATATATATATATATATATGTGTGTGTATGTGTGTGTGTGTGTGTGTATAGAAAGAATAATTTCCACTATATTTAGGAATATTGTATTTATAGTGCAGGAATATTGTATTGTATTGTATTTAGGAATATTAGGAAAAATAAATATTCTGTACTTAAATTATTGCTACCTTTAAAATAGGTAGGCTGAATATGGTTGTACGGCCTGAAAAAAGATGATGGGTCTCCTCCCTCGGGCCTCTTCACCGTCGTTCTTATTGACTGTGCGGGGCATCAAAGCCAGGGTACATGTGCCGGACAGAGACCAGCTAGCTGGGTGAGCCTAGAGGCTGGAAGCTAAAGAATGTGTTAAACGCGTAACACATGGCGCTGGTAACGCCATCTCACCATGCAGGACGTTAAGGGTCAGCTGCATCTCCCAGAGAACAGGACCTCCGTCATACCGAGGCCAGGACCACTTCTCTCGATGGATATCGTCTAACGGCATTAACGGTCTCTGGGCAAATATAGTTTGAGCAGATTTAGAAGGAATCATATCTATTCTGCGAGCATTTTTTTTTATTTATATAGAGAACTTGCCATAGAGGAGGTTTCAATTCACAATGTCTATAATTAGTGGTAAAAAATATTGACTGCATAATCTTTTCTTTTATCATGTTCGTATTTTTTTCCACAATCCAAAGCCCTGAATACTAGCCTGCTAGTAAAATTTAAAAAAAAAGTGTAACAGTGATATCAATGTAATCTTTAAAATGTTTACTCTTTTGTTCAGTGGATATGACTTGGTGTCCCATGTAAAGCTAAATTTGGCCATCAGTAGCAAATAAGCAAGCTAAAATATGAACTGGACAGAGCAGCCAGTCACACAGCGAGGCTTTCCTGTCTTCACTGCTTCAGTCTTACTTCATTGCTCTCTATGAGATGGGATCTTTCTAGTCAACTAGGTGAAATGGGAGTATTTACTGAATCTGTTGCCCAGATGACACTGACACTGCGTTTTAATGTTGGAAATCAGGGAATTTAAGCTATTTTTTTCTTTCACTTTTACTTCTTTATGAGTCCCAATGGATAAGCGCCCCTGCAATGTAGGGGGCAAATGCATCCAGAAGAGGTCACCCTGTCTCTGTTTATTTTCTGAGACCTCCTCTTATTCGTCTTCACAGTAGTCTCCTTCTCTCCCCGAAAGCCCACAAGAGCCCCTCAGTGTGACAAGTTTACCTTGACCAACCTGCAGACCTCCCTGCCCACATAAAAACACTAATCACAGGGTCATAAAGACTGACACTAGTGGCATTTCAATGCAGTGCATGGCTTTTTTTTTCTTGCTTTTTTTTTTTGGTCATGATCTTATTTCAAAGTGTTACCGTAACACATCTGCAGTGAACATGCAATTATAAATACTAATAAATTAAATCAATTTTTAGTTTTCATTTTTCAGTTTCGAATCAGGTTGGATTCAGTTCGGTTCGATTCAAATTGCTAATGCATTGAACTACTGCAACCTCTGCTACTGGAGTATTACAAAAAAAAGAAAACAGAAAAAAGAAAAACTTTGTAGAATCATGACCTCAGCATGTGGCTGTCCAGCTGACCTCCTTTTCGCTCAGTCTCTCCCTCTTTCAAAAGAGACGCCACAGGAGAAGAGTTTGATGGACAGCCAACATTTATTTCAACAAGCTGACACGTTACAGGGAATCAAACGCGGCGGGACACTATCGTGGAGAAATCACTGCATGCCACCCACTAAGCTCCCATGCTCAGATAGAGAAAGTCACACACAGAGAAACAGAGAGAGAGAGACACAGAGAGAGAGAGAGAGAGAGAGAGAGAGAGAGAGAGAGAGAGAGAGAGAGAGAGAGAGAGAGAGAGAGAGAGAGAGAGAGAGAGAGAGAGAGAGAGAGAGAAAAGGGAGGGGAAAGAAAGGGAAAAAAAGGGGGGGGGATGCCGACTGTTTGAGCCAGGCTCATCGGCTGGCCCCAGATCTCAGCAGGGCCAGTGGATGGGCACTTGTCATCTGGAGTGTGAGGCGGGCCGGGGTTATCCTCAGACACACAGTGAGGTGAAGTGGGTGACCATGTTTGAGGTCCGCCCAGCTGTTATTGCCCCTAATATTCAACAGATGTTTGGGAGGTTGACTCACTAAGTCCTCGCACATGCCGGCAAGGGCAATTCAAAGACCCAGCAGCCGGCTGTGCACTGTGGCTACACACACACACATAAACACATGCACACGCATGCACACAGAGCGGTGTGTGTAATAATTCACTGTTATTAAAAGTCGTAAAATGTTAGAGGATCATTCTTAATTTTTAGAGGGAGTCGAAGTGCGACTGTAACAGAGCAGAAATGCTTTAAAACTGCTTCTCGTCCAGACAGTATTATTTTAATCCTGTCCAACTGGTAGCTGGGTTCAGTGTTAACTTAATTCATAGAGATATGTATCCCCTCATCCTATAAATGGAGATCGTTCTAGATTCAGAACCCAATAACCACAATGATTGGGGAATATTTCTGTGGAAATGAGCCACACAACACATTATCGGTCTCCCACCTGAATGTGTTTGCGATGGCGGTGTGGCTTATGAAAATATTCCTTGCACTTTGCCTGTTTATCATCCTAGAAAATATTGCACCGGGTTTTAATCATGCCGAGCCCCCTTCTCCGAGCGAAATGCTGCGCTTTCAAACATGCAAACGAAATCCAGTCAAATAAAAAGCGCCACTGTGTTCAAACACATAATCCATGCAGAGGCTCTCATTTGAGGGTGAAAAAAAGAAAGCGGGGAGCTGCTTTGCTCCAAGTGGTCACAAGGGGGTTGAGCGTTTCGGCCCCGGCTCATACGGCTCGCTTACTTTGGAGAGCGCTTCAGGGAAGGCAACATTAGATATAATGAAACATTCAGTGACCTTACCTCTTTCCAACCTCATCTCTCATTCGCTTCCATAGAGGATATTCTGACTGAAAGTCCTCTAGAAATAAGCTGTAACGCCCAACTCACATCGTGCCAAGCCATCATCGCAAGATTAGAGAAATTACAATTAGTTTTGGCCTTTAGAAAAAGAGGCTTTTAAGTGCATTTAATGACATGAAATGGATAATGAAGAAAAATCTCGTAAATTTCGCCTGAAGTCAAGTTATGTGCAATTTTAAACATTTTTTCCCCCTCATCAGATTGAGTGACATTACGCCGGTACATTAACCACAGATGAAATGGGCAGCCCTATACTGTATGAAACTAATTTAATTTAATTTAACTGCCCTTGCTACAAATGGGAAAGTTAATTCTTTTGGGAGTACCTACACTCATTTCCAAGATTTAAGTACCTCGTGTTCTTCAAAAGAAGGGAAATAAAGGGAATCATGGAGAACAAAACAAACTCAAATAATGTCAGCCACAAACATACACACTTTGGGTCCATTTGCTTTTGTTTAGGAATTTTTAAAAAAATCCTTTAAGGGTCGTTACTGACTAACTGATTTTTGTTTTCCTTTTTTTTTTCTTCTTCTGCATTACTTTTTCGCTTGTTTTGTTTTGCTTTCTGCGCTCTTGACTAGCTAACGGGCTCCAGCGTATGTTTGAATGCTTCAGGGTGGGATAGGATTTCATGATGCTGAATTACTGCAGGAGAAGAAGTCCACATCTGGTGTTTTTGCAATTAATACTGTTTTCCTGACACCAATTGGTTTCCGTTTTGGTACGGTGTGTGTCCCACACTTGGCCACAGTGCTAGTCATGGAGACACTCCCAAGTATATAAATTCACTAACTTGCTCTGAGACACATTGATTCTTTCCCAAATATCCAGTCAACTGTGAAAAAGATAGACTCCAGCCTAACTCATAACGAGCATTTCTTGCCATCTAAAGAATATATTCATGATTTTGGGACCTTTTATGAGGAAGGTGATGGCAGATTGACATCAGGAGTATCATAAATTATCAGCAAAGAGATGCCAAGCCAAACAGTCCAGCATAAATATACAGTAACTCCAAATATACTGGTTGCTTCAAATTCAAATACTGTTGGTCTATGGGAGTCTATTTCTAACTCACGTCAAGTCTGGGGAACAACATATGTTTGTCGAAATGAAATTAATAACGCCATAATTAGTCATTTCTTAGTGCAGTGATATATATTTTCAGTTTTAACAGGTTCAGGAATGTTATGCATCAATAAACTGATTTTATGCATTAGTAAGTTGATTTCAATAGTGCGAAATTTTCACGACTGGTTGCATTTAATAACTTTAAAATGCAAATGTGAACCCATTTGAAGAACTCTAAGTACTCAAATTTTGTGTGAATATCAATATTAAGAATAATAAGTAGGATTCAGTCAGCGCTAATATTACTCATATTACTAATTTACTAACTTTACTGTTTTTCATTCATAAATTTTAGCCTTTCAACCTTTATTCCATAAAAGCAATGGCAAAAGGAGTCCTCTTTGGCATAAGCGAAGCTGAAGAATGACATAAAGCAACAATAAACGTTACAAAAATAACCAAGAATGCATGATATCACGCAAGCAAAACAATAGGGAGGAAAAGCCTTTTTTTCCAAGTATTTACAGAACTCTGCCAGAAATTTCATTTCAGTGCAATTCAATTTGCTTCTTTACGGTGAAAATGTGCCATTTTTAGTCCATTCGATCTTTATTCTAACTGTAATTTTCTACATATAATCGGGCCTAATACTATATCTGAAATACAATAGCTAAATAGAATAGTTAATGACGAACCCTTACATGCAAAGCAACAACCCTGAATGTAATTTATGAATGGCAGCACACAAAATCCAAACTGTTGGCTGCAACGCATAAACTTAGTCAACTGTTTCAGACCGAGGGTGTTGATTTTGTGAAGGCCGTATCCGAACAACGTCCGACTATGATCTCACATTTATTCCATGACCTGGTTATTCAATTTGAATAATCCCTCTGACTGACCCTGAGGTGCCGAGAACACAGTTGCTGTTTGCAGCAGCACCATGACGTCTCCCGGTAAGAACGTGTCCCCCCCCGAGCCCGGCTGCCAGACGCTGGGCTGTGTAAGTGAGTGTGAACGTAAATAAACCCCATTATAGCCGCCATCTCCCCGGCTCCTGTCACACACTTGAGGTAAACACAGGGCTTCCTGCGAAACACTTCTGGTCCACTTGCAATTAGATTAGCCACAACAACACTAAATCACCCGGGCCGTGTTGCGAACGGTGATGAAAACAACAGTGTCCGAGAGCGCGCCGTTCAAGGGTAACCTACAATGAAAAGGTCAATTAATAAAGTGTGTCTGCAATATTTGTCCAAATACCGGCAGAGCCGCATTGGGAATAAACGCAAACCTGTGCGTGCTCCGAACAAAGTGGAGCAATGTCACTAATGAAACGTGACAAACTGTTTCCACACAAATAGTGAGGCGTTCCCACAAGGCCCCGTGTCGCCACCAACGCACACGCACACTATTGACACGACCATTAGGTCATTCGACAGACCAGCAGAATTCCCATATAATGTAGCTTAGTGGATTTCAGGGGCGAGCCCTTTTCACACACAATATTTCAAAAAAATATCCCCGTGGATCTGCATAACTACAGCTTACACCACCTTCACACTTCTCCCAAAGCAACCACCTTAAATGTGTGGATAACCGATGAGTTCTGACAGCGTAACCGGGGATAAGCATTGGGTTTAATTCAACAGTGTAATCATATCACCCCCAAATCAGCGCCCCAAATCCAATTATCAGCCATTTGCACGGTGACATTTGCAGCAAAATAATCTAAGGGGCTTTGGCAATGCAGCTCACCGTGTGTGTGTGTGTGTGTGTCACTTTGAGTGAACATGTGAGTGTGTCGGCCATCCGGAGAGAGCGGAGGAAGAGATTCCTGTGGTAGCTGGTTATTCTACGAGGACAGCGCCTCTGACAGGACCACCTAGACCTTGTGTTTATTGTTTGAGAAAGAGTTTAGGTGGACAGAAGCTGGGCACTGCTCTTAAAGACGCAGTAAGTGACCGAACGAGGCAGAGGTGCAGAGAAGGAGGCGGAGGAACCTAACCGAATGGACAAGATGGAAGAAGAAAATGTAAGCCTATGTGAGTTTGTCAGTGTTTAACTAGGTCTATTATGTGTCTGTCAGAAGGAGAGAGAGAGAGAGAGAGAGAGAGAGAGAGAGAGAGAGAGAGAGAGAGAGAGTGTGTGTGTGTGTGTCAGAGAAAGACAGTGTGTATTTGTGTGTGTAAATGTGCATATGTGTTTTTGTAACGATGTGTGTGTGTCTTGGTGTGTTTGCTATGTATGTGTATGACAGAGAGCAAGTGTGCTAGATTTTGTGAGAGAGAGGAAAAGAAACAGTGGGAGAGAGAGTAAGAGAGAGAGAGCGTAAGAGAAGAGGAGGATGACTTTTAGGGGTTTTTAGGGTTGAGGGGGCAGCGGGGTTTTCAGGCCAAGAGGGCACATGGGAGCCATGGCCTGGGGAAGGTGTTTAGGACAGCTCCCAGCCGACCCCCTCCTAGGTGTCAATGTTATGACATGTGTACGCCTCCCCTGTTTTCTCTCACAACAAGAGCACTTCATCTTCTAGGGTGGCCGCACTCATAAAAGAAGTTTGATTTACACGCTGGGGATCAGACTGTCCACCTTCTCCACTTCCTGTTGCACTTACACTTCACTTCCTGTGTGCCTGAGCCCACCATCGAGGGTGATAAATAACCACTGAACAGAACATATAGGGAAAGTTTGACTCCCCGCCCCGGTACATGAGAAAGCAACACTCCCCCCCTCCCTTCTTCTTCTTCCTTCTTTTTCTCATCATGAATAAAATATGGTCCACAGAGGGGTCAGGATATAACATTTCCTTGTCATCAAAAAAAATGTCAATGTCCTTTTCTTCATCTTTTTGTTTTTCAGTTCATGCTTTTCTACATCCAGCATGACTGTTCCTCATAATGAATCACTTTAATAAAGAGGATTAGCTTTTTGTGCCCTATGTGAAAGTCATGTGTGGTAGTGAGGTGTTGTTTAGCGTCGGCTGGAAGCGGAGAAAGGGGGTGTGGGTCGCAGAAGAACAAACACTTCTGTTAGCAGGGAGGCTGATTAGTTGTCAGCCTCAGGTGTGACTAATTAAAAATCTATGCTAATAAACCGTAATGAAGCTGGGTCCTGGACTGACTGATGCTGACACGGAAACAGACACCGGTGGAACACATTACGGCAAAAACAGAGAAAGAGGAGCCACACACCGTGCTGAATAGAGACAGTGAGGCAGCTCCAGCAATTGAGCGCACTGGCCAGTGCAAGAGAGACATTGTAAATAACAGCCTATGTTCAGCCAAAAGCCATGTCCTTCCTTCATCTCGAACCCTCTAGTGGCAACAGCCCAGTGGTGGCCCATACGAGGTGAGATGGATCATAAAACAAGTCAAGGGACAGAGTCTCCGCTAGGGCGAGCCCTCAACTGGATCACCGACTTCCAGAAGAGCCAAGCCCATATGCAGCACGAGCAGATGCAGGCCCTGCATGGTCAGATGCAAGCCCTGCAGGAAATGTCTGCTCAGCAGGCTGAAGACCAGGCTCTCCTGAGGGACCTGTTGCGCTCCTCTCCGGGTGCCCGCTGGGGTGATCTGGCCACTTCCCCATCACATCAGCCCCAGATCACCCTCCCGAAGATGACCACTGCGCCAGGGCCACGAGAGCAACAGCCAGGGTGGTGTGAGTGGTGTATGGTACTAAGTGGTGATGCGAGCTCATCTGAGTCAAGCAAGGGGTAGTTGACAATGTCTCTGGAGGTCAGCCCAAATGGAGGACTTCCCCATTGAGCAAACTTGGGATGACACACTGCGCTTTGCCTTTGACTGTGTAATGACCATTCATGGTCAACAGGTGCACCCAAACATCGCTATCACTCCTTATTTCGCACTCATTAGAAACCGGTTATATTGAGTGAGTCGCGACACTCAGTCAGGGATAGAAACCACTCAGTTGTTAGTGCCAAAGGGCCATAGGGAACTGATCTTCCATGTAACTCATCACAACCCCATGGCAGGTCACCTCAGAAATAATAAAACACTCGACCGGATTATGGCTCGATTCTACTGGCCGGGGGTTCACGTTGACATACATCGGTAGTGTGAGTCTTGCCACGAATGTCAATTGGTAACTCTACCGGCCACCCCAAAAGTGCCATTGTGCCCATTACCATTGATTGAGGTCCTGTTTGAGTGTATTGGTATGGACCTTGTCGGGCCATTAGACCAGAGCGCAGGGGGATACCACTTTGTGTTAGTCATAGTGGATTATGCAACGCGCTATCCCAAAGCCATGCCATTGCACAGCATCTCAGCTAAAAGGGTTGTGCAGGCACTGTTTTATGTAATCTCCTACATCGGAATCCCCAAAGAGATTCTGACGGACCAGGCCATGTCATTTATGTCACACACACAACCCGAACTATACGAGTTAGTGGGCATAAAATCCATCCACACGAGTGTGCATCACCCCCAAACCGACAGGCTCATGGAGGGATTTAATAAAATTATCAAAAACATGATTCATACATTCGTACACGAAGATGGCTGTAATTGGGATAAATGGTTGGATCCTCTGTTATTTGCAGTAGGGGAGGTGCCCCTGGCCTCCACCAGGTTTTCCCCCTTCAAGTTGCTGTTTGGCAAAACGCCGAGAGGTGTGTTGGACCTAATTAAAGAAAACTGGGGGGGGGGGATCCGGGTAGTGTAGTGGTCTATTCTGTTGCCTACCAACACGGAAATCACAAGTTCGAATCCCTGTTTTACCTCCGGCTTGGTCGGCATAATCCTCCAATGTGCTATGTCTCCCTGGTGAAACTCCTCACTGTCAGGTGAAAAGAAGCAGCTGGTGACTCCACATGTATCGGAGGAGGCATGTGGTAGTCTGCAGCCCTCCCCGGATCAGCAGAGGGGTGGAGCAGTGACTGGGATGACTCAGAAGAGAGGGGTAATTGGTCAGGTACAACTGGGGAGAAAAGGGGGGAGGGGGGTCCAAAAAAAAAAGAAAACTGGAAGAGCGGTCCGAGCACCAGTAAAAACGAAGTCCAATATGTCCTGGACCTGAAAGCACAACTCCATACACTAAGGCAGGTATCAGGAGAGAACTGTGGGGTTGACTGTCGGCCGGATGTTGTACCGGCCTAAGTCGGGCGGTGGGGGTGTCTGGTAGTGGGGTGTGGTTCAGCGTCGGCTGGAAGCGGAAAGCCGGGGTGTGGGTTGCAGGGGAGCAGATGTTCCTGTTAGTAGGGAGGCTACTTAGTGATCAGCCTCAGGTGTGACTAATTAACAATCTATGTTTATATACCGCAGTGAAGCTGGGTCCTGGACTGGCTGATGCTGACACGGAAACAGACACTGCCAGAACACGGTACGGCAAAAACTGAGAAAGAGGAGCCACACGCCGGACCAAATAGAGAGAGCAAGGCAGCTCCAGCACCTGAGTGCACTGGCCCGTGCAAGAAAGACATTGTAAATAAAAGCCTGTGTTCAGCCGAAAACCGTGTCCTTCCTTCATCTCAAACCCTCCAGTGGCAAGAGCCTTGCCACACTGTTATTTCCCATTATTCAAATAAATACAACATGTTAGGGCTTTTGGATATTCCTTTCTCTTTCCTTTGCACGGATTCGTATCTTGCATGTGGAAAAAATGAAGTTGGCTAATAAATGTCATACATTTTTTTCCATGCACAGACACAGGCGGCTGAACAACAGAGGAACTGTCGGTTGGCTTTTGAGACACGACGTTCATTGTCATGTACAGTGCTTTAGCAACAATCATTAGATGTCATATTACTTCAGCATAATGTCTAAATGATTTATGGAATTCAAAATGTGTCCCTCATTAAAATCCCGACCACTGCGATCAGTGTGCATAAATGTGAGTTATTTTACCATACTAAAGCAAAAGGGTCCATATAAATTGTCCCCCAAACACTTCAAAGGGCTTTATTCTGCAGTGAAATCTATACAGCGTCATGGTATAGCAACACACAATAGTGTTTCTGTCGGACGACGAATAACATTGGACAATATCATCCATTCTTCGCAGACTGACATGGGGTTGAAAGAGCCGATCAGACCTGATGAGGTTTTCAAGGGATTCACCTTGGGGGCAGGGTGGTATTAACCACCAATAATGGCCCACCTTACAAAATAACATACTATAGGATCAATGCCAATGAGCCAGAAGACTTTTTTTACAGGCACTACTGTGGCTACTCAGTAGTATCACCTTCCTTCACCATATTGTGTTTTTTTCGTATATAATCTAATATCTTGTTTAATCCCCCCCCCATTATTTTTCTGTCTTTTTCCATTCAAACAGTAGGGTGGTTGGAAGAGCGATACACGAGAGAAAGTCGATGGGGGGGGGGGGGGGTCCTGATCCTTGTCCTGCACACGTGACCCCAGAACAGACATTATCACTCATCAATCTCTGAACACAGCATTATTTTTTTTTTACATTTTGATGAGTATTTTACTGACCCTTTGGTAGTTAGGCAGCTGGTATGTGTGATATATATACATAAAACACTACACGCCAACTCCCACGTTCACCACACAACTACACCAAGCTGAGCCAATGACACGCCACATCTTTGCCTTGTGGTGCTCCAGAGTAAAACAACCATCATCGTCTCTATGACACTGTCAAGGAAACTAGAGACCATTATACAAACATGGCGAATGTCAGCAAGAACATGAGATGCCCATGTAATCAACTCACGGTTCATAGGGCCTCCGGCGCCAGAGGAAAAAAAAAAGGTCTTCTCATCTCATGGCACAAATAGGGAAGCCCTTATACCCTATTGCCATTGCCAATATATTCAAGCCGTGATGATGTTCCCACACAAATATTTCACGTTGTACACAGCGTCCAAGACTCACAGCCTATGAATGGGAGAGGAAACCTGCGTTCTATCACTCTTAAAAGGTGGCCAGCTGAGAGTAAACGAGAGAAAAGTCTCCCAACGCACCACTTCACCAAGGGCAATGCTCTTAACACCCTTTCATGTTGCTGAATATTTTCTCCGCCAAGTTGACCCCCCCCTTTTTTTTTTTTTTTTTTTTTTTGCTTCCATACAGAACCCCACTCTAAAAAAGTAGCTGAACCCACATGAGGCAAGCACTGTTTCCAAAGATAATTGAAGTGTTAATTTTAATGGCCATTTACATTTCATTAATTAAAGCAAACATTCTCTCAAGTGCCTCTTGCAGCAGCCCCATGACATTCAAAAGTGTCTGTTGAATACGGGTAATATATGCAGCAAAGCGTGTTATAAATGACGTTTTCTTTGCTAAGTGTCCCGGTCTATTTTTGTATGTCAGAGCACATGATTGACTGCGCAGAAAAAGAAAACATTTTAATGTGTATGATGGTCAAGAGTTTGGGTACATATTCCAAATCGGCAATAGCAAAAAGCCTTTAAATGTTACTTCTATCCCGCTTACTTAACCTTTTCATGCAAATACGCAAATGAATAACTGCATAATTAGAGGGCAAGAAAAACAAACACATTCAATTATTCAGTAGATTAGCTGGAGCACCTGTACACATAATAATGTTAATACTAAATGAGCGAGTAGTAATAGGAAGCCATGTGTATGCTTAGAGTTCAAGAGTATCCTGCAGAAATGCAAAAAATAACTATTTATTCAATATGCTGTATAGCTCTCCTAGGAGGGAAATTAACTTTTGGCCCTCTGGCCACTGAGCAGGGTCAGCCAGTTAATCCAATGACCCCTGGAGCAAGTAGGGGGTCAAGGATCTCACAAAACAATGCTAATATCTGTTAGTTTGATCTTTGGTATCCTCATCTGATTGCCATTGATCAAAACAAACATTGAAATGTTCTTTTGTTCCCTCAGTTATCAATTTATAAAACAACTTGAAAGCAGACTGAGCACTTTACCGCATACCGCACCTCCCTTTGGAGCTCTTTATGAGTTCGTGCATGGATGAGCATGTTTCTTGTAGGATTTTTTTTATAGTGTCATGCAATTTTTTTTTACAGCATTTAGTATTTGTGTTGTTATTCTAATGTTGTTTATATGGTGTGCCCTGAGATTTTAATAAAGTCTGAAGTCAGCTCTCAAGGACACTTCCACAAGTATGGCTGCATGAAGTGTTGAATGAGGCCACACTGTTGGAAGAAAACCTCACCAACCACCAGGCCCTCCTGCCACCTCTAAAATACCCAATACAATGAAAGCAAGCACCATGATGCTCTACCACCTTCAAATTTACCAGTCTAACACTATTCTAACAAGGCAATTGACAATACATCTGTGACTGAAGGGTACTGTCCATTTATTGCACTTAGCATGTTAAGGTCAACCTTACTTCTCCTTATTAAAAAAAAACAACAAGCAAACATAAAAAAATTTTACTGACATACCAACTCAACACTAGGGAGAGGTTGATGGATGAGTGTTAAGGTGCCAAGCCTTAAAACAATTAAAGGATTTATAAGGTCGTACTATAAGGTTTGATATCTCAGTATCTATGTGGAATTTCTAATATGAAATAAAACCCTCCGTTTAACCAGTGGTCTGTTGAAAACTTGGCTTGAGATGCAAGTTTATTTATACATCACATGTGTCGGGTCCAGCTCACAGCTGGGCGCATTTCATTCTATCAAAAGCTCCCTTTTCAGTCTCATTTTTTTCCTTTTTCAAAAGGCTTAAGTTCATTTTCATGTCTACAGTATGTACACTCAGCAATGTCCGCTAGAAAAAAACATTACTGTAAATGACCATCTCCTCGTGTTTTCATTTCACCAAAAACAGAACCACTCAATGAGGCTCACATTTGTCTTGTAAAAATATATGATTGGCCAATATTTCAAAACATAACTTTAAATGTCAATATGTACTGTAACACAAACCTTGAAGTGACTACATGTAGCTGCTGGACAACAGCCGACTTCAAGAAGTTGTTCGAGCCGGCGAGGAGAACGTCCAACATTTTTATTTCAAGTATCAAGTCCTCTACAGCAAGCAGCCATGCAGCGATAATGTGATAACTTTAGACCTAGGTATTAGCACCCTCCCATGCTCTACTGTTAAAGGTAAATAAAAAAAAATACCCAAACCTATATGAAAGTGCTACTCTGGTTTCTAAAATATTAACCCCATGAAAGGGTTTTGACTTTTATTACAACTTATACTTAGATCACATTATTCAAACCAATAATGTAGTCAATCTTCTAAAATGCTTGCAAGTAAATGTTGAAATGTGATCACTAGAATAAATAAACAAATAAACCTCTTAAATCTTTGGAGTTGTGTAGTGTGGGAATGCATGGCCAAGAGGCATCGGCTCCCTCTCTGTTTTGACAGAAAGAGTTATGCCTTACAGGCACTAGATTCACCACCAAGGCCTATAAGCTTGCAGAGAGCAGTTTGGACACTGCAGGGGCCTCTTGACCCGAGAGGAAGTCGGGAGGATTAAAACTGATAAATCAGTTTGTAACCAAACAAAGACATCTGCGGACACCCCAACCCCCCCAATGCTAGAAAGGTAACCAACTGCAAAGAAAAAAATTACCAAGAAAAGCAACAAAATGTCAGGAAATAATTCATTTTTGCTGGGGGTTTTTTAAACACATATGCCAACTTCTGGATCGCTGCCACTCCAAGTGCAGGAAATGTAAGAGCAGTAGGTCTCCCTACACCAGCCCATGATGAATGGAGCACTATGTGGGGGAGAACCAGCCTGCTGAATTTAAAGATGCAAAAACCTGACCAAAAGTCTTTTTATAAAGCAATAAATGAGGGCAGGGTGGGTGTGTGCGTGCGTGCGTGCGTGCGTGCGTGCGTGCGTGCGTACGTGCGAGTGCGCCTGCTTGCATGTGTGCGTGCATACACACATGCATGGGGTGTTGCTCAGATCCATGCCTTTTTTTCATGTAAAGCAACGAGAAGGACTTGATTATGTGATGGGTCACAGCACGTGGCAGGGGCAATTGCATGTGGTGAGAGGAGGAGAGGCAGGCTGTATGCTGCGGTTGGCAAAGGTGCCACTTCTGGTCCGTCCCTAAACCCCTCACCACACTATTCAATTCATGAGGCCAGGATTCTGAGAGCTCCCCCTTGGGACAAATAAGCATGCGCCTCCCTTCTTGTAATTAGAAGTTTCCCCCTCAGCCCATATACTTATTCCCCTATCATCCATCACGGAGGTTGTTCCCCAACAGTTTTAAGCTCTTGCCTCGGTGGCATTTTTCCCCGAGCCGTATTCAACAAATATGCCTTTATGGAATCTCACACACTCCGACGCCAAGCTCTCCTTGGCATGCACAGTGGCCATATTGAATGTAAATTGCACGATTGCATGAAGATGTCTCCACACACCTTCGCCACAGACGCCTTGTATAAACTCCAAAATAAAGTGAAACAGAGCATCTACCCTCCCTCCAAACCCCTCTGTCCTCTCTCTCTGTCTCTCTTCCTCTGTCTCGCTCTGTCTCTGTCTCTGTCTCTCTCTCTCTCTCACCCTCAGGGAGAGGGAATAAGAATGCAGCCCACCGGTCCATCTACACATCACCTTGGTGGTCCTTGGCAGGCGGCTGTTGGGGGAGTCCCCGGTGCGCGGCTGACCTCTTCCCTACGCCTCTCCACTCATCTGCTGGAAGTGAAACAAGCCTCACTACCTCAGCTAGTCCCAGCAGCTGATGAAACCTGAGAGGGTCGCTAACTTTCATCTGTGGGCAGGCAGGAAGCAGTTCTTGGGAGCGTATGGTAAAGTCATTTCTGCAGCTGCATTATGCCGGCGGTATGAAAAGCTGTTCGATTTGAACTGAATTCCAAGTTAAAATGAGTCATTCAAATGTTTACGGATGCCCGATGTAACACCAATACAACTACCCATATTCAGACAACACTTGATATATATACCATATATATCATCCCTTTTAGAGTATAACAAAATACACTGATATATTAAAATGGCGATTGATGATTTTAATATAGAATACTTTTTTCTAATATTTGGTCAAACTCTTCATCGAGCTATCAAGTAAGTAGATGTGCTGAGAAAAAAAATCTGGTTTCTGTGGCTGCCCAAGATGCTGTGAACAGCAACAAAAGACTTTCTCTGTACCCGCTGCTTATAAGCCAATCAGGAGAGTTCTTTGCAAGCCAGCATCTCCATTGGTCCCTACTTACTGTCAATCAGTTCGTGCATCCATAAGGCCCTTGGGTAGACGTGAGGGGGCGGATTCTTGCGCAGTATCGTTTTCAAAATATAGCTAGCTCTAACCAACTTCTGCCCAGGGTCGCTTACCCCCACATGACTGATGCACGAGTTCAAATCTGGCTAAGATATTAGAAAACAATGACATGGTGTCACGGATGCAAAGCACAACTGTTGTATGGCTTTCTTGTGAAAAGAACGATAGAAGATCATTGTATAAAGTTTGTATTTGAAAGCAGGCCTAGCATTGACTACGTATTTTCAATTGAGTAACAAATTTTATCAAAACTGTGCCACAGCCAGGGACAAGGATGATAGTTGAAGGCACAACAGTCACTTCATTAAAACAAAGACAAATAAACGTACCAAGGGTTAAAAATTTTGAAAATACAGACGTCAGAGTCTTTAGCTGAGGGAGAGAACTGTGGACATGTCTCTCTCCATCCTCATCCTGGTGTGTCCTCATTTGAGGTGTGGAGCCATTTTAGACTAACTCCACAGGATAGCTGGTCTACCATGCTAACATTACATACCGTTTTCATAATGTCCTGAGTACATGCTTAACATTGACATTGTAGAATAGATGCTTTTGCACCACTGCAACAGAGATAACCAACACAGAAAAGCAAGCTGACACATCAGAAACACTTAAAATATTGATTTGTGGGCATCCGGGTAGCGACTGGCAGTTCGAATCCCCATGTTACCTCCAGCTTGGTCGGGCGTCCCTACAGACACAATTGGCCGTGTCTGCGGGTGGGAAGCCAGATGTGGGTATGTGTCCTGGTCGCTGCACTAGCACCTCCTCTGGTCAGTTGGGGCGCCTGTTCGGGGAGGGGGGGAACTGGGGGGAATAGCGTGATCCTCTCACATGCTACAGCCCCCTGGCGAAACTCCTCACTGTCAGGTGAAAAGAAGCGGCTGGTGACTCCACATGTATTGGAGGAGGCATGTGGTAGTCTGCAGCCCACCCCAGATTGGCAAAGGGGGTGAAGCAGCGACCGGGACGGCTCGGAAGAGTGAGGTAATTAGCTGGATACAATTGGGGAGAAAAAGGGGGATAAGTCAAAAAAGGAAAAAAAACATTGATTTGTTTGAGCATGTTAAAGGTGAAAGAGCACATCCAACTCACATCTCTGACAAAGTTTCTGTGAAATATTACCTCAAATGAAATCACATGGGTAAATAATACCAAGTGATAGAATACAAGCAAGAGACTATGGAGAATAGTGGTGGGGTGAAGCAAGAATATATTTTGCCATATTTCTTACCAATTATGATTATAATGGTACTTTAAAAAAGTCTTTAACATCTTACAACTTGCATTTTGTGATACATTTACAGTATAATCCTCAATGATGATTGATGGGGGGAACTCAAAATCTTTTTTTAGGTGCTTTGCATCTAAAAATTAATATTACTGGTAATGTTAGGGCATCCACGTGGCATGGCAGTCTATTCTGTTGCCTACCAACACAGGGATCAACGGCTCAAATACCCCTATTACCTCTGGCTTGGTTGGGCGTCCCTACAGACACAATTGGCCGTGTCTGCGGGTGGGAAGCCGGATGTGGGTATGTGTCCTGGTCACTGCACTAGCGCCTCCTCTGGTCGGTCAGGGTGCCTGTTCAGGGGGGAGGGGGAACTGGGGGGAACAGCGTGATCCTCCCACATGCTACATCCCCCTGGTGAAATTCCTCACTGTCAGGTGAAAAGAATCAGCTGGCGACTGACTCCACATGTATCGGGGGAGGCATGTGGTAGTCTGCAGCCCTCCCCAGATCGGCAGAGGGGGTGGAGCAATGACTGGGACGGCTCAGAAGAGTGGGGTAATTTGCAAAGTACAATTGCGAAGAAAAAGGTGGAAGAATTTTAAAAAAGAAAAAAAATATGACTGGTAAAGTTACTCCTCTGTGTACTCAGACAGTGTCCGGTGGCTGTGCACACTGAATCTGGAAATCCCACTGGGAACTTTCTCTCCTTTATCTATCGATCAGCTTTCAAACTCTCCCACTAAATAAATACAGTTAAACCGTACTGCTCACTCTTTTGAGAGAGAGAAAAAAAAATCTGAAAATTGAGGACTGACATTTTTGTTTAACTGACCAACACTTATGTTACTGGTAAGGGCATTGTTGTTTGACCACACCGAAATCCTGAGACCTATTTGAAATGAAACAGCTGTTGTGTCAAGCGGAGTGCTAGTTTCTTTTTTTTTGCTTTTTTTTTTTTGAGATACTTTATTGATCCCCGTAGGGAAATTACACTCTGCTTTTAACCCATCCTAGCTATGTAGCTAGGAGCAGTGGGCAGCCGCCGTGCAGCACCCGGGGACCAACTCCAGTTCATCTTGCCACGTCTCGGTCAGGGGCACAGACAGGAGTATAAACCCTAACACGCATGTTTCTTTTGATAGTGGGGGAAACCGGAGGACCCAGAGAAAACCCACCACAGACACAGGGAGAACATGCAGACTCCACACAGAGGACGACCTGGGATGACCCCAAGGTTGGAAAACCCGGGGTTGAGCCCAGGACCTTCTTGCTGTGAGGCGACAGTGCTAACCACTGTGCCACCATGCTGCCACAGTGATGTTATTGATGTTATAACAGCTATTGGATGTTTAGCGATTGTTGTTATTGCATCTGTTGGTAAAGGTCTTCTACAAGCCTAGTCTGCTGTATCCACTTATCAGCCACAACCTCACTTCCTTTCCAAACTCATCACTAGCTGTAGTATTCATCTGTATTTGGGTGCAATTTTGACAAAGTAAGATGCAATGTGTTGTTAATTCGTACCCAACTGTAATCATTTAAATCAGCAAGCCCAAAAGTATTTATGATTTGTATTTTCACAGATTATCAATTGTCTTTGATACGTCAGTGATAGAAGTATCAAAAATGTTTGTTTGCATGTAAATCATGAGGATTGTGGCTTGAAATTACCATGTTCTTTTTCCCTTAGGACAAATGAATCCTTCTGTACGCAGAGGTAAACATGTACCCACAACATCGCAGGATGAAATCCAGTCCTTTTGTGCTTGTCGTCCTTTACCTCTCCTGTCTGGCTCCTACGCCTGTCTACGGTACACATCTAATACAGCAGAAACGTTTTTAGATTACTGCAAATGATAGTTGAGAAAGAGCACCCACTTTCAGGCATTGATCATACATTATTACAACCTAGGAGGGGAAAGTGTTCTCTTTGCAGCCAAAATATCAGCAATTAAAACATGGAGAAACCACATCAAATGAACAATGGAAACTGTTTCTAAAAGCTAAAAGTTGCCTTGATAAAATGTGAAGAATTATAAACATGTCTGTGTGACAAATGCACATTCAAGACATTAGTGTAATCAAATGCATTAACTCTCACTTTTCCTCATCTAACAACTCAAAACTGCATTACAAGTGGTTCCCCTCCACTTGCTCTTGGCGGCAATAACAATAACAAGCATAACCATTGTAGGGCTGCATGACTTCCTTCACACGTAAAGCCTCTCCTTATTTAAATGGAAAAAAAGGAAAGTAAGGTAGGTATATTGAAACTTCAATCCCATTTGGTACTTATGTGTTTTCTCAGTGGGCTTGGAAATATCCTTATGTGCACATAGATGCACATGGTATACATATGCACAAGCGTGTGTGTGTGTGTGGGGGGGGTGTTTGTGTGCATGCATGTCTGGGTTAGAGAAAGTGAGAGGCAGACAGACAGAGAGAGAGGGAGAGAGAAAGAGAGGGAGGCAAGAGAGAGAGAAAGAGAAATAGAGGGAGAGAGAGGGGGGAGAGAGAGAGAGAGAGAGAGAGAGAGAGAGAGAGAGAGAGAGAGAGAGAGAGAGAGAGAGAGAGAGAGAGCGAGAGCGAGCGAGGGGGGGAGAAGGGGAGAGTAGCCAAGGGTCTGGCAGGTCACAAAGGCAGCTTTGTGAAGGACGTTAATGAGTGTGCTGTGAATGTCTCTTGATGCTCTGCAGTTCTGCAACACCTCCGAGCGCATCAACTTTCTGTGTTTATGTATGTATGCATTTATGCAAGTGTGTATGCAAGTATGTGTATGACTATGCATGCACTTATTCAAATATGTATGTCTATGTACATGTTTGTGTGTCTATGTGTGTGTGTGTGGTGTTTGTATGTATGTATAACTATTTATATCTCCTTTTAAGCCATGATTTATAATGTTTGTTCGCTGTTTAAGTTTTTGTGGTTTCGGGGTCGGTGGGTGGTGGATCTATATATTTTTTTCATATGCCGAGGTTAAAATTCTATGGAAAGTTTAACAACACAGCTTTGCCCAAAGTGCACACAGTTCCTTTCATGCTGCACATCTCCTCTACTCCTGTGGTCAAGTACCTTGCAGTTATTATAGCTTATTTGTTCAAGTGCTGAGGAAATATTGAATATCACAAGTTCTCTGCTGAGACTGGGCAATAATTATCAACAGATGGCTGCCAGTTGGGCAAAGTGTGCCTAAGTGTGCGTACGTGTGTGTTTGTGTGTTTATGTGCATGTGTGTTTATGTGTGTGTGTGCGCGTGTAGATGGATGTGTGTGTGTGTGTGTGTGTGTGTGTGTGTGTGTGTGTGTGTGTGTGTGTGTGTGTGTGTGTGTGTGTGTGTGCGTGAGTGTGTGATGAAGGAGGATACTCACTGGTAAGAGGATGAGGAGCATGGAAACGGAGAGGTTTTGTCATCATGAGGCTGATTGAAGGTCCTCACTACAGTTGCGCAAAGCTATACATGGGGGGGGGGGGGGGAGTGAAGAAATAAATGGGATGGAAAGTGAAGAGGAAAGAGGGCTGTGAGTGGCAGGCATTGGATGCCCCAGGTGACCAATAGCTGGCAGCCCTGGTTAGGATCAGTCCGAAGTTAACTGCCCAATTTTTTCCACTTTGGACGTTATCTTAACCTCTCTTGTGTACCTCAGATGACTAATGTGAACAGTCTGCGGGGGTGACATGAATTCTAGCACCCCTGGAAACAAGAGGAGCACATTTCTGGGCCCACACACTGGAGAAAAAAAATTACCATCCCAACGAGTCATCTAGTCCTTTTTTTTCCCAGTCTTGAAATCCTATTTCATTTTGCCAGTACAACTCAGCTAGTTGCCGGAATTGTCTTCAGAGACATTGAAGTGATATTTCTCATTCTAACATATTGCCAGTTGACAGAAACATCTCGCATCGCTTTGATTTCCATTAGAGTCACAGTTTTTTTCACATTTTATGGAAGACTGGGTACAAGACCAAATAACTTAACACTTGCATTTTTTTCCCCCAGAGCCTTTACGCTGTCCTCTCAGTAGTGGTGATGGTGAGGATGAGGATGAGGTTGAGGTTGTTGGCTGTTGGTGGTAGCAGGGGTCAAAGGTCACTAAGGCTCAGTGGAATGAGCCGTGAATGACAGGAAGATCCCCCACACCTTCTCCACACGTTCCACCCAAAACACTGACCTCTCTTGTCCCCCATGGGTGATCACCCACCGCAGGCATTAGCCACTTAAAAGAAACCTAACACCAGAAGAAGCACATAGCCCCATGTGCCAAATTACGGTGAGAGGTGACACTAGTCTAAACATGTGTCGATCCCGATATCCCCCCCTTTCTCTCTTTGTCTCTCTCTCTCCCTCTCTCTGGCTCTTTTATCTCTTTGCAACTCATATTAGGACTGTTGCTCAAGCTAATCCTGGGTAACTCAATTACAGGTTCAAAGTTGGATGGACAAATTGGCAACAGACCCGCTGCCCTTCACTGAAGCAAATACAATTCATTACATCATCTTTACACGGTGTAGGCAGGTTCCCACCTGCCTCATATCAACATCAAATACAAAGACTGGCAGCTTATTATGTTCTGTTCATGCTATTGAGGTTTCTCTTAGCCAAACTGCACTTAAGTTTGTAGTTGAGTAAGTGCAAAACTGTGATTGTGTATTTATGCAGAGCTTACACATAACTTGGTGTGAATTTGAGGACACCATTCAGACAAGTTGTGAAAGTTCATGGACATAATCCTATATTCAAAAGGACACTACTGGAAATCCGAGTTTTACAAAAGGAGCGAAGGCCATTTTTAACAAAAATGATCACGTGCATTAAAATCATCAGTCATTGAAAATCCCCTTTGCTCATCTCTGAGTTCCTCATCTCTTGCCTTTATAGACGCAAGACAAAGGATGCTATGTTGAGCCGCTGCATGTCTTATGAGAGAAAGAGTCTTGCTTTCTTAGCTGGAGAACATAAGTGTCGACCCCAAGACAGAGCCCTTTCTCCCCCGCTGTGAGTGACAGGCTCGCTTGATATGTGGACACAGGAACTTGTTGTCCCCGATGGGAGATTGAGGGCATGCTCCTTTAAAACAGAACAGTCTGGGTGGGCTCAGTCACAGGGCACATCCTCCACTGGTGGTACAGTACATGCAAACATCTCGAATCTGGATCAGAATATTATTTTACAGCAGCAGGACGCCCGGACAGTAGGAGTGAAATCACCTACCATTCGGTCCAACCATTCATTGTGTTTATTGGGGGGGGGGGGGTAAAGCTAAGTCTTTAAAAATTAGCTGAGCTGATTGAATTTCTTGTTTCTTTGCTCTGCAGATTAAGACTGGTTTGTAAAACAAGAACATTAAATAATCAAGCGCTGCGCTTGGCTGTTGGGGAGGCGCTCCATGCTCGACCCCACCAATCCATAACATCGTATGAAACTCAAACTGACCGGCCGAATGTCTGCCTTTTAAAACAAGCTCACTCCTAGGCCAAAATCATTAGTAAAGTAATCCATCAGCCTCACCCCAACTTGCTGACCCTAACCACAATGTTAGCCAGTACAGACAGTGCTATTCACTGTTCATTAGACAGATATTACCTGTGAAGATCAGGCAGGAGGATGAACTTGCAGATAGCACAGATGAGCAACAATGAGAGGAACCTTGGAAAAATTGGCTGTGTTGATGATTTGAGCACCAACTTATATGTATTTGTCAGATGATGCAGTTTAGATCCATATATGTAAAGATAACCAATAAAATGGAATGACAACATCTTGAGCAACTTCTCCCCTAGATTTTAGGTTGCTCTAGGAAATGGTGGTTACACTAAACTGGGTTTTCTTTGGCCAGAACAGAAGAGGTTCACTTCACACCAACCACTTATAGCCCCAGATGCCAGTCATGGCCCAGTGATGTTTTTGCAAAGAAGTTTGGTGAAATGTCAGTGTTCTTCATTCCCCCTCTGTGTATATGCTTAGAAATTAGCCACTTTGTTAGTTGTTGAACCTCACACATTCACTGAGTGAATTTCATTCATTGGTGTGAGTCTGCCAGTGTTCCACATACACACCATCCAAGATGTTTATGCCAAAAATGCGGCATGGAAAACCTCCACCTCTATCAAGTTTAAAAAAAAAAAACTTTACAGAGACATTGATGGAACTATTGTTTGAAAAAAATGGCAGAGAACTATAATATATATGATTTAGTGATGTAAATAAGTTGTTCCACATCCTTAAATAAACATCCCCCCTTTTACTGTTGGTATTTCAAATTGGGGGTCGGGGGGGGGGGGGGGTCTGTGCTCTGCAAGTCGCCAAGTATGAAGCCGTGTGGTGTACAAACAAATAAGCCCAAACAAGTCCAAATAAAGCAAAGTGCTTTGGCTCCGCTCATATGACTGGGCCTCTTGCAGTCGCGCTGGCCTCCAGTCTTGGACTTCCTTTGATGCGTCCAGCTCTGTGGTGCAGTCAGATCCCATCAGAAAGACAGACATAATGTAGATACAGTGCACCTGAGTGGCTGACGCTACCACAGAGAGCAAGGAGATGTGCTGGCATGCAGGAAAAAAACAAAAAACAGCCCTATTTCAAGCCCTTCGAAAAAGGAGGGAAAAAATCACTGAGAGGGTTTCCTTGTAAACCCATCCGTCCTTACTCCTTTACTCCACGTAACCACCCCCCCCAACCCCCACCCCCTTCAAAACAGGCCCCCTGGAACCGAATTAAACATCTCCATCTCAATTAGAAGATATGGAGGAAATAAAGTTCAGCTCGAGTGTTTTTTGTTGGCTGTATCACCAGAGATCAACGACTTGCAATCTCGTACCTCAAATTTTTTGTTGAATCACTTTGTTTGGAGGCCTGTGTCCACCGCTGAGTCGAGCCAGCTCGGCAGCCTGTCAGCCAGTCAGACTCTTAAAGAGGTATTTAAATGTGTGCCTGCAGCAATGTGCTCACTCAATGACCTCTTTATTTGTTAAAATAGATTATTTTAAATAAATTACAGAGCACTTTCACTGAATAAACAGAGACTTTGGGGCTGCGGCCTGCATTACATACTTACCACGGCCGCAGAAATCCTAAATGACTAGTGAGCTGTGTAATCGCCTTTGATTTCACTGATAGGACTCTGATTCTTTCGGGTGAAAGAGACGTGGCCATTGAGGAGCCTGAAAGGAAACACCACTGAAGGGGAGTGGGTTTAAAAAAAAAAAAAGGTCTCATGTGGGGAATATGAACTTATGATGTTTCTCCCCTCGCCGTGTCGACGGAGGAGTCCATTAGAAGAACAGAGGGGGGCTTGAAGGCATCCTGTCATTTCTCCCCCCACAAGCCTGAGAGGTTTAACACTCTGTCTCTGGGCCCGTGCCATGCCAAAGACGCCACCCTGAGTGCAGCAGAAACCCAGAGGAAAAGGGTTAGACTTCACTTCTTTTCTTAACCTCTTATTCCTTTTGTTCTGGCGACTCAATTAATCACATTAGAAAACAGACTCACTCCAGATGAGGAGAATTTCTCTAACACCACACTGACCGCAGAAGCACAGCATAAGCAGAAAGGTATTTTGTGTAACGCGAAGCCACCAGCAAGTCAAAATCCGCCTCGGCACCATTTTTCTCATTAGTTAATTTCCCCCGCGCATTTGCCGGAGTGCCGTTTTCGAATAAATGCAAAGCGTTACGTGAAAAGGTGAGAAATACACACATTCACGCTGTTCCACATCAGTCTACAGCTAATTCAGCCTGGCAGGGCCTAGTTATGGCTGGATAACTGTTGCCTAGAAGAAAGCTAGAATAATAACATGACAGGGAAAACGCTGGCGAACCGAAACGGAGAAAGCATGAAGAAATTAGGTTTGATTAACCTTATGGGTGCTTGTTTCAATTCTCACAGGCCTATTTATTTTTGAACATGTGGTCGACATTCCTTTGGCTACACATTTCCCGGCATGTCTATTACATCTAATCTGTAAGTGGTTCCGAAAAGAGAAAAAAATTGCACATATATGCGCATACGTCATACAGGCAATTTTGAAAATGGACATTTGAAATGTTAATATGGCCCTGACTGGTATTCCTCTTGGGGTATAAATATTATTAATAGATCTAACTACAGGACAAAAATTACCAGGAATGATTTTGTACAGAAAAAAAATACAATATATTAATTCAGAATGCATTACACTGTTGTTTTTTCAATGGAATTGATGGTAAGCATTTTAAAATATAAAAATGCATATCTTTGTTTTTCAAGTTATCAATGTTTCAAAGATTATACTCATCAAAGGATCAAAATGATCAATACCACTTGATCAGATCATGCTGAGACTATGAACTCTTTGTTCCTTGAAAATCTGTCGTATCAATTTTCCCCAATCCAAATATGTGATTACTTTAATTTTTGTTTTTCATTGCACAAGCATGCGCCTCAATCGTGTGTGTGTGTGTGTGTGTGTGTGTGTCTGTGTGTGTGTGTGTCTGTGTGTGATTATGAATAATTAGAAGGAAAACTTAATTCATAAGCCATTAAGTGTTATGAATAGCAATTTCTGTGACTCTCTCAGTGGCTCTTTAAGGCCACTCTGAATGCGGTGCACACAGCCAGCCCAGTTCTCTCCCTCTCTCTGGCAGCTATAATTGAGCCTAATAGCACCGGCACAGACACAGGGAACCTCTTTGACACCTAGACCAAATTTTCTAATGAAACGATCAAATAAGCATCATCAAACCTCAGCATATCAAAGCAGCCGGCAGCTGGCAGCTTGTCGTATTCTGACATTTGGGCTTTTTAACCACTGCCAGGCCTGTTTCCCCACATGTCCTCTGGCCTTGTGTTAACACTAATAATAGGGACAGCTCTACAAGTAGAAAAGATGTAGTGATGAATGGAGGTGCCTTTTGCCAGGTGCTGAGGAGAAGACATTGGCTGATTGCCTCTGTAATGGACTATGACAAGCTGCCGCAGTGTATATGTGTGTGTGTGTGTGTGTGTGTGTGTGTGTGTGTGTGTGTGTGTGTGTGTGTGTGTGTGTGTGTGTGAGAGAGACAGACAGACAGACAGACAGACAGACAGACAGACAGACAGACAGACAGACAGACAGACAGACAGAGACAGACAGACAGACAAGACAGAGAAATAGACAGACATAGTGAAGTAGAGACCAGAGGCCTAGTTTTAACTCAACCTCAAGTGAGTTTCATGCTCATTTTTATACACAACGCTACATCAAGGGAATATATATTAACGAGAAATTATTATAGACACTGCACATCATTTCATTTACACAAACAAAGTCAACTCTAAACCAAGCATGAAACGCTAACCGTTTCTCAAGTCTCTTCTTACTAAACGTGACGCCGAAGCCGTTGCAGGAGTGCCTAGGCCTTTTCAGGAATGCCCAGTGGAGCCCTGTGGATGTCGTCAGTGCAGCGGCTGCTTATTTTTCATGCTTCTATTGGGACCGAGCACGTGCAAAACCAGTGCCCACTTTTTTTCCCCCTGCACTTGTTTGGTTATATTTGCCTTTCTGCGAGATAAGAACCAGATTTAGCTCTTAGCACTGAGCAGCAATTTTCAGTGAGAGGACCCCGACAGGAGAGAATGGCTGAAGAATGTCTTACGTATACCCACTGTGTAGTCTGCAATATCTCCGCGAGCTCGCCCCTATTATGTTACCTTTCAAGTGCTTTGTCACTGGAGAGAGCACACTATTCTGGTTTGCCTTGCCTGTGGGCTGACTGAAACAGCGTCAGTGTTGTTTTAAGGGCCCAATTTAACGGGTGTGTGCGCCGAATGTTTCGAGTTAGCCGCGCTGTGTTTATTTACGGAATATTTTCTGACACCTACTTACACCATTATCGTCCCATTCTTGTAAGGCCCCCAAGTGCTGTCTCAGAGAGTGCCTGCCGTACAAAGACCATGCCGCTTTCACCCGATGCAATGGCGCGGGACAGACAACCTAAGGGGGAAAAAAAGAACAGACCTTGATGACTTCTTGTGGTCTCAACTCCGACAATATCTTCATTATCAATAAAATAACAATGTACCTCAAAACATTTTCATTGATCTCCTACCGTATAAACTGATTAGCTGTAATGTATACGTGTACTGCAAATTTCGGGCCAGTTTTCTACTAATGTTCAAAATCCACCACCAACAAATATAACAATTCAAAACAAAGCTGAGGCATTCTTACTTTCCAAATACCAAAAGCAGCCAGTGTTTGTGTTAGATCAGGAGGGACTTGTATGAGAACAGGTGACCATTTCCTGGCTTTTTACGTCGTTCAAATGCTATGAGCAGCTCCCTTTGTTAAGCTTTCATCAATCTGTTTTATTTGCTCTTGACTCCTGTTTTTGCAACGCTGACGGGGATAGTCGTCTCATTCGTCTGTGTTTGGACAAGGCCTCCTCCCTAACACCCCCTAATTTGCCAAAGGGCTCCGCACAAATAGGAGTTCAAATGATTTTTTTTTTTCCTCAGGTCGGGATTTTTCTTCACCCAACCCCTCCCATTCACTTTTATTGCCTAAAGGTATTGAGCTTGTCTGCCGGGGTAGTGGACAGGTAAAGCCGACTCAAAAGGACAGGAAAATAACTCTAATTCTCCAATTGACATTGACAGAGGTCCTCTCTCCCTCCTTTCTCTGCCCCCCTCCCCCATTTTCTTTCACTTCTCTCTTCACCATCTGGTGCAGCTGCTGAGAGGGGGCTCGGCTGTGACCCCGTTGTCAAGGACACAGATGGGAATTAGGAAAAGTGGACTTGTTTCAAACAATTATAGAAATTACTTTAATATCTTAAAACAAAAAGACGGAGAAATATATCTATTTGAAATGTTGACTGTCAGCTTGAATTTCCACTGTGTGTGTGCGTATGTGTGTGAGTGAGAGGGTGAGCGAGACAGAGAGAGAGAGAGAGAGAGAGAGAGAGAGAGAGAGAGAGAGAGAGAGAGAGAGAGAGAGAGAGAGAGAGAGAGAGAGAGAGAGCATGCATGTGACAAAGTCCAGTAAAGGGATGATGTGGAGATTGTGTCTGCCAGGTGTGTTTTGTATTGGACTTAATCTTTATGTTTGGTTGTACTTTTTTAAATCATGTTTAACAAGCACCTGTCAGAGGCTTACAGAGAAGGAGGGTCATGATCTCCCGCTGCAAACCATGAAATGGACACCACCTAATAGAGGCTGCTCTGCTAAATTGTAATTGAATGTTATGTGGCACTCTGAACTCAAAACGATCTTTTTTGCCCTCTCTCTCTCTCTCTTCTATTTTTTTTTAAACTGTGTGGGATTTAGGCAGACGCTCCAATGGCAACTTGATTTCATCGCTGAGGAGCCAGGGTGGAAGGTTTTTGTTCCTAACCCTCTGCCTCAAAAGATGACTCTTATTAATGATAATTGGTGAAGGGGTGACATGTGTCTGCCTCTTGTTGATCTTACATTTTAGATAATTTGAGGCACACTTTTTTTTGCAAGGCCAAATTAAAAATCTGAATAACTTCAGCACGATGTATTTTTAAAACGAGCCATTGCATCAGCACAGCAAGTGTCAATTTCATCAATTACAGAGAGTGAACTTCAAAATTCAAAAGCTGTTAATATTTCAGATATTAAAAGGTTTTGATTACCACGGTAAAGCAAATATGGTGAAATGGAGAATCAATGCGGACTTTAAATTCAGACAACTTAATGTGATTTAACCTCGTCTTTGTTCAAAGAAACAAAATATTGTTTGGTGCGATAAACACGATCCTACTTATTGCCATTCTTAGATGAAAATTACATTCATCAATTTTAATTTTGACACACAAAATAATTAATTTCTGATCCATCACCCATACCATGTCAACTGTGAAAATAAGTCAAGATTATTTCTATCCAAAAAAATTCACCAATTTCAAGAGGAAGATCTTGCTCAGATTTTGGTCTTTTTTATGAGACTTTATTAACAAAAATTATTAAAAAAGACTTTATTAAAAACAATTTTACAGATGACAACTTTTACAGATGATAATTTTATTCTAAAATTAAATGATTTTAAGATTGTATAAAATATTTTTACACAGACTGAAGCCTATGACATCGTTGTGTAAATGGCAGATATACACACTCAGTTCACAATCTGACCTGAGCTGTAAACCAATTGGTTCCTAATTATGGACGCTGACCGTTCACAGGCTCTTGCCTAGATGGTAACCCCGGACTTGTGAAACTCTCGCACATGCGCAAGGTAAATGTTGGGTTAAGGTTGGGTTTAGGCTGGGTTAAGAATCGCGCGAGAGTTTTGCAAATCTAGGGTTACCATCTAGACATGACCCGTTCACAGGGGTTGGTAATCTGTGTTTACAGGGGAGAGGCAGCAGGGGGAGTGTGATCTCTTTGCGTGGGGCATAAAACAACCATGTCGCCTTAATGTGGACCACAGGGAGCCTTCACTTTGTTTTTCTTCAATATAGAGAGCCCACCAGCTCCACCACATTATTAACTTGTCCTCCTTGACGTTTAGATTTAGTATTTCACTGTCTCCCTAGATTTGCATTATTTCATATAGTGGATCTCAAGCAGGTTCTCAAAGCATCACCAGAAATGCTGGTTTTCTATTCTGCTGGACAGTTCATGACATTCACCTGTTGTTCCAGCCTCCAACCAGGGAGGTTTTAGACCTGGAACAACAGGTTAATGTAATGAACACTAGTGCAGAAACCAGTACTAGTGGTACTCGAGAACCCGACTGAGATCCACTGGTTTGATAAATAAGTGTATATAATTTGTATTGAAAACTCCCCTAACTTGGAGGTTTGGACCAAATGCCACCCTAATAAAGACAAGCCTGTTTGTCCTCATTTTCGAAGTCCAAAGACCACGACGTAAAACGTCGAGGGGCAAATTCGAGACTGGGCTCGTCTAATGTCTCCAAAATGGCTAACAGTGAGAGGGCCCCATAATTGATACGGAGGAGTCCAGAGGGCACGGCCCCTGTCAGATCAGCCCACAATGAGGAGCTGCCAGAGCGGAGCACTGCAAGGAACAGCGGCTAATTAGCCCCGTTTAAACATTTCCTGGTTTGAAGAACTTAAAGAGCAAGGCCGCAATCACACCGACAACAGCCGCTCACTTAGCCTAGCCAACCTCGACGTACACGTGGATCGGACGATTGGAAACATTTAGGGGTAGAGAAAGGGGGGAGGAGGACGTCAGATAAAAATTGAACCATATGACTTGTGGTTTACCTGCAGCCGGGAGCAACTCGAGTGTTCTCAGATCAGCTGGTTGGTACTAACACAGCTGGGTCCAATCGCAAATAATAGTTAGCGTTTGTTTTGGCCCGCGTGCAGCGTCAGTGGCTGGGTTTCCTGATGTCAGGGAAGTTTTCGAGCAGAGCTGTCAATCACAGATCTCTAACACACTGACTGTCAAATATATACTCACCCGACATGAGTCGAAACTTACGGATGCACGCTGTATTCTCGGATGTGTAAACATATCTGTTTATCGGGATTTGGTAGGCTACAATAATTAACCGTGAAAAGGTTTGCATATTGACCCAGCTCTACACGGCGGAGGGAGTCAGTGAAATGTGGTCAGTTGCCGTTTTTCCCATGATGTCAATGTGGTAGACTTCGTTCAAAGTTTGTGTTCTTCCGAGCACACGTTCGCAGGTCTACTTTTTTGTTGTTGCTGTTCGTTCATTCTGTATATTGACAGTTTTTTCAAGGAATTGCCTCCTCACACACTGTCATTAAGCTAAGCATAAAAATCTGCATACTTTTTTTCGTTTTTTTTTCCACCGTTGTTGTGTGCACGTGTCTCCGGACGCCGGACTCGGCGTGAGGCGTCGCCTTCTCACTTCGCTTCAGCCGTGTGCGTTTCCATGCTGCGCCCGCGGGACAATGGACACTGGTGGGGGCATCAATAAATAATAGACAGATGGATAGACAGCTCAATGCCACGTTCACACAATACCCACGATGGGACACACCTCACTGAAGAGGACCCCCACACACCACCACCCCCGACCCCCCACCTGCCCGCCCCCACCATCCTCATCAGCCTCGGTCGACGTTCACAGATCATCATTAGCATTGTCTGGCCTTGTCTCTGGGCTTAGGGAGACACACACGACACTAAACAAATAAGCCTTTTCACCGGCCACAAGGACAATTCTCGGTTATCAACGATCCAGTATGGAAGATGGTGGTATAAAAGGTTATAGGCCTGTTATAGCCTGCATTCTAATTAAATTGGATCCCGGTTGTTTACTCAGACGATCGCATGTCAGATGCGACGCTACGGATTAGTGTCCTGATGCCATGTTTAACCTTTTAAATGTGATTCCTTTGTTATCTAAACTCGGGGTATATTGTGCAAAGGGATTTTGACACCAGAGAGTAGGTAACTGCATCCCGACTGCCTAAAACTACTTTTTAAAACCAGGTCAGAGTTTTACCTCACTACATATATATATGTGTGTGTGTGTGTGTGTGTACTAGGCACTATATCACTCGAGTTAATCATATTCTTATATGGAAATATAAGAATATGCACCTAGTAGGAAATTCGTTTTGATTTGCTGCTTTTTTCTGTTTTAATTTACTACAGTTTCTCCCCCGTTTTTGGCTGAACGTCCCCTTTCGAGCCCACTCTCTCTTCATGGTATTGACTAACACTGTAATAATACCACCTTTCACCATTCCAGCTATATGTTTCCTCTGGTCTTTTGAACCCCATCCTGTTTGTGTGAGCCTGGAGTAAACCCCTGGCGCATTGTGCTCCCACCTGGCCGCAGGTCCCCAGGTAAGCATTTAACAAGCCCTCCATGGGCCTGTCTGCTCCACTTAACACCTGACATACCCCCTCCGTGCCGACCTTTGACCTCCGACCCCAGACTGACAGCTCGGGAGACGTCTCTCGGATACTTTCCTTTCTCGGCGCGCTCGTCTTTTCTTCTCGGCCTCTTGGTGAGTGCTGCAGAGTGAGACAAGGTGAAAGGTATCCAGGCGCTTTCTGAGAGGGGGGGGGTTGCACAGGTGTTCATGCCTCCGCACCTCTCAAGTTCAAAAGCCATTGACTCCTTAGCAACCAGGTAACAGTCAAACAATGTGCCACAACCCCCTCCCCCCACCATCCACCCCCCACTCCCCCTCCCTGGGGGGACAGTGTCCTGTGTTTTACTGTCAGCCCGGTGAACAAGCGTCGGGTCGGGTGCCTTATTGAAAGCACTCGGCCCAAAATGCCTCTACACTCACGTTCATGTCATCCTCACCCTCTGACAATGAAAATATAGGCTAAATATTAGCTCAACTGCTAATGCCCACACATGCATGATGATAGCATATATTATTATTATTCCTCCATACCTGGTGTGGCAAAAAAAGAAATGCTGTCAGACACAAACATTTGTAGAGCTAGACAACAAAAACAAAGCATTTGACAGGGTTGTGCTTATCTAACAAAATACCCCCCTGTATCACGCCTGAATCTGTCCACCAATGCAGCTCTTTTATTTTTTCCCCCTCAACGTTTCCAATATTTCTTGGCTCCTGCAGGTTTATGGGTTCAAAAATGGGAGCCGGTCCAAGCATTACTAGTAACATTAGTGTCAGTAATTTAATGCGCAGGTGTGAATGGATTCTCAAACAAGCCGGGGAGGCCCCCGGCGAGGCCTGCGTCGCACCGCCAGGGCCAGCGGCAGGTTTAAATAAATATGCCGCTGAGCAGACATGTCGGCAGCTAGGGCCTGATATGGCCGCCGCTGTTTGTGTTGTGGCTTTGCTAGGGCGCTGAGGAGAAAGCGGCAGCTCTCCTCGCATGTTTCCTGGGCGAAGAAGGGAGGAAACCTGATGAGAAAAATAAGTGGGCACCTGAAAACATGCTGTGTGCCTCTGCAATGCGTGTGGGCAGCTTATGAAATCTCATGGTTTCTGTGTCAATGTTATCATTTTTCCTGTAGCTGTGGTGAATTCTCCTCCTCAGGCCGCCTTGTGTTTACTGGGAGGATTTTTCGCTCCTTCTTTTTGAAACTGAAACATTATATAACTCTCCATACAGGATCAGTTTACTTACCATTTGACAGTGCAGGATCAAAATAGAGACCTGGGAACACTTTTGGCAATGTGCCAGTCAGCAAAAGCTTTAAAACAAAATGTAATATTACATTGAAAGTATATTTGGGTAAAGTAATGTATTCTGGAAAGTGTAAAGGGAATATGAGCAGGGTGTGCTCGAACGGCAGATTAACTCAGTCACTCTTTACTGAATTTGACTGTTCAAAATGGTGGAAGAGAGGCAGAAAGAGAGATGTATAGTAAGAAAGAGACAGCTGGGGAGAGAGAGAGAGAGAGAGAGAGAGAGAGAGAGAGAGAGAGAGAGAGAGAGAGAGAGAGAGAGAGAGAGAGAGAGAGAGAGAAATGGTTTCAGAGCAATCACTGTATCACCCACTGTTATTAGGAATTTGACTCTTTGCATATCCCTCCCAATGGTACCCACATCTGCAGTTTCTGTAACCAATAGGCCACCCTTCCATCAACTCCAGAATAAGAAACGATGACCAAGAAAAGACAGACAAGCCAGGGGAAGGACGGACGCAGAGGAGAAGTCAAGAATCTCTCGCCAGTCCATCTCCTCCAGGCCTAAATGTAATAGAAGCAGGAGGGAGGAGGAGAGGAGGTGACCAGCTGCCAGATGGGCCTGGTTAGGGATGGTTTATGGATTAAGAGCTGTGAAGAAAAATGGAAAGTGTAGGATCAGTTTCAATGTTTCTTTCCAAACTGCCAAAAAAAAAAAAAAGTCCCTCGTAGATACCTTGACAGTCATTTAAAAAAAAAGCTATGGCTGTTGATTCCTTTAGGCTCACTGCCAGAGCTGGTAGTGCACCTCTTAAGTCCTGTGCTAAATCCCATGGATTCACACTGACCCAGGGTGAGACACCTGCAGGATACGTGATACTGTATATTTCATCCCGTTCTCGGGGGTCAGGTGAATCCCTATCACTACGCATTAGCTCCTGAGAAGCCTTTATCATCGGCTGACAATGTATTGTGACTCCTCCACGCAAATAGTCTTGTCTTTGCAAGCATTTACAAAAAAAAAAAAAAAACTCATAGACAGGGCAAGGCATATTGTTTTCTGACATTTGTGGCATGACTTGCTCTGTCCCTCTTGCATTGCATGTGAGGTCCTGTTGTGTTTGTACCAGCGTGTGAACTGCAAAATTCTGCAAGATGTCAAGTTGTTGTAGAAAGAAACAAACAAGGCCCAGTTTGTGTATGGTACTTGGCAATCAAAGTGATTCTGGTGTCTTGTTAGTACTCTAGTTCCAAAAAATAGAAAACGCAAACATTAACTCAGTTAGCTTAACATCATCCATGCAAGCCTTGGTACTTGTTTCTCCTTTATCTCTCTGAAAAACATGGTTCAGACACCATTCTTTGTCTTTCACATACCACACATTCAATTACTGTACCCCACACCTAAGCCCACAACAACACCATACAAAAGGTGTTAACTATCTGTTGTCATACGGTTTTCCTCACTAAGCGCCACACTTAGAGCCACGCTGTCTATTGCCATTGTCTTGAATGTAAAATGGAGGAAAGATGGTGTGGACGAGGACGTCTCCAGATTGAGCAAACACTGGATCACTCAGAAGCAGTTAAGCACCAGTGAAAACACATTGATGACAGATTGCCTGCACATTTCATTCAAAACAAAGGCGATATCTCAGTAACGTTCAGCTTGCTTGTCCTTGCAGTGGTAACCATAGGGTGATGTATGAGTCAGTGCAAATTCAAGATTTGAATTATGTATTTATTTGATAAGGGATGTGTAGATACATAATACATTAGGTTAATGAGATTTGAAATTGGCTTTAACACAAAGTAATAATGATATCAAACCAGGATGAGCCTTTTCTCTGTTTAATCTTTCCATCATGCTACATAGCGATCCTGTTGCGGTGCAGTTCAGGCAGTAGTGATGAGAAGAGCGTGGCTGCCTTTGTTGTTCTGACTTCATTGTGTTCTTCTCTACGGTGAAACTCTGGGAGTAGGAGAGCTGAACCCTATCCTTCAGTCTATGAATAGCAGAGCTGGACGGGGTGCGAGGGCAACAATAGTGCAGGGCTTGGGTGTTCCCTGCTTCAGACACTCTGAGAGGCCAACCTTTGGATCATCCCAAGTCCCTCATCAAATATTAACCTTCCCGGGCCGTCGCTCAGGCCTGGACGGGCCAGCCCTTTTCACAGCTGGTGGGTTGCTGCCATTGGATAGGCTGACATACAAAGGGAGTCTGACGGAAGATCTGTGATACCTTACGTCTTATGTCAGGGGATGTGGCTGCATCTGTAAACATAACATATGAACAGTAGTCTTGTACATAATTCAGAAGGCGTATGGTGTGCTAATGGGGCCACTGTAGAAAGTCACACTTGTTGCAAAATGTTAGCTGTTAACTTTTGTTGTTATACTGTGGCTCCATCCCCAAAAGAATTATTTGGAAAAATCCAGTTTTGTTCTTTTCTTGTGTTGGGATAGTTAAAGCGGCAGTAGACAACTTTTTTGCTTTAATTTATCATTATGAAGTAAATGTTGATTGCACGGTGTAATGGCTACAGAATAATGAAACCATAGGCATTTAGATTGGATCCTTATAAGCCTTGCTTCCACTATGCAATTCTGCCACTAAGTAGGATCTCATGGGAAATTAAAGGCTCGATTTACAACACAGCGGAAGTGCGTCAACCATTCCACAACCAAAACAGGAAGAGGATAGCACTTTTGTTTTCCCCGGTAGCTATTGGTAGCTATCCCCAGTAGCGTAAATGGCAGATGGTGGAACAACTGTAGTGACAGTGGAAACTCTATCTGGCAAGAGAAAAAGAACCCCGTTGACAGAGGAGGGAAAGAAGGCAAAGAGGGAGAGTGATAGAAATAGAGCTAAAACAAGAGTGAACCTCAGACGGGCATTCACTCGATGGAGTGAGCTCCGGAGTGGTATCGAACTCTGTTTCCCTGTTGAGATCTGTTTCCCCCTAGCCAGACGAAAGCGTTTGCATGGAAACAGGTTACCTATCAGTTATGATTAGGTTAAGCTAAGGGTTAGGTTGAAGTTAGATTAAGGTTAGGGTTAGGCTGAGGTTAAGTTAAGGTTAATCAAGCATCCTGGTGTTGTATCAAACTCTGGCTAGGGGAAAACAGATCTCGACAGGTAAACAGAGTTTGATACAACAATCAGGACTTGATGTTTCCAAACCGACATTCGGTTGGCATTCTTTCTACTGGATCAGTAAGTAACACAAGCTACCTATTTATTAATACTACTGGATGTTTTGCTCTGTCTTTATCATAGCACTTAGATCAGGGTTTCTAGTTCAAATTAGGATTCTTATGGTTGTTTCTTGCTTTGGACAGTAGCCAGGCTGCTAATAAATGGAAACCCTGGGGGGGGGGGGGGTTGAAAAGTTGTCTACAGATGCTTTAGATACCAAGATGGATGGGAGATACGAGAGCTCATATTAAAATCTACTAATATGGTTCCACTGCAAAGTTTAATGAATTGGGTTTTTTTTTCCAGTGCTGAATGAATGAAGAACTTCTTTTCCACTGTGGGTGAGCTCAGGTGTACATAAATGGGATTTTGGAGAAAAAAAGGCCAGTCGTAAATTTGTCAAATACTAGTTATCATGATGGATCTATTGGAATACAATAATCAACCATCAACGTAGAAGTTTAAAATAATGGTTTTCAACCAACAACCAGTTTACAATAACTATAAACCAGTGTCTGTACACCAGAGCAAAACAAACACAGCCATTCTGAGCTGTTTTTCATGCCTCTCCTACTCATGTTGAAATTTGTCTCAGGGCATAATCAGACTCCTTGAGCTGGCCGAGAGTCACATTCCTCCCAGCGGAGGTTTATTTCCCTCTGAGAGCTCTCTTGGGAATTTGCTCGGAAGAGAGGAAGGATGAGGACAAATACAAGGGGATGGATATTGAGCCGCCAGGCAATACCCACACCTTCAACGCTCCCTCATTGTGCCAGTTTTCGGATTAGTCACCAGATACCGCAGATATTAATGACTCCTGTTAAAATACATATTACATGTCATCGAATCCCCTGTCACATGGTTTAATTTCCAAACACCAGCACATAATGGTGGGAAAAATAATTGCACCACCTGTCAAAATTGCTGTTAGTCCTGTCAAATGAACAAAAGAGGAAGAAGATAATTTTTTGTAGGGTCCATCATGGTGATAGTGTTTCAGCTGACATTCTCCCCCACGATACACCTGAGACAGGTGACTTTTGCATTGAGAGGATTATCTGTTATGGGGTATGGAGAGGTTCCTATTGTTCAAAGCCAGGAATATGAATAAGCAAAGACTTGGCTGCTCTGATGGGGGAATACATTGGCGCTGGGCTGACAAGAAGACAACATAAGCTTGCCAAAGTGCATGAATTAGTAAATGAGTGCAGAAATACTTTGGGAGGTACCCTCCAACTTTTCCTGAGAGACTCCTTATATGGAATATGGACGATGGACTTAGGAAATATTATCGTCATTCAGTTTATGAATAAGTGATTGGGTTTCCAAATTTGACTCAATAATTCAGAAGATAATTGGCCCAGCTTAATTGGTTGTGGAGCATAAAAGATTCAAGGTGCCTCTTAAGTGCAGCACATCACACCCCACTTATAATGATGACAGATGGCTGTTTGTTGGGTAGGGTGTCAGATGGGAAGCTTTGTCATATTCACACTTACCCCTTGTTAGGGGGACAGATCAGGTTTTTCCTCCCAGAGCGCCACACAGTTTCTCTTTTTTCACGAGACAACGATGGCTGCAATGAATTATTAAGACACTGTACTGATGCTGATGAAGTGGCGACCATGGGTCCTCAGTCGCTATCTTTTTGTTTGTGTGTCCAGCTTAGTGGACTTGTTACAGAAAATGTCTCGCGTTTCCCCTGAGGAAGCGGGAAGGTTTCTAAGGTGCAATTCTGGATTTTTTTAGGGCTTTTTTCTGCGTTAACTGTATGTTTCAGTGATCAATTGCATGAAGAAAATATTTCTATTTTTAAGATTAGGATCAATCTTAAGCTTATTTTATTAAGAAATGACCAAAGAAAACAGGTTTCAGCTGTGTAAAATATTTTGAGGCTTTCTCAGAAACTCTCCCTTTGGCCTTCTATTGTAGCTCACTCCCATTGAGCAGAACTGCTGGAGCAACCAGGGTTAATGGGCTTTCTATTGCAGGCATAGAGTCACTTCACGCTGCACACACAAGCAGCTCTTGTGGTAAATATTTTAACCTATGCAATAATAATCCTGTCTGGCTTGGATCTCAATGGACAACATCAGTACTTCAGTATTTTACCCAAAGACAAACATCAAATTAAGTTCATTGCAAATATGTTTATTTTTCCCTTTTCTTTTTGCCCTCCGAATTGCTGAAACTCTCCTGAAAAACATCCACCAGCCTATTTTTATTCATTAGCACTACATTAATAAAGGGGTTAATTACGTGAATGTGACCCGACTCAATTTTCAGTAGAAAAAACATCATTATTTCAACTTTGCCTTTTTTTTTCTTTTCTTTTTTTTGTGGGGGGGGGGAGACGGAGAGAGAGAGGGTTAAAGGAGAGAGAGCGAGAGAGAGAGAGAGAGAGAGAGTGGGAGGGGGAGAGAGAGAGAGATTCATCACTAATGACATTATTAGTCTTTTAAAACACTAAACTTTTCAGAGAGAGCTGGCTGAATTTGGGTTAAGAATCACATGTGAAAACTGGACATTGTACAAGTTAGCGGGGCATGTGGCGTACACACACCTAATGTCTTTGTGTGTTCAGCTTTTTGTACATTTCCCGTCTTTAATGGGCCTAATAATTTAAACACACTTAAGGAGGCTCATTAGCAGTGTGTAAAGACTTGAGGGGGGGAAACACCTGTTCATTCACTTAATGAACTCCGAAAACACCTCACTTTATTTAAGGGCAAAAAAATAAACCGAGACACAGCCATGACAACATGCTGGTTTCAAGACATATACACCTTTAACTGGTGCTCTGATACTGAAAGTTAACTGACGGCATTTCGTGATTTTGCTGATTTACCTATAGAGACGGGTTTCAGGGGTCGTAAATCAAGAGGTCCCCTCTGCGGCTCTCCGCTGTGAAAATAACGAGGAGCTTCCACAGTCGCAGGTTCTGCATTAGGAATAAAGCAAACATGCAAGAGGATCACTTTGGAGCGTGTTGCTGTGTGTGTGTGTGTGTGTGTGAGAGAGAGAGAGAGAGGGGGGGGGTATGAAAGAGAAAGGGAAAATGCAAACTTGTCCCAAGTCTTGGAAAAGGGCGAGTTTGTTTGCACATGCGCGCTTGGAGCGGCGCAATGGTGAACTACAAACGTGTGTTTTTCACCTGGCGACCCGCGGCTCCGCTCTGTCATCCATGATCGATGGGGTGACCTCGGGAAGGACTTGGCCCGTGCAGTCTAACCCTTTGGCATCACCGCCACCACCCTTTTGCTCTCACCTCCCCGCGTTGGAAACCCAAGACTGCAGGGGCACAAAGGGCCGTGTAAGGCATCTCACCTCCTCCCCTCACAGTACAGTAATTAACCTACGTCTCACCTCCCTGTCCGGCAGCATCCCCGCAACAGCCTGGCAATCACCAGACACTTCACACAGCAGCCTGCACACGGGAATCCAACCCCGCCCTCCTTCCCTCCGTGCTCTTGTGTCGCTCTCCTCCGCGGCACGTCCCTTTCCAAAATTACGTGGGCCAGCTCGCGGCTAACCCGCGCACAGGCAATGTCATCGCACTGTGTAATGGCCCGATGTCTCGATTAAAACGCCGTGATAGATCACCGTGAATTAGAAGCCGCCTGTAAGTGCTTTCATATGTCTGGGATGGCGAAGAGAAAAGAGTCTTGATGCACAACTGAAAGTGGCCGCGCTCTCTCCAGACGTAGGCCGCTTTCAAAGTGGGAAAACATTAAAGAGTTATTAAGTTTTGGTGGACTTTCAATGCGGGTCAAGAAAATGGAACTGGACTAAACAGCCAAAGAAAGCATGAGTCCTTCGTTGGCTCGTGTCGTGACAAAAGCAGCCCTTAAATCAGACGCGAACAACTCGGCCTTGTTCGCCACACAGCTTGTCCACAAACTCCAAATCTACTCCATGGGTTTGGGAGACGGGTGAACCTTGAGGGGCAGGACCGGCACTTTTATTTCCATCAAAAATTTCCTCTTCTCTTCTGATGACCTCAGACGCCCAGAGAAGGGCTGGTTTTGATTAATGGCGCTGTGGTTCTGTAGGTGAGACCTGCAGGGTTTGTGAGGCTGTGATGGATACTCTGAAAAAGTGAAATCACGCGATCCAGGTTTTCCACACTGCCCACATTGTGTTGGACAGAGAAAGGAATGCTAACGTCACCTCGCATTATGTCAATGGTTTTGTGCGGCTCAATATGTGGCCGCTACATTTTCCAACGCACCGCTCTTGCTATTCTCAATGTGAGGGGGTCAGGGTGCTGTGAGAGAACATTGTCGATCACTACTAGCAAGACGTGCAAAACACTGTCCGAACACATCTCTTCAGAATATCTGAAGAAGCATCGGTATATTCAACCATTTAAGGTCATTTCAGAGTGCTGTGCTTTTATTCAAGTCCATCACGTTGCTTTAAGTGTTGTTTTTTTCCTTAAAGCTAAGTCAAGTGTCCCATGCCTGCAAGCATCTGCCCTGCTTAAGTGTCCTTCGGCAAGACATCGAATGGGGGGGGGGGCATTGTTCTGCGGTTTACCTGAGCACTGGTAATGAACGCATGCTGCACACATCAAACACTCAACATTTTATATTTGTAACCGAGATAAACCTGACAGATTGTTTCATTACCCAGCACTTATAGTATTAGTCATTGGTTGTGTATGTAATCTGGATTTCCTGGGTTTAGTATTCAGAGTGTTATTTGAGGCATAGTGTGTAATACAGTTCTGTATCGGTCGCTGCTCCACCCCCTCTGCCGGTCTGAGGAGGGCTGCAGACTACCACATGCTTCCTCCGATACATGTGGAGCCAGCCGCCAGCCGCTTCTTTTCACCTGACAGTGAGGAGTTTCACCAGGGGGACGTAGCGCGTGGGAAGATCACGCTATTCCTACCAGATCCCCCTCCCACCTGAACAGGCACCCCGACCGACCAGAGGAGGCGCTAGTGCAGCGACCAGGACACATACCCACATCCGGCTTCCCACCCGCAGACACGGCCAATTGTGTCTGTAGGGACGCCCGACCTAAGCCGGAGGTAACACGGGGATTCGAACTGACGATCCCCGGGTTGGTAGACAAAGAAATAGACAGCTACACCACCCGGACGCCCCCTTTCATTTCTTTATTCTGTATGGGTTAAACTACAGAATACAAAAAAAATGTCACCGTATATGAATTGGTTACTGTATTGTAGCGAATTCAGGGGGGCAATCCGGAGCACCGCCACAGCCGGGGCGCGAGCCCGTATCTTTCGCTCCACAGGCGACAACGATAACCACTCGACTAAAGGGTCCGACCTGTTAGTCAAGGGCTAAGCGAGCCTATTCATCCGTGATCGTCACGTTGCCCCCTTCCTTAGGGATTCCCGTCCGCCACAGCCAGGACGCGAACCTGGGGCTCCCGCATCGCAGGCGACAACGATAATCACTCGACTAGAGGGTGCGACCCATTAGCTAAGGCCTAAGCGAGCCTATTCATCCGCGACCGTTACAGTATTATGTGTGCGTCAAAGCGGAGCATGATTGCGTATAATTGTCAGAGCTGTTGACATCTTAATTTCCTCAGCGCTGAAAATACAATTCTTCCTTATCTTGCTGATCATAATGCTTCAGATAAATATGAAGTTTCTGTGCCGGTCTAAACAAAACATTCCCCTTAACAGCTGTTGGCAGGATCCGTGTCCCTCACCTCCTGCTGTCAGGGATACAGACGTAGACAGACTGCACATCTTCAACACGTTCTCCGAGTTTAAGAGGCGGTCCTCGGAGACAGTTTGACGCCTGAAGCTGTCACTCGCCGATATCGGTAAACAGACTTGTCCAACATGTCGCCCTCGTGTCGAATTTTTATGGGCTTCACCATGCACGAGTCATTTTGAAAGTTGCATCCTGTCACCTTTGACACGTGATACGATTAGAGTAGCCAATCAGCACGCAGACGGGGCATCCCTATCGGCATGCCCCGCCTGGATCTGAGGGTTCATTTTGGGTTATGACCATTTTTTTTCTCTCTCTCTCTGTAAGCATGAAAAACTAATCCCGGGACTAAACTTTTCCAACCTCAAGAGTAACTGTTGCCGAGTGTTTCAGAATACAGTCACACTTTCTGGTGTCTAAAAGCCACCGCAGTATCTCCTAAGTAGCCTTTTGAAAAGCCACAAAGCGTCATCTTTGGATGAACGCTATTTTCAGTGGGTTATAATGAATGGCACTTAAAAAACTCAAAGGCCCTCGTATCGGGTTTTGGATCCCGAGTATTTGTGGGGAACAATGAGGGAGGAATCACAAAGAAAAGGAGACAGAGACGGGCAGCTTTGAGTAATGACTATGTAATCTGCCTCTCTCCGGATGTTTTCACCGCACGTATTAACTCTTTTATGTGTATTTAGCTTCCATCTGATGGGCTAAGTGCTGACACCCAACCCCGGTCCCGCCCAGCGACCGTCTCTTTGTTGAGACATGGCAAAGGCTGGATTCAAGGTGCTGAGAAGTGGATAAGTGCCCAGGTGTATCTGTCATTTTTATATGATGATATCATTGTGGTTTTATCTGGTAGAGGAGATCTTTTATCAAGTGCACAATCCACACAGGCCTGTAGAGTAATGAGAGCCCTCAGCTACAGTGAAGAAAAGGCCACGTTCATTAATCACAGGCCCCCAAGAGACACAATGTCCTCAAGAGCCACATGCACACACAGACAAACACACACACACACACACACACACAGCATGTCTCTCTATACTAGTGGGGACCCTTCATTGACTACATTAATTCCCTAGCCCTTAACCCTAACCTTAACCATCATAACTACATCCATTATCCAAACCGCTTATCCTGCTCTCAGGGTGCCTAACCTTAACCCTTTACCCTAACTTTAACCTAATCCTAATCTAACTTTAACCCTAAAACCAAGTCCTAACCTGAAAATAGACATTTTTCCTCATGGGGACCCATAAAATGTCCCCACAATGTAGGTGGTTTCAGGTCTTTCTATTGTAATGGGGATCAAATGTTCCCATTAGGATAGAAAAACCTGGTACACACACACACACACACACACACACACACACACACACACACACACACACACACACACACACACACACACACACACCATGTCTCTCTATTCTTGTGGGGACCCCTCATTGACAACATTCATTCCCTAGGCCTTAACCCTAACCATCATAACTACGTGGCTAACCTTAACCCTTACCCTAACCTTAACCTAATCCTAATTCTAACCCCAACTCTAAACCCAAGTCCTAACCCTGAAATAGACCCTTTTCCTCATGGGGACCCATAAAATGTCCCCAGGGTAGGTGGTTTCAGGTCTTTCTATTCTAATGGGGACCAAATGTCTCCATTAGGATAGAAAGACCTGGTACACACACACACACACACACACACACACACACACACACACACACACACACACACACACACACACACACACACACACACACACACACACGCACACACGCAGAAAAACACAAATGATATATTAGTTCAAAGAAAAGCAGATCCCATCTGTACAGTTTTACCTGTTTTCATATATATGCTATAATCCCACTATGTTTGAATGCCATACATGTAAAGGGGCCTTTGCTTTGTTAATTCTTTCTCATTGTTGCCCTCAATACATTGGATCCAAACTCTGATACAGGAGCTGCCCTGTCTTTTAGGTGCTATTCATTACAACCCACTGAAAACTGCATTCATCCATACCCTCTGAAGAGAGGGAGCCTTTTAGCTCTCTGTCGCCCGTGCCTCTTTTTGGAATCTGTGCTTTTACTGGCATGTCTTCTCAGCAGACCAACTGACTATAAATATGACCCTTCTGATTGCCCACATCCTTGCCCTTAAAATAAATCATGCGCTTCTCAGCTGGAGCACAAACCCGGCACCTCCGAGGACAGTCCAGTCTGTCTAAACAAGCCAAATATCAACGGTCTGCAACCGAGACGGGCAGAGTCCCGTGTGCGCAGTCTCCCGACAGACACTGCAGTGCACACGCGCGCGCGCGCGCGCACACACACACACACACACACACACACACACAGACAACAGACAAGGGCAATCCTCTGAAGTAGGTCGGGCTCTTGGCAGTGGACTCGGTGCCAGTTATGTCAGAGCGTGGGCCCTGTCTTGCCTTGCCTGTCACTCCCCTTCCTGTCGGCCAGCCCAGTGTGCCGCAGTGGAGAATGGGAGCCAGTGTGGGGACCTGGGAGCCGGGGACTGGAGCCCATCAGAGGGGTTGACTCAGTCCTCCCTGCTCCCTCAACGCTGTGGGTCTGGCACTCTGCACAGGTGGAAAACGGAAGAGGGTGAGTGGGTAATAATCGGTCGGGTGTTGGCCCCGCTCTGCCCACGAGAAGAAAGGAGAAAAGAAAAGAAGAAAGAAAAAAAACTGGCCTCAACCATAGGGCTCTTAATGACTTGTCGTGTGTGGTTTTTAAGACTGTCATCACAGGGTCTCGCCAATGAGAAATGCAGACGGAGAGGGAAGAATAGGAAAGAGGGAATAAAAGGGAGCGGAGAAAAACTTATGCCCTCTGAATTTCGTGGAAATATGGGTCTAAAGTGCAGTGTTAGAGGGACAGCACTTTGGAGCCAAGAAATGTTTTGATTTCATGTGGGCTACAAAATAGTTGTCTTAAAGGAAAACTCCAGTATTTTTCAACCTTAGCCCTGTTTTCCTATTGTCAGGAGTCAAACCGAGTGACGGTTTGCAGAATCTTTTGAACGGTTTCAATATTGAGCAGGCTCGGGTCAGTCGACTGCTGCACAACAACAAGCTGGGTTGTGATCCTTCACAACAGCGTTCGCCAAATAATATCATCTAAATAAGCTCTTCTTTGGCACTGACAGGCTCCGAATGTTCTAAGAGGAGTCGAAGCAGCCTTGGCCACAATTTTTTTCATTGCATTATATAGCTATCAATCCATTTCTACCCCTGAGCACAAGTCAATTTTACTTCTATAGCCCAATATCACAAATTACAAATTTGCACAAGAGCACAGGCCTCGCTATGTAATCCTGCGGGGAGGGAGTTACTGCGAAAGGACAAAAGTGGAAGCACGAGAGTTGGAGGAAGACCGCAAAAAAGGAAATGCAGAAAAGGTCTTTCATTGCGCTGACTGACGGTACTGGGGTTGACTTTTTATAATGGAAAGTTTATTTCTGAAACTTCTCAAATCATTTTGATCCTGCTAAGTGCTAGAAATGAGCTCCTTACGTGGACATCATTTGGTGCGCGCTATTGCACTAAAGGATGACATTGCAGTTTGGTGCAGAGCTGTCAGCTGAGGCGAGCTTGCTCAGTACTAAATCAGTTTAAAAGATTCTGCTACCCATCACTCGGTTTGACTCCTAACGATAAGAGAATTTAGGTTAAAAAAAGATCAGCTTTTTTTTTATACAGGCCCTCGTGTGGCATAGTGTTAAACAGAAAACATCACAATTTTCAACATTTAAACACACCACTTCTAGCAGTCCTTTGTCCATCCATCCATTGTCCAAACTGCTTATCCTGCTCTCAGGGTGGCGGGGATGCTGGAGCCTATCCCAGCAGTCATTGGGTGGCAGGCGGGGAGACACCCTGGGCAGGCCGCTAGGCCATCACACAGGGCCGACATACATACACACACGCACACACACACACACACACTCACACACACACACACACAATACCTAGGGGCAATTTAGTATGGCCGATTTACCTGACACCTGACCTACATGTCTTTGAACTGTGGGAGGAAACCGGAGCACCCGGAGGAAACCCACGCAGACACGGGGAGAACATGCAAACTCCACACAGAGGACGACCCGGGACGAACCCCAAGGTTGGACTACCCCGGGGCTCGAACCCAGAACCTTCTTGCTGTGAGGCGACCGCGCCACCCAGCAGTCCTTCGTGCGTCTTTGAAATGCCGCTGAAATTGCGTCCACTGGTGACGTCACTGTCAGATAATCCATGAACGTGAAAATGTATTTCCTAGTTTGCCGATAGGCAGCACTGTGTAAGAAAATGCGATTTTCTGATACAGCCGTATGCAGCTCTGATATCCAAATTTTCCTATACAATGCATCCATCCATCCATTATCCAAACCGGCCTATCGGAAACCCAGGAAGCAAGTTTTCACATTCGTGGATCGTCCGCCAGTGACGTCATCAGGGGGGACGCAATTTCAGCGGCATCCCAGAGACACACAAAGGACTGCTCAGTACTATGGCTGCTAATGGAGCGTTATCCCTACAACACATCGGCAGAGAAACAAAATTGACAGTCGTGATTGTTTCCCTTTATATACATCATGCTTTTTGTCTATTTGCACTTTCGGTCTCATTGGTGTTTGCACAGAAGCGGTGAATAAGCAAACACAAAACCACCCAAGTTAAAAAATCATTCACAAGGAGACTATTGAGGAAACAGGCAGACAAATTCATTTTGACACAAATCCCCCTCGACATCTATATGCAGTCTGTCAAAGCCTTACCCTTCCCGAGCGTTATTCATGCAATAATATTCTCTCCTCGCATTTTAAGGGGAATGTTGGTGTTGTGAGTGTATAAGCTGGAATCAGGCTGGAGTTGTTTGCTTTACAAAAACACCTGTCTAAACAGCAGCAAAGCCAAGGGCAAGTCTCGCCTGTCAGTGTCGGTGACAGCTCTGGACAAAAAAAAAAAAAGGGAGAGAGAAAAATCTGCGGAGACGACCTCAAAGACATCCACTCAAGCGAAACCATGCACGTGTGCTGGAATGACGCCAGCTGTGTGGCTCTGCAACACGACATCTAGAGACGTTTAACAACACCTTGACGACGGTAAAATACATTTACGGTATTTCCCGTAAAGATACCGATCGCCCCGTTTTGTCGCTGTGGCTGAGCCGCACTTAATCCTTCTTAACGGGGGGCAGTGACACTGACACAGTAGAAAGCTTAAACTCAAAACCAAACGTCTTAGTTTTCGTTTGTTTGATTTTTTTTGGGGGGGGGGGGGCAACAAAAGGTTGAACTATTTAAGTGATTAATAACAGCTTACAACCATTTACATATAAAGGCATTTGTATCATCTGTCGAGAGTGGATTTAGGGCCCGTTTCAGTGAAGATTTAGAGAACAAAAGCCAGGTGCCTCATTAGCTTTTGGAGACTTATCTTAGTCTGTATAGCAGGGGATCTGTGGGGCGGTCAAGTTTCAGTTCTTATATTTCAACACATGGATCCTTAATCTGCCATGCCCTCATCGGCTATAGGCCCGCTTCATCAACCTCCACTCGCCGAGCACCTCGAGGGCCTGCTCCACTATTTTTTATGCCGTCCGGGGGTGAAATATGGCAATGAAACCTAGGCCTGTGCAGATTATGCTTTTCACTTAGGACAAAGCCATAGCTAACACAAGCTGAGTAATGAGGGTTGTGTGCACATTGAAAGATCTGGTGTTTTTGGTAAGCCAATATACTCAAAACTTAAATTGGCTCTTGCAGTTCTAATGCAATGAAATTATCTAATAACAGTGAATTACTGTTCAACATCAGCTGCACATGTCCTAAAATGGGTTCTGAAGTAACAAAGGCACAAGTTTTTCCCCAAAGTAGCATTTTTATTTACAAACACCAATCTCTGCCACTGAACAAAGTCCACTAGATACCCATTTTAAAATTTACATTCTTACTGTAGATTTTGCATTTCATTTACATGACATGGGTGTACACTGAGCCTTTTGTGACCAATGAGAGGAGCTCTTGACATCCCATTGAAACAGAGTAGCTTAGAAATTAAGATCTTTCACGAAACAATGTGGATGGCATTTACTGTACAATTACATACTTTACACATAAGGCGGACACCAACCATGCCACCATTTGTGGCGTAGTTTGTGGTGCTTTGTTGCACTACAGTATTGACATCATCAGTACATCAGTGATCAAAACAATAGTTTGACAAATTCTGTTTAACCTAATGAAACTATATCATTACCCTTCAGATACACAAAGGAGAATATAGGCTATTATTCGCCCTATTTGGTCAAAATTAAGATCCTCTGAAGCACCTAACGTGCCATAGCTGTTCTTCAGTGCAAAGCTGTATTTAGTTACTGACAGTTGAATAAGGCTATATTAATATAACCCACTGTACATTTCAGCTGCTCAACCTCTCTTTATCTCACATTTGTCTATCATAATAAATTCTAAGATTGCGCTGGCATGGTCCCCTGCCATGAAACTTCGCCTCGAATTGCACATAAATTGAAAACATACACCTAAAACATTGTATTGAACGCAGACAAAATGCAAGGTAGAATCTGGAGAAACGTGATGCCAATCAAAACACTTTAATTAATGTAAATATAGCCCCAGAATATAGAGCAACATCTTTATAAGTGTCATAATGTTGGGTTTAAATTGAAATGGCCAAATCTTTAAGTTGCTGAAAAAAAGTCTATGTAAATTAGCACAACTCAGTTTATATCACAGCACTGCTAGAGCAAGCCGCTAATTAGGAAATGAAAAATAGAAATACATTTCTGTCAGATTCTGTAACACCTATTCCCCTCTTAGAAAACTAGGGAGCATCATAGATATGGAAGCCATCAGCAGATTGTGTATCTATTAGGCTAAAGCTATGAGAGGGTCCCTTAGATTCACAACTTTGCATTTTTAAGCCTCATACACTCCCCCACCCTTAAATCCCACCCCCCGTTTCCAGGACCGGTGACCTTGACAGGGGAGAGCAGCGACACCTTTACTAATATACTATGGCATCTTAAAACAATGAACAGAAGATATCCTAACAATGCAATCAGAAGAAAATATGAATATAAAAATATTTAACCACAGTGACTGATCTGTCTTCTTTCTGCAAGAGAAACTAGCTTAATAACAATACACAATCAAATGGTCACTTACAGAGATGGAGGAGGAGGGTGGTGGTAAATAACCGGACAAATTTCCCCTTATGCCATCGATCATGATGCATAACAACAACATAATGACAGCTGTGTGTAAACTCGAAGAAAATGAGGTTCCATTTCATGTCGATATGCAACCCAAGTAATCCTTCATGCTTAATATGTATAACTATAGACCTGAGCCTAGAAAACTGGACCTTCTGATATTCAGTCTGATCTATTCCTCGCCCTTTTAACTTAAATACAGATACAGAGAACACATTAGGGTCTTTATACCTTTCAGTATTTGGCCCAGGGACCCATCAAACCATCTAATAATAAAGAATACTGACTGAAGTTTAACTGAACTGAGTTCAGTGTGTGTGTGTGTGTGTGTGTGTGTGTGTGTGTGTGTGTGTGTGTGTGTGTGTGTGTGTGTGTGTGTGTGTGTGTGTGTGTGTGTGTGTGTGTGTGTGTGTGTGTGTGTGTGTGTCCTCCAGGGACAAGGGATGTGACAAGGTGAAATGGTGGGGTCACTGCACCACACACATTGAGCTGCGTGGGGGGTTGACTGTTCTGGCTGCAAGGTCCTGACTGTAGTTCACAATGTCTGCCTTCACCACACGCTGGAAACACAGACAAACACAGGGAGAATTAAAAGGCTGCCACAGCAAGAACAAATGGCCAAGTCTACATATGGTTTGTTACTACTGGTAAGTACTAAAATTACTCTGTAGTTATCCTTCATCAGACTGTGCTGCTTTTTCACTATCTCAGGGCCAAGAATAGGGCGGCTGCAAACTTTATCAAGATCAACATTTTAAGGTCTTTTATAATGTCAGTTAGAGTTCACTACAGGACCAATTTCCTAAATGCAAAGAATGTGAAATTTAAAATCATAGCTGTATCAGCATACGGGCCAGTGTGACTGGTTTGTTTTTCTCACCCAAATGACATACTGAGAGACAGCAATGTTTTAAAGACCTCTAAAACTAGATTTAAGTCTTGAAATGCTATTCTATACAGCATTCAAGACTAGCTTGGACATAAAATAAAGATATCAAAATGTGACTTTTTTTTTACTTTTTTAGGACTGGAAGATACCGTACCAGTGTGTGGCCCATGGGCCAAATGCAGTCCTCTAAAAAATCTTCAGCCTTCCTGTTTGTTCAAGAGTGAGAGTATATTCTAAAAATCAAAATAACTTGCTTTAATGCCTTTTAACACAAATTTTGGTCAAATAAGATCAAGAAAGTGAGTATCTACTTGTCATTTCACCCCTGCCTTAAAGCCAATCATGAGTAAGATGGAAGTCAAACTGGGGTCACTTCTGATACCACTTGGAAGAGACTGCCATCAAGTTTTCATTGAACTGCACTCAAACTGCCCGCTGAAATAGTTTGGATTCCTTTGACAGTTTAACATACAGCTTAAATGTTGAGTTATGTTGCTGGCCTCATCTCTGTGGTTAAACTACTACAGCAGAAGCCTGCTACGGTTCTATTTTACTCTAAGACAAGCCACAATCACTACAATTACCATGACAGTACCCGTCTACTGTGACTACTTTTAAAGTAGTTTACAAAACTAATGTTTATGCACAAGACTAACAGATACACTATAAGACCAAAAATATGTGGACACCCCTTGTAATGAGTGAATTTGGCGATTTCAGCCACATCCATTGCTGGTAGATGATAAAATCAAGCATACAGCCAAGCAGCCGCTATAGACAAACATTGAGAGTAAATGGGTCCTAATGAGGAGCTCAGTGGAAGTTGAACATGGCACTGCTATAGGATGCCACCTTTTCAGCAAGTCAATTGGTCGAATTTCTGCTCTGCTAGACCTGCCTTGGTCAACTTTAAGTGCTGCTATTGTGAATTGAAACATCTCGGAGCAACAACAGCTCAGCTGTGAAGCAGTAGAACACACAAGCTCACAGAATGGGATTGCAGAGTGCTTAAGTGTGTAAAAATAGTCTGTCCTCGGTCACAATATTCATTACCGAGTTACAAACTGCCTGTGGAAGCAACAATGTCCACACAAGAACTGTTTGTCTGGAGCTTCATGAAATGGGTTTCCATGGCCGAGCAGCCGCACACAAGCCTAAGATCACCATGCACAATGCCAAGCGTTGGCTGGAGTGGTGTAAAGCACACCACTATTGGACTCTGAAGCAGTGGGAACACGTTCTCTGGAGTGATGAATCACTCTTCTCTGTCTGGCAGTCTCATGGAACGCCAACTGCGAGGCAGGCCTTCTCGCCCAGCATCAGTGCCCGATCTCACTAAGGTTCTTGTGGCTAAATGGCAATGGATGCCCACAGCCATGTTTCAAAATCCCATGGAAAGCCTTCCCAGAAGAGTGGAAGCTGTTATAGCAGTAAAGGGGGGGGGGGCAACTCCATATTAATGCCTATGGTTTTTGAATGTGACGTTCAACAAGCACATATGGATGTCATGTTCGGGTGTCCACATACTTTTGGCATGTAGAGTAGAGTCAAATATATCTCTATGTATGCAGACATACTTCAACTATTGAACAGAACATATTTTGCTTTGCTGAGTGGCCTCTTGTCTAACTGGGCCTTCATCCTGTGGGTAGTTCACCAGCTCAGCTTTCACAATCTTCTGAGCACAGGCCCCCCAATCAGACCAGCCAAGAGATGGAGGGGTAGGAAATTTTGAAAGAAAAAGATTGAGTAAAGACAGATCGAGAGGTAGAAGGACAAAGACAGAGGTATGAGGGGCAGAAATAAGGTAAAGGAGATCAAGGCAACACAGGGTTAGGAGAAATGACAGGACAGGAAGGGGAGAGGGTCAGAGAGTGAAAGAAATAAAATAGAAATGTGAGACACAAACTGACAAAAAATAATCACAGCATGAGATGTATATGGTTTAACGGTCTGGTGAATTGTTACAAGACAAATATGGCTTGATGTCATCTTGCACAGCTAGTGTAGACCAGGCAAGCCATCCTCAGCAGCATGATTTTTACACGAACGAGTTAAAACCAAATCTGAACTCATGCGTTAACAGATCAAATCTTCTCAAAGGAGGGTTAGGATCATCCTTCCTGTAAAGTCATTAGAATTGAGGCTATCCAGCAGACCAATGGTGGCTGACCCTGGTCTCCATCTCTAATACATTAAGTTTATGTCTTTTTATGAGACATAAAAATGCATCTTGCTGCCAACACATCATTTTTCTCCAGTTTTCAGAGATATATCTAAGTATTACAAATAGTTTCCATTATCTAAGATACGACTACCGTAGTTATGATCCAAATTCATTACAGAGTGTATTTTTTGAGTAGAACGAAGATGCACTTAAGATGACTGCCTGACTGTAATGTCTGCTATACTGTAGCCAGCTAAACAAACAAATGGGCTATAAAAAAAAGCCTCTCGTTGATTTTTGATAGTGTGCAGGCTTCCTACCGCTGACTAGCATATTTTCTGAAATGACTTCATGATGGACTCCAGAATAGTCCGAAGATCCTATTAAATTGAGAGTCGTAGTCTCTTGACTGGGAAACCAGCACGGAGCAGACCACATGGTGGAGACCCGGGCCTTGGTTGGTTGTCTGATTAATGAGCTGCCGAAGCCTGGTGTCGGAGTCGGTGAGTGATCAGCGGCCCCCGCTATCTGATCTGCCAGACACAGGACCATGATGGAGAGGGCTCCCAGGCAGATATGATCTCGTTAAGGGTTGCGACCCTCATGTTCAGCCCTCTAAACCTGACAACTGATAATGAGGCATCACTGGCCCCCCAACTAGACCCGGAGCCATGACCCGCTCAAATCCTCATCTCAACATCCACAAAACTAAGACATTATGTCATGCCTTAACATCACAAGCAATACAGAAACCTCCTCCCTCAAATCTGGAAAGAAAAATGAGATGTGGGAAGATGTTTAGGTGATTCCACAGGGAAAGGTTGGTAGAATACCACTAGCGAAATTATCTTTTTTACTTGGTTATACATCTCAATTGAAAACCAATGACCAAAAAATAAATAAAAAATAAACCAATAAACCAAAACAAAAAAGTGCTTTACTTTGCAATTTAGACACTTTCATCAGCTTCACTGCCTTTCTTCCATGTACTGCTTTGAGCTGCGGAAGACATTTTTCTCTGGGCAACCACAGTGAAATTAAAATAAACTTAGCACAAAAAGTAAGGAAATTTGTGTTTGGTAGATTATTTCTTTGTTGTAACAATGCTTCTTGGCAATAAATCTTATATCAGGCACCTGATTGTCAGCACCTGGGTTACCAGAAGCTCAAAACAAGAGTCAATAGCAACAGCAAAATAAGCTGTTTGGCATTGGCAGAGAAGATTTGGCAAATTTTTCATGGGCGCAACCCACATACTCAGCTACTCCGCTACTCATCCCATAAATGCATGTTCCTTACAAATGTGGCACCATTTAAAAGGGAAATAAACAGGCTTTCCAACAGTATAAGATTTATTACCAAGAAGCATTGTTACAACAAAGAAATAATCTAACAAACACAAATTTCCTTACTTTTTGTGCCAAGTATACATCCTGTGAACGTTATAATGTTCTTTCCCTGGAAATGTACTAGAATATCTGTATTGTATGTGTATTATTAATTACAATTAATTCAATGAAAATTGTGTTGAGCTTCTCTCTTTTCCTGTCAACTGGTCTTGACCCTTCTCCTTGACTGGCAGCCATGCATCCAGCAAGCCACTCACCCTGCGTGATTGGTCTGGATTAAGGCACTTGGCTTTATTGAGGAAGCCATCAAGGGAGGTGACAAAGAGGAAAGGGGATGAACGCATTCATTAGTGGATAGCAGCAGGATTGGTGATGGGAGTAGGGCTTGAGAATGTGTCTAGTCCTTGCCCGACGTCTCTCCCTTCTCTGGGGGTTCTGACCTCTCCATGGACCCTGGACTCATCAGCCGGTGCCCAGCCAGCTTGGCTCCAAGCGGTCATATCAGGCCTAGGATTAATGCTTCTGTGGGAGGTGACCCTGTAAATCCCACAGCTGCCACCACTGGGTAACGTGGCCTGGTTGGTGAGCAGAGACTCCCAGTTCAGCTTAAGACAGCGGGAGATAAGCCCAATAAATCAGAGGGCCGAGCCTAACCTTCTCACCCTTAAAACGCCCTACCTTTGGCCTCAGGCTTCACGCACTAACGTGGTCAATGTGGGTCTACTTACAGATGGGGAGTGTCAGTGGCAGGTAGACCATCGCAGGAGTCAGACATAACAAGCCGGTGTTTACACAACAAAAGGTCCTTTATAGCATGTGGTGACCTCTGCTGACCACAGCTAACACACTCCCTTTGACCCCCCCTAGGTTTAGGGCTTCACGTTGTGAATTACGTTTGGAGCAGAGCCTCAAGAGCAGATGGATATTCATTATTTCCTTTTCAGCATTTTATAAAGTCAGTTACAATTTTAGGCAGACAGGGATCCCTAAATACTGTTTATTACTTTTCAGAGCAACTAGTAGAAGGGGAAAAATGGCCAGCCAATGTACTTATTATCAACATTTGTTTTGCAGTTACAGTTAATTTTTAAGAGCAGTTACAAGCAAAGAGGACTTAAAAAGCTGTGATAGGGCTTGAGAGAACCGGCACGTCAGACTCTGAAATTTGAGAAAACAAGCTTGATACCCTTATGGCTCACCTGGGACTGTTCTATCTCCGCCTTGTTGAGCTTCACACCCAGAATCTCAGCAGCCAGCCTTTGGAAACAAAGGAACACCTGAGGCCAGTAAGAGGAAAGAGGACGAAAATGGACAGAGCAGAGACAGGGGACCATAAGGTCAGATTTTTTTTTATCAAAGTCACTTTTTACTTAGCTCCCCTTGCAAACTCAAAATGCTATTGGACAATTTTACATACAGTGTGTCACTTGTGGAGTCAACATTTTATGATGACTACTGATGTAACTCATCCCAGTCAGGTGATACTAACCGAGTCGCCCGTCTTGGCTGATACGAACTGACTGATGAGGCTGTTCTCTTGGCAGAAGCGCTGGTGTTTGTCAACTTTCACCGTCCTCATATGCTCCAGGTCGACTGTGGATGAAACGCAGTGTGACACATCAGAAAAAAATGTACGTGGATGGGACAGGACTCACATGGGGTTATTCAGGGCGCAGGCAGGGGTTAACAGGCACATTTCTAGATCTAAACAAAAAAAGATAACAGTTTACGCCTGAGTTAAGATGGACAGGGTCTGTCTAGTGTACAACTTGTCAAAAGTATAACATGAAGCCTGTGGAATAAACTTCATTCCACTGTTAGGTGTCCGTCATGTTTAGCTTCTGTGCTCATTGATTAAGTGCTACTGTTACTCTTCTAAGGAGGTCATCCATGGGATTTGGGGGTGAAAATTATCAATTCAATGGCCTCAGGCCTCCATTCCACACTAACATACAGGATTTGTGTAACATTCTATCACATAAACTGATGCCACAGCTGCACCCTGAAGCCACACACCTTTACCTCTACTTGACCCGAGATAGACAAACAAACTCAGCTGGGGAAAGATTTTTAATGCACAATACACAGATGACCCGAAGACTTCAGGCTACTCTCCGTAACTGAGCCTTGCCAGGGTAAGCAAATTGAGTTATTGAAGCATACTGAGGCAGGCCTTTAAGCTGAATACATGGGCCCAAGAACCAGGTCTGTCACCGCCACGTTGATTTACTGCAAGCGCACAATGACGGCCTCTCCTATTCTTGCCTTTGTGGCCACCTCGCTTGCGCATTTGACTCCTGTGTGGTGACACCGGCCGCATTTACTCCTTTCCTTCGCCAGTATGGGGTCATCCTGGGGTCAGCAGAGGGGGGGGGGTCACCTAAGGGGTCTCGCTACTGAAAAGCAATAGCTTCCCTCTTTATTTCTAGCTTTGTGCGGCAAGGCAGCCACGCCCAGTATCTAGTGTGTGCACATCTATGGGAGCTGGAAGAGGTCGAGCTACTGTACGGTGTTTCGTTTCTTTTGCGCCTCCCACACACCCCACCCACCCCCACCGAGTTTTCCCCTTTGTGTGAGGCTTCATTCAAACTGTCAGGGCTCTAACCAGTTCTCATGCCCCTTGGTGGGTGAGTGTGTGTATGTGTGTGGGGCAGGGAGTGAAGGGGAGAGAGAGGCAGAAAGTGAGAGAAATGCGGTGCAAGGGAGCAATGTAAACACCTCTGTATTCCAGTTCTAATATCTTAGCAAGCCATATGAACCAAAAATGCAAAAGACCACACAAGGGAGACAAAAAAAGAAAACAACAACAGATTTGGTGACATTCTTGAGGCCAAAAAAGAACATTACCATCACCGTAAGTGACTTGTAAACACAAACCTTTCTGGTCAAGGGCGGACACTTTTACGTCCAGAGCAGACCATCACGTCTCGGCCCATACGTAAACATAGCTGTCTCATAGGCGTCAGCAGGTTATTAATTCCAGTCATTAAGAGCCGAGGTACCCTGCATGCTACTAGAAGTAAACAGTGCTAATCCTTTGGATCCTGCACACTTGGGAGGGGTTATCAATCATGTGTCACAGTCAGATTAGCCAACATTAACACGCCGCCTCGGGAGCGGAGGAAGAGTGGCAGGTTTCACCAAGTAAAAACCCATGATGTGGGCGAGCGAGTAAGGTTTCTCTGCCCTGCCATAACAAACATGTAAGCAAAAGTTGATCCTCTCCACGGGTACGTGCGTCAAGGTGCAAGGGGAGCTCTATAAAACTAGGCTGCGGAGGAAGTGCAATGCAAAAAAAAAAAAAAAGAAAGAAAGAAAAAACAAATGATCAAGTGTTGAGGGATCTGAGGCAGCCTAAATATTCTGTTTAGAAAAATCGATTACTGATTCCAAAAGTTGCTTAAAATAGCAGCCCGCTAAGCATGTATAGTAAATCATAAATACAAATCACAGAACCATAAATAGAAGCGAAACATTCAAAACGTTCTTGGACGGAAAAACTATTAAAGTTTTTTTTTATAAACAAAATAAAATCTCGCCCTAAACTCTGATGCAATAGATTTTAGCAACATGTGGCATCTGTCTGTGTAAACTAAATACAAGAGTTAATCCCACAGTTTTAGCGTTTTGCTACATTTTTCTCCCTAATGTACCCATTTCTACTTATCAGGTCGAAACCATCTTCCTCCGATGACCTGGTTTCCCTCCATTTCTGTCAAACTGTACATCAGCTTAACTACCCCTAGGAAGTGACTGCAAACACGAAATAAACTGTTTAGGCCTACGAGCGCATAGAGATAGCGGAGAGGCTCATCACTCGTCAAGACCGATGGCCCTCCGTCACTCCGGTCAGCCACAAGTGTTTAGTTAAAAGGTCTGCCTGTCGCTGTGGTGAATTTCAAGACAACAGCTGGAGATTGATATCTGTTGGATAAATCACACTTTTACCATAGGGAGCCAGTTAATTTGTTATGGTGTTGACTTGTTAAGCAAAACAATGAACCCGCACAAAAAAAAAAACTTAACAGAAATGTGCAGAATATCTCTATTTTGAGAAAACAATAGGTGCCGTCTGTTGGGATGTCAATGTAATAACACGGTGAAAGGAAACATCTCAGTGGATATTCGGATTACCCCCGCCCAACTCTTTCCTGGGAAAATAGGTGGTTATAAGCTGACTGAATCACCGTCTTTTTTTCTTTTCTTTTTTTTTTTACTTTCTTGTTTGTCATTTTTTATTTAAATCAACCACTGCCAGCTCTTATTTGTTAAAATATGTCATGTTACCCTCCCTGACATTGGAACAAATTACAATATTTAAATTCAAATGACTGACAAAACTTTTGGGTAGACTGCTCAGAGGGCAGTGAAGTTTCCTGTGCAACAGCTAAACATATTATCTGCTAGGCACAGACTTTACTGTTCATCTGCAGATGTTCTTAAGGAGCAACAGTGGTCTCAATTCTCTACACGGGGCAACACCGTCCTGCGCTATGCAATTTTTAAAACAACACACTGATAACACAGGGACCTGGTTACTGTTCCACTGAGCCGACCACTGAGGACCAACAGTTTATTGAGCGAGCAGCAGCCAGAAAAATAAGCTTGACATAACACAGTTAATTGCAGACGGCCTCATTTAAACTAAATAGCAGTTGGTGCATTTGGGAGTGCACATTGAGCTGAGTGTGTATGGTTTGCGTTTTTCTGTGTGTGATCGTGTGTGAGTTGTAGGAATGGTGGTGACGGCTATGGTGTGTGTATGTGTGTATGTGTGTGTGTGAGTGGGTGGGTGGAGGTCTAGGACTAGGGGCTCTAAGGGGTCGTGCTCCTCCAGTGAAAGTTACAGGCTTTAGCCTAATCAACCCCAAGGGAGAAACTATCACTTCTAACATTACCTCAGCCTATCCTTTATAGACCCCGTTAGTAGGGTTCCCTCCCTTCCATCGACAACCAAGAACTGTTTCAGGCGCCATGAAGGAAAAGATTCTCAATGCAACTCCAAGCGTCCTCCATGTCTACACAAACTGTTCACCCTGAACTGTATCTTTTATTTGTATTTCCATAGAGGATTTCACTCAATTACCTACAGAATTACCATTATTAAGCTGCGACTTTTTTTTATCTATTTATACGGAGAAAGGCAACTTAATGTACATGTTTTGCCTTTTCTTTTTTTTTACAGCCATGCTTCACATTCCCACAGTTACAAACACTGATGTGTGGAGCTGCCCAGTAGAACAACAGTCTATCCCTCTACTATTGGACAGCGATTAGGTCCACTGTGAGGTTGGGGTGGGCTGGGGTTGTAATGCTCAAGGGCACCTCAATAGTACCTTTTGGAGCAGAGGAGAGAGCTGGCCATTCCCGTTGCCCATCTACATTATCCCAACCTGTTCTGAGGTTTCAACCAACCTTTCAGTTTCAAGCCCAGCCTTTTCTAACTTTCAGGTTATACCTAGTGCTTGCCCTCTGACAGTGAATAGCAGACAGGGTCTCTAATGTAGGGAAGGTTATGCAGTTTTGAAATTTAACCATACAAATGTAAGCTTCGCATCTTCACTGTCATTTCATTAAACTGAAAAAATCCACCTTGGAGATGTCAGAAAAGGCCACACAGTGTTCAGCCCACAATATTTATACTTTACGTTTTCTTACTACTTAGCCAATGCTTTTATACAAAGCAACTTACAAAAATTGTTTGTAATCAGCAGGCACATCAGTGTGTCAACATACAGGCATCTTTAGAATACTGAACAGTGAACATATCATAGCCAAGACTGCAGTTTCATGTCAAGTGCAATTATTGTAGGTACACATGGGATGCATCATCAATAGTGGCACAATTAACAGGGGATTCAAAAGGAGCTAGACAATATCACAATCTAGATCATAGTCAGAGCCATGCTAAGAAATATTTAGTATTAAAACAGTGTCCATGCATGCATACAACTCAGCTCCATCTCACACACACAAACACCACTCTGACCTCTTTCTTTTTGCATGTCAGAACTTTTATATATGTCCATGCGTAAGCACACTACTGGATTCACATTACATATCGATATTTTTTCCAGTTGTGACAGAAAAAACAACAACACACACACACACACACACACACATATCTCTTCACAAGCACTGAGAATGTAATCTCGACCAACCACAGGCAACAAGACACTACATAGCCTTTAAAACTGTGTGTATATTTTTATTTAAAAAAAAAAACTTAAAACGCAACACGTTTGTGTTTGCCCATGTTGTAAGGATCTGCACTGAATATCTGGTAGCTGAAAATGTTCCAGTTCTTCCACATCCTGCACACCGACCAGACATGTCACCCATTGAGCATGCTTCGGATGTTCTGGACCGGCCCATACAACAGTGTGTACCAGTTCCCGCCATCCATCCATCCATTATCCAAACCGCTTATCCTGCTCTCAGGGCCGCGGGGATGCTGAAGCCTATCCCAGCAGTCATTGGGCGGCAGGTGGGGAGACACCCTGGACAGGCTGCCAGGCCATCACAGGTAGCACGCACACACGCACGCACGCACACACGCCTGGGGACAATTTAGTACAGCCGATTCACCTGACCTACATGTCTTTGGACTGTGGGAGGAAACCGCAGCACCCGGGGGAAACACATTCAGATACGGGGGAGAACATGCAAACTCCACACAGAGAATAACCTGGGATGACCCCCAAGGTTGGACTACCCCGGGGCTCGAACCCATGATCTTTATGCTGTGAGGTGACTGGGCTAACCACTGCGCCACCCCAGTTCCTGCCAATATCAAACAAGTTGGCACAGCAATTGAGGAGTGGGACGACATTCTACAAGCCACAATAAACAACTTGATCAACTCTGTGAAGGAGATGTTTTGCACTGTATGAGGCAAAAGGTGGTCACACCAGATACTGACTCGTTATTCTGTATCATGACCCCACCTTGTGTTTAGGGGTGTATCTCTGACCAACCAAGGTATATTTGTAGCTGAAATGATGTTAAATTGATAGAGAAGTGCCTAATAAATCAATTTCAGCTGATGTGTTTACATTTATGAACTTCAGTTTCATAAAATGTTTGAAATAACCTGAGTCTTGCATGCAAGTTTTTGCTGTGTATAGTTGGGGCACATTTTAATGATGGAGGGAGTTTTAAAGAGATTGAATCTGTTGTTAATGTTTTTCCTGATTTTCCGCCAAATTTGAGAACTAAACCAGGTTAATTGCCCCTGACATTTTATTTAATCTTCAACCATCAAGAACCACAGATGAAGACACATTTACAGCCTCACAAAAATCAATGAATGCATGTAACATGAATCAATCTAACTGTGAAGTTTGATCAATTTAGACACTGAATGAAGTTTTAAAGCTTGAAGTGGCCCAATAAAAGGACATTACTGTGTGCATTAATGTAACATTGAAACGATTCAGGTCCAACTGGTTTCCATAATATGGAAACAGCTCATTAAAGCTGGGGGGTTGAAACAGGCAGGTTTTTGCTTCTTTGGGCCTTGCATCTGGCCTTGCATTTGGTCTCCCTGGCAAATCATACACAGGCAACATAAAAGCAAACAACAACTGCTAACCAACTTCGATAAGGGCTAAAGCCTAGCTCCTAGTTTAATTTTGTCCTTGGTCAGGAATTACCATATACATTAGAGAATAAGCTATTTGTTTATTGTGTTATCAAGACTCATAGGACACTGTGCAGTCATTCAGGAGTCATGAAGTAAGCAGGGAATGGAAACCCTACTCTAGTACATTTTTATTAGACTTTAACAGTGAAGGTATTGTTTACAGTACGCAATGTTTATTTTCAGGGGACTAGAACAGCTAAATTTAATGCAAAAGCTTTCTTGTGAAGAAAAATAATTCATGAATACGTTTGCCCCTAGCAGAGCCAATAATGACGTCAATATTAATTTCAAGTCGCTCATTTGTATGATTTATCAGCAATCTTCAGCAAATCATGAAGACTAATAATCGCAGAAAAGGTCTGGCTCCATTGCAACACTATCGTCTGTGGTAACAGAAATTATGTCCGTATTAAAGTTTTGGGGCGGCTACATAACAACATTACTTTTTCTTTTTGTTTTGAAGACTTCGAGTGCTTACAGGCCGACATGAAGTGCTGCAGCTCGGTGTTTTGGAGGTGAGTGGTGAGCGGGGCCTGTGCAGGACTCCTCAGGGGCATCCTGACAGAGACAGAGTGCTCTTTGTGCTCCGGTGCCCCTGCCCCGGTGGCCTGAAGCGGGCTGGGACCGTCAGGGGACTAGCTTTCCACTAGGTCAGAAGTGTTCTGTCGACAGCTCATTGATCACAGCTCATCTTGTCACCTGACCGTTCTTTGTAAAAATGCACGTGCAGACAAATGCACAACCGTGCTCACAGGCAGACACTCATGCTCCCTCGCACACTTGCACTCACACACTTTAAAACATAATCAGATACTCCACAGCTGCCTGTAAAGCAACATTGAGCATGGTCTTCCTCCCCGGCGAGCCAATGTAAAACAGCGAGCGTCCAGCAGTAGCACCGCTGGCTGTGGAGGGAGACTGTCAGTGCCACAGTTAAACATGGGGCTGCGGGCCTCGCCAGCTGGGTTAACAGGCTCCCAGGACTCATGAAAAGTGAACAAAAGGCCCAGTTCTGAGCCGACCGCACAAGACGCTGCCCGGGGTTTCACTGGCCGTGTCCTCCGAGCTCTCCTGTCGCTGTTAAACTAAGTGGACTTTTATGGGCGAGCAGTAATACACGCCACCGTGGGCCGGCAGCTTAACTACCAGCCATAATAATCACACGGGAGCGCAGGGGAGCCTTCGTAATTAGACGTGTCACATCGCTTTGACTCGGTTCATAATTACAATGTCTTCCTGAGAGCCATCGATGCCTTGAGGCCGGCCTGAATACTGCCATAGCAGTCAACTGTGACCTGGAAAGTACATATTCAAGATGTTTCACCAGTGGCCGCCTGCCTAAGCACCATCCCAAATGAAATCCCACACCAGGCACAGGGTGAAAGATAGTGATGTAATGTTTCACAAAAAAAAACCAAAAAAAAACTGCGGATTTTGATACAAACACTAGGGGGAGATGACCCCCCCCCCACAGTTTCTTATGCATCGTTCATATGGGATTATAAAATAGTGCGGATCCAGATCAATCGAGCTTTAATCCGGCCCCTAGTTGGCAAGGCCCCTTCCAGGAATTCCTCCATATCAATGTTGTGGAGCAAGCAGAGGAATACAACACAGCCTGAGTGTGATGAGGGTTCCAGGCTGCAGTCAGGTCAGGTGGCTAAGCTGTGCTGTGCAATTCAAATGGCCCATGACTTACCACACAAGAAGGCATCCGAAGACTGATCATCTACTGCATGTGCAACAATATTTGCTTTATGGATGGCTAAAATGAATGAGGACTTTCCATGTTTCTACAGGCACCACAGTCAAGAGAGAGGGGGACAAGGACTAGACCTAGGTCAAACAGTAGTTACATTTAAATGGTTAGTGTTTAGTTTGTATCAGTTTAGTGAGTATCAGATTGGTGAGGTTTGCCACATCAGGCACAATTTAGATGTTACCAAAGAAGTCGTCAATCACAGAAAAGTTGAGCAAGCTTTCATATACTTTCCTGGGATTGGCACTCGCTGTGCTATCTCATGTGGCAAACCACACCCATTTGCTACATTAAGGCTAAAACAAACAATATGACATATTTGCAAATGACTCAAAACTGAATTGGGCAACTATATTTTTCCATCGATGTCTAGCTTATCAGTCACAGTCTAGCACAGCTGTAACTCATCTGTCATCCCTTCACAGACTCAGCGTAACCCGAACCGCTCCTTGCCATCCTCCACGGACCCACAGAAAGACAGCACGATACAGTTGAAGGGGTTCCTCAAAGAAGTGGGAGCACATATCCATTCTGACACTCGTTTCCCCATTATAAAATGTGAAAAGAAGCAAGAAACACTGGATTCGCTGTATACTGTAAACATTCCAAATCTTTACCCAACCGTGCGCCATGCCTTACTGGCCCTATATACTGTGTGTAAAAATTTTTACGGCATCTAACCTGTGGTCGCCCTACCCACACAGTGCAACACAGACACTGCTGACGTGTGCATCCCATCTATCTGGGGAGGGGTGGTAGTGGTGGGGATGGTGCCGGGGAATGAGTACTGGGCTTTTGTCCCACCACATGTCTATTGTGGCTAAACCTTTCCCTTGGGGGCAATTAGGACCTTTTAGTTTGTTGTAAGAGGACCTAAGTACGAGCGGGCTGAGCCAGGAAAAACATTTTTGGGCTAAACCAAAAACAGAAGCGCATTGAGCTCCTCCGCGCTCCTGGACTTCTGAGCATCTCTCTATTAAGAAATGTGCAGGCCTACACTGAACAGACAGGAACTGTGGCAGCTTTACAGGGGCTGGGTTGGGGGTGGGGGTAAGCTGGAAGTAGGGAGAAAGCTTCAACTCCGCCCTTGGCCTTGCCAGGAGGGCAAACAACTTGAGACCCGCAATGTTGGTGGCAAGAGCCTGCTTCCACAGCACCAAGAGTTAGGAAAGATCCACGTTGCGTTTAAATGTTTCTCAAGCCAGAAATGACGGGTGAGAGAAGTGCAAGAGGCAACGAGCAGTATGTGGTGAGATCTGCCGTAGCATGCAGAAGGCAAACAAGCGCATGTTGTCTAACACAACAGGGACACAGAGCCAATGAAAAGACATTACTGTAAGTAAAGGCAGGGACAGCAGAAAGTGTTAACCCAAACATGTGAGAGATAAGCAGCAAGAGTAGGTCTGAGTGTGCAAGTGAAAAGAGCCAGTGTTTGCACCGGGATGAAAATGAATATGCGAGTGTGTTTGAGAGATGGAGCGAGATAGAGAGAGGCAGGGGATGAGAGAAAGGGAAAAAGAAACAGCGAGAGCAAGCGAACGAGAATAGACGGTGGACAGAGAGTGTACAAGCTCTCCCTGCGCAAGGAGTTTTTATCTCCTGGCAGAGGAGGAATGTTTCCCATGGCAGGCAGAAGTGGATCGGCAGAGGTGAAAAGCATCAGAACCTCCGCGTAAAAAGCCATGAGTGATGAGGAGAGGTTAAGAGAACTGAACCCATTTAAGTCACCCAAATAAGGGCTGTGGGAGACCATGATGGATGCTTCGGAGTTCCTGAGGGAGACAGAGCTAGCAAGCAGGAGGGAGACGGGTGTGGAGTGAGTGAAGGTCCTGTGATCCCTCTTAATAAAACCAAAATAGGTCCGATATGCTGCAGAATGAGAAAACGGCACACAGCCACAATAGCTATGAAAAGATTTACGCTCTAATAAAAAGAATATTCTATTTAACCAGTAATGATAATTCTAATATTTACAAGCATTGAGATCTGAGAGCGGGAAAAAAACTCCAGTAGGCCAATAAAAGAAAAAAGTGATGCACAATGTCTGCACAAAGGTTGCAAAATGGGTAGACTTTTTCTGTGACTTGAGCCAAATCTGTGGTCCATGAAACAAACATTCAAGAAATAGGTCAAATGCACTGTTGTTAAGCAGAGAACAACAGAATTTATCCTTTAAATCCCCTTTTAAAAACACACAGCACTTGTATTGGCTGCTAAGAAGAACGAAACATTCAAGTGTTTCGGGGGTGGGTGGGTGGGGGTCAACTGCACACCGAGCCAACATTTCTCTTGAGAGGATACTGTGTACCACACGGTGTTACACTGGGCTGCGCTGTAATAAACAGTTATAGTATGTTTAGACAGACCAAGAGCTTAGCATTCTTCCATTACCCATGTGTTCCCAGAAAAACCCACCCTCCGTGAGCGCACTGCTCTCTACCCAAGTGCGCAAGTGTTCGCATGCTTGTTTCTGTGTGTGAGTGTGTTTGTATGTGCACTCTTGCAATTGTATACACACACATGTGCGCCTTCAATAAAATATTTCATTGGCTTCCTCTCCGAATTGTTACAAGTGGTGCCATTATTTAAAGGGAGACCCTGGGCAGCATGTGCTGGGCAAGGGGCTTGTGCAGCGCACAGGGGCTTAACAAGCACACTTAACCTCAGTCGGCCATGGTTAGCTGAAGAAAGGGAAGGTTGTTCCCTACCCCTGACACGGCACAGGAGGGCAGTCTGGCCAGGGTAAGCAGAGGAGGGGACAGCATTGTTAATGAACCAGTTGGGTCCATATGCTCAATTACTGTACAGCGGATAGTGAGGAGTGTGTTCACATTAGTAGGAATCATGCGAGGGGAACTTCTGGATATCCCAGTTTGACTGTACTCTGCAGCAGACATAAATTAAGACCAATAGGTTTGCATTTGATTGTGGCCAGTCTTTCGGTGTTTGAAGTGCAATACTTTCATTTGTGTGGATTAGTATTTTATGTTGCAACCAGTACTTTAGGAGGGCATTGCAGTGCCCAGGCCACCTACAACCTCTTCTTGCCCCATGACCTTCTGAGCACACTGAGGGGGGATGTGCAAAGAGTGAACAAATAATAACCGTTAGTGAAAACAACACTGAAAATCATGAGTGGTCAAGAGAAGGAAATCTCCCCAGGGACGAGCCCTCACACAGACATAAATCTGTACTGAGCAGATAAGTGTTTTTGTAAGCTCTTAGTTATGCCTTTAGCTCTATTTTAGTTTCACTTGCAAACACGGCCAAAGCGTTGCCTCGTTTAGTCCAACTTCATGGGAACCTTTTAAAAAGAAAACCTCAACACTGCCCACCCCCTCCAAGAATGCTGTGTATTCTAAGGCTTAACTCATTGTAAATGGGTGCTTGGCACCCTATTTGATTTTTTTTTTATAGATGTAAGTGCTGTGATACAGAAAATCGTTAAAGGTGCCTTAACACAAGACTGACAAAGGGAGGATGGAGGGAAAGAAGTAAAAGCTGAAAAAGAATCGTGTGTCGGTAAATCCCATTCGATTGCGAGACTAAGTCTCACTTCATGCCCCCTGATGGAAAAAAAAAAAAAAGAGTCCGTGAGAGGGTTCAGGGATTCATAAAGTCTTGCACGGTAATTGATTGCTCCTGGTAGGGCAATCTGTGTGGGATTCTGTTTTTCTTTTTTTTCAGCCTTTTGGAGCAGAGAACACTAACTCAGACGATTCTCAGCAACACAGCCGTCGGTGGGGGGGGGGGGGGGGGTTGCGGACGGTGGGGGCTGACAGCGGGATGTTTATTACTTAACTATTACAGTACACACACTCATCCACACACCCAGGACACTAGCCTAAATACGGAGGCGCCCACCGTTAAAGCCAGCGCATTAGGAGATGCGGCGGACATGAGGGCGAGAGAATCCCGCTCTCGACAGGCGAATTAAGCCATGACCTATGTATCCCATGCCGGGTAACATTAGCGGGAGCTTCCTGTGTGTAGGCACCACTCTGCCGACCGTCCATCACTGGCACAAGGGAGACAGCCGTTTCACACACACACACACACTTTTCATAATACCATGTCAGCGGGCGCGACTCCACATCTATCAAGGGGCTGTTTAGAAACAGTCGTCATTATTAGTCTCTCTCTTTTTTCTTTTTCTTTTTTTCCTTAGAGATGGGCAAATGGGTGGAGCAGAGAAAAGATGAGGGAGTTGTCTGGTTATCTTCCCATTCCTCTCCTTTCCTTACCCAACGAATCAGGACAGGGACAGGGGCAGGCAGGGGGTAATGACCAGGGAGGCGGGTTCAGGCAAGTTGGGTAGAGGTAGGAGTTGGAGGCGGGGGGGGCACAGATAAGCAGTGCCCTGGGCCCGCTAGCTCAGGGATCTTAAATCACCATCATCACCGCCTCCAAGGCGCACACAAACATCTGCGTTCCCACTGCAGAGGAGACCTTTCTCCATTTTTTATTAATTAAAAGCGGGGCAATTACCTTGAGCCCTGACCTGCATGTCTGATCCCACCAAACACACACTCCTCCACACACAAGCACAGTCACATATGAATTGAAATAAATACATCAATGTCGAGTCATAAAAAAGGAAAATAAACCCAAATAATCTCAACATAATCAGTATATGTAAAAAGAAACCACAAAAATTTACATTAAATCAAGTCTCATTCAATATATGATATATAAAAATGTTGATGGCAAAAATAATATAAGCAATAGCCAAGTAAGAGTTTATGGTGTTCATAAAAGGGTTTATGAAAGGTTTAAAAAAAAAAGAAGATACAAATTGTTGTCGTGCTGCTCCCCTTCAAGTCTCTATGTGCTTTCATGAACTGATGAGAGACAAACCTTTGTGTGTATGTGTAAGTGTCTGCGTTAGTATGTTTTGTGCAAAATACTCACTCTTGTTCCCTACCAATGAGACAACAGGCTGGATGTCAGACTCCTCGTTGGCCTTCTTGACCATGCTGAACCAGTCCTCCAGGTTCTCATAGCTCTGGTGGTTGGTGATGTCATACACCAGGAGAACCCCCTGCATCGGATAAGGATGGAGAAGCCATGTCAAATACACTGTTCACCATCTGACTCGCGTTCAAGTGGCAAACATTCACCTCCATCTACATAGGAATATTTACACCTACGCTATGAAGATTTTTTCACTCTGTTTAAAAACAGGAGTTAAAAAATATAACGCGTGAGCAAGCAGCAGGTGGCACTGCTTCTCTTCTTGGTTATATAAGGGGCACAAACACATACACACACATTCAACATCATTATGATCTATGTCACTCTTTGCAAATTCACGACGAAGCACTTTAACATGCATCTAGTGGTCTAGCATAGCCTACATGCAAGGAGTTCACAGCTTTGTCCTCAGAGTAAACTCTATGTGTGCATGTGTGTGTGTGTGTGTGTGTGTGTATTAGGATGGGTTATCTACATTCTAGGCTGATGAATAAGGGACTGCTGGATAGACACTGCTCTCCTCCTCCCTATGTAATCCTTAACATTGTCAGGATTAAGGAAGCATTCACGCGACAGAGTGAGAACCGTGTCTGCTGAAAGCACCCAGACTAGAAAGAATTGGTTTTGTGTACACATGAATTAATCAAGGAGTAAACATAAGATACAAGAGCCAAACGCACAAATCCAGCCGAATTATCAGACAGGACAGGAAACAGCTATCGCCGATGCAATTTTTTCCCCATTTCGAAAGGACTGATCTTGAATGCAAGTTAAGCTCAAGTTCTCCACTTTGATTTCCTGATGAAACAGGATTGTTTTTATGCTGGAGGGATGTCTGTTCTTTCCTGTTTAGGGGATACACAGTGTCACAACACACAAGGATGGTGACGACAGCTCGCGTCTCTGACAATTACGCCCCGTCTCTCCAAACGGCCATGATTGATTACAGACCTTGGTGTGCTGAGCAATGGCTGAGATAGTTCCACAATGTGCTGGTGAGAAACTCCCTCAGCAAACTGTTGTACTGTGGCATTGATGTACGACATTTCACTGTCGTACAGCCAAGGAGGAGGTACTGCAGACATCACTGATGTGTATGTAATTACACATGCTATGCACATATACAACCAGAGCGGGAAAATGTTCTTTTTTCTCTCCTTTTTGTAAATTGCTAAATTATCCTGCCACTTTCACTATTTTATGATCCAGCTAGCTCTTTGGAACAGAATAAAACCAGCAAATGACAGTTTATTACCTACAATGGTGCTTGGCAGAGTAGCCAAACCAGACACACCCGAACTTTACCTGTACACAGCCAGTGGCTGATAATTATTTCCCATTCACCTAAGAGGCAGCGTTGTACCATTTAATTTATTTCTGCAACAGATAAAGGACTGTGGTTCCCAACCAACCGGCTCTTTGGCCACCGTTCCAAACAAGCGCAGCTTTGAGAACCTCTGGAAGTGAGCGGTATCGGTAGCCTGTAGCAACATCTGTGGATGTTGCCCAGTGTTCACATGTACAAACAAACTCCTATCCACACAAATTGCAGTGTTTGCACAGAGCTCAGGCTGTAATTTTAATTAGTGCGTTGTTCATTTTTCCGCAGGGAATTAAATGAACGAGAGGTGAGGTTACTCGAGCATGCCGAATTATGAACGCTTGTTAGGTTGTAGTTGTTATGAACAACACAAGGGCAAAATGCAGAAAGATTTGCAAAAAGAAAAGACATGTAGATATTTCAAAGCTCTCTTTGATTTGTGGGCTCCACCGTAATTTCAAATGATAGTTTATTATCATATGGCCCCAGAGGAAAGGAGTGGCAGGTTCTGAATGGAGCTCCTCCGACTCTAATGATAGGCCACACCACATTCACCAATACAGACCTATTTAAATGGAAACCCATTCAGACAACAGGCATGTGCCAAGATTTTCACCATTATGACAAGCTCCTGCAGCAGATGGTTTACACATTAGCAAATATCCTGCCCTTCCTGACGCTGATGGAGACAGAGACAGATGCGAGGCATTTTTAAAAAGTTTTTTTGGCAACAGCATTCCACTCTGTTTAGGCTGTCTTTTTGTTCAATGGCACTCACCCAAATAACTTCAACACAATGGAGACAATTTCCACTGAATAGAGTAAGTTCTTATTTGCTTCTCTCTCTGGTGCTGGAAGAAGAAATATCTGAATTTGCAAGCTGTGTAGAAGCCGCAGCAAGGACCAGAGTCTATGTGCTTCGTATGTTGGTGTGACTATCGCAACAAAAAGTGGCAATGGAGGATGGTGCGAGTGTGTGGGTGCACGCATGCTTCTTTTAACCTTACATGAGCTCCGTATACGTATTTATCCAGCATTTTCCCTCCTAAAGTTTGACCTCCAATGTCCCACACCTGCAGAGTCACGTTCAAATTGCCTATGAAGAAGAAGAAAAAAAAAAAAGGAAAGAGTTAAACAGGCCAATCTCTCCAGTGAACAATATTATTAAAAAAGGATTGCACTGATTGAAATATATAAAGAGATAATGATCCTCTGTCATAAGCAGTGTTTTTGTGCATGATGATAACCTACAGTACAGTAAGAAATATTGAAATAAAAAAAATAAAAAATCCCAAAAAGAGACCAAAACCTAATATTGCTGCAATTTGTGAGGGTTTTCCATTTCGGAAGTTTTTTGTCCTCCTTAAACATTTAGCCATTTGTTTAAACAAAGCTCGTAATGCAAGGGGGGGGGCACGAGTGAGCCATAACCAATGCCCACATTTTGGGTAAGGGATTTCCATAATATGAGCTGGCATTGTTCGCATACATATTGGAAACAATAAATCAGAAATTAATCTTTCATGCTAACCGCTCTCGCCTGGCAGGTCACCCACACCTCACATCCAAGAATATCCAAGCCCACAGAATGAGGGGATGAATAGGTATGCTTACCCTCTAATTTAAACATTCTCAATACCCTGGCAGAAAAAAAAGCACTTATTAGCCTGGGAAGAGCTGTTTGCATTGTGTCGTCTACTGCCAAGTTGAGGAAAGCGAGGAGAATTATGTGCTGTTAAGGAAAATGGCAATAATTAAACACAAAATAAGAGGAAAAGAAGAGTCTTGTCCTCATTTCTGTGGAAAGAGAAAGTGAGTGAAAGAGAGAAAAAGACATGCACAAAAACCCAAATCCAAATAAATATTTTCTTCCTCTGGAAAATGAAAGGGGTGGTTGAGGGGGGAAAAAAAGGGGAGAAGAAGAGGAGGACTGGGCCTGAGGCGGGGGGTGGGGGATGGGGGGTAGCAGACAGTGAGGAGTTTATGCTGGTGGCGATGAGGGCCCTGTGCTGAGCTGGAAAGGCGATCGGGAGCAGAGCGTGCATTCACTGTGGACACAACTGGACGAGTCATGTCTCTCTTTTAAGAAAGGGCTGGGAGAGGAAACGCTGAGGTTCACAGTGACTACATCCAGACTATACAGTGTCAGTGTGAAGCTACAACGAACAGGGCAGTGAGGAACAGGCCCTCTGTGTCACATAAAGTGATCTCCCTCGGGCCGTCCGTGCTCGGACGTCCACTTTATTAACGTTACACAAGCCCCCGTCTTGTATGGTGAACGTGGTAGGAACTGTTGAATCACATGAATGAATACATATATAAATAAATGAAGTGAAAAAAGTTAAAGCGATTATTAAAAAAAAAAGAAAAAAAAGACAGTAACCCCTAGGGTGTGAGGTGGAGTCGATTGAGATACAACTTCTTCCAAAAGGTTTCAAGTCCAAAAGAATTTATCAAGTTCAGTTCCACCTTCAGTAGACCCCCCCCACCCACACACACACACACACACACACACACACACACACTGCACACTGCCCTCAACCCCAAGCTCATTGGTTTGGCACAGACATCTGGAAGAGGTATTGTTATAAAAAGCACACACAGAGGAGGGGGTTGTGTGCCAATCGGCCTCGCCTCAGCTCTCCCGGCGTTGGAAAATGTACATTAAGTTTGACAAGCTGGGCCTTCACGGTGAGAGGGGCCAACGCTGGCTATAGGCTACTCTCCTCCATTGCCGAGAGACCCTTACAGCCCCACGGAGACCCCGAGACCCACGCAACCTCTCCAGTATAAGACAGGGTGGGGGTGTTAACGAAGGTCTGGACCACCCAGCTCGCATATCCACCCTCTTCTTCATCAGCTCATCAACACCCAATTCCCCAGAATATGGACCATTTAACAACTGTGGTGCTGAACCAGTGTTATAGCTGCAATAACGATACAGATGTAGGCTAATTTAAAACAAAAGGTTGTTACAAATTTAACATGCCAAAGATCAGCACATGTTGCAGAAAAAAAACATTCTGGAAACACAAGTTCTAAAATTTACAGCATTTGTAAGAGTTCCTGCAAAGTGCTTATGATTACCCAATAACATTTTGACTCCATCAGAGCATTCTGGAGGTTTAGTTCATGTAAGTCCCATAAGCTGAAACTGAAACAAAATCAAAATAGAATATTAGGGCCAGCTCACAAATCAGCATAGCTTTTACCTTTAGCAGTTATTTTGCCCTTGCTTAATGGTGTTTTATTAGTAATGAAAGAATGGAGGCACTTTGCAGATTTTTGGAGCTTAAGCCTTGGCAGAGCTTTAGAAATGTAATTTGAAATGCTGAAAATCCCCATTTCATATGGTAGGAAGTCAAAACGGAGTGCTTTAGTCTAAATATAGCATTAGTCAATAAACATTTATTTTACAGATCTGAGGGGGATACAGAGCATGGCTTTATTTCTGTGGCTTGAACATAAACAAATACGAACATGAATGTTTTATGTGGTGCAGGACAAAGATCAGTTGAACCTCAGGATCAACGATATGAATATAAAATGTTAAATGTATTTACTCTGTACTGTGCCCACAGAATTATGAGCGAGGCTTGCCCGTTTGGACATAAGCTGTCCATTGGCCTTGTGCGGAGAGAAAAAAAAGGTTGCTGTTTGCTCTAGAGAGAAGAGCTTTCAGAGTGAATAAGTCTGAGAAGTGGCAGACTCTCTACAATGTGGCGTTACCAAATAAGACATATTCAATTTCTCAAGTTCACCTGAAGAACTAGCCCAATTGTTCTACTCAAAGACACTAGGAAAATTTCAGCATGGCAGACTAATCTATGAAGTAGCACTAGAAAACACCAGAAATAAAATTAGGGTTGAAAACCATATGAAATCATAAAAATATTCAAAGTTGGGGAAAAAAAATAAATCAATGGACCACATGATTTAGACTTAAGATTTTAAATGGACTCTCCAGCTCTTTTAAACACATAAGAACATAAATCAAATTTCATCATGCAGTATTAATTAAGTTACAAATAGTCATGCTAACCTGTCAACACATGATCTTGTCCTATACCTCCCCTCAGTAATTCACTGTATTAACAAGTCTAGATACTGCTGCTGCATGCTTATGCAGGACGCGTGTCCGTAGCAGATCGCAGAACAAGCTAGCACTCCCAAAGGATTATGAAGGTGTCTCACCTGGAAGGGTTATTCTCTTAAGAAAGAAATCCAGGCCGATCGTTTGTTTATACTGCTTCCCGAAAGCCTCCTGTGCAAACCTGGTGGCGAGTGATGTCTGAAACAAAGGGAAAGGGAGAGAGAGAATTAGTGCCAAAAACCAACAGTGGCATTTAGCATGACTAAAAATGTGTTGTTTGAAGCATAAGCAAAAAAAAGGGACTGTCTAAAACCTTTCGTAGTCTAGTTTTACGAACGGTATTGGCACAGCATGCACATAAAACACAAATATGCACACACATGCGTACACACACAAATTCTAGAATGGACAGATAAAACAGCAACATGGCCAAGTGCATTAGTCACACCACAGGAGGCTGAAAAATTCCTTTTAGAGAAAAAACATTTGAGTAGTTACGATAGTCTGTTGCTGGGCAGAATCCACAACCTACTAATTGCGCTGAATATCAAAGAAAGTCTTTTGTTTTGTTCAAACTCAACCATTCCCAAGCAAAGCCTTTCCGGTAATTTTTTTCCAATATTTTCTTTTCAAACCTGTTCCAACAGTACAAGGGTACATTCAATCATATGACAATAATAACTTATAGGTAATGTAATCTCACAAGTGTGCTCTCTAAGATGGCAGTTTCACCATAAGTAATCAATTTTTTTTGGACATCAAAAACTTTATTAAAATAAAGTTCAGGGTTGGAAAAGTGGAAAGTACACAAAAATGATTTGTATAAAATCCCTCCGCAGCATCTCAGTGACGCTGTAACAGTAAAAGTCAATATGAATTACAAAAGCCAGCGTGTCTGTATGTGACATGTCTCCAGAACAAAGACCCAATAATTGCCACAAATTACAAAACTCCATTACTCACCGTCACAGTGACAATCGGAGAAAAAAAAATAAAAGAGGATTTTTTTTTTTTTTTGCATGTTTGGGGCCCTTCAGAAATCCATGGGAACTCACTATGCAGACTCGACATGCCAAGTTTAATTCATTTTGATGGATGAGGATTAGAAAAAAAGTGAAGTGCTGGATGTCTATTAGCTATCTTTAGAGCAGTGTGCTTACATAAACATAGCAGAGACGTGAAACAGTGGGACTCCCGTGGCCCTCATGTGGCAGCAAATGCATTTAATGTGCTACTTGACAGTCACTCAAGGCTAGAGGATTTGAAAAGAATTCTTAGTTTCAATCTACAGAACATCTCTTTGGGACCTCTGCCACAGTCTACTTCTACTCACATTAAGAAGTGTTCTCGGGTTTAGTCTAATAATCGAAATGAAAGACTGAATTTCTATCAAATAACTTTCCATCAGAGATGGCACAATGTTATACAATTAGGCTTAGCTTTATCGTAAATCTCACAAAATTAAGTAAAAGACATATTTGTTTTTTTCAAGACAGATTTGTTGTTGGAGCTGTCACCTTTGATATTACACCCTTGAGTTTATCCCAGTAAGGATCTGCAAAAGTAATCTTGGAATCAAATTCCAACATATTGAATGTTTAAGTTTAACCTATGGGAAACCTAATGGTTTCCTTGATGAGCCTCTCCTTAGAGATGCGGTACGAAGGTTTAGTCACATTATGCTTTTTAAAGTTCAACAAACCGTAGACTTTTCAAATTTCAGTGTGCAGAGCGTGTCACAGGCTCGAGAGTGATTGAAAAATTACTCGAGGTGACTGACGCAACAACTAGAAAATCATCCATTTAAGTAGCCCAAACAATCACTGACAACACAGGAATAACTAGCTTGGACAGCAAAAATGTATTCCACATGCTCATGTTGGCCCAGTCGGCCATTTGTCTTGGCATACCAGTAGCTTGGCTCTCTTCCCTCTTCGTAGTCCTTTTTTTCCACCATACAATTGGAACTAACCAGTGGATGTAAAAGCTGGCGTAATCCTGACACTCCAATAGAGAACAGCACAGGGTCACAAATGATACCAATGCCGGGAAATGAGGGAAGTTCTACTGAAAAAAATATTAATAACAAGTGAGAGAGAAGAAGAGAGGGAGAGAGAAAGAGAGAGAGGGGAAAAAAGGCAAACTGTCTATGACCCCATTGCGCAACACAAATATGAAAAAGCCTGCATTCCTGCAGTAAGGTATCAAAAATTATCCTTTTTTTCCTCCAACTTGATAGATGACATGTTTAAACATTACCGTTCTGCCGTCATGAAATAGTGATGAGACGAAGAGCTCTCCTGCAAAATACGATGTCACTGGCATACAGTAACTACTAAAAGGTTCTGAATCAGCATGCATAGCTATCCTATAGGAAAGAGGACAGCCACTACTTAGGGGGAGCTGAGTTACCTAAAACTATGGTTGATAAATAGACCTGTGTGTAGGCTAGGCCTGGCGGCTTAAAAGTTTGGCTAAAATGTGAGCCTCCATATTTTAAAAACATCTTGCTCAGGTGGACAAGCCTTCAAACACCTCCCTATATTTCTGAATGAGTAACAAACCACAAGCGAAAATACCACCAAAAATGGTGTCCAAGAAAAACTGATCCGATTGCAATTTGCAGAGCAAATTGACATTAATAAGGGGGGAAACAGCATTCAAGATGTCAGTCAGTGGTTCCTACTCAAAATGGGAGGCAGGGTTCCTGCTTTCTTTCCCGAAACAGACAAGCAGGTAAGTCATTCAGACAGTGACGAGCTGACACCTGGCAGCAGTGTGAGTAGGGTTATTAATGTAGCGCATCTACTGGGAACTGAGTTGTGTGTGTTCTCAGTCCCCCTAAAGAAAATGTCGACTTTCCAGAATGAGAACATTCATTTTTCTCATTGCGTCTGACCGTTACCACTGGGCTTGTTCCTTCTCCCCCATGGCACGGAGAGATTAGCTTCGAGAGGGGACGGTGAAGCTGAAAGGCACTTAAAAACACTGCCTTACATTTGAACTCATTCATTCAGGGATTCAAAGATGCAGTGAAGAAGAACCATGGCTGTATTGTCATGACAACCTGCTTGCTTTGCTGCAAACATGCATGTGATGTGACTGAGGAAAAACATTCACTGTCGTGAATGTAGGTTTGGCCTGGTGCACGTGGATATTTTCAAAGGCTTTTGATGAACTCACTGAATATCCTAGATTAGGCTCTAAGTAACAAGATGTGTACCAACATATACACGTACTTATATCATACTTTTTCATCTTTTGCCTCTCTTTTTTCCCCTCTGTTAGTTATCACATTGGTTGTCAAAAGTCAGTGGACCACCAGGTGTCCCTGAGAGCATCCTTGGGGGTCTCAAGCAACAGCGTACTATAGGAGCAGACCAACTCACAAATATCTAATATAGCTTAATAAGAAAACACAAACAATCCCAGGAGAGTCGGTGCTCATTCCAAGTTAAGGATTCATAAGAGAAGATCTGTGTTTTTGTGCTCCATAAAATTAGAAAATTGCAAGTTTCTAACTTTTATAGATGATGCCTGGATCCCTAACCAAATGCATTTGGGAGGCCTTGGGTAGAAGAGGGGCACACCAGCAGAAAACAGGCATCAGCTACAAGAGTCAGGATAAGCAACCTTTAGCCTTTTTTCAAATAAATCATCATATTTGGTATTGTGCAGTGGAAATTCGGTCTTGTTTGTTGACAAGCAGCAGCAGCCCCGAAATGTTCAGAAATCATATAAGGTTGATAGAAAACCTCACAAAATGTTTAAATTCTTGCTGGATGGATTAATTTGAGTATCAAACAGGCTGGCTCTCCTTTAATAACAAACTGAAAATGTCTGTTGGCAGGTTTAAACTAACTGATTGCTTGTTGTAACATCAACTGTGACAACAGACCCCAGGGAGGGATGTCAGAAAATAAATCTTGTCTCAAATTATTTTAGCCTTGGCCCTCAACACAGATTCATATCTCTACATACTGTAGACCCATAGTAATAATTTGATGCTCTAACACTTTTGCAGGTCCCAGTAAAAAGACAAGATAATAGAAGCATAATATTCCTACATTTCTTCAGGATCAAAGCATAAGGGTCAACCAATAAAGTGCACTGTAACATTTAACCATACAACTCATCAAAGTACTAGAGGAGAGCCCTTCAATAGTGAATGCAATGGCTGAGTGGCTTTAATAGGTTTAAAAGATTGGACTTGCACCATATTTAAATCCATTATACTGCCTTTGTGACATAATCAAATTACAGATGTACAGTAATTCTCTCCAATTGGCCTCTTGATGGATCAAATTGACTCAAACATTAAGCCTATATTTTAAGTAAAGCGTCTCAAAGATTTGAACTTGTATAAATGTCTGTGACACAATGACGATTCAGCTTATCAGCCACCGATGGAGGCATTTGCATTTGCAGTGATACAGAGAAATGCAAATCTGTCTGTGGCGACATTCCCACCAAGTGCCAAGCGTAGTGCAGGTAGTAATGTGTGATGTCCCCAGCAGTGGCTGGTCCACCAGAGAGGATGGGCCCAGCAGATGCCATGTGTTCCCGTGTTGTGGTGGACTGACTAGTCAGGGCTTTGGAAATGACTTCTGGGAAAGGGCATGCCAAAAGAGAACGCAACCAGAATCTACAAGATTGATACTTTGACTTTTAGTACAGATTTTGTACTTTAACTATAAAGGAATGTTACTACACTTTTACAACATTATATCTTTTTATTCTTTGGCAAAGGATTTCACACTCACTCTCCTTTGAAAATAAAACTGATAACCAAACAGTACATTTTTATGAGAGTATAGTAGGAGTGACTCCTTGGATTGTACCATTTGGTTGTCTTTTTTTTTTTTCTTCATCCTATCCATATTATTTTTCATGCATTTAGGTTTGCTGCTTCACTAGAGATTATTATATTGGATGAATACTACATTTAATTCTGAACATATTAGAAAAGATGCAATTTTCAGTCCATGCTGCTAAAACTATTTGCTGTACATGTTTACATTTTTCCCATAAAATAGTGTTAACATTATAAAAGAAAAACATTTTTTCCTCAATTCTGAAAATTTGGTTGTTCAGACGTGTTCATACTTTGGGTCACCAACGCATCAGTTATGATAACAATAGCAAACCAGATTTGAATAGATTAATGATGTTTTTAAGCACAAGTTCATTTGAGCCAGTAAAAGGACTGGCTTGTTAATGTCGGGATAAAGTTCAAAACTGGAAATGCCAGGTAGCCTTGTTTTCAACTGGAGGGATAAACACATGATATAAAGTTTGCTGTCAGCTTGGCTTACCACACCATACACGGTCCCCTACCCCCTATTCCCCATCTATTCTCCTCACACTAAAAATTAATAACATCCACAGGGGGGCTCTCACTCAACACCTGACAAAAATCACAATTCATCGACCCAATATCAATCCTATTTGTCCAAACAAGCATTTTTCCTCGGTCTCAATGTCTCCTCCCCTGGGTGATAGCTGTAAATGTACTTAATAACGTCTCCTCCCCTAGGTGATAGCTGTAAATATACTTAAAGTGTTTCATGCATTTACAAAATATCAGGGGCTCTTCCACATAAATGCCGATCAGCATGGGAAACTTCAAGAAAAATATCTTGGTACAAAATGTAAGCAGTGACCAGATGGTGGTTGTATTACAGGAACAATGACAATATAAATACCTGTTGAGAATATTTCATTGCAATGAGGGGGAAATGTTGGCCGAAGGGGGATCGAGGACGGACGCCCATTACTCCCAACTCCATTGCATCTAAATGCACATGACTATGACGGATGAATACTTGACTCTGATACAATAACTTTGTTTACATATTGCGCATTAGAAAATTAATATGGCTCTTAGGGCTTACTCCACCCAGCTGTGAACAACTGCTGGGACTGTCCAGTTCACAAAAGGAGGGTTCAGCCAGTTCTTTTCTTGTGCTTCAAAATTACTACTATTTGCATGAAACAGTTCCCCATTCTCAGTCTCGTCTCTTCTATCGTAGCCGACGGTCGTTGTGCTCCCTTTGAAAAGCCTCGTGCTCCACAGTCTTATGTCACTTTCTTCCCCAAAGAATTAACCAAACTATGAGTCGACCACACGTCCACATGTAAAAGAAAGACACTAGCCATCAGCATTAACAACACGAGAAAACGCCAAACCTCCACGTTTGCGCAGATTTCGGTGTACGCTGCACCAATTACATAGAAAAAATAGATGGATAAGAGCGACGCTCGGTAGTTTCAACTCTCCACAGTTTAACCGTAAGATAGTGGAGTGGTGTTGATGGATACGGTGGGAGTTTTATTACAACGTTACTTTCGGTGTAAACACGCCATGGGCGACGTTAGCTAAAACCAGAGAATTTAGCTAGCATTGGTCACCGCGGCTAACTATGCGGTCAGCATTAGCCAGCGACGCGAATGTTTGGTGTACATTTCAAGGCAGTGGCATCAGTGACGGGCGGATATAACAGCAGAATTTCTAGATTTAAAACTAAGTCTCGATTTTCGGTAGCGTTGCGTGTGTGCTGCGTCCTCACCTTCCCAGATGCACCGTCTCCGATTATCACTATTTTAAGTTGCCGGTCCTGACTTTCCTCCTCTGAGTCCGACATGTCGTTAACCTATGTTCCGACAGTGTTTCTATAGTAGAAAAAAAAACCGATCACTCTGCGAAAAATAGACACAGGCTATTTGATTTTATCTAGTTAATCAGATAGGTTACATCTAGACAGAATGGGCAAACCGACGCCATTTTGACTCTAGGCTCCTGCTTGGTTTGGTCCATTGACAGCCCGATAAAAATGCATCACTTTCCAGCGACAGGCGGGTATTCACCGGGGTGCAAGGCAAATAACTATGGTGTGGCGTTCGAGTATGCAATTAGTACGAAATCTATCGTCAAACTTTGACTTTAACGAAAAAAGAGAATAATTTGGATGACAGGGACGCTATGGACGCGTCCTACGTGTGACGCGTTCCGTTGCCATGGTAACAAGGGGTCAAAGTTGACTTTAACAACGCGATCGCTGCAACGGAAACATAACTTCATATAAATGGGTCATTTGGAAATATGTCGTGTCAATTAGAAAATATGTTGTGTTTATTGTAGACCTCTCTGTGACGTTGTGGATGTTGTACAGCCAAACGTATCAAAGAATAGGCTGCGCTGTTTGAATGGGGTTTTCTTTGACTGGCATAGATCTATTTAATTAATTAATTAATTAATTATTGGCAGTATTTGCTTTTTTAAAGAAAAAAACTCTCATGCGGACTGCAAGCCATGAAAATAAAATATGTATGTAAAAAAAGGCATATGTGTACAAATATGTAGGCATATTGGCACTAGCGCAGGCTTTGTAGAAACAATTTTGTGACCTTAGATCGACATCAGACTGAATGTTATCCATATCCATAGATAGACTGTTAAGAATTCAGGACAATCTAATTTGTCATGAAGAGTAGCCTAAGACAAGCCTACCTCCTAGCTGACATTGAGGCTAAGTATTCTTTTTGCACCAGAAAATTATCTCACCTGTAAATAGGGTGAAAAGTGTTACTAAATGCAATTTTCTTACAACTGTAACGAGAAGCGTGGTGTTTTCAGAAGTCAGTTAACATTTCAGCTGATTTTTAGCTTACTTCACTTATGTGGAACTGCTGTCCATTTTCAGGAACCTGCAGTTACAGTAGTCTACGGCAATCATTTTAGGCTGCTTTTCTGGAGTTCACATTGATTTACCAAACGTTGCCCACACTGGCAAATTGAAATCCAGTTTTTGTTAATAGGCTATAATGAACAACACGGGCCTATTTTCTTCAAAACTTTAGATATTTCTCTGCAGTGACAGCGCCAAATCAGATTTAGATCAGCACAATGTCGAATATGGGAATTAAACACGTGCTCTTAAATGACATTTTTGACAGGCCCCTATTAACCGGTAAAATTGAGTTAAATACGTGTTCTGTCTCTAGGCTAAGAACTTGTAAAATAAATGTATAGGCTATGGTGAATGGAATAAAACTTCTGCAAGAGGGGAAATCCACTCATCAAAAATCTACAGTATAACCTGTATCATAGCCTTGCTATTCAGTGGAATAATCAATGACTGGGCATTAAAATAAAAAAGCTTAACATGCTTAAATTTGTTATTGCTCAGAAACACATTTTTCCCCCCGAAAAGCTTCTTCACACATAGATGTGTAAAGAAATGACTCTTTACGTCACCAGACTTCTTTGGCTGATCTGTTTATCTTTAAATATAAAAGTAGCCTATTATGCTATGAACATGGTTCTACCCAAAACCTTTTCTGAGCAAAAACAAGAAAAGGAAAATAACATGACTTGCATTTGCGCGGTTGATCATAAAAAGAGCAATCGCGGGGGCTGTCATTTGGTAATAAATAACCTGTATGGTTTTATGCCTCTATAGATTTTAAACGTAGGCCTGTATTTTATTCAAATCAGGGAGGAATTTTTTTTTCAGATTATCGTCCACACGTTGTGCAGTGTAGCTGGCGTTGTGGTTGTGTGTAGCTGCACTGAGTTTCTAGTATTTTCAAAAAATGAAACGTTGTGTCGTGGGCCTCATCTTTCACAATCCTTTTATTGCCAAGGAAGGAACATGGTGTGCAGCTACATGCGGGGATGAGGAGGAATTCGCACCTGGACCACTTTGAAGCAGGTGGCAATGAGTGTCAGGTCAGTATAGTCCAAAATCTGTATGAGGGTGCGATTGACAACTTCCCAACTGGACAAAAAGACTCAGCAAGAGACGAGTTTTGTCGCCAATCGTTGCAAAATCGCTGCAATCTGTGTTCGACGTACATGGCCCAAAACATGAAAGCCACACTTCACACTCAACGCAACGTGAAAATCGTTGACGGTGTCTTAAATGTGAAGGAGACCAATGTCCAAAATTGACGGGAGCCTTCTATCGTGTACATTCTTATTACTCTCACACACTCCAGCTGACTGTCGGTGTAGACAGAGTGTGGACAATGTCAGAAACCAGGTCACATTCAGAAAATGTGCGAAGTGAAAATAAAAGAGAAAAAGTTTCACAAATAGCTAAAATAAAAACCAAAATGTGTATGTCGCTGATGAAACTGATGCTTCTAATTCAGACTAATGGTCTGGCTTGCTTTGATGTCTGCTCACTCAAAGGTTACAATAGCCCACATCACAACAGGTATCAATGCGCAGTTACGCAGAGAAAAAAATATATATAGTGCAACGAAATTACATACATAACACCTTCCAACTGTCTTATTCCGCCTGTTGCTGTTATGTGAATGTGTGTTACGGTCGCGCGGCAGGCAGCCTGTTAAATGGCGGATGTGTTGGAAGGCCTGTTCATAATGAAGACTGCCTCGTTTAGCTAATAACGTGTCTACCGTGGCTGCCTGTATACGTTATTCTCATGTATAATCAAGAAGTGTGAAGCCGGAGTCTATAGAAAATGAAGGTGAACAATAACACGTGGGGATATGTTGGAGTGTGTGATCGCCGTCAAACAGTTTACCAAGTAGGGCAAAATAAATGTGACATAATGACAAACAGTGACTTAAGTTGATTCCGTGTACACAGGCCTACACTGTACTAGTAATTAACAGTAGCTAACGGGCAGGTCTATACAGAGATCCGGAGCTCTGTTACTGAGACTAGAAGTCCATTCCGGTGCGTTAGCTCTAACCTAATCTCTTTTTTCTTTTTTCTTTTTCATTTGGAAAATTTCGTTTTTATATACAAGGGAATATCATTGTCTATTATTTGGGCTCGTGATAAATTGAGTTTTTCTTCAAGTTTACCCCCGATGTTTTTTTTTTTTATTATTCATTTCAATTTGATCAACCAGGCTTCAAAATACACACACATCAGGGTAGGCCTGATGTTACTTTGCTTGAGCAAAATTTTAATACTTTCCCTCAATCTATCTGTATTTTCCACTGAAACAACTTACCGATACCGTGTCCTGCTACTTTAAACAGAACAGGCTTTTTTTTATTTACCCCCAAGGAAGTTCAAATCATTTGTACATATTTATGTATATATATATGTATATATATATATATATATATATGAGAATAGATTAAATACAGATGGTGTGATATTGTCATACAATTTTGAGATGTCTGTAGGCGTCACAATGGACATGAGTTCGGTGCTTTCTTTATGGACCCATAGTCTTTGTGGCTTCATACATGGCAACAGTCTGCCGTCTGAGGACACCGCCTTAAAACCCAACACATTAACATGGGCTTCAATTCATTAAGATCAAGTGTGACAAAATGAGCAAGAACCTGCTCTCGTATGATGATTACTTTTTATTTTCAGATTGGCCTCAATGAATAACGAGGGATCGGATTTATAATTACACTTCACAATTAGCGGACACTTTTATCCAAAGCGTCGTGTATCTGACAGGTAGTTAGCTTGTAAAGCATTAAGAGACTTGGCCACGGACCGTTACCGGAGCCTCGCCCCAACCGGGGTTTAAACCCCCGATCTCCGGCGGGGAAGCCGCGTCCTCACCTAATGAGCTACGCAGCTGTATATAACGTACACCGCGCAGAACAAGCCCTTTACAAGGTGTTTCTGACACTAAGAAGAACCACTTGGTCCTCTCCAGCCTACTTTATCTTGGATTAAATGAGCGCTGTCTGATTTTAACCGCCTTGCACAGGATGAATCTCATCGTCGCGGTCGGCTCTTCCCGGCATGCATCATTATTTATTGCTGAGGGCAAGCGGAGACTCTCGTTGACACGACAGCACTGGCTCTTCTGCTATTGTGCTTTGTCTGGATAGCCTTTAATTCAATTATAAGTCGGGACGCTATATATATACAATCATTTATGCCTATTACGGAGTCATGTGGCCTGTGGATAAAATGTCAAAGAATGTGGTAATAAATGTCAATTTTCTATCATTAATGCTGCAACGTGATCTAGAACAACAACTGGAACGTGTCTCGGCGAGAGAAAATAATGTCCGTGATTACGGCTCATTATATACGTCAGGTGCATTTGGCAGAATCGTGCGTGACGCACAAGATCACGAAGATCCGTGCGGACTTACAAGTGTTGTTGGTTGTCGAGCAATAAACTGAGGAACGGTGAGAGAAATGACAGTGAGTTGTTGTTCATACGAGTGTGGGATTGAGGTAATGAGCTATATAGGGAATCGCTGATTGATGATGAAAATGCCAACATAAGTTGTTTTTTGTTTTACGCGCAGCGGGGAGTGCGCGCAGTGTTTGTAGAATGAGAGAAAAGGCCACGGTTCAGGACAATGTTTAAAAACGGATATGAGGCTATATTATGTCTGTTAAGACAAGGTTTAAAGTGGGCTTGAAACTATATTGTGACTTTTTTTTTTAGTTAAGATGTGAGTGGGGTTTTTTTTTATTCAATGCCGTGAGATACGTCTTCAGGCGTTCCCATCGTGGCGCGTAACGATGGCGCGTGAAGGGCTCGCACAAAAGCTAAAGAGATCGAGATATTCTCTTACGTGTTAAAATTAGGAGTTTCATTTGAAATGTGGTGTCTCAGGGGGTAAGTCACCTCTGAAATGTGCGCATACCCATTTACATGTCTAATTCCGGCACTGCACATTATTATAAGGTTAGAAGGCAGTTTTTCCCACCGAGCTGCATGCAAACGAGTCAAGAGTATAGGCTGACAGTGGAATGGGGTTAATGCACACCAATGGGGGTGTTTGCATTTCAACGATCACGGGGATGAAAAGAAAAGCTCCCGGGATATTTCTCTCTATATCAGATATCTTTGTACATGCAGGTATGAAAAGGGGGACACGTCGTGTCAGGGATGCATGTGGGACGGGTCCAGTCTTCAGTGTCCCTCAGTTCTTTAAGCTCCGCCGGAGAGCATCATTGTCCCTCACAGAGGCCTTGAGTATAGGGATGGAGGAGGATGGATGGGGTGGTACCAGCATCTGTAGGAGCTCAGATTTTAAGGTACGTGCATATATATATATATGCTCATTTTAGGAGAATTGCAAGACGGGATGTTGATTAACCCAAACTCTATAGATCCGGTTAAGAGCATTGTAAACATATCACTACAATATAACCCAAGATTTTTCTTGATGGCTTCATTGTCCACAAATCTCGACGTCTTTGCTCATTTTCAAAGCTGATCTTTTTATAGGTGAAGTCTCCAGGCGTAGTCTTTGATTGCAAGCTTCTGGTTCTTACAGCTACACGAGTGAATGTCATCCAGGTTCAGACATCCTCCATGTCACCCCTATGTGTGAAGACAAGCCCAGTCTGTACAGTCAGCTACCGCCTGCTGCCCATTAGACAGTCATCGGTTCATGGCCTTGTTTGGCAGCGAACATCCCGTTCACCTTGGCAAGAGCAGAAGGGCTATAATATCACCCCCTTAGAAGGAAAATAAGGTTTTAAACTGGTATTTTGTTGTTATCTAAGTACCTCTGTTGTCCATTGTGTCATCCAATGAGTTCACCAACAGCCCCGCAATACGGATATTTTTTCCTCCCCTATGCCAGTATATGGGACTTAGGCCTCCTTAACCCTCCAGTAGTCCTCTCGTTGTGTTGACATACACCCCTAAGGTACCTGTCAGTTTACCCTGTCTGGGATTCACAGAGCTATTAATCATTGTTTGACAGGTTGTGTTTGGAAAGGAAAGCCATATAGTGGCCTTAAATGACAACTTAGCTGCAAACTGGGCCAAGTGCAAGGGAGAGGAGCAATACATCAAGGTAGAGAGATGAAGACAGTGAAGCGTCCACAGCTTACTGCTGCTCTCTGGATTCATTTTACATATTTTATCATATGCGCATAGGCTGTATTTTTTTTATTTTCTTCATATTTTCTATTCAGGAAGTTTTAAAAAGTCCATAAGATGTGGTCAAGCTTACTCCAGAAGAGAAGAATTATCCCTAGACCTTGCTCAAATTGACAAAATGTTTGATTAAAAAAAAGATATGTGCAGAAGTAATGCATTTTTACGCAGACTGTGTGAGATAGAAATGTTATTATAAATGTACATGTTAAAAAACTTAGCTCAGTCTAATTCTGGATTAATGCGCTACCTCACTTTTTCGTTTTCGTCAAAGTGTGGCATCCCATTACAGATAGAGCAGCAGGCCTGTATATATTGTTATTGCAATGCCAAATGAGAAGGAAACATGAGTGGGCAAGCCTATACTATTTAACGTTGTAGCCTATAATCAAATGTTAAAACAAGATGGCATCCAATTTTATATAAGGCCTGATATGTTTTAATGTTGGTTTTCGATCTAGACAATCAACAATTTACACAATAGAAAAAAGGGTACATTTCAAAAAGAAGTTATGAAGGATTTTGTTTGCCTGCTACTGCCACGGCCACCTTTCATGTCGAGAATACAACAACAACAACAACAACAAACCTGGATTTTTTTCTTTTCTTTTCTTTTTAGACAGATAATGTACATGCTCACACTATATGCTCAAAAGTGCTGAAAATAGCTTACCGTTAGCAAAAAAAAAAGGGGAAATAAACTGTAACAAAAGTTAAGTCACTTGAAAAAAAATTTAAACGGAGTAGCCTATATGCAAAATGGTCCAATCACTGCAGAGGTAGGAAGACGCATGTCACCGAGGCCCCAACACGTTATTCTGCAACAACGGCCTGAAGTGTCAGCACTAAAACAACAAATGTGATATTTTGAAGTCTAGAAAATACCATGAGGCAGTTCAGTTGGTGACATTGAGCTGGTATCAGTCCACTCAGCCCCCCACCCCACCCCCCTCCTACTCCTCCTCCCTTTATTTTCTTCGTATGACTCATACAGAGGAATTGCTTTGATTTCCTGGAAAACACAAATAAATACACGAGGACCACGAGACTGTCATTGGTTCCCAGCGCAGGCGGAGAGCGTCCACGCCGGAAGGCAGTAGGCGTAAGGATAATAGTAGGAGGGCTGGAGGGAGAGCAGCGGGGGCCGCAGCAGCTCCCCGGGGTTGTACTGTCTCTGGTCATCGCGGACCAAAACCTTCACCGCCACTTTCTTGGCTGTCGGTGCCGACGCCATCAGGTCGGCCGCCATCTGACGACGTTTCGTTTTGTACCGGCGGTTCTGAAACCATATCTTGACCTGGGTCTCTGTCAGCTTCAGCGACGCCGCCAGGTCCGCCCTCTCGGGCCCGGACAGGTACCGCTGGTGGTTGAAGCGCCGTTCGAGCTCGAAGACCTGTGCGTGGGAGAAGGCGGCCCGCGACCGTTTCTTCCTCTGTTTGGGCTGGTCGGAACCTTTCTCACAGCTCGCCTCGTCCGCGTGGTTGGAGTCTGAAACGAGCCGAGGAAGGAGACAAGATAGATATATAGCCTTTATATGTGTGTGTGTGTGTGTGCGTGTGTGTGTGTGTGTGGGGGGGGGGGGTTAAGTTTTCTCCAGCTCTATGGTAGACCGTAATGGACTGTCTTTCACAACTTCTCATAACATGTAGAACTTGACTCCAGTGGGAAGTCGTGTCTGCGCAAACACAAATTATTCCACCGCGCACAATGCTGACAAGTCAAACAACCCCATCAAGATATCGAGATGACGTTTAAAAAAAAAAAGAAAGTGTTATAGGCTTGTAGATAACAAATGGACAAAGCAAAGGCTGGCGAAAAATGCGTGCATTCATAAACGTTAATCGGGGCTAATTGGTGCGTAAAACCGCTCGCGACGTCCGAAATGGTCGTCGTGGAAGCGTATACGGTTAATACGTTGTCAGTGCGTTTGTTAAAACGTACAAATGACAGGCTACTGAGAGTCGTGGACCTATTGTGATATGGTTTCCAACTGTCTCAAAATCCTCTTACCCGAAACGGTGGGTTCGCAGTCGCTGAGCCCCTTTGCGTGATTCTCTACAGCTCCAGATTCGTGGTCTGTTTCCTCCTGCAGACTCTCCTCCAGCACGTCTGAGGCAGGGTCTCCGTCTTTCTCTGACTTGCAAACGGCCAGCGTCTTGCTGTCATTGTCCTCGCTGAGACCCGAGTCCGAGTCGTAGCTTTTCGGGTCGCCGGACTCCCGCGTCCCCCCGTCGCTTCTGCAAGCCGCGGGAAAGTCCGCCGAGGCGTTATTCACTTTTCCGAATATTTTCCAACACGCGGTTTTGGAAAAGCACATATCCAAGTCTGACAAGTGTCTGCTCTCCTCTTTTTTGTTCAGAATTGCTTGAATTGAGAATGGCATCAACGCGTTGCCGCGAACGGCCATTTTCAAAAGCGAAGTTGTTCGTCTTCAAGTGAATAAGATTAACTAGCCGGGATGTGGAGCGGCGTCACTTCATCCACATTTCATTTCCCGCCAAACGCTGCGATTGCCGTTGTTTCTCCTCCGGTGTTGGTCTTTAATTGCATTCCCGCCGGAGGAGCGATGGAATTTTCTCGCATATCCCGAGAAACGATGCTTCTTCTCCTCTGCATAGCTCTGCCATCAGCCCAGGCTCGTTCCCGTTTCCTGCCCTTTTCACAAAGTCCTACAATCCACCCTCACCTGTGACTGACAGGGACTCCTCTCCCTTCCCGATTGGCTGAAAGGAGAGGAAAACTCCTCCATGATTGGCCACTGTAAGCGACGTCCCACTCGAGGCATGGCAGGGCAATAAATGTCTTCTTAAAAACGTGTTAACCCCTCACCAGCCAAACAGGGCTGACAGACAGCCAGCGCGTAATGCGTAAAATGATGCACTTTTTTCTTTTCGTTTGTATCACCTGGGAAGCAAACCAATGGCGTCAGATTGAGATGAGCAAACGGGCCTGAACCCAATTGAGATTTCATTAAGCCACAACATAAAGGCACGTGTAAGTGCTCATTTATCGTTTCTTGACTGGATCGCGCTATGAATCATCACCAGGTAAGCTCGTGTGCGCGCCAAGGTTAAAAGGCAAATGGAAACGCGTGTTCTCCTGACGCGGTGTTGATCCATGATAGCCATAAATATGGGGCTGATGTGATCGGAATGGGAATTATTCTGTCTCGTTTCGCTGTGGGTTTTTGGAGCGGGTCTGGGGGCACAAATCTGTGTTGGCAGTCGTATAGGTTTGGATCGGGCTCATGGCCTTTTGTCGTTGTTCAAGTTCTTGCGCACATCATTTTCAGCTGTACTCGACTGTTAACGGGTACCAGTTAACTTAATGTGTGGTCCAAACATCACCAGTATTTACATGGACATCGCCTATTGTTATAACTAGTCTCCTACATGAATGGCTTTATGTCTAAGGCGACAGGTCTTATTCTACTGACCCAACATACGGCTTATTGTACATGTTCCTGGGAAACTGGTTTTGCACAAGCCTATCCATTACAATAATAATAATAATAATAATCAAGTTGTAGGGTCAAGTCTTATATGCATATTTGTAATAAACATGTTTAAATGTTTTCGTTCATCCTTAATTAATTTAATATATGGTATATTGTATATATTAGGACATATGTGGGTTAACTCTCCTCGTTGACCGAGTCGTTTTGCCCAACTGGTTTTTATATAATTGTCTATAATTGATAGGATCAGCTTGTATTATTAATTCACTATGGATAATTTAATTAAACAGAGTAGCTAATGACGAATACCGAAGCAAAAAAAAAACAAAAAACAAGTTATACATGGTAATATAATTTATGGTTGAGCATAACCGTTATTATTATTATTATCATTATTATTATTGGTAGTATGATTGTTGTTTGCGGTATTATGTATATTAGTATCATCAGGCTATTAACTTGGTTCATTTGGCAAACAAAATATAACAAGTTATTTGTTATTTAATATTGTTATCATTATTATTATTATTAATTAACTATTAATTCTTGAAAATGTGAAAATGGACTCATAAGAGATTTATTCTTGTTGTGAGTTTGCTGTTCCCCAATACGTCCATGCGATGGTAAACAGGGCGTGAGCCTGAGCTGATTTACATCAAATAAACAACCATGTCATCGTTATTTCAGTTTTCTTTTTTTGGGGAGGGGGGGTTGTTGGGTTATAAGGCCTGACCCACACCGACCATAAGTCACTGTTAGGATGGGCTGACCTTCAAGATACATTTTCTGTAGCGCTTTTCTAGCTGCAGCTGCCACTCAAAGCGCTTGACTCTGATGCTCGTCAAACTTTGTTGGGATTAAAAAGAAAATATTTGAAAACACCATCTTGTTTTCTTCTTCCCCAAATCATTTTCCATCTCAGTTCCCCTCTACAAAAAAAGTACTATATATGACTGTGATTTATCTAAAAGCAGCGTCACTACAGCGAACGCCAGCAAATTAACACACACACACACACACACACACACACACACACACACACACACACACATATATATATATACAATATATATTATATTATATATTAGACATAGGTGCCGTGAATGTTGATGCATTTTCAGAGTCCTGGTTGACAGACAGGGTCAAGTGAATCCTGTGTTGGACTAAACGTGTTGCTGTATCGTGATCAACCACGATAGAGAAAGTAATGCAGGGTTGTGTGTGGCCAGCTGCATAACGGTCACCCTGACTGCTGCAGATAGCAGCATGCATGTGATAAACCTGTTGCATGCATACATTATACCATCTAGTGGCCGCTGAACAGACCAGCTTGTCATGTGACTTATGACACCTTGCGTTTCTCTCCCACTGCAGCACACAGCGGATAAATATTATATATGTATATATATATATATACTCTAAAACTACTCAGTGTCCATCTACATGTACACACTATACCTTTATACATGACATGTCCGTTTCTTGTTTGTATGTTGTACATGGAGTTGTTTTTGAGTTTTGCAGAGAAAGTGTGATTGGGTTAAGAGTGGAAGCTGATATTCAGAAACAGAGGAAATGCTTTAGATAGCCCAGAGTTATACCTACCTGTTTCTACGGCTGTAAAATCCTTTCTTTCTTTCATTGTTTTTTTTTCTCCAGCTGCTGGTATTTGTTTCTACAATGTCAACTAGCTAAATCTGAATTACAGTCTAACAGGGTCATTACTTAATTGAATGATGGTGAATTATTATTATCATTATTTATTTATTTGTTTGTCTGTTTTGCATTTGTGTCATGTGGACCATGCAGTGTCATCTAGGAGGGAATAAGACAAACGGCTGACTGCTGTGCAGGTCTCGACTGTCCATGGACTTCATGGTGGTGGTACCTGGCTTTGTTATTGGTGCTGTGAAGAAATAGCTTTGGCCTCTCTCCCTTACTAGACTCCACATGGAGAGAAAACAGCCATTTATGTCTTCTCATACAACACTGCTGGCCCGTGATCACCTTGGTGAATTGTTTCTAGATCAGACGAAGCTTTCACTGGTGCCGATACGGGGGAAGATGGACATGAGCAGTGCGGGAGCAGGTTAAACCGTGGAAGAATCAAAATAGATTAAACGGAAGAGAAGAGAGAAATGGAAACATGGCTCGAGCAGAGTAGATGTATATTAAGCACACGCATTGTGAAACGGCAGCCTGCGCGCGAGCAGGGTCTGTGTGCATGTTGTGCACCAGTGCACGTGTAACCAGTAACATTCACGGGAGGGGAAACACAGCACGTGCAATGACACAATGTACTAACAGCCTATACAAATTAAATGGGAAACACACGCACGCACGCTCACATACGCACACACATAAGTGGAATATTATCGTGTGATACGTCAAATCTGGGATAGCAACAAAGATTATACCAAGTGTCTGGAAAAGTGAGAAAGAAGCAAAACAGCTGGCGGAGTGGTCTGACATGATGTGGTGTCCAGCAGAGCCCCATGTGCCCCACTGTGTTTTGATAAGCCCATTGGGCCCGGGAGGCTGGACACAGTGAGTAGCTGCAAGTGGGAGGAAACATATAAACAGCAGCAGCGATAAGCTGGTGCTGAGTGACTGGAAGTGTCAAAATAAACCAGCTCATGGTTGCATGTGATTGGAGCCTGCAGATCCATGCAGAATTGATCATCTCTCTCTCGGGATACAGTTGAGTAAAACTAAGTCTCAATTTTATAGAAAGTACACGTTTCGTTGTGCCACAGGTTCTGCATCATTTGATTTGACAAATTATTTCATTGTTTTTCCACAGTCTTTGTATGTAAATGCCATTTGATGTTTTTAAAAAAAATGCATATTACAGATGTGGAGATTTGCCTTTGGTTGGTTGAAAACAGGTTAAAAACAGACAGATTAGAAAACTCAAACAGGTAAAAAAAAGAATCCAGCCAAATCACTGCAAATACCTTTACAGACATCACAAGCCACGCCGTCCTTTACATGTGCAAATGCAAACGTGCAGGGAGGCCATCAGGAACTGAAAAGGCTAATGGCAAATAGACCAATGTGTCGCCATATACCAAAAGGAAAAGGGTCCCTACCTACAGCATGAATACATACTATAGGTGTTGTTCATATTCAACATCACGATGAAAATGACATCTGCAGGATCATCCTGATGCCAAGTGTACACGAGGGTCCCTCTGCTGGATGAGAGCGAGAGAGAAAGAGAGAGAGAGAGAGAGAGAGAGAGAGAGAGAGAGAGAGAGAGAGAGAGAGAGAGAGAGAGAGAGAGAGAGAGAGAGAGAGAGAGAGAGCGAGAGAGCTGTTATATCTGCAGGATACAGCTCCTTTAATTAATTCAGCTCCACCCCGGTTGTTTTTTTCATTTATCTGTTTTTTTATGATTTTTACGTTACGATATTTTGCTGTTTTTTTGCTGCCTGTTTTAGCTGCAGCTGGAAAGGAGGTTTTTAATCTCAACGTGGCTTTCCTGGTTAAATAAAGTTTAAATCGAACAATGAATGTGTGTGATCAGATGCATCGTGTCAGGTTTTACTGCTTTGCCATATAAGTTTGCATATGCAAGGAATTTGACTTGCAGGGGTGCTCACTTAAAAACACACACACACACACACACACACACACACACACACACACACACACACACACACACACACAAAGATACGAGGCAACATCCTTAAAAATGGCTGCGCGTACTAAGGAAATGCAAATAATCTCAAGGTATCTGCATATTTAGGATGACCAAATAGGGGAAATGATAATAATAAACTTTATTTATGCAGCACTTTTCTGAACAAGGTTACAAAGTGCTTCACAGAACAGGGTGAGAGGGATATATCCCATGTAGCTCACTGTTTACATGACTTTTTAGGGGTCCAAGCAGCGAAGCTGGTGGAACCCTATTGTATTTTTTTTGTTGCATCAAGCTGGTTATGAGCTTTTCCTTATACGAGGAAGGGAGTAAAGGGATTGTTTACCAACATTCACACATTTTCTCCTATGTGTCCATACTGTCGGAGGGAGAGATTCCCAGCCCCTGCCCAGTACTCGGTGATAAAGATGATAAAGGTAATGGTGGTGCCTTTTCCTCCTGCCTCATGACATTAACGCTATACTATGTTTGAAACAGAAATTCTGCTTGATGCAGCCATGGTAACGTCTCTGTTTCCCCTCCTCCGCTACATGGCGTGTTTATGACAGGCCTCCAGCCTTTGCGTGTCGGTATGAGGAAAGGAGGCTCACAGCATGCCAGTCCCCCACCCCACCCCCAGTCTGATGCAAGAATGGCTGCCAAATTGTGTTCAGATGGAGCAATACATGAGACGGCACTGCCAGAAGCCATTTGCAATAAACGCCCCCAAAGAGCTGTCCTCTAAATTTCCCATCGAATGCAAGATTCACCATGATAGCACCCTTAATCACCCTCAGCGCTGGGAAAAAAAGGGGGGAAAAACTGGAGGGGGAAAGGAGATGGGGTACTATACTAGTCTTAAGTATGCGTTTTAGTCCCACAAGTAACGATAGAACGCCCCCAAATCTCTTTCTCTTTTTTTTCCATTCCCAGAGAAAAATTATCCTCGCATGCGATGAACCACTAAATGGAAGAACTGTTGGGACAGCTCACTTAATACTGTGGAACCCAGAGACGAGGAGGGAGCGGTCGGTCGAAAGGCCCTCATCCTCTTGGAAGCCGATCAAAACATCTCAGCGCCGGCTACATTACCGGGACCACGAAGAACGGGAGCCCGAGACGGGTGTTGTTATGTGTGCGCGTGTACGCGCGCGCAGGAAGGGGTTTAGCCCCCTGTTACGGTCCAATTTGTGGAGATAGCCATGGACATGATATATAATTTATTTTCGGGTCTTAAACGGCTTCTGCTGTTGAAGGGCAGTGTGCTGTGTGACTATTACTCTCGCCTAAATAAAGACGTCCTTCCGAAGAGCGGGCCCTTCACGTGGGTGCAAAGTCCGATTTGAAACGACCAGTTGTGGTGCGTGCGTATAGGTTACGAGTTGACACGCTCGTGAAAACCCCAAGTACCATTTAGAAATTCTTGAGATATTATGGGCCTCTACTTTTCAGGCTTTAAAGTGGACGACGCTGACTGTAGTGCTTTAAGCTGTCTCATAAAGATGAGCCCTGGTGTATGTCGCACGTGGGGCAGAGGTGCCGCCGGACCTCCCCCCACCCCCTTCACAGATGTGTAAAGACTCTCATTTGACTGCGTGGTACCCATCTGAGATACTCCATTTTACAACTGCAACAACTATGGCCGTGTAAATAAAAACCACGCAGACAGTTACAATGCTTTTGAAGTACTGCATATTATTCTGGGCATCATCTACATCAAAATCTTTGCTTACAAAACGAGGTCCTTAAAGAGGATATTGTTAAACTGGGAAAAATCAAGCAATGAAGAGGTGACGTGAATTTTTCTCAATATATGGATATATTGATATACATTACAGAGAGAGAGAGTTAGAGAGAGGGAGCGTTAGATACAGAGAGAGAGGGAGAGAGGGGGGAGTTAGAGAGAGGGAGTGAGAAAGAGAGAGAAAAAGAGAGAGAGAGAGACAAAGAGAGGGAGAAGGAAACTTAGAGGGAGAGAGAGAGTAGCAATACTATGTACAGTGTTACGTCATGCCAATAAAGCCATTTGAATTTGAATCTGAATTTGAGAGGGCTAGAGAGAGAGAGGGAGAGAGTTGGAGGGGGGGTTAGAGAGAGGGGGTTAGAGAGAGAGAGCAACTTAGAGGGAGAGAGAGAGTTAAAGAGAGAGAGGGAGTGAGGGGGTTAGAGAGAGAGGGGGGCTATATAGCACTAAATGAAAGTCTTTACATTTGTGCTGTATACACTTACATACTAGTATGCTGATACACAATAACGAGACTTTAATAACAAAGTACTGGTCACTAAACATTCACATCTCAGGGTTTTCTCTGGCATGCTTTTGTTGCAGCCTTTCGACACCACAAGTCAATCCAGTCAGTCAGTGAGTGGCCTCAACTTTTACCTCAGCCACAAGATTATTTTAATACTGCAAAAGAATGAAAAAGAAAAAAGTAAAAGTTAAGCCGCTACCCCTCCCTGCTGCCTGTCTTTATTTCTGTGACTCTCATATGAAACACTTCTGACGTTTAACACCTGTTAACTTTTATGTGCTGTGAGAGGAGTGGCTGAATGGGAAGCCATTATATTCAGTGCCAGTCGCCTCGGCCAAATCCCCAGAAGAGGAAAGACCACTCCCCATGTGGAGGCCCTCATCCCAGACGGCCTGGTATGGCTCCCCTCGGCTCAAATCTGATAGGTCCTCCATTCTGTTTGACAGTTGTGTGAAACCGCATCTCTCCACAGTTCTCCCTGTGATAAACTATGTCAGGCGGCAGATTGGTTTGGATTATAGGGAAACTGTCCCATGACAAGAGGGTCCCAGAGTCATTCCCTAGAAACCGTTAACAGTGTGACCATACACATCTACATATTCCTACCACTCGTTGTTGTATGTCCATCTTGGTGAGACAATCACTAAATTGCCCTGAATTTTGATAGCCACACTTACTTGACAGGGGATGTAAAAGAGATGTGAGGCCCGTGCACGGATTATGAAAGTTGGCGTTCTCTATGTCTTCATGTCAGCACTAATGCAAAATCTCATATCCCATACAACTAAACCAACTAATGAGTGGTTTACAGGGTCTACAGGATGTAGGCTGACTTTTTAAGGAGGGGTCATACAAACATGTGCGTGAAGCAGGAGCAAAAAGTATCAGTAGCTACTGAGCTATTAATGAGACGGGACAGACACCAGGACCTCCAGAGTCTGGAGGAGTCCAGAGGTAGCACGTCTAGCAGGCAGGTAGTTGGCTTCATGCATGGAACGGCGTATTTCAGAATCCAAATGGACACAAGTTCGAAACTATCAAACACACCTGGGTTTTAGGGAGTCATGCAAATGACCCGAACAGGTGGGTTCAAAGAATTCAAGATTCAAAGGTTTATTTGTCACCCATGTCACGTACAAGTGCAGTGAAATGCTTATTGGCAATTCCAAAATTGTGCAACAAAAAGAAGAACACAAATAAACAGGAATGAAATTAAAAAAGTAAAAAATCCCAGGAGTACACAGAAGGTACACACTGATGAATATCTATATACAAATATGCAAATAATATACAAATGTAGTTGAAGGGCAAACATGGGCTCTGATTTTCATAACTTGCCTAATGGAAGGATGAAAGGAGTTCTTCACATTCAAGATTGAAAAATAGTGGGAGGGGAAGGACTGATTGTGGTTGATAATGACAATCTCTTACAACCAAATCCGAGAAGAAAACAACTTTAGTGTCTAAAAATGGGACCAAAATCAGTAATAAAACTTATCTTTTCATGTCTAAAAACCTTGAGCATGGTATAATAGACATGTTATATCATATCTATTATCATTCACAAATGACTAATATTGTGTTTTTATTATACCTTTATCATCTCGACAACTGCGAGGGAGTGGTCTATTCCTCATTAATTTTCATGAGCTGACCTTTCTGAGTGACAAGTACAAACAAGGGTTGGAGGTCAGGTTGGGCGGAGTTTAAGCACATCATGATTTTGAATGACCTGGCCAAGGGGCAGCATGTATATAGAAAAGAGAAGGGGGCAAGATCTGAGCCTTGGCGGACACCACAAGTCAACTGAGCCATCGAGGAAGTAGAGTTACTCAGAACAATAGAAAAAGTTCTGTTGGTGAGGTAAGAGCATAATAAGCTAAGAACCAAGCCCTCGACGCCAACCCAAGTCTCTAAGCAAGGGATAGGCAACATGACCCAGAAAAGGCCGGTGTGGGTGCAGGTCTTTGTTCCAACCAAGCAGTTACACACCTGATTCTATTAGCCAACCAATAGTCTTTGCCAAGGACCTTGATTTGTAGACTCAGGTGTGTAACTGCTAACTGCTTGGTTGGAACAAAGACCTGCATACACACTGGCCCGTTCTGGATCATATTGCCAATCCCTGCTCTAAGTGACGTAAGAGGAAGTTGTGGTCGACTGTGTCAAAGGCAGCATTTAACTCTAAAAGAACTAAAATCGAGCAGTCACCTCTGTCTCCAGTCAGTAGTAGGTAATTAGTTACCTTAATTAGAGCTCGGTACTATGAAGCGCTGTAAAACCAGACTGAAAACTGTTAAAAACACTATTAGTGTTCATAAAAGAAATCAACTGAGAAGAAATTACTCTCTCCAGAACCTTGGATAGAAAAGACAATTTGGAGATGGGTCTGTAGTTACTTAGGAACAGGGGATTTAAATTAGGTTTCTTCAGCAATGGGTGAACAATGGCATGCTTAAAACTGTCTGGAACTGTCTATTCCGTTGCCTACCAACAAAGGGATCGGCGGTTCGAATCCCTGCGTTACCTCCGGCTTGGTCGGGCGTCTTACAGACACAATTGGTCTTGTCTGCGGGTGGGAAGCCGGATGTGGGTATGTGTATGTGTCCTGGTCGTTGCACTACCGCCTCCTGGTCGGTCGGGGCACCTGTTCGGGGGGGGGGCTGGGGGGAATAGCGTGATCCTCCCACGTGCTACGTCCCCCTGGCGAAACTCCTCACTGTCAGGTGAAAAGAAGCAGCTGGTGACTTCACATGTATCGGAAGAGGCATGTGGTAGTCTGCAGCCTTCCCCAGATCGGCAGATGGGCTGGAGTAGAGATCGGGACGGCTCGGAAGAGTGGGGTAATTGGCCGGATACAATTGTTGAGAAAAATTGGGGGGGGGGGCTGTCTGGAAAAGAACTAGAGGCCAGAGAATTATTAAGAATTTGCAGACTAGTTGATAGTTGAAAAATACTTCCTTGAGCAGCTGGGAATGATGTCTACGATGCAGGAGGAGGAGGAGTTCATAATGGAGACTGTACTCTCTAACACTGAAATTGCAGTTGGTTGAAAGTGGGTAAAAGAGGCAGAATTAACATGGGGAATGGAATGCATGCAAGAGCCTGGCTGGATTTGGGACCTGATATTCTCCACCTTATTTACAAAATGAGTGAGAAATTTTTCAGACAACTCAACATCGGGTTCAAAAAGTGAAGTGGAGAGACCATTAATAACAGAATCAATTACCCTAAAAAGAACTTTAGGATTGTGGTTATTTATTGATATTAGTTCAGAGAAGTACGCGGATCTCACGTCCTTAAGATTATATAGCACCCTCGGGGTCGTGCGGTGTATGGGACACGAGAGAGATCTCGATCTCTCCATTCTTCCACGCCGACTTGCAACATCGGTGTCAGAAGTGGGATTGAGCGAAAGAATGGCGAGGGAGCTCCAGAGACTGGAGCGGGACATTGAGCAGACCCTTTGGCGTTTAGAAAATCTGGCGTGCCAAAGACGAAGCCCGCCAGAGACCGGAGGTTTTCCATCCCGATCTGATGCTCCAATGCACCGCTGCTCCACCGCCAGCTGGAGGCCAGGAGGACCAACGCCGGGGAACACGCACTGCCTGCCACCGCCCATCGCCCCTTGGACATTTGAGGGACTATGTCTTGGGTGATGGGGTCGTCGAGGACGACTGACCCCTCAGGTGTGCGCTATGTAGCAACCGGGGGAGGCGGTCGCTCCGACTGTCGGCGGCTGTGTGCCGGGGCTCATGGGACTGTTAATGTGCCACAGTTGCCATGCAGAGTAGATCTCAATTGTCTCCGTCATTTTTTATTTTTTGTCAGAGCTTTTTTCCCCCTTTCTTTTGTTTTTGATCGTTTGCTTTGCAGCAGCTATGAGGGATATTGAGTTGCTATTTTGATTCTGACATTTTTTGTGCTTTGTGAATGTCATTTTTGAACCTTATTGTGATGCATTTATTTCATTTTTACAAGTCAAGCACAAGGCGTTACATCGCATGCTGGCCTTTACTCTGCCCACTTTGAGACATGGTGCCGCTGGAGACCTTGGTGAGATGCAGAGCTTTAAACTTCATGGCAGCCATTGAACTAGTCCATATTACAGTACACCCCTCTTGACACCTGAAGTGGCCCAAACATAACCGTCGACAGTGTTGACCGACAGTTATCTGTTAGGACAGTTTCAGGAAGTTGGTAGCATGTACTGCCACTTCCTCTACCACACAACTGAATGTCATTATTATCTTCTTAAGTCGGTGTCTGGTTACCCTGTGCCAAATAAGCAGCTTCAAAGTTACAGACAAACACCCCGCTGTTCTCTATAGCATACATATACATGCTAGTTGTCTCTCAGACAAAAGGATAGCTGATACAGCTGGCTTGTACATACCTGCTCAGTGGAACTAAAATAAATAATAAAATTGTTTTTTTGACTTCATTAAAAACACAATATGCAGCATCACAGTAAAAAATGACCAAAATGACAGCCGCAGGTCCCTGCAATGGTATCAGACACTGAAAGGAGTGCTGTTTGTCTGCCAAGCACACAGTGGCTAAACAGAAACTGATCCAAACCTTGAAATAAGAAGTGTGAGACTAATATTTAGGGCCTGGTTTCCAGTACCAGGAAATACCTGAGGAGAGCACCTTAAAAGAATCAAATTTAGCACTCCACAGGAATGGTCGGAAAACTTCCAACCTGCCTCTCTCAGACGACCTGGGCTCGCCACAGCCTGTTCTCCACGCTTTAGTGAACCCTGTGAGCTCAGGTGCAGCGATTTAAGTCCCCTAACATGTTAATGACAGTGGAATATTTCATTCTTAGTTTGTCAGTTTTATCCTCCATTAGCAGGCAGAAATGTCCTCTCCTCTCGCCTGCTCTGAAGGGATTGGTTCGTGTCTTTGCTATTTACACATCACAGACAGCACACCCATTTAAGAAGAAATGGAAGCGATAGCATTTGAGACATAACAGGGGCAAATCAATAAAAATCCATATACTCAGTTCAGCAAACTATTTCATTTTGTGAATAATACACTCCCTCAGTGTTTTCACGCTTGCCAAACAGAATCACAGTATTTTGGGTGTTCCTGTGGAACATTTGGCTTAATGGTCATGTTAAAGATATAAGAAATTGTCATTTGTTTCTAGTACATGCTGGATATACACTTGTAAACTCTGAGTTACTGATTATACTCATCACCAGTCATATAAAGTGAGAAATATTAAAAAAAACAAAAAAACACACACACACACAAAACTCAGAACCATCAACAATACTCATTTTCAAAGCTTTCATTTGCTTTCCATACTGTCACCACAGCCTGGTCATCTTGTTACAAAAATAGAAATTACTATATTGACTATTTTAAGAAGCAAAAACTAATACAAGCAATGAAGTATAAAATGGATGTACAGATGTACATTTTTTTATGTTAACAGATAAGAGCATTAGGGTAAGTCGTTCAGCACCATTAAGCAAACAACATTTAGCTCTAACACGGTACCAAGAACTACTTTGGCTGTAACGTGCTACTTAAAACAATGAGGAGCAGTACTTCAGGAACAGGCGTGGTTTATACAGAATAAAAGCATGTGGATGTATTTACGCTTACATACATGTCTGGTTTTCTTTTCCCCATGAGCAATACTGATTTTCCATACTGCAATGACGTTACAAAAGCAAAAACATTAAAAAAAATCACTTTATGGCTAATTGAGTATAAAAATCAAAACTTTAAAATAGAGGGAGGATAATGCCTCCATTACATTCACAGAATGAATAATTACGTTCACAATGACAGCCATGTGATTCACACTAATGTCTATATATACATGTGCGCGGATTTACAAGTTAGATGTAGAAAAAAACATTTCAATGAATAACAGATCTACTTGCGAAGGTAAAACGGTCTTGATCGAAGCAAGTCAGCTTCTGAGCAACAGTTAATCTCAACTCAACCTCTCCTTAAATGCAGTTTAACTACACATAAGGCCTTTGATTGGCCCCAAATACCCTAGTTCAGTAGTTATTACTGAATAAATGAAAGGATGAAAGCAGCCTGATCAAAACCATATGGGCGTTGTGTAGTATAGGGTATTCAGAGGGGTTGCTACACAAACTGTCAGGTGCAGGCCCAAGCACTCAGGTAAAGTGTATAATACCATACAGGGCTTTCTAAAATAACCAGTTAGTGAACACCAACTCGCTCTAGTTCTATGAGCTAACTTGCAGATTGAAGGGTGAGACTTGCTAATTCATACAAAAATAAACGAAGGGGTTCACCTTCAAGTAGAAATGGGTTTCCATTTTGATCACCAGTATGACTTTGACATTAAAAGAAGACTTTCACAACAGCAATATAACACAGGTGGTGGTGGGGATGATCTTGGGTAACTGAGTGGGAAAAGCAGTCCACTGCTGGGGAAAGTAACTGCAGAAATTAGTCTGCTGCGATCAGGTTTTTCAGCGTTTGGCTCTCTTGGAAGGGGGCTCCTCTGATTTCTGTGCCCCCCGAGTGCGCACTGCAGGAGGGCTGGCCTCCCGTTTACGACCTCCCTTCGTTGCTCCTGCCTGGCCCCTCGTTCCGCTACGGAGGACAACAAGGACTGAGTGTCAGTAGATTTGACACTGCAAGTTTAAGGTGTCACGTTGAGGCACTAAACTAAAGTTATTAATAAAAATCTCTCTAACAAGCACTTCTGCATTACATGTGAACTAACTGCACATTAATAAAGATGCACATAGAGCTGATTTTATTCTTCCTCACAGGTATGGAGGATGTTAGCGTGAAGAAGATGTCTGCAAGACTGATTCATACTGAAATACAGCATCAAAGCTTCATTAACATGTAAAGCATGCACATATAAGCAATGTAAAATACAATGTATGGTCATATGAATGCTATGATATTTAACATTTATGCACAATTAATGTATTTATCTATACAAAATAGAATATATTATCATGTCTCCTTTTTTTCAATATCTAGTTTGCATAACTGAAAAACTGGACCAATACCTTGTTCACAAGCTAAAAGGAAATGCAATCACATTACATCATCTAGTTGCATTGCCTCATATGGTTGAAGGACAATTTAATGGCCAGTAATGTTCACATACCTATAAGAAACATCTTTTCTTTTTTTTTAATGATTCCAGATGTTTAATATGGGGTATGGCAGACTACTGTCAATAAAGTTTTCTCTCAGCCATGTTAGGCAAAGCAATCCAATGATGTCATAGGGTTTGCATTTTCCTTGATCTTGACAGCTAATAATTGAAAACATCGGAGAAAAAAACAAAAATACTAAAAATAAAATGTTATATATATATATATATACACATAAAGATAGACAGATGTGTCTACATCTGCAAAGTAATGAAGCTGAAACACATTTTTGTTGAAATTTCTACTTTAAGACTGTGTGGCACACCAGTCGGATCACAAAGTATCAACTTCAGGTAAACAAGGTCTTACTGTAACTCACAGAAATAAACTTACCGTGTGCCAACCGTGGCCTCCTCTTTCCCGTTCTGTCTGCTTGCCCGGGTGGAAGGTTTACTTGGCTTATTTCTAAAAGAAACAAAAACATAAAAGAAACAACAGTTGTTACTTCAGTACTAAATCTCAGCCTCCATAATTTAACTGAACGTGACACCGATGATGCTCTGTGGGTCTGAATGATGAAACTCAAAACAGCACAGAAACCTGGGACTTGGTTATTCCTACTGCAGTTAAACTGTTCAGTTTGCATATGAAACTGTGTCATGTATTGCTTTTGTATTTGCATTTTGCGCAGCTGAGCAGCCTTTATTGCACTGACCAGTGTCTACTACTACTACTACTACTTTTGGCTGCTCCCGTTAGGGGTCGCCACAGCAGATCATCCATTTCCATTTCTTCCTGTCCTCTGCATCTTCCTCTGTCACACCAGCCACCTGCATGTCTTCTCTCACCACATCCATAAACCTCCTCTTTGGCCTTCCTCTTTTCCTGTTCCTTGGCAGCTCCATATTCAGCATCCTTCTCCCACTATAACCAGCATCTCTCCTCCACACATGTCCAAGCCATCTCAATCTTGCCTCTCTTGCTTTGTCTCCAAACTGTCCAACTTGAGCGGTCCCTCTAATATACTCATTCCTAATCTTGTCCTTCTTTGTCACTCCCAGTGAAAATCTTAGCATCTTCAACTCTGCCACCTCCAGCTCCGCCTCCTGTCTTTTCGTCAGTGCCACTGTCTCCAAACCATATAACATAGCTGGTCTCACAACCATCCTGTAAACCTTCCCTTTAACTCTTGCTGGTACCCTTCTGTCGCTAATCACTCCTGACACTCTTCTCCACCCACTCCACCCTGCCTGCACCCTCTTCTTCACCTCTCTACTGCACTCCCCGTTACTTTGGACAGTTGACCCCAAGTATTTAAACTCATATGCCTTCGTCACCTCCACTACTTGCATGCTGACCACTCCACTGTCCTCCCTCTCATTCACACATAGAGATTCCATCTTGCTCCTACTGACTTTCATTCCTCTTCTCCAGTGCATACCTCCACTTCTCCAGGCTCTCCTCAACCTGCACCCTACTCTCGCTACAAATCACAATGTCATCCGCGAACATCATCATCCATGGGTTGCACTGACCAGTGTATTTTTCTTTATATTATTATTAATCAATGTCAGTATTGTAATGAGCATTACATCAATAAGAACCTACAATAAGTTATCCATATGACTTTGTGTATCCTGTAAAAATCACCTCTCCGCCTCCAGACGAGACGCTGACCGCGTCGTCGTTCTGGTCTTGGTGTCCTCTTCTTCCTTCTCATCATCCTCCTCCTCATTGTTCTGCTCGCTCTCTTTCTCATCTGACCTATTGTCTTTCTTCTCTTCTGTGAGGAGAACAAAACAAAACATTTTTGTGGTAACCAAGAAAATGAAAGCAGAAGAAAGGCCCAACTTCATTGTTGTATGGTGCATAAGCTACATTAAGGCCAAACTGAAAAAGTCATTATGGGATGTATCCAATATGGGCTTGATTTTCCATTTGCTTCTTGTATCAACATTTATCAGTCTGTCATTATCTGATTTTAGCTACCAAGAGCTGATTTGTTTTTCATCTGCATCATTCTCACAGGAGCCATCATAACCCATCGTATGTAAACACACACTCAATTACAACCTTTGTTGTGATCAGCCTACATTAATGGTTATATATATATATATATATATATATATATATATATATATATATATATATATATATATGGTGCAACAAGGTTATCAAATCATTCTCATAAATTTAATAATAACTTTGGTGTTTAATATATTACAATTAAACTACTAAATTTTTTTTTTGGGGGGGGGATTTCCCCCTTTTTCTCCCCAATTGTATCTGGCCGATTACCCCACTCTTCCAAGCCGTCCCGGTCACTGTTCCACCCGGTGGAGCACCTCACCTGACAGTGAGGAGTTTCGCCAGGGGGACGTAGCACGTGGGAGGATCACGCTATTCTCCCCAGTTCCCCCTCCCTCCCGAACAGGCGCCCCAACCGACCAGAGGAGGCACTTGTGCAGTGACCAGGACACACAGACATCCAGTTTCCCACCCACAGACACGGCCAATTGTGTCTGTAGGGATGCCCAACCAAGCCGGAGGTAACACAGGGATTCAAACTGGCGATCCCCGTGTTGGTAGGCAACGGAGTACACGGCTACACAACCCGGATGCTCTTAAACTACTAAATTTGTGGAATAATCAAATCAGTCTCAAAAACTCATTAACCATTAATTTCAGTTGCCCCAAAATGTATAATTGAACCATTCAAATTGATGGAATAATCAATGTTGCACCAACTGGAGTACTTTACTTGGCAGAGGATGGCTTCAGTAAATGCTGTCATAAAACAGGCAGGACAACTACTTACTTCAGTGAAAACCATTTATTAGAACAATCAATCAAAAGAATAAATCGACTTATGTTAATCAACACTAAGTATAAACTAAGACTAATCAGGTACATTCTATAACAAGCAACATTGGAAAAGGCCAAAGGATGATACGAGGTAGTGAGGCTGTGTGACTAGTGTGTGTGTGTGTGCACTGAAAGTAAGGGTGCACGTGGGAGTGTGTGTGTGTGTATATATATATATATCTTTGTGAAAATATACACTACCGTTCAAAAGTTTGGGATCACATTGAAATGTCCATATTTTTGAAGGAAAAGCACTGTACTTTTCAATGAAGATAACTTTAAACTAGTCTTAACTTTAAAGAAATACACTCTATACATTGCTAATGTGGTAAATGACTATTCTAGCTGCAAATGTCTGGTTTTTGGTGCAATATCTACATAGGTGTATAGAGGCCCATTTCAAGCAACTATCACTCCAGTGTTCTAATGGTACAATGTGTTTGCTCATTGGCTCAGAAGGCTAATTGATGATTAGAAAACCCTTGTGCAATCATGTTCACACATCTGAAAACAGTTTAGCTCGTTACAGAAGCTACAAAACTGACCTTCCTTTGAGCAGATTGAGTTTCTGGAGCATCACATTTGTGGGGTCAATTAAACGCTCAAAATGGCCAGAAAAAGACAACTTTCATCTGAAACTCGACAGTCTATTCTTGTTCTTAGAAATGAAGGCTATTCCATGCGAGAAATTGCTAAGAAATTGAAGATTTCCTACACCGGTGTGTACTACTCCCTTCAGAGGACAGCACAAACAGGCTCTAACCAGAGTAGAAAAAGAAGTGGGAGGCCGCGTTGCACAACTGAGCAAGAAGATAAGTACATTAGAGTCTCTAGTTTGAGAAACAGACGCCTCACAGGTCCCCAACTGGCATCTTCATTAAATAGTACCCGCAAAACACCAGTGTCAACATCTACAGTGAAGAGGTGGCTGCGGGATTCTGGGCTTCAGGGCAGAGTGGCAAAGAAAAAGCCATATCTGAGACTGACCAATAAAAGAAAAAGATTAAGATGGGCAAAAGAACACATACATTGGACAGAGGAAGACTGGAAAAAAGTGTTGTGGACGGATGAATCCAAGTTTGAGGTGTTTGGATCACAAAGAAGAACGTTTGTGAGACGCAGAACAAATGAAAAGATGCTGGACGAATGCCTGACGCCATCTGTTAAGCATGGTGGAGGTAATGTGATGGTCTGGGGTTGCTTTGGTGCTGGTAAGGTGGGAGATTTGTACAGGGTAAAAGGGATTCTGAATAAGGAAGGCTATCACTCCATTTTGCAACGCCATGCCATACCCAGTGGACAGCGCTTGATTGGAGCCAATTTCATCCTACAACAGGACAATGACCCTAAACACACCTCCAAATTGTGCAAGAACTATTTAGAGCAGAAGCAGGCAGCTGGTATTCTATCGGTAATGGAGTGGCCAGCGCAGTCACCAGATCTGAACCCCATTGAGCTGTTGTGGGAGCAGCTTGACCGTACGGTACGCAAGAAGTGCCCATCCAACCAATCCAACTTGTGGGAGCTGCTTCTGGAAGCGTGGGGTGCAATTTCTCCAGATTACCTCAACAAATTAACAGCTAGAATGCCAAAGGTCTGCAATGCTGTAATTGCTGCAAATGGAGGATTCTTTGACGAAAGCAAAGTTTGATGTAAAAAAAATCTTATTTCAAATACAAATCATTATTTCTAACCTTGTCAATGTCTTGACTCTATTTTCTATTCATTTCACAACATATGGTGGTGAATAAGTGTGACTTTTCATGGAAAACACAAAATTGTTTGGGTGATCCCAAACTTTTGAACGGTAGTGTATATATATGTAAATAAAACAGTAGCAGCTGATGAATGTGAGATGCACAAAACAGGCCTGTACTGCAATATATAAAAATCTTTTTTCCTGTATATATATATATATATATATATACGTATATGTGGGTGTGTGTGTGTTTGTATGTGTGTACTGAAGTGGGAGCACGCGGATGCGCGCGCGTGTGTGTATGTGTGTGTGTGTGTGAGTACTGTCGCACACGGCGAGGAAATGGCGCTAAAAGAACAAAGGGAGGTCAGACACAGAGAGAGACAGAGAGAGAGAAAGAGAGTGAGAGAGATTTGATTTTCAAAAGTACATTTATTTAGTTGACATTCCAGTCCAACAGCTGATATTCAAATTTATTCATCTTATTGTAATCCAGTTTATAAAACGAAAAGCAGTTTCAGAAAATGTCTCATTGAGTAGTTCAGAGTATTTATAACAACAAACAGGTTTTCAAATCATCCACACTGCAAAATTATAGTTTTTTTCTATTGCCCCGCAGAAGGATAAACATTGGAGAGAGAGAGAGAGAAAGAGAAGGATAGACCTATATGACAGAGACAGAATGAGAGAGTGAGTGGGAGAGTGTCTTAGAGACAGAATGAGAGAGAGATTTACAAAACCCATAATTAGAACTACAATTCGTATATTGACAAAAGGACATCAACTACAATAGTGAAAGTGAAGAGGGAAATAAATAGAACATTCGCCAACAATACAGCCAGGACTTTCCCTTGTTACACAAATTAGAAAAAGAAAATGAGCTCTTCACAATCTTCCACTGAGCACAATACTCCCCCTATTGCCCATTTAAGGCTGAACACCTCTAAATTGTCTACCATTTTGTAGTAGGCATACTCCACCCTGAGCCAAGCCTTCAGCAGTCCTATAAGAACCTGCACAGGGTCCAGCCAGCCCACCGCCCGGGCCCGTTTCTTACGGCTCAGCCAGATGGCTAATTTGGCAGTAGCTGATATGAAATTTATAAGTTTGTGCATACTTTTCTGCCTGGCTAAGTACTTGAGACCATATACAAATAACTGAAAAGAAAACGCCTCCCCCAAGCCCAAAAACCAGCCCCTTAACAAAGCAAACACACCCACCAACTTAGGACACTGGACAAATGCATTAGAGTTTCATACTGTGAACAAAATAGACACACCTCCCTTTGATCAGGATCCAGGTGTGCTCTGTATCTGTTTGTGGCTATCGCTCCATGCACAATCCTCCACTGGAGGTCAGCTGACCGTTTTTCAACCAATAGCTTGTACAGGAACTGCCAGAAGGCTTTCGGGGAAAAGCCTGGGCCAATAAACTCAGACCACCTCGACACTTTCATGGCCTGCAGAGACTGAAAGTGCCTCACCTTCACACACAGTATGTAAGTTGCCTTTTTCCCAGGTACTCAAACTTGTCCAGTCGTGGGATCTTGAAAGAAAGAAGTCGGCCCTCTACCTCCTGCCACTTCCCAACATTAGGAGAGACAATCAACTGTAAAGCTATAAACCACATCCTCCTCCCAATGGCCAGTTAGCTCACGGTTCTCCATCATAAATATCCTCAGGTACTCTGGAAGTGATGCACACACATCCTCAATAATATGACTCAACAACCTGGGTCTGATTTTGGTGCATTGTTGCAGGGTCCCCGCGGGTATCAGCAGATGTCCCTGTTTCACACATCTGGCCTCCTTCTGAGAAGATCTTATGCTGGCTGAGGACAGGGTCCAGGCCTGAATTAAGCTGTTGCAAAACAGTGGCTCCTCAAACAGCCACAGACCAGCCATAGCAGCAGGCTCCCTGGAGGCCTTCAGGATCTTCCAGGACAGAGGCGTAGAAAGGCCTGTGAGAGCTGCCTCCAGCCTCAGCAGAAACAGTTGCTTACAGTAGCCAAGATGACCAGCTGTCTACCGGATGAGCTTGGCTGTGTCTAGCCACCGCACACTACAGTGGTAAAGCAGTCTCTGTGCAGTCTTCAGCCTAAAGGCCATCATTCGAGAGGTAATGTCCACAAGACCCTGTCCTCCTTCTTCCACTGGCAAGGGAATAAGGCAGGGGCTCGGATCCAGTGCTGCCCTGACCAGAAAAAGTCCACTATGGCCCACTGAAAGTTTTCAATCAGGCCTGTTACTGGAGGTAGAACAATCAGTCTGTCCCACAGCATCGAGGCAACCAAGATATTGGCAACCAAACCGACCCATATACGACAGCTTGGGTAGCAACAATTTCCATTTAGACAACTTGGCACACACTTTCTCCATCACACCCACTCAATTCTGCCTGATAATCCTCTTAGCCGAAAAATACCCCCAACCCCTTTATCCCTCTTCTCCCCCACTGCAGACCTCCAGGCAAACTGGGTGCTGCCCTCTCTCTCCATTGTCCTACCTGTAAGGTCTCACTTTTTGCCCATTTTACTTTTGCTGATATAAGCCCAGACTGTTCTTTAGTGCCTCCACATCCCCCTGATCCCTGACAAACATGTTTAAATCACCCGCATAGGCAGAAACTATCAAAGGTAGGTTGTGTTGTGTGCCTGACAGTGAAAGCCCGCTGAGATAGCTTCTCAGCCTGCACAGCAAAGGTTCAACAGCCAGACTGTAAAGCTGCCCTGAGATGGGACAACCCTGCCTAATCCCCCTCTGCACAGGGATTAGCTGGCTCAACCCTCTCCCAACCTTCACCAAATGCTCAGAACCATTGTACAATAACCCCACCCATGACACAAAATGGTCACCAAAACCAAAAGCCTTAAGTACTGAAAACAAATACCCATAGTCCACCCTGTCAAATGCTTTTTCTTGATCTAAGGCGAGAATGAATACTAATGTCAAGATCATAAAGTTTTCATAGGTCAATCACATCTCGAAAAAGATTGTCCATTATTGTTCTGCCCTAACACAGTATGTTAGGTCCATATGAACAAGTATATCCAGATATACTTGTTATATCTGGAAGATGTATCTGGAAAATGTATGAAGATACATGAAGATGCCATATGAAGATCATGTATGAAGATGCTGCCAGATACATCTGGAAGACGTATGAAGATGTATGAAGATGCGGTATGAAGATTATGTACGAAGAGGCCGCCAGATACATCTGGAAGATGTATGGAAGACATATGAAGACGCTGTATGAAGACTATGTATCTGGTGGCACATTTCAGATGGCGGCGCGGACTCGCATTTGCAGCAGCCTCACCCAGTGCTGATTACGCAGTGTCTTTGTCCACGTCTACGTCTGCAGCTAAGTTTGTGCCATCATGAGAAGTTTTTATTTTGATCGTTGATTTCGCTTGGCTGGGAGAGCTGGCACTGGATTAGCTGGGAAAGCTTGGTCTGCTGTATCCTGTGGGCCTGAGGGGGAAACACTGGGGGCGGTCTGATGGGACGTGGAGGTGAGGTGGACTAAGCTAACTGCTAGCCCACGGCCCTGCCAGAGAGGAAATACCGAGGCAGTCTGGTGGCGGCCTCGCCTCGCGTTGACTGTGCAGTGTTTTTGTCTGTGTCTGCATTTGTGTCATCATATGGAGTGCGGGAGAGGTGTGTTGAGGGTGTCCGGCTGGAGAGCTAGTGTTGGATCAGCTGAGGGAGCCTGGTCTGCTGTGTCCGATGGGCCCAGGGATCACAGCCCTGCCTGGCGCTGCGCCTGAGGGGGTAACACCAAGGGCGGTCTGATGGGACGCGGAGGCGAGGCAGGCTAGGCTAACTGCTAGCCCATGCAGACCAGCAGTTCTGACAGTCATCTTGGCTGGCATTCGTTCTCTGGACGGTGGAGTTTTTGGACTGTGTTGAACTGGGTGGACTGTGTTGTTGGCTGTTTGTGTTTGCTTTTTTCTGTTTTTGCATGTTTTTGGTGGTGTTTTTGGAGGTTTTTGGATATGTGTTTTTGTCTTTTGTGTTGCACTGCTGTGGGCTGGGGGAAACTGAATTTCATTTCTTTTGAGTACACAGTACATAAGATAAAATGACAAATAAATCGTTCCTGATTGTTCCCGATTCCTGATATTCTCTTAGTCTGTTTGACAGTGCTCTGGAAAGCACTTTATAGTCTGAGCATAAAAGGGCCACCGGCCTCCAGTTTATCAGCAATGCTAATCTCCTTTTTTAGGGAGCAAGGAGAGAACTGCCCTTAAAAGAGACAGGCATCATCCCTGTATGGGAGCATTCCAAGAGTACTTCATGCAGGTCAGGGCCAACTGAACACAAGAAACACTTGTAAAAGTCAGTGGTGAGCCCATCTATTCCTGGAGCCCATCCCAAAGCCATCTGACCAACAGCTACAGTAAACTCCTCCAAGCTGAGTTCTCTGTCCAGGTTTGCCTTTTCCTCAGGACTGAGCTGAGGAAGCAGCTCTGCAGCACTGCCCTGATCACACTGCTCTGCTCCAAAGAGAGAAGAGTAAAAAGCCACAGCATGACTCCTCATTTTCTTTGGATCAGTTGTCATCCTGCCACCGAGAAGCTTTAGGGATGTTATCAGCTTGCTCATGGCAACAGTCTTCTCCTAACTGAAGAAAAATGAGCTTGGAGCACCCATGTCTTCGGTGTTGAGGAAATGAGACCTCACGAGGGCTCCTTTCACTCTCTCCTGCATGAAAATCCTGAGCTCCCGTCTTTTTTCTTGCAGCAGGCAATCAGCAGCAAAGTCTGGATTACTATTCAAAGCACGCTCAATGTTCTTAATACTGTCCTCCAGCTCATGGACTGTTGCTTTAATTCTAGCAGTGGAGTGAGATGTATACTGTATACTTTTGACAGAAGACGCAAGTCTGTGCCTTACCCACTTCCCACCACCGCCTCAGCGAATCAAAATTAGCTTTTTTACTTTGCCAGCAGACCCAAAATTGTTCAACGCCCCGACAGAAAGCACTATCCTGCAGCAACTTGTTGTTTAAATGCCAATATGACCTAACTTTTTGCTCAGGAGAAATTAGCAAACGTACAGTGATGATGAGATGGTGATCAGTGAAGCCAAGTCAAGTCAAGTCAATTTTATTTGTATAGCCCAATGTCACAAATTACAAATTTGCCTCAAGGGGCTTTACAGCAACACAACATCCCGTCCTTAGACCCTTGCATCGGATAAGGAACAATTCCCAGAAAGAAAAAAAAATCCCTTAACAACTGGAGTAATGGAGCTACTAACTAGACTGGATGCAAGTGACTGTGAAATGTAGAACCTATCCAGCCTGGCTGCACTCACTCTGTTATTGCTCACCCTGACCCATGTTTACTGTCTAGCAGTAGGGCATTTCAACCTCCATGCATCTAGTAAATTTTATTAACTATTCTGCCTAAGCTACCAGATGACTGAATGTGTGGTTCCTCACTTGTCCTGTCCATGGAGAAATCAATGGTGCAGTTCCAATCTCCACCTATGATCAGCTGCTCCGGACCATACATCTGCAGCTCATCCCTCAAAACACTGAGAAAGGCTAATCTGTCAGCCCCCTGGTCGGTGTATATGGTCAGTGTATATGGGGTATTTGGTCAGTGTATATGGGGCATATACACTGACCAAACAGAAAAGGCACCCTTCAATTTCTATCCTTACAATCAGACACCTCCCCTTAACTAACTCCACAGATAATACAATTCTTGGATAAGTTCTTTTAGATAGTAACACTGCTACCCCCCTCCCCCCTCCACTAAAGTTGGTGCCATGGCTGAGTGCATATGACCCCTCCCACCACCGCCTCCCAGTCTATCGCATTAGTTTGGTCACTGAGTTTCCCACAGAAAAACCACATCTATCTTTTTCTGCTTCACAACCTCAGCCACTAAAGTCCTTTTAAGTCTGCCCCTCCCACCATTAATGTTAAAAGATCCAACCCTGAGCCCATGCAGAAAATGGGTAGAACAGAGCTAAACATAAGAGACAGAAACAGACCAGCATGAACCAGAAAATAATGAAGCACCCTGTGATGCACGATCACAATTTATTTCACAACTTTTGTCCTTACAGTTTTCCCCTTTGCTGCCTTTCTCAAGGCTGTGATGTGTTTCAGGGGAAAACATTTTTCTCTCATCAAGCAGCTCAAAAACAACCAGCTTCAGCAGATGACCAACAATCCTAATGAACTTCTCTGTATTATTAAAATAATCTTTTATTTTACTGACTTCCAAAAAGTTTCATCCAAAAAAACATTTATGTCCTCAAAAGAATACAGATCTGTGCTGCGGTTTGATGTTTCACCAGCTGACACACTATCAGACTCCAAATGGTAATCCATGTCCTCAGTCTCACCTATTATTGGGCTACTGGGAATCTTCTCTACACTTTCAGTATTCCCTTCAGTAGGCCTACCTCCTCCCTTCACAATCTGTTCCTCACCACTGAGTACATCCTCAGTCCCTGCCGAGCTGCTGGATGCAGCCACCTGTTCAGATGCGAGTGTTTCTGTAATCTCTGCCCCCCCGGCTCCGAGGCCATAGACTGAGAGCCTACTTCCTCAACTGCAACCGGTGGAGCAAGCTTTTCCTCAGACTGACAACGTTCTCCTCTCCCCGCCCTGGAGATATTATCGGTGGGTGGGATGTTAGTGTGATGCCCACAATATGTGTGGTCACATGTAATGTATGTTGTTATGTTATTTATTTTCTTTGGTTATATCATTATTATATTAATAATATGCTTATTATTCCACTGTGAGCCATTATGGCAATAATACTCCCTTTGCTGTAATACAGGGACTGGTAAGGTTTCAGCCTCGCCAGGAGGTGGCAGTGTGGTGCTTTTGTCCCCCCAGGGACTGACGGACCTTCGCGGTTTCCTTTCAATACGCCCATTTCACGCCGCGGCCATCTTGGATTATAAAAAAAACCAAGCGGTGGGAACTTAGCCACGCCCCTTCTTACTTCATTGAAAACACTGCCGGAAGCAACATGTCGTACTGTTGTGTACCATCCTAAATTCAACTGACACATTAAGATGCCATATGGCTAAATGTTTACTCCTCCTGCTATTATTGCAACAGACATTATGTACATGTAGGCCTACTGTATGCATTGAGCTGCAGAGGTTGCATGTACATTTAACGTTACTGTATGCATTGAGCTGCAGAGGTTGCACCATGTACAGCCAGTTAAATAATATTGGGGTGACCAGTTTCACTGTGACTAAAACATTAGAAGGGAGACAGAAGTTTGACGCGGAATAATGTTTCCTCCTTTTTGTAGTCGCATTGGTGACTTGATAGCGGAAGAAGATGAAGAGGAACATGAAGAGGAACATGAGGGAGATAGGTGAGTTGTTACGATCAGTACAATACAATTTTTCAAACATGTAGATTACTGCATTGTATAATATATATATATATATATATATATATATATATATATATATATATATTCACTAATCTTTCAATAGTGGATAGCTCTGTTCTGACACATCATCTTGATAACAGGAAAATGTGTGGATTTATATTGCTTCCCACATGTATGACAGATCCTCATGTGTCCAGTGAGGTTTGGGCAACTCTACCTGATCATGACTACGACGTGAAGCCGCTTTCTGTGGAAGACCAGCTTGACGCAGTAAAGAAACGCATCGCTTTCCTGGAGGACGAAAATAAAAAGCTAAAAAGTGAGCGTTTTGGTCTAGAACGCTTCCAGTGTGCACCCAATCTGATCAGGTTTTACACTGGTTTTAAGGATACCACACCCTCAAAGCACTCTTCCTAGCTTTACAGTCTTGATACTAGACTGCACAGAGATCCGCATCGAGACAGGTAGTTGGAAGGTTTTGAACACCATGACATACTCCCATTATAAATGTAACATTACACTGAAATCCCTAATTGGGATCACTCCCTCAGGGTCAGTAAGCCTGGTATGTAATCTATACACAGGATGTATTTCTTGTAAGGAGATAACTAAGAGGTCAGGTGTTCTGGACCTCGTAGAGTCAGGTGATGAGGTCATGGCCGATAAGGGCTTCCTTATCAAAGACCTGCTCGATGAAATAGACGTAAAACTTGTCATCCCTGCATTTTTAGGCCCAAGTGGACAGTTTAGCTGTGATGAGCTCACAGACACACAGAGTATTGCTGGCTTGAGAATACACGTTGAACGGTCAATGAGACGCATAAAGGAGTACCACATTTTTGATGGAGTCATACCCCTTTCTCTAAGTGGAACAGTCAACCAACTGTGGACTGTGTGTGCTCTCCTAACAAATTTTCAGGGACCACTGTTTTAAACCTTTGTTAAATTCAGCTGACAAGAAAATAGTGCACACAAACCTTAGATAGATTGAAACATATTTAACTTCATTTCAGTACAGTCCCATTTTTTAGCCCACACCTTGAGATGAGCAACCACTATCTTAGTTTAGTAAACAATTGATGATTTGAGTTGGTAGCGAGTTCCAGCTTATGGCTACAACAGAATGACAGTTGACCGAACATATTTTAGTTTAAAATGAACCAACATTTTTGTTAAAGTTAAAGGACAAAGAATGAAAATATTGCAGATGGGACAATCTAATGTATGAATATTGAATGTACAGGATAAAAATGAAATAAATCGTATTTTTTATTTTATTGTGATTAAACAGCTTCTTTGAATACAGCCCTGTGTGTGTCTCTCTCCTCACTGGCACAGGAGAGGCAGAAAGTACTCGAAAAAGAAAAGATCCAGCTTAGTTTTCATATTGTGGTAAATGACGGTAGGTGCTCGAGGTTGGTAGTCCAAACCATGTTTGCTGCTGGCCCCAGCAGCATTGATTTCCGATTGAGTAAGAAGGGGGCGTGGCTAAATTCCCACCACTTGGTTTTTTATTTAATCCAAGATGGCCGCGGCGTGAAATGGGCGTATGAACGCTGAACCAGGAAACGCTGCATTGCCTAATTATTTCTTTTTATCCTGTTTAACAGGTTTGTAACGGTTCAAGTTGATATATCTATTATACACATGTTGATTTACCCTTGTGTGAATATTACCAGATCGATTTTGTAAGAGTGATTATTGTGTAAATATATTTTTTGGGAGGATATAAATTTCTGTCATGTAACGTAACGTTAGCTAACGTGAATATGGCTAGTAGCTAGCTCGCGGTAGGATTTACAGATATTTTATATAGCCTTGATTCCAGTACATTTCCCCTTATGATTTATACGGTTTTATTATTCTTTATTTGTGTATACTATTGCATTGAGTTGTGTAAGGAAAACGGTTTAGCTAATCTGAAGCTCAGACGTTCATATAGCCTATCTATGCTATGGATGCTATTTATTGTAGCTAGAAAAAGTGCTCCGGTGATTTTACGTTGGTTTTAGGTCACGCAGGGACCGATGACAGTTCAGTCACTAGATCAGCGTTTCTCAAACTGTATGCCGCGGCACCCTGGTATGCCGTCTGACAGCGTCAGGGGTGCCGTGAAAAAATTTGCAAATCTAACATTTTTCAGATCAATTATCAAAAATTAAAATACTAATTTATTTTACAAAATGTTACTGAATAAATGAATGGATGAATAAATAAATGGATAAATAAATTCATTTCAGATAAATAAATAGCCTACATACTCATGAGAAACTGTCTCGCGTGCCCATTTCCCCTCCCACGTTACATACGGGTCAGTGCAGTGCGCGATCACGTAAGGTCAGGGCATCGTTGTTATCATTTTACACGTCCTGACATTTTGATGCCGCTAAAACCCAAAACCAAGCCATGGATCGTTTCCTAAAAAGAAAAGTCCCACCAGAAGCTCCAACAGATGGGGATACTTAAACAGACACTGACAGTGAACCGGAGCCTTCTTCTAGCAACAACCGGCTTTTATCCTCCAGTTCGGAGTCGTCTGCACCCGTCGTACCACCGGGAGATGCTAATGTTAGTAAGGGCAAGGCTACTAGCAAGGGCAAGGCTAAAAAGACAAAGACAAAGATTTTGCGATACCACGACAGCTACATTGCACTTGGCTTCATTAGTACCGATGATGCATGCCCTCTCCCGCGGCAAGAGAAAGTCATGTGTAAAGCTGCCAAAGTATCCGAGAAGGCTCTGGAGGCCAGCTACCTCGTAGCAGAAATAGTAGCGAAAGCCAAGAAGCCCCACACAATCGCAGAGTCCGTCATAATACCTGCTTGCACGGCAATCGTTACCAAAATGCTTGGCCCACAAGCTGCCAAAGAAGTAGCCAAGGTCCCGCTGTCAGACTGCACAATAGCGAGGCGAATCAATAGCATGTCTGCCGATATTGAAGATGTCGTTTTGGATAAAATCAAGGCCAGTGGACATTTCTCCTTACAACTCGACGAGTCAACTGATGTGAGCGGGCACGCTCAGCTTTTAGCAAATGTTTGCTTTGTTGATGGGGGCCGTATTAGAGAGAACTTTTTATTTTGCAAACTGCTCCCCAACAACACTACAGGAGAAGAAATCTTCCGTGTGACAACTGAGTATCTTGACAAGGGTGGTTTGAGCTGGAAGAACTGTATCAGTATTTGCACCGACGGCGCAGCTGCAATGACGGGCAGTGCCAAAGGTTTCAATACCAGGGCCAAAGCGCAAAACCCTGATATACGAACAACCCACTGCTTCCTTCACCGAGAGGCACTTGTTGCTAAGACGCTACCAAAAGAACTTTCCGACGTACTGAACAAAGCAGTGGACATGGTTAATTACATCAAGGCGCGCCCGTTAAAGAGCCGCCTCTTTTCCATTCTTTGCGAGGAAATGGGAGCAGAGCATCAAAGCTTGTTGTTACACACGGCTGTCCGCTGGCTTTCACGGGGTAAAGTTTTGACCCGAGTGTACGAGTTAAGAGAAGAATTGAGGGCCTTCGTGATAGACGAGAAACCTGCATTTGCAGAGCTACTCGCAGACGAGCAGTGGTGCGCAAAACTCGCGTATATGGCTGACATATTTAAGCACATAAACGAGCTGAATATCAAAATGCAAGGTAGACAAGAAACCCTCCTCTCCTCATCTGACAAACTACGCGGCTTCAGGTCCAAGCGCGCACTCTGGCGTTCCTTTGTAAACCAGGGCAGGCTGGATATGTTTCCCCTGTGCAATATGCATACAAACAACACCACATTGTCAGGCGTAATAGCCCAGCATCTGACCACTCTTGACGAGCGATTCAATCAGTATTTTCCCTCTGAGTCATATGCTGAGTTTGACTGGGTCCGTGATCCTTGGAGTGCACGTGCAATGGAAAGTGCAAAGGACTGCTCACTTTCAATACAGGAACAACTGATGGAGATCAGGGAAGATCGCACTTTGAAAATGAGATTTTGTGATGTGGAACTGGACAGCTTTTGGATATCAGTGGGAAACGAGTACCCATTGGCTTCAAGATGCGCTGTTGCTATTCTACTACCCTTCTCCACAACCTATCTATGTGAACTGAGTTTTTCAAGCCTGACGTACATCAAGAACAGGTACAGGGAGCGACTAAGGACTGTGGACCAGGATCTACGTGTCTGCCTCTCATCCATCCCTGCCAGGATAGGGCAGCTTTGTGCGTCTTCCCAGGCCCATGTCTCTCATTGATGGTGAGTCACGCCCCCTCTCGGCCTCTCTCTCTCCCCTATGCACTCCTGGCTCTCAGTTGTGGCATATTTGTGCGTGAGTGTGTGTTCATGTGCACATGTAGGCCTATCTCACTTTTTAAATGCGGGTTGTGTGTGGGTGTGTCTCTGTGTGTGTGTGTGTGTGTGTGTACAGAGGCTGGATGGAAGAGTACAGATGGGAGTGTTCCTGCCATTTCTTTGTGTGAAGTTCCTGTCACTTCATTATGCTGGGAAGGGGGATGGCAGTTTGAAGGACTTATTTTGACACTTTATTTTTTATTCTGGAGGGATGTTATCTCTTTACCCACCTTATTATCTGTCTGCCTATCTGTTCATTGATACACGCCGTCCCCTAAAAATAAAAAAGGATATTTGCTCTAATAGAGGGATGCAGTGTCGTTTTTAGCTATATTTTTACACTGGGGTGCCTTGAGATTTTAGGCACTTAAAAAGGGTGCCTTGGCTGAAAAAAGTTTGAGAAACACTGCACTAGATGACTATATAGTAGGCTAGTTAATGCCTGATGCTTACGTTACTCATTTGTAAAGATAATGAATGAACCTGCTACTACATGTAATATGCTTGATTGATGATTTATTGAAATAAAGAGGACATATTCAACAAAATATGATGAATACGAATAAACAATGCTGAGGAACGCTGAACCAGGAAACACTGCATTGCCTAATTATTTCTTTTTATCCTGTTTAACAGGAATACTTATCTGTATACATGTTCTCAAGCCAGAGAAGTGTAACATTAGCATCTGCGGTGTTTGCCTCCGCTTGCTGTCTATGCGGACATGTGAGCAGCATATGGCCAACATTGCCACTCAAAACATTTCAACTGCCCCGAACTAGCATATACCATGTACAAAGGAAACCTCGAAACTTGTGTTGGAGAGTCCAAGAACATAAAAAAATGGATAATGATCCCCTTTTCATCGGCGGGGACTGTGTGGAGAGTGTCTCGGCCTTCCGGTTTCTGGGCATACACATAGAGGAGGGCCTAACCTGGAACGTTAACACCACAGCGCTGGTTAAGAAGGCACAGCAGAGACTCTACTGCCTGAGGATCCTCAAGAAGAACCACCTTACCACCTCACTGCTGTCCTTCTACCGCTGCTCCATAGAGAGCATACTGACCTACTGCATCTGTGTCTGGTTTGACAGCTGCACAGTAGCGGAGAGGAAAGCGCTCCAGAGGGTCATCGCCACCGCTCAGAAGATTATCGGACGCCCACTCCCCTCCCTGGAAGACCTATACAGTTCCCGCTGCCTCAAAAATGCCCATGGCATCCTCAAGGACCCATCCCACCCAAGACATCTGTTTGAACTGCTGCCCTCGGGCAGACGTTACAGGACAATTAGAGCTTGGACAAACAAACTAAAGAACAGTTTCTATCCCCGAGCCATAACCGTACTAAATGCCGCTAAGTCTTGATTCCTGACTTTTTGTGCAATATGTTGGTGTCCAGTAGAATGTAGAAATTAATGTGTGTTTTATGTTTTCAATTCTTTTTATACTGATTTTTGCACTGATAAGAACTGCACTTTCAAATGTCATTGTACTTGTACAATGACAAAGTTCTATTCTATTCTAAATACCTGTCTCCTGAGTGACTGAACATGTTTTATCTTCAGATCTGTACATCCGACATTGACAGTTTTGAAAGCACTGGCAAATTTACTAAACCTCCACTGCTCATTTTCCAACAGTTCATTGTAGATAAACGGCAGAACACCCAACAATGTGATTCTGGTAGAGGGAACCGACAATGGGGAAACAGCAGTATAGATATTCCTAATAATGACTCCACTCTCAATCATCTCACTAACATGATACTCCTCCTGCAAAAATATCACCACAGCCTTGTTCATACTGGAAGCAAACAGTAGATTGCCATGATCAACATGCTCTCTTACAGCCAACAAAACCTCCTCTAACATCACGCTGGACTCCAGCGGTACTACCCGAATCCCGTGACGGATGGATGGAGGCCATTTTAGGACGCCATCCCTCCTAAAAACAACCTGACAAAATCACCAAACAGTAAAAAGTATTAAAGTTTATCTGATCATGCATATAGGACAGATGAAAAATACAGCGGAAAACCTGGAAAAAAAATACAGCAAACAATTCAAACTCCACGCCAACCTCACATTCAGCACCCTCACTCATGCTCACACACCCAACCTCCCTGCATGCAGTGCAGAGAAAGAGAGAGAGAGGGCAGCGCATGTGCACAATCTACCTGAAAATAATTTTGTAAACAAAGAAACAAAAATCAAATTAGCAAACAAACAAAAGAAAGGTAAACGGTCTGTCTATCAAACTCTATTTGGTTCAGTGTGCGCAACAGAATAGCAAAATGAATTCAATCAATAGTACTTTTCTCAAGTAACCCAAGAAGATTCAAACAAAAGAAAAGTTTTAAAAAATTACAATCGGTCTGTAATATTTCCTACGTGAATAACAGTGTGTATCTAGATCACGGATGATTTCTTCTAGCAACATGAGATAATTAGATAAACTATTAAACTAACTGCAACTACACCGTTAAGACTAACTATGCCCAGATAGCAGCCTTATTTGAGATCACTTGTCCACGACGATCAGCATTGCAATCTGTGTTCAATCCAGCAGTGAAGCGCGGAAACAGTTTCTTTTTCTTCACAGCCTGTTGGCTGAAAAGATTTGCAATTTACAATTTCATTTTGCAGACGCTTTATCCAAAGCGACGTACAGGTGAGAGTTAATACAACACAAGCAAGGATCTAGTCAGGAGGCGATAATGCAAACAAGTGCCAAAAAACTAGGTTCAAGTACGATAGGACATAGAAGTCAACAGGCAGTGCACAAAGGCAATGCACAGGGTGCATAGAAATGAAAAAAAAAACTTCTTTTTTTTGGAGGTGTTCTAGAAAGAGCTAGATCTTTAGCTTCTTCTTAAAGATGGAGAGGGACTCAGTGGATCGAATGGAGTTTGCTAACTTGTTCCACCAACGGGGAACTACAGAAGAAAAGAGTTTGGCTCGTGACTTAGGGCCCCGTTATGGCAGAAGTGCCAGGCGCCTTTCATTGGCAGAGTGTAGTGAGCGGAACTGAGTGTAGAGTTCAGGTAGGCAGGAGCGTTTTAGTTGCTGAATATAAATATGAATAGCAACGAGAATTAAAGAGAAACTTTCATGCTGTTTCCGAGCACATTTTTAACCCGATTGGTTTGAATTACAACCGAAAGGTAGGTGTGGTTTTATGATTTCATAGCTATTGGCTACTGAAATTCAGGGTGGTTGTGTGGGTGTCTGGGTGGCTAAACACTGGGGCTAAACCGCTTGCTGTAGAAAAATGAGAAATTCACTGGTGACAGCCCCCTTCCTGCTCTGTCGTCACTTTACAAAAAAAAAAAAAAAAAAAGGCGAGCGACGTGACCACCAACAGCAGCTTTGAGGTTGAGGATGTGGAAGACGATTCCTCTTTCTCAGTGGAAGTTGACTACTCGCCTCACGAATATATTGCTCAGCCAATACAGCCGTATTCCTTTGAGCCAAAAGGGTGCGTCTCCGCTCTTATAGCGTCCCGCTATGGACACGCCCTCTATGCTAATGGTAATTCGTGACGCGGCAAGTTACCACATTTTCGCCAACTGGAAATCAGTTACTTGGCCGCCGATATCTCTCGTCTGGCAAAAAATATGATTTTAGGGCTACCATTTGTCTCATCGATCACATCCACACTCCTTATATCGATTAACAACGGGAAGACCTATACAGTTCCCGCTGCCTCAAAAAAGCCGATGGCATCCTCAAGGACCCATCCCACCCAGGACACCATCTGTTTGAACTGCTGTCCTCGGGCAGACGTTACAGGACAATAAGAGCTCGGACAAACAGACTAAAGAACAGTTTCTAACCCCTGAGCCATAACCGCACCAAATGCTGCCAAGTCTTGATTCCTGACTTTTTGTGCAATATTTTGGTGTCCAGTAGAATGTAGAAATTAATGTGTGTGTGTTTTATGTTTTTAATTCTTTTTATACTGATCTTTGCACTGATAAGAACTGCACTTTGAAATGTCATTGTACTTGTACAATAACAAAGTTCTATTCTATTCTATTCTAAATACCTGTCTCCTGAGTAAATGAACATGTTTTATCTTCAGATCTGTACATCCAACATTGACAGTTTTGAAAGCACTGGCAAATTTACCAAACCTCCACATCTCATTTTCCAACAGTTCATTGTAGATAAACGGCAGAACACCCGACAATGTGATTCTGGTAGAGGGAACTGACAATGGGGAAACAGCAGTATAGATATTCCTGATAACGACTCCACTCTCAGTCATCTCACTAACCACACAGGTGGTTTGAATTACAACCGAAAGGTAGGTTTGGTTTTATGATCTCATAGCTATCGGCTACTGAAATTCAGGGTGGTTGTGTGGGTGTGGCTGGGTGGCTAAACACTGGGCTAAACCGCTTGCTGCTTGCTGTAGAAAAATGAGAAATTCACTGGTGACAGCCCCCTTCCTGCTCTGTCGTCACTTTACAAAAAAAAAAAAAAAAAGGCGAGCGACGTGACCACCAACAGCAGCTTTGAGGTTGAGGATGTGGAAGACGATTCCTCTTTCTCAGTGGAAGTTGACTACTCGCCTCACGAATATATTGCTCAGCCAATACAGCCGTATTCCTTTGAGCCAAAAGGGTGCGTCTCCGCTTTTATAGCGTCCCGCTATGGACACGCCCTCTATGCTAATGGTAATTCGTGACGCGGCAAGTTACCACATTTTCGCCAGCTGGAAATCAGTTACTTGGCCGCCGATATCTCTCGTCTGGCCATAAATGTGATTTTAGGGCTACTATTTGTCTCATCGATCACATCCACACTCCTTACATCGATTAACAACAGGAAAAGTCGGATTTTGATGCAAGTATCTCTTTAAGGTTTTGAATTTGATGCGGGCAGCAACTGGGAGCCCGTGGAGGGATATGAACAGCAGGGTGATGTGCTGTTCTGGGTTGGTTGAAGACCAGACAAGTTGCCACGTTCTGAATCATTTGCAATGGTTTTAAAGTACATGCAGGGTAACCTGCCAGTAAGGAGTTGTAGTAGTCAATGTGCGATATAACAACAACCTGTACCAGGATTTGTGCTGCATGCTCAGACAGGTAGGGTCTAATTTTCCTGATGTTGTACAGAGCAAATTGGCATGACCAAGCAATCGAGGCCACATGAACCTTAAAGGTTAGTTGGTCATCAATCATGACACCCAGGTTTCGAGCAGACTTTGTAGACATGATTTGGGTTGATCTGAGCTGGATAGTTATCTGCTGTTGTGAGGATGGACTGGCTGGGATGACAAGGAGCTCAGTCTTAGATAGGTTAAGCTGAAGGTGGCGTTCTACCATCCATGCAGAGATATCAGCAAGGCATGATGATATCCGTGCCATGACTGTGAGGTCATCTGGCGGGAATGATAGGAAAAGCTGGGTATCATCAGCATAGGAATAGTATGAGAAACCAAGGGAGTGAATGATTGCACCAAGTGAGGCGGTGTATATTGAGAAGCAAAATGGACCAAGCACTAACCCTTCAGGTACCCCTGTGGATAAGCTGTGCGGTTTGAACACTTCTCCCCTCCAAGATATTCTAAAAGATCTCCCTAAGAGGTAGGACATGAACCAGCAGAGGGCAGATCCTGAGATACCAAGCTCAGTGAGTGTGGAGAGGAGGATTTGATGGTTAACCATGTCAAAGGCAGCTGACAGATCTAGCAACAATAAAGCTGAGGACTGACCAGCAGCTCTAGCCAAATGCAGTGACTCTATTACAGACAGGAGTGCAGTCTCGGTAGAGTAACCCCGCTTAAAGCCAGACTGATTCGGATCATACAGATTGTTCTCAGAAAGGAATTCAGAGACTTGGTTAAAGACCGTGCGCTCAAGTATTTTTGAAAGAAAGGGTAGGGAGTGAAACCAGTCTGTAGTTTTCAACCTGGGCTGGGTTGAGTGTAGGTTTTTTGAGCAGCGGGGTGACCCGAGCTTGCTTAATACAGTGGGGAACACACCTGTTGTAAGTGAGGAGTTGATGATGTGTGTGACTGTGAGGTTAAGTGCAGGGTAAATGGTCTGTTGGAGATTGGATGATATCAAGTCCAACAGACAGGTAGTGAGATGAGAGTCCAGCAGAAGTTTGGAGACTTCCTCCCTGGTCAGGGGGGAGAATGAGGTGAGTAAGGCACTGTTAGCTGGCAGTGGAAGACAGAGTTGGTCAGGCTCAGAGAACTGGTTACTGACGGCAGAAACGTTATCAGTAAAGTATGAGGCGAACATGTCAGGAGTGAGCAGAGTGGAGGTCGGAGGAGGCAGTGGATTGAGGAGTGAGTTAAAAGCAAAAAACGTTTTTCGAGCATCCCCGTGATCTGTGAAGATCACGGGAAGGATATGCAGCAGGTAAGAGCAATTAAGGATAGAGATGGAAATGTGCTGACAAGTGAGGGGAGTGAGAAGGTGGAAGGAGTACTTTGAGGGGCTGATGAATGAAGAAAATGAGAGAGAGAGAAGTTGAATGACATCAGGATAGTGAATCAGGAAGTTCGGTGGATTAACAAGGAGGAAGTGAGGGCAGCTATGAAGACAGGGGCAGCTTTACCTGGATGACATGGGGGGGCAGCTGCCACCCCTAGAAAATGCCTTGCCACCCCAGCTGCCACCCCAGTTCCGAACAATCTAATTCAAAAAAACATATATGAAAAGTTGTGGCTGGCTGGAAAGAGCGAAAGTCCCCAAAGAAGAGGAAGCAAGAGCGAAACTCTGATGTCCGCGTGCAAGTGAATGCACCAAGACATGACGCTACTCCTTGATTCTACTTTGGGGCAACCCGATCCTCCCTCAACAGGGGCTGCTCGACTTGGCTTGCAGAAAATGATGAGGGGAAGGAGAACAGCAGTCAGACTCGGCAGACCATACAGTAATACTACTATACATGATTTATTAAGAAATTAGAGAAATCATAAAAGTGTAACACTAGTGGTGCCGAAGCCCACATAAAGTGTTTGCTTGCGAGACAAGCCACGGTTTCAAGTGAGTCTTTCACCACGTTTGCTAGCTAACTGTTAGCCATTAGCCACGTTTGCAACCAAGCTAACTGTGCCAACTTAACTGTGTGTGTACGGTAACAACATTATGTTACAGAACCGCTGCAGAAGGATAGTGGTGGAGTCGTTTTGTTGAAGCGTGTTTTGTTTGGTAATAATAACTCGTGTTTCTGGGATGGATTAAACCTGACTAAAACTAACGTAAATATCCACCAGTGCTTCTGAGTGTCTCTGGTTTTGGGGCAGGCAGCTAACGTTACCAGCATCTCTGGAACTGCTCATTCTGTGGACTAGTCATATAAGTGTATTAAGTTATACAAAAGCACCCAGTTTACACAGCACTTAAATCACTCTTCCTAAACAAAAAGTTACATAGCAATGCAATGTCTGTCAATTCAAAGCTTAGCAAGTTACCTGAGAGGTTGCAATTTTATATTTTCGAATTGAAGCTCGGAAAAAATGATTTTTGCTGTGCAGTCAGCATTACTGGTTAAACACTGGATATTTTGGTTTGTTGGTAACACTAAATATGTGGCTACATAGTGTAGGCTATGAATACAAATGAGATTTACTAGTTTAACAGACCTATTGCAGCAGTCATGCATAAATTTGATGACCCCTGCTGGGGTCATCAAATAATAGTGCAACTAATAGTGCAAAAGAAAGAACTTTGGGGATAGGCAAGTCAGCTTTTTTTATATATAGTGCAATAATGGGTTTTTGCTGCTTTTGCCTAGTTTTTACGCTGCAGAGAGATTAAAGGTGGCCTTAACTTTTAGTTTCTCAATTTTGTTGGTTTTGTCCTCATCCTTTTATCAGTTTTAGTTTGGGAACATCTAAAAATTTCTAAAGATTTGGTTAAGAAAACAAGAAAAAAAAAAAAGATTTCTAATGCTAACTTCAGCTATTTCTATTCAATGTTTTAATTGTGCCACCATAATGTTTTTGAGTTCAAATATCTCAATTTGGGGGCTTTTCCAAGCAAATACGGATATAAGTGATCGTTTGCAATTAAATCAGCATATATATATTTCTGCCACCCCTCAAAGTCTCTATGCCACCCTCTTGCCACGCCATGAAGATTTCTCTAGAGCCGCCCCTGTATGAAGTGGATGAAGAGTGGTAAGGCAGTTAGTCCTGATGAAATACCTGTGGAGGCATGGAGCGGTTTAGGAGAGATGGCAGTGGAGTTTTTTACTAGATTGTTTAACACAATCTTGCAGAGTGAGAGGATGCCTGAGGAGTGGAGCAGAAGCATACTGGTACCGATTTTCAAGAATAAGGGCGATGTGCAGAACTGTAGCAACTACAGAGGTATAAAGTTGATCAGCCACAGCATGATGATATGGGAAAGAGTAATAGAACCTAGGTGAGGTGACGATTAGCATGCAGCGGTATGGTTTCATGTCACGAAAGAGCACTACAGATGCGATGCTTCCTTTGAGAATGTTGACTGAGAAGTATAGAGAAGGCCAGAAGGAGTTGCATTGTGTCTTTGTGGATTTAGAGAAGGCATATGATAGGGTGCCGAGAGAGGAGGTGTGGTATTGTATGAGGAAGTCGGGAGTTGCAGAGAAGTATGTAGGAGGGGTGCAGGATATGTATGAGGGAAGTGTGACAGTGGTGAGGTGTGCGGTTGGAATGACAGATGGGTTCAAGGTGGAGGTGGGATTACATCAAGGATCGGCTCTGAGCCCTTTCCTGTTTGCAATGGTGATGGACAGGCTGACGATCGAGATCAGGCAGGAGTCTCCATGGACTATGATGTTCGCGGATGACATTGTGATCTATAACTTTCCAAAGCAATGGGAAGTGAAGAAGAGAGGTGAAGAAGAGAGTGCAGGCAGGGTGGAGAAGAATGTCAGGAGTGATTTGCGACAGAAGGGTAACAGCAAGAGTTAAAGGGAAGGTTTACTAGATGATTGTGAGACTAGCTATGTTATATGGTTTGGAGACAGTGGCACTGACGAAGAGACAGGAGGCAGAGCTGGAGGTGGCAGAATTGAAGATGCTAAGATTTTCATTGGGAGTGACAAAGAAGGACAAGATTGGGAATGAGTATATTAAAGGGAGAGCTCAGGTTGGATGGTTTGGAGACAAAGCAAGAGAGGCAAGATTGAGATGGCTTGGACATGTGTGGAGGAGAGATGCTGGTTATAGTGGGAGAAGGATGCTGAATATGGAGCTGCCAGGGAACAGGAAAAGAGGAAGGCCAAAGAGGAGGTTTATGGATCTGGTGTGAGAGGACATGCAGGTGGCTGGTGTGACAGAGGAAAATGCAGAGGACAGGAAGAAATGGAAACGGATGATCTGCTGTCGCAACCCCTAATGGGAGCAGCCGAAAGAAGTAGTAGTAGTAGTAGTAGTCGCACCACAGATCTTGTTCTGATAGTAAGTGGTCTTAGCTGTTTTTAAGCTGGTAGAGAATCATGCTAGGAGACGCTGATAGTCACTGAGGTCAGTGGACTCTGGTTTTACACCATTTTCACTCTCCCGCTCTGAGCCCCGCCCTGTGCTCTCTGATGACCTCAGTGAGCCATGGACTAGGGGGGCATTATGAGCAGGTTTGGACGCTAGAGGGCAGAGATTGTTAAGAGAGGAGGCTAGTGGGGAACAGAGTGTGTCTGTAGCCTCGTTGACAGGGAGTGAGGAGAATTCGTTATGAGGAGTCATAGAAGCCAAAAACCCATAAGAGAGCTGGGTTGGTGTAACGGACTGGAAGGAGACCCTTTGTGGAGGAACGTGAGGATGTTCCAGTAAGGAGGCCGTAAATTGAATAAAGAAGTGGTCTGACAAATGTATGTTTTCAATAAAACTTTTTTCAAGTAACCCGGGAAGATTCAAACAAAAGAAAAGTTAAAATTAAAAAAAAACTAACAATTGGCCTATGTAACACTCCCTACATGAATCACAGTGTGTATCTAGATCAGGGATCATCTCCACTAACAACACTTTTCTCATGTGAGATGATTAAACCAACTATTAAATTAACTCTGCAACTACACCGTTAAGACTAACTATGCCCAGGTACCAGCCTTATTTGAGATTGCTTGTCCACAGCCATCAGCAGTGCATCCTGTGTCGGATCCAGCGGTGAGGGGCGGCTCCATGGGAAACAAAGTCTCTTTTTCTTTACAGCCTGTTGGCTGAAAAGATCCCCCATGCTCTGATAGTCTGATGATGCCGAAGGAGTCAAAGTTACAACTGCACTGACGTTTAAGAAAGCAAAAGGAATCCAGTTGCCTTCTTTCTGTAAAAAAAAAAAAAAAAAAAATCCAAAAAAAAAAAAAACTGCGTGGCTCGCAGTAAAAATTAACCGGTTATAACAGCTGATTAATGGATGAACAGGACTAGGTTATCTTCCAATAAAACCGTGGTAATGTGAAGACACGTGGTCCTTTGTTCTTCTGCTGGAGAGGGTATCTCTAGATGTGTGTGGTGTGCACGGTCCACAGCGAGAGAGCGAATTTCAATTCTGCCACTATTTTAAGGGCGAAATTGCGTCACTGGATACAGTATGACTATAACCAATGTGATTACAGTATAAGGTGAGAAATTGGGCTAGGAAAACTGATTCACCAGCTACAACCAAGAAGGAATCATCTCCTCATCAGATGGCCATAACATCAAATCTGTCTCGGAATTCATTTACTTGGGAAGCGACATCAAATCCACCAAAAGAGATGTGCAGCTCCGAATTGGAAAGGCTTGGGGTGCCAGTAAGGGACTTAACATCATTTGAAAGTCCACGTTACCAGACAAACTGAAGCGGGAGTTTTTTTGAGCAATAATTGAGTCCATTCTCACTTATGGATCATCTTCTTGGACCCTTACTAAACGGCTTGAATCCAAACTTGATGGGGCTATCACCAGAATGCTGCGTGCTGCACTAAATGTATCCTGGAAGAAGCAACCTACAAAGAAGTGTCTCTATGGCAATATACCCGCCATATCAAACACTATCCGAGAATGAAGGGTGCAATTTGCTGGTCATTGCTGGAGGAACAAGGAAGAACTTGCAAGCAACACTCTGCTTTGGTCACCCAAACGTGGAAAGACATGTGTGGGAAGGCCTGCAAGAAATTACATCAATCAACTTGTCAACGACACAGGATGTCCATCTGATGATTTTCCAGCTGCTATGGATGATAGAGACGGATGGCGTGAGAGGGTCAGAGCCATTCCAGGATACTCGACCTGATAATGATGATCACCAGTGAGGCTGAGCAGGGAGCTATGGGTACTGTAGTCCACAGACAGTGCCGGTCCCTACATGTACATGTGTGTATGCATATATGCTTTTAAACACTTAATTGACTTATGTAGGTCAACAAGGGAAAGGCATCAAATTAATGTAGATAGGGGCAGAACAGATGAATAATCATGTAAACAGAAAAATAGTCTGAACACTGCATGCAATGCTGTCATGGGGTGTTTAGTAATGTGTCACTGTTTTGATTTGCTGAGGATCTCCATCTATTTGTCTGTAAACAGCTAAATTGAACGTGTTACTGTCGAGTATGTAACCAGAACATTACCTGAATCCTCAGTGGTTGAAGCTGCTGCTCCCTTTGAGGGTCTGCCTCTACGGCTTGGTTTCTTTGGAGCCATTCCCTGGTCCTCCTCATCCTTGGCAGATGAACAATAATTTATTTTAAAAAAGCTGCCACTTAGCAAGTACAGAACTATTCTTTTTACTCAATTATTCCAATTATTTTCTATAACAATAACATACGTTATCAGTTTTGTTCTCACTGGAGCAGTCCTCTTTTCCCTCTGGGTCTTCTGACAGGTTGGCTGTAAGAAAACATGTGTGGAGGGGGGGTGTAATCAGGGTCAAAAGGTAAATCCACGCTCACCCCGATTAGTGGAAAACTGCTCCATGTGTTCATGTGTGTGTGTGTGTGTGTGTGTGTGTGTGTGTGAGACACATACACACACGTGTAATGTAGGATTACAGACCCATCCAAAAATCTCATATTAACGAAATTCCATTCATTGTTTATATGAAGTAATATGTACCCAGATTGTGTAGTAAAGATATGATAATGGTTTTTTTAATCTGTAAATGTCCAATACAGTAGTAAACCTAATGAAAAATCTTATCTATCTGTCTAATTCAGTAGTGTGTGTGTGTCTGTGTGTGTGTGTGTGTGTGTGTGTGTCTTTCCCCGACCATGGTCTTCACTGGGTTGCCTCTCTTCTTGTTCTTGCTGAGTGTTTTCCTTGTCTTCCACCACCTCCTTGGCCTGAGTCTCCTGTAAGATAACATCAACTAAATAGTATCAAAAATACCAATGCAAAGATTTAAAGATATAAATACTGTTCCACTTTGGCATCAATATCCAAGAGGAGGGATATCTGGCTGAAATGGAGCAAGAGCAGTCCAAGTCAGTCTAATTTTTTATCTGCAATGAGGTTAAATCTCACCTCAACTGATTCCTCCACCTCATCTGACTGCTTCCGCTTCAGAGAGGGTTCACCTAGAATGGAGATATGATTGAACAAAAATCGCAAAATAACTTTAGTATGTCATCTTTCACAATGACAAACATGAACCAACAATGTCCTTAAGTGGTCTAGTCAAGTTGCTAATTATACTACAGGCACAGCAAAAGAGTTGATAGCATAACTATAATCACGAGAAGCTAACCAACATACAATTCGCACATACAACTAAGATTTAGTTTACAGATGATCAAAAATGTACAGTTTGGATTGGAAGCTATCTATGAGAGATAAGTGTATAGACTGTCAGGCACCAGGCCCTCACCCTGCTATGGACTTCCATGAAATTGAAAATGAACTCACTTGAATTAGTGCTCTCTTTGGACTTGGAGCTTGCTGCATCTGTGATTCCCTCTGGTTGTGGAGACGGTGACCTGGCCTGGCTTCGTTGCCAACCGTCTTTCCTCTGACCATTCTCCTCTTTTTCTGTCTGTGGAGTGGGAGGTTGTGAAAATTACATAAGACAAAGCATGTAAATATATTGTCACTGCTAAGCTCATGGCCACAATGACATATAAAAAAATTTGTTTTTAAAGTATTTCAATCTTTAGGCCTGGGGACCACAGCTAAACAAATAGCCCACCAGTTAATATTAGCACATAACTCAGGAATGTGGACCAATGTACATGCTCTAACAAAGTAATAGTAGAATATCATACTCACTTTGGGAAAAAAAACACATGTATGTACAGACACACACACACACACACACACACACACAAAGACACACATTTATGAATAATAGTATAATAGAACAACAAGGGGATAACATACTTCTTGTTGCCCTAATGAGGGTTTCTCTTCTTTCGCTTCATCCTTTTCATCTTTCTTTTTACCTGAAGTTAAGACAATATACCAATTTTTGTGTCAACCTACCGTTATTGATGTGATATGTAAGGATATAAGCACAGTTTTCACTATAACTGATCAGAATAAATTCATCACATTTTTTTGAAATTTGTATCTACAAATGTGTTTTGGGGGACTGAAAAGACACATATTTCCATAACTTTTCTTCAAAGAGATGTGACAAATGTCTCACTCATTTTCAATACTTTGCCTACCTATGTAGGTACCCTTGTGCCTAACTTAAAGAGACCAGCCTACCAGCCGCAGTATCTTTGACCTGGGCTCCTGTGCATCTACCCCGGCGGGTAGGAGTCTCCTCTGACTTCTCAGGCCCTTTAGGTTGGTCCTCTTCCACCTCAGTGGTTTTGGATGATGATCGTCCCCTGCGTGGCGTTTTGGCTTCCTGAATGTTCTCCCAATCTGTCTCCTTAAGAAAGACAAAACAATGGTCTGAGCAAGCAACAAGATGGCAAAACAAACTCTATCAAATCGGATCAAGAACATGTTTTCAATGTCTTGCTTGTGCTCGACATGTCACAAGTCCATCACAGGGCACAAACACACAATCACTGACACACTGTTCATAACTATGCAGTTTGGATTCTCCAATACAACTAACTAATCTGCATGTTTTTGGACTGAGAGATGAAACCAGAGTAACTGAGGTAAACTCATGTGAACCAGGGTAGAATATATAGAGTTAACACAGAAAGCAGGGATTCAGCATTGCACCTTCTTGCTGTGAAACTGCAGCACCAACTACTAAGATTCTCTCTCAAAGCTACTATGTCCATTTTTGAAGTTATAAAATAGGTTTGAACAAGTTTTGTTGACCAATCACAATCACATTAACAACCACGTAAAATTAGGATTATAAAACAAAAAAAGAAAAAACAACTCATTTGTTTTTCTCATGAGAATAGGGATAACAAGCTCCACTGACCTCAGCAGATGGCTGCTCTTGGCTCTCCTTGTCATCCTTCTCCTCACCTGATCCATTTAAGAAATCAAATACAATTTCACACAAATAAACATGTCAGAGAGCTGTTGTGCCCGTCTTTCACACCATGCCAATGACATGAGTATGGAAGCCTATTAATGATTTCAATAAGAGAAAGCAAACTGCCTGAAGGTCAGAGATGTACGCTGGTAACCAAAAGGTTGCCAGTTGAAATCTGGAGAGGTGAATTGGAAACACTTTTTTCTTTGTCATCATCTTATTACAAGGTACCTGAGGCAAGGCCACTTTACCTAAAACTGCTTCAATTGCTGACAGTTAAAGGCTGTGGTTGTACGGGCCAACTCTCAGGTGTGAATATGCATAACTAGTTAAGTGGAATATTGGTGGCGAAAGAGCCTACATGGCCAACAGACCTTCCCTTGATAACTAAGAGGTTGAAAACCAGAATGTGAATCAAAATGGTTTAAGTCCATTCAAGGAAAAAGTCACATCATGTTCATTACGTCACTGTTAAAAATGACAACCGATTATGTGACCTAAGGCTTAAGCTAACTATCAGGACAAAAATAGCTTTTATTTTGGTATACATGGCAGTTATCAAGTTTAAATGAAAAAGCACATGTCTCATTTTAGGATGAACATATTCAAATATAGATATGAGAAGGGGAACATGAATTTTAACAACATTACCAGAGTCATTGGTCGTTGCAGCTTTCTGACTGGAATGCTTTCGTTTGCGGGTTGCTCTTCCCTCTGTTTTCTCCTCCTGGAAAACAAGAGCGGTATCAATAAAGGAAGCTGTCAATATAATTTTACTTTGTGGTCTCACTTTACATAACATAACCATTTGCCACTTCACTTTTAAGTTTCCTTTATCAATCCCCTTGGTGAAATTCATTTACTGCAAATTAACCCATCCTAGCTGTGATTTGTGTAGCTAGGAGCAGTGGGTTGCCACCTTCATGCTGCACCCAGGGACCAACTCCAGTTGTTTTCCCATTGCCTTGGTCAGGGGCACAGAGTATTAACCCTAACATGCATGTTTCTTTTGATGGTGGGGTAAACCGGTGCACTCGGAGAAAACCCGGCGCAGACACGGGGAGAACATGCAAACTCCACACAGAAAGGACCTGGGATGACCCCCAAGGTTGAATAACCCCGGGGTTCGAACCCAGGACCTCCTTGCTGTGTGCCGACAGCGTTAACCACTGGGCCACCGTGCCACCCACACAAACAGGCTTTTTTAACAGGCTTTGTGGAGTTCTAAAGAAAATCTGCAACAGTTACCTTTTCCGACAGGTCAGATACCTTTTCATCATCATGTCTGTCTGAATCAGAGGCACTACCTGAAAGATAAAATCCATCCAACAATAATTCAACTTTTAACAAATGCCAACAAAAAACAAGAATGTCAAACAGGAAAAATAAATAAATAAAAACATAAATAAATAAAACAAACGGATTCAAGCTAAAGCACTCTGTATCCACTTACTGAAAAAATTATTCGACAGTGTTCAATTGTTCAACATTTAAAACCAAACTTCTTTTGATCACCTAAAATATCACCGTTTCTGATATTAAAAACTCATGGTAGAAAATAAATAATAGTATACCTAAACCCCAACCTGATTTACAGCCAATGCACCTAATATCTTTAGAGTATACCAAGACTTTAATAAAGTATAACATTTTGGAATAAAACTAATAGTTGATCTTAGACCATTTAACTCAATAGAAATAGTCCGCCAGTGTCTACATTGGTAATTTTGCTTACTGTGATGGATGTAATTTTTTGGAATATCTTCAAATACTTCATATCCCAAAAATCTGTACAACCTAATCTAAAGGTTATGTAAGTCAATAAACCATAATAACTGATAAAAGTATTAAAATTGTGTTCTAAATTTTTTTAAAAATCCAAAATCGAATGTTTTTTTCATCAAATTTTACCAGATAAACACCAAAAATATTGATCCAAAACAATTCTGAATGCATTGGTGCATGCTCAATAATCGAGGCAAGGATGAGGATGTGCACATCCTTGATAGGGAAGAACGCTGGTTTGAATGGGGAGTCAAAGAGGCCATCTATGCGAAGAGGGAACGGCCATCCCTGAACCAAGGGGGGAGGTAAGAATACATCTGTCTCCATCTTACAATGCTGTAATTGCAACTATTCCCAAATCCTCTAAACAGTATATATGGCCATTATAACTTCAGTTAATGGTCATGGGAATTTGCATATGAAACTGATTGTTGTTTTCGGTCATTATGCAACTGTGCTATTTATAACGCTGGGGGATACCGCCAGTCAGTTGAGACTGAAGAAGTCACTTAGATAAGTGATGAAACGTTTCTCCCAATAAACATTGTGTCCAGATGAACTGACTGAACTTTCTGTGAATTCTGAATGTATAAAATTGAACAAAATATTTTTAACCCTCCATAAGTTTTTGAACTATGTACACTACCGTTCAAAAGTTTGGGATCACCCAAACAATTTCGTGTTTTCCATGAAAAGTCACACTTATTCACCACCATATGTTGTGAAATGAATAGAAAATAGAGTCAAGACATTGAGAAGGTTAGAAATAATGATTTGTATTTGAAATAAGATTTTTTTTACATCAAACTTTGCTTTCGTCAAAGAATCCTCCATTTGCAGCAATTACAGCATTGCAGACCTTTGGCATTCTAGCTGTTAATTTGTTGAGGTAATCTGGAGAAATTGCACCCCACGCTTCCAGAAGCAGCTCCCACAAGTTGGATTGGTTGGATGGGCACTTCTTTGAGCAGATTGAGTTTCTGGAGCATCACATTTGTGGGGTCAATTAAACGCTCAAAATGGCCAGAAAAAGAGAACTTTCATCTGAAACTCGACAGTCTATTGTTGTTCTTAGAAATGAAGGCTATTCCATGCGAGAAATTGCTAAGAAATTGAAGATTTCCTACACCGGTGTGTACTACTCCCTTCAGAGGACAGCACAAACAGGCTCTAACAGGTACTATTTAATGAAGATGCCAGTTGGGGACCTGTGAGGCGTCTGTTTCTCAAACTAGAGACTCTAATGTACTTATCTTCTTGCTCAGTTGTGCAACGCGGCCTCCCACTTCTTTTTCTACTCTGGTTAGAGCCTGTTTGTGCTGTCCTCTGAAGGGAGTAGTACACACCGGTGTAGGAAATCTTCAATTTCTTAGCAATTTCTCGCATGGAATAGCCTTCATTTCTAAGAACAACAATAGACTGTCGAGTTTCAGATGAAAGTTCTCTTTTTCTGGCCATTTTGAGCGTTTAATTGACCCCACAAATGTGATGCTCCAGAAACTCAATCTGCTCAAAGAAGTGCCCATCCAACCAATCCAACTTGTGGGAGCTGCTTCTGGAAGCGTGGGGTGCAATTTCTCCAGATTACCTCAACAAATTAACAGCTAGAATGCCAAAGGTCTGCAATGCTGTAATTGCTGCAAATGGAGGATTCTTTGACGAAAGCAAAGTTTGATGTAAAAAAAATCTTATTTCAAATACAAATCATTATTTCTAACCTTGTCAATGTCTTGACTCTATTTTCTATTCATTTCACAACATATGGTGGTGAATAAGTGTGACTTTTCATGGAAAACACAAAATTGTTTGGGTGATCCCAAACTTTTGAACGGTAGTGTACATTTTTTAGTCTTTGAAATATGCATTTTTATCAGCAGAGTGCAAAGGCGTTTTGATAATTTCATCTGCAATAGAAATATTTCTTCAGGTCTTCGTGGGCTGCCCAAGTGGCCAGCAGGTCCGCAGGCGGCAGGGAGGTCCGTTTTCAAAGGGCTAATAGTTATACTACATGACTAAACACAGCAGCTGTAGCAGTCAGTTAAATTGAACTGTGGAGGTTACAAAAGAGGTCACATGACTCACTTGTTTGTTTGACTAGTGTAGACTGACGTACGAGTTTAGTTTCTCTGACCTCCTCAGGCATGTCAGGATCATCAGATTCAATCTGAAAATAATTGATGGACATCCCAAGACAGAAGGTAAAGATAGACAAGATAAATCGATAGACAGACAATACGGATAGAAATATAGTTGAAACAGATTATTGGACGGACAGATTTGATAAAGAAAGATAAAAGTAAGAATGAATGTATGAGCGACGAAAGAGAAGGTGCAGCTGGCTTGGGAATAATTGGTGTTGAGTACGTTAAAACTTAAGCCCTTACGTTTTGTGGATCACACCCTTCTTGTGAAACATTTCCTTTGTCCTGTGTTTGATTGTGAACCTCATCTATTAGTGAAGAGACAGATAGATTAAAAGACTAATTCTGTTAGGAAGCTATTGATTATTTGTTTGAATGATATCCAACATGCAGAAAAATTATGTTGACCAAGTTAGGACAATGTCGGCAGGAAGTCCTCCAGATTCTGCAAATTTTGGTACTACACAATGAAAAATCAATTAGCCACTTACTTAAGTTATCAATGTCCATCTTAACCTGGTTGTCCTCTTCCGTCTCAACAACCTGTTGTTCAAAAACAGATCACAGATGTCATCCCTACATGCTTAAAACGTAATGTAAACTTTTGATTCAAAACTGCTAAAGCGATGCTGAGTAATAAGAATGGCAACTCACCTGGGTACTTGTCTCCATCACGCCAACATCTGACTTGACTTCATCTAAATCAAGGTTCACAAGATAAGAAAATTGGTCAAAAGAGACAGATTGCTGTTGGTTCTCAACCACAGCTTTCATTTTTGTCAATGACTGACTTTATTTGCTGGACACTGTCTCACCAATTTTTGTCTGTTGCTCAGATTGTATGTTATAAACAATGACTTCTGTGCTTTCAATGATTTCTTTGGCTTCCTTGGTTTCAAATGCATCATCTGTAGCTGAAGGACAGACAAGTAAATGCACAGAAAATGTCTTTCCAATTCAAATGTTGGCATTGTGAATGAAAGTTCTACTTTTCATGACAAAGAATGTCTCATTAATGTCATTTCATCAAAGCAATAACCTCCAGTTATACAGTAACAAGGAATAACCATAAAAATTGCAGGTCAATTTGGATTTGTGGATCTGAATTACAGCTCTTTATGAAAAATATTAAACAAAAAAGGAAGAAGCATGAGAAAATTCTTACCTTCTCTTTCATTGAGTGGTGTCAATTTGGTAACAGGCTTTGGTTCAATAGTTATTTCAGCATCAATGGTATTTTCCCCATCAAAAGGGATGTGAGGTACATTTGAGATAGTTGAATCATCCTACACCAAGAAATTAGGATTTAGCACAAAATGGCAACATCTTAGAAAAGGTAGGTATTCCTGCTAAATACCTAGGGGTGTTGTGATATACAGGTATTGACCATAACCGTGATATCTTAAAAATTAAATACTGATATCATGTTAAAAATATAAGTATGGGGGTGTCCGGGTGGCGTAGCGGTCTATTCCGTTGCCTATCAACACGGGGATTGTCAGTTTAAATCCCCGTGTTACCTCCAGCTTGGTCAGGTGTCCTTACAGACACAACTGGTCGTGTCTGCGGGTGGGAAGCCGGATGTGGGTATGGGTCCGTGTCACTGCACTAGTGCCTCCTCTGGTCGGTCGGGGCGCCTGTTCAGATGGGGAGGAGGAACTGGGGAATAGCGTGATCCTCCCATGCGCTACATCCCCCTGGCAAACTCCTCACTGTCAGGTGAAAAGAAGCGGCTAGCGGCTCCACATGTATCGGAGGAGGCATGTGCTAGTCTGCAGCCCTCACCGGATCGGCAGAGGAGGTGGAGCAGTGACCGGGATGGCTCGTAAGAGTGGGGTAATTGGACAGGTACAATTGGGGAGAAAAGGGGGAAAAAATCCAAAAAAAAAAAAAACATTTTACTTCAGACTCTGCTATCATTAATAATACATTTTCATCTTACTACATCAGCCTGTGTACATCAGAAGCCCCTAGTGACATAACATCCATGAATAGTTTTCTTAATAACTTAGAAACTCCTACTGTTAGTACAGAATTAAATCTGGAGTTAAACAGCCATCCACTATCCAAACCGCTTATCCAGCTCTCAGGGTTGCGGGGATGCTGGAGCCTATCCCAGCAGTCACTGGGCGGAAGACGAGGAGACACCCTGGACAGACCGCGAGGGCCTTCACAGGGCCAACACACACTGAGATTATGTTTATTATGAAATTACCACTGAGACTACTCGTTGTAATAAGATAGCAAAGATAACATTCAGTAAGCAACCTGTATTGCCTGAAAAGATCTTATCTGTGATGATCAGGCTTATAGCTGTTTGCTCGTATGGTATTTATGCAGCTCAGGAAGCGATCAAGTCACTCTTTACTGTGTTAGAACCTTTCTTATTGGAAGAAGTGGTAAGCTCTATTCAAAGTATGCAAAATGGCAAATCCCCAGGACCCGATGGGTACCCTAATGAGTTTATTTTTTTACATTTCAAATAAACTAGCCCTTCTTCTTTTGGAAATGTTTGACGATGCCAAATCTATAGGCTCTTTGCCACCAACATTGACCCAAGCATCAATCTCACTTTTATTAAAACCCAGCAAGGAACCTACAAACTGTGCCTCCTACCGTCCTATTTCGCTTTTGAACGTGGATGTTAAAATACTGGCAAAAATGCTAGCAAGCCGATTGGATACTGTTTTAGTGGATATTATTTCAGAGGACCAGATAGGTTTTATGAAAGGCTGCCACTCTTTTTCTAATGTACGTTGGCTCCTAAATGTTATTTATTCATTCTGCATCTCCATCAGATGCGGCAGAGGTAGTTATCGTATTAGATGCAGAAAAAGCATTCGACAGGGTGGAATGGGGTTATTTATTCGCCGTCTTGAAAAAATTTTGTTTTGGGGAAAATTTCACCTCAGTGGTCCGCCTTCTCTATTCCTCGCCATGGGCTTGCATCTGTACCAATTACATTCTCCATACTTCCCCCGCTCATGAGGAACCTGTTAAGGCTGCCCCCTATCTCCTCTTTTATTCGCTTTAGCCATTGAACTCCTCTCCATAGCTCTAAAAGCATCCCCATTGATTAGCGGCATTCATCGTTGGGGTATTGAACATCATTTGTCCTTATACGCAGATGACCTATTATATGTCACTGACCCTGTTGCCTGTGAACAAGAAATATTAGATGTATTGAAAAACTTTGGCGCTTTCTTCCTGGATATAAATGAAATTTCACAAAGAGTGAATGTTTTCCGATTAACAACTTTGCATTGATAATCAACCAAGATGAACTTCCTTTTCATTTTTCTAAAACTAGTTTTAAATACCTGGGTATAAAAAACACTCATTCCATTAAATCTCTACATAAAGAGAATTTTACAACCCTCATGGAAAAAGTGGAAACTTTGACCCTCAGAGTTGGAAGGTCATTCCTTTGTCTTTAACTACCAGAGTTCAATGTGTGAAAATGGATGTTTTGCACTGACTTCATCTTATGCGTTAGCCTCTTTTTCTGCCCAAAATTTTTTTCCCCAGTTGACAGCTTGATCTCAACCATTATATGGAGGAGCCGTGTTTTACGCATAAATAAATCTCTGCTTTAGAGAAATAGGTCAAAAGAGGTCTTAGGTTTTCCAAACTTTGTTTTATTATTGGGCAGCAAACATCCAAAAGATAATTTTTTGGCTACATCATCCAGAAATGTTCTGGTGCCATATGGAGGCTGACTACTGTTCATCTTCCCTTCGAGCTGTTGTTTGCACCCCCTTACCGTCATCCTCCTCTCGACATACATCCATACTTAAAATTTGTACACAATTCTGTCAGCATTTTTCTCCCCAATTGAATTTGGCCAATTACCCCAATCTTCAGAGCCTTCCCAGTTGCTGCTCCACCCCCTCTGCCAATCCAGGGAAGGCTGCAGACTATCACATGCTTCCTCTGATACATGTGGAGTTGCCAGCTGCTTTTTTCACCTGACAGTGAGGAGATTCGCCAGGGGGACGTAGCGCGTGGGAGGATCACGCTATTCCCCAGTTCCTCCTCTCCCGAACAGGCGCCCCAACCGACCAGAGGAGGCACTAGTGTAGCGACCAAGACATATACCCACATCCAGCATCCCACCCATCAGCATTTGAAATTTTGAAATTCCTCCCTGCTAGTGTCTATTTGTAATAGTTATTTATTCCAATTTTACCACCCAAATCTGGCATGGACACACTCCTTGAAACCCCTCTCACACCTAGAGGACTTATCTCACAGATCTATAACCAAATTATATCTTTCACAGACCATACTCTTAGCTGTATTAAGAGTGCCTGGGAGAAAGAGTTGGGTACAGAGATTGATGATGACTGGTGGGAGAGGGCCACTGCATGTGTCAACTTCTCTTCCACCTGTGCCTGTCTGAGTCTAATCCAGTTTAAGGTTCTACATCGACTTCATCTCTCTAAATTTAAAATTTCAAAATTTGACCCTGAAGTAGATGACAAATGTGACCACTGTGCACAATCCCCAGCTAACCTAACACACATGTTCTGGTCATGCCCTAAATTGATAAGTTTCTGGTCCTCCTTTTTTTAAATAATTTCTTAAGTCATTGGAGTGAAGGTCCTACCTGGTGAAGGGATAGCTATTTTTGGAGTGCCAGACTTAGTTGAAAACTTCACATTGATGCAGCTAAACATTATCGCTTTCAGTTCTCTTCTTGCTCGCAGAAGGATACTACTTTGGAAGTCCCCTGCACCCCCTTTGTCATCATCCCTGATAGAGGACATGATAATTATCCTTAAACTAGAAAAAATTTAATTTGCCATTCACGGATCAGCCCAGAAATTTTACTTTACCTGGCAGCCCCTCTCATCTTATTTTGACCATCTGACAGTGCTTCCCTATGATTAAGACCACTTGTATTATTTGTATTATATGTCTTAATTTTAATTGGATGCTGTGTATCAGTGTAGACTGCTATACTTATGGCATATGAGATATGTTTTTCCCCAGTCACTAAAATGTATGACATCATAAAGCATGACTTGTGTAAACAGAAATGACTGTTAACAGTTCATTTGTAAGTACACGGTGCTCTACACTTTATGTTCCTGAATGTGGTACGATTGAATACATCTTGTTGATATAAAGCTCTCTAACCTATTTTATTGGTATTTTGTAGTTTCTGATTTATCTTATAATTGTTATTACTGTAATTAATGTTTTGGTTTTTTTTCCATCAATAATGGGTGTTGGGTGGGAGGGGGCTGGGGGGCTACCAAAATATGGGGGGACAATAATTTTCATTGTATTTGTATGTTTTTTTGAACACCTTCCAATAAACTATTGAAAAAAAGAGTCTGACAACACTGAACATGTGCCATTCATTTTTACCTGAAGAGCTGATGTTAGCACCTCTGAATCATTTTGTTCTTTCTCATTTTTGTCCGATGCATCTGTGAAGACAACAGGTTTCATCCTTTTAGTAATGATACATTGGCTGGTCTCTAGCAATTCAAATTTATTTTTATCAAAGCTTTCTCACTTACCTGCTGGGTTTGGTTTTTCATCAACATGCTGGTCAATCTGCTGATACTCAACTGGTGGCAAGTCAGCAGTCAGTGGCTTGATTTCAACCTCTGAATTCACATTCTCAGAAGCACACTGCTCTGCCTCCACAGCTGTGGTGGCATCTACTGCTTGCTGGGCAGGCAGGTTCACCTCTGGATCCTCCCTGGCATCTGGTGTGATTAAACTAGGGGATAGTGTACTGTCCGGGTCCATAGAGAGCAGAGTCAGCGCTGCTTCTTTCATCTTCATGTCAGCATCCTGAAGAGTCATCTCAGGGTTCACAATCTCTGGACCGCCATCCTGGGGCAGTCTTGCATCTGCCGAAGTGCAGATGTCCATAAGAGTCAGAAGAGCATCCGCCTCGCTGGGTAAGGGGCGTGACTCCAGCTCACTGAGTCGCAACTCGGTCTCACCGTCCTCCGGTTCAGGAGTGATGTCACTTAATGCGTCGTAGGTATCGTCGGAGAAGGACGTGGTAATCGTGGCAGTGATGGGATCAGAGTCAGTGCTCACGTCTTGAGGAAAAACTGGCTTCTTGTGGGGCTCTTCTGCCTCAAGAGAGGGGGAAAAAGAAGACCTTGAAGACTTTTCAGACTTGTCAGATTTGTCGTCTCCTCTGGACACTTTCCTGTCTTCATGGCTCTCATCTTTTTTCTCAGAGGTTTTATCTCTCTTCTCCAGCTTCTTTCTTGCATTTTTCATCTCGGATTTCTCTTGTGAGGAATCTTGTGATTTTTCTTTCTCCTCTGAGGCCTTTTTGAGCTCCTTCATGTTCCCCTCTTTTTTCTTCTCCTTTGCTGCCTCATGTTTGCTAATTGACACATCTTTGATTTTGATTTCCGAACTCTGAGCTTTCTTATCCGTCTTTGATGAGGACGGAGTCTTCGCTTCCTCCCGGGATTTTGGTTTGGGTTTGTCCAGGGGTCTTCCTTTCTCTGTGGATTTGGACCTTCTCAGATCTTTGTCCATTTCAGAGCCAGATTTGCCTGGTTTCTGACCTTCTTGGTCAGCTTTGGTTTTCTCCCTCTCATTGTCTTTGCTATCAGACTTCATTTTGGGCTTATCCCCTTGCCTGTCTTCGGAGTGGCTCTTTAATCTTTTCAAGACTTCCTTGGGGTGTTTATCCTTTTTCTTGCCACCATCTGGTCCAGGCTCCACATCTGACCTGTCCTCAAGGGAGCCAGTAAAGTCTGAACGTAGCGGGAGCTTGGGTTCACTTTTAGCTGAAGTCTTCTCTCCTTTGCTCTTTTCCTTTTCTTTGTCTTTGACTCTATCCTTTTCTCGCATTTTGTCTTTTTCTTTCTCCTTATCCTTCTCTGCTTTGGCAGCATCCACAAATGGAGCCTTTCCCTTTTTGGCTGTGGTGTCTTTCTGACCACCCTCATTATTCATGCCATCTGACATAGACAACCTTCCTTCTCTTGGGGTTCCTGGCATCTTCTTATCCCCTTTGACCTTGGCTTTCTTCTCACCTCGCTCCTCAAGAAAGGTGGCTTTTACACTGTTGCCTTCCTTCTGCTGAGAGTCCTCCACTTGGGATTCACCTTTTTTCTCCGGCCTTTGTTTAAGTTTGGCGCGTTCATCTGACAGGCTGCGTTCTTTCTCTTTGCGCTCCTTAGAATGCAATTCCTTGCGTGGTGGGCGGTCAAATTTTCCAAGTGAACGCTGTCTCAGGGATTCCTGGGAGCCCTGTTCCAACTCCAAGATGAAGGAGTGAGTTCGGATTTTGTCAGTCAGTTTCTTCAGGTCGCTGGAATCCTCAGAGACACTGCCGCTCTGCCTTCGGTGTCTCTCACTGGATAATGATGTTTCTGATACTTTCCTGATCAGCTTTGGTAGCTGGGTCTTTGAGATTGCTGATTTCATTTCCTAAATAAGGGCCAGCCAAACAAAATGTTCATGTTTTAACAGAAAAAAAGATTTTAATTACAAGCTATTTAACTGTAGTACAAAACTGCTTTATTCGATTATGGTTGTTTTCACTTACTGCCTTCTTGGAGCCCTCTCCTCCTGGATCGCCTTTCTTTTTGCTTAGAACATCTGCTTCTTTCCTGAAGGGAAATAATATAAATGAAACATAATATGGTATATTGCACACAATGATGAACTTAAGCTTGTACTCAGCAGCAGACACATAAATCAAAGTCTGCAACTGAGGATACACACCTTGAGTCTAGTTTCCTCTTCCTGTTGAGAGCCATTTTTTTCTCAAGAACTTTCCTTTCTTTGCGAGCCTCCTTGGCCTGTGGGCTGTCCAGCCCTGGAGAGTCGCCCCTTTGTTTATTCAGATCTATGTAAGATATGACAAAGTAATTAATTGCTAATTCAATACTTAGACCAAGGTTATTCTCAGGTCACATCTGCTTTCCAGTGCATCATACACGGAAGAGTGTCAAAAAGGTGGGAAGGAGAGATGGATTGATCTGCAACATCCAGTGCATCATACACGGAAGAGTGTCAAAAAGATGGGAAGGAGAGATGGATTGATCTGCAACATAGGTCATGAGCAAGATTTAAAATCCAGATTTTACATACAAATATAATAAATGTTAAGTATATACAAACATACGTATATTTGTATGTACTTAAGAACATTTAGTCAATGAGACACTCCCTCTGAATCTAACATCTTGTATAGTAGAGAAATGAAAAGGAGCAGAGAGCAACCGACAAGTACCTTGTGCTTCAGCTTGTGTCGCCTTCTGTCTGCGTTTCTCTTCCATACGCTCTCTGTTCTGCTGTCTCTTCAGCAGTCTCTCCTCTTTGTCTTTTGCCTAAGAGGACAACAAGAAGCAAAAAAAAATATTCATTTTTTTATACATAAAAAACAAAAATCATAATAAAGGACTCTAATTTAAATGGTTTAATAATATTTAATAACAAGATCTGTGTTGGTTTGCCTCCAAGAATAAGTTGTATCTTGGAGGAAAAAAAGACTTTTTCTCTCATACACTGTATACTTTCCCACAACAATAATCCTCACCTAACCAGTCTTTCTTGTGTTTATCTAATACGTGTATCCATGTCACTAAGCTGCCTTCTTAAACTGAACCTCACTCTGCTTCTCTCTTGCCACAAAATGTAGAAAAACTAAATTGAATGGCTCAATCATTTTCCCTTGTTCAATTCATTTGACCTTTTTGAAACACATAATCCACATTACTTTGCCTTTGATTAAACTGTCTGGGTAGCTCAGATAAAGGTGTTGTAAAACAAAGTGAAAAAGGCAATGACACACGCTGTGAAATGATGTAGTCAGGATTGCTCTCTTGTACCTATCAAATAGAATCAAATTAAATTAGAAGACGACAACAATGTCCTCAAATTGGGAATACAGTAGCTGAAACAAAATCGTAAAAATAATGTGTTATTAAAATCAGGTAGAGTATATACTGGCCCAGCCACTGAGGATGCACAAGCCAGTGCATTCTTAGTGTCGGTTCCATACCCAGATAAATAGGGAGGGTTGCATCAGAAAGGGCATCCAGTGTAAAACCTTTGCCAAATCAAATATGCGGATCATAAATCAGATTTCCATACCGGATCAGTCAAAGCCCGGGTTACCAACAATCACCACCAGTACTGTTGGCCAGCAGGGTGTCAATGGAAACTATGCTACTGTTGGGCGAAGGAGAAGGGGAAGGGACATCCAGAGGCAGCGAGAGGAGGAAGGGTAGGAGTGTGGAGGTGAGAGTCAGAACTTTGAATTTTGGCACTATGACTAGTAAAGGGAGGGAAAGAAAAACGTTGAATGTTGGCACTATGACTGGTAAAGGGAGAGAGGCTGATATGATGCAGAGAAAGAAGGTAGATACTGTTTGTATAAGAGATCAGGTGGAAGGGAAGTAAAGCCAGGAGCACTGGAGTTGGTTTCAAACTCTTCTACTATGGTGCGGATAGGAGGAGAAATGGGGTAGGGGTAATTCTGAAAGAAGAATATGTCAAGAGTAGGGATGGGTATCGTTAGGATTTTATTGATACTACTACTCTTATCGGTACTGCTTATCGGTTCGGTACTTTATCGATACTCTTATCGATTCTTTTTGATTGTTATGCAAGAAAAAAGGCACTCAATTAAGAACAGAATCGACATTGCTTTATTATTCTATTATATAACTTTATATAAATATAAACAAATATTATTTATTCAGCAGCAACAGCAGCAGCAATGTTTTAAATGCGTCTGAATTATAGACTTTATAATCAGCATTCAACAACAACAAATAAGATAAAAAATAAAAGTAGCTAAAGATAAAGAAAAAAAATATATATATTAAAAATAAATTTTTACAGCAAAAGGCTAACGGAAGTTCAAACAAACAAGAACCTAGAACATTATCCTAACAGTTCTTCTGCAGAAAAATCAACATATCTGCCTTCTCCGGCAGGAGTCGTGATCTCTCCTGACTTATAGTGTCTCCGGCTACTAGCCTAGCTAACTCCGTATCTATGGCTTATATATTTGTAGCTAAACAATTAGCTAAGCAATTATATTTTATTTATTGGCCTATTCGTAATAATTCGTTATTAGCCTAGCTAACTCCGTATCTATGGCTCATACAGCTTACCTGCAGTGGACGTGGATGGAACACTACGAGCAAAGCAGTCGAAAACGCCGCGTTTCTGCAGATTAATACCATGTTTCGACAAAAGATGTTTCGACAGATTGCTTGTATTGCCACCCTTACTGGCAAATGATTTGTTGCACTTGTGGCAACGAGCGTTGTTGTCATCGACTTTTGAAAAATATACCCAAACGTTTGAACGTTTGGTTCTCTCCGCCATGATGAGCACTTGAGCAGAGCTGTCTGTGCGTGTGTGAGCGAGTGTGTGGAGCACAACACAGCCCCGCCCCTCGCGCAGTAAGAGAGAGAGACAGAGAGATGGAGAAAACAGCAAACAAGATTATGTTTGCGACGTTTAAATTCCTCGAAAAACACAATTGCCACAATATAAATCTCACTCCATGATTTCTCGAGTACCTACCGACTACCGATAGCAGAACTGAAAACGTCGGATCTTAAAAATGCTCCAGTTTTTACTAATTTAGAACCGGTTCCCGTTTAGAACCGGGCTTCGGGGGGCATCCCTAGTCAAGAGTGTGTTGGAGGTGAAGAGAGTGTTGGACAGAGTTATGAGTAGTATGAAACTAGAAATCAAAGGTTTGATGATGAATGTTATCAGCGCATATGCTTCGCAAGTTGGGTGGGAGATGGAAGAGAAAGAAGAATTCTGGAGTGAGTTGGATGAAGTGGTAGAGAGTGTACCCAAGGAGGAAAGAGTGGTGATTGCAGTGGACTTCAATGGACATGTTGGTGAAGGGAACAAGGGTGATGAGGAGGTGATGGGTAGGTGTCAAGGAGAGGAATGTGGAAGGACAGATGGTGGTGGATTTTGCAAAAATAATGGAAATGACTGTGGTGAATACATATTTCAAGAAGAGAGAGGAACACAGGGTGACATATAAGAGTAGAGGAAGGTGCACACAGGTGGACTATATTTTATGCAGGAGGCACGATCTGAAAGGAACTGGAGACTGCAAGGTGGTGACAGGGGAGAAACATAGCTAACCAGCATTGGATGGTGGTCTATAGGATGACTTTGGAGACCATGAAGAGGAAGAGAGTGAAGGCAGAGCCAAGGATCAAATGGTAGAAGTTGAAGAAGGAAGACTGTTGTGTGGAGTTCAGGGAGGAGTTAAGACAGGCACTGGGTGGTAGTGAAGAGATGGCTGGGCAACCACTGCAGAAATAGTGAGGGAGACAGCTACAAAGGTACTTGTTGTCTCATCTGGACAGATGAAGGCAGACAAGGAGACTTGGTGGTGGAATGGGGAAGTACAGCAAAGTATACAGAGAAAGAGGTTGGCAAAGAAGAAGTGGAATAGTCAGAGAGATGAAGAATGTAGACAGAATACAAGGAGATGCGGTCTAAAGTAAAGAGAGAGGTGGCAAAGGAAAAGGCATATGGTGTTGTATGAGAGGTTGGACACTAAGGAAGGAGAAAAGGACTTGTACCAATTGACCCTTCGGTAAGCCACGCCCCGAAATGCAGACTGGCCAGTCACAGTACAGCATAGGACAGAGGTCCGACACTTTCATGGCGGCGCTCCATTGACTCCGATGCAAAAGTTTCAGATTTTCTTCATTTTCGAGCTGGTTTTGTGGACTTTTAGCTCGTTATGGTTAAATGTTATGCCTGGGGCACTTGTAACAGTGACACTTGTTACCTGGGGAGGTTGGAAGGATATGTATGGGTTTTTTTTCCCTTTCCAAAACCAAAATCAAACCCTGAAAAGTGTAGGCTGTGGATAAAGCTATGTGGACGTCCTAGAATCCAGTTGAACCCCTGAAGATCAACAAAAAACACAGCTTTGTCTGCTCCAAGGTAAGTAATTACTTTTATTAACCGTAAAATAATGTTAAAGCTTGACGGACTTAGCAACAGTAACTAAGGGGGGCGGGCCTTAGCGAAGGGTCAATTGGCTAGACAGACGGACCGAGCTTGGAAGGATGTGCAGCAGGTTAGGGTGGTAAAGGATAGAGATGGAAATGTGCTGACAAGCAAGGAGAGTGTGTTGAGAACATCGAAGGAGTACTTTGAGGGGCTCATGAATGGAGAAAATGACAGAGAGAGAGAAGATTGGATGATGTGGGGATAGTGAATCAGGAGGTGCGGTGGATTAGCAAGGAGGAAGTGAGGGCAGCTATGAAGAGGATGAAGAGTGGAAAGGTGGTTGGTCCAGATGACATACCTGTGGAGGCATGGAGGTGTTTAGACAAGGTGGCAGTGGAGCTTTTAACTAGATTGTTTAATACAATCTTGTAAAGTGAGAGGATGCCTGACGAGTGGAGAAGGAGCATACTGGTACTGATTTTCAAGAATAAGGGTGATGTGCAGAGCTGTAGTAACTACAAAGGTATAAAGTTGATCAACCACAGCATGAAGATATGGGAAAGAGTACTGGAAGCTAGATTAAGGGTAGAGGTGATGATTAGCGAGCAGCAGTATGGTTTCATGCCATGAAAGAGGACTATAGATGCAATGTTTGCTTTGGGAATGTTGATGGAGAAGTATAGAGAAGGTCAGAAGTAGTTACATTGTGTCTTTATGGTTTTAGAGAAAGCATATGCTAGGGTGCCAAGAGAGGAGGTGTGGTATTGTATGAGGAAGTTGGGAGTGGCAGAGAAGTATGTTAGAGTGGTGCAGGATATGTGTGAAGCCAGTGTAGCAGTGGTAAGGTGTGCGGTAGGAATGACGGATAGGTTCAACGTGGAGGTGGGATTACATCAAGGATTGGGTCTGAGCCCTTTCTTGTTTGCAATGGTGATGGACAGGTTTACGGATGACGTCAGGCAGGAGTCTCCATGGACTATGATGTTCGCGGATGACATTGTGATCTGTAGTGAGAATAGGGTGCAGGTTGAGGAGAACCTGGAGAGGTGGAGGTATGCACTGTAGAGAAGAGGAATTAAAGTCAGTAGGAGCAAGACGGAATACATATGCGTGAATGAGAGGCAGGACAGTGGAATGGTGAAGATGCAAGGAGTAGAGGTGATGAAGGTCAATGAGTTTAAATACTTGGGGTCACCTGTTCAAAGTAACGGGAAGTGCAGAAGAGAGGTGAAGAAGAGAGTGCAGGCAAGGTGGAATGATTGGAGAACAGTGTCAGGTGTGATTTGCAACAGAAGGGTACCAGCAAGAGTGAAGGGGAAGGCTTAAAAGATGGTAGTCAGACCAGTTATGTTGTATGATTTGGAGATGGTGGCACTGATGAAAAGACGGGCGGAACTGGAGGTGGCAGAGTTGAAGATGCTAAGATTTTCATTGGGAGTGACAAAAGGACAAGATTAGGAATGAGTATATTAGAGGGAGAGCTCAGGTTGGACGGTTTGGAGACAAAGCAAGAGAGGCAAGATTGAGATGGTTTGGACATGTGTGGAGGAGAGATGCTGGGTATATTGGGAGAAGGATGCTGAATATGGAGCTGCCAGGGAAGAAGAGAAGAGGAAGGCCAAGGAAATTTATGGATGTGGTGAGGGAGGACATGCAGGTGGGCTGGCGTGATAGAGGAAGATGCAGAGGACAGTAAGAGATGGAAACGGATAATCCACGGTGGCGACCCCTAATGGAAGCAGCCAAAAGTAGAACTAAAGTATGTATTAGCTTTGAGTTCATTTTTAACTCAATTTTGAGGGGGAAAAAAATCCGATTCAGCTATGCGTGCCTCAAAGGCCAGCATTCATTAGCTTCTCTACAGTAGCTGCTGTTCGGTAAATAGGCAAGCCTGAATCACTCACTGCAGATCTGCGACGCTCTTCTACGGTAACCTCATCATCTGAATCACTATAGTAACGGGAGTAGAGGAAGGGCTTGTGGACGTATGCCTTGCGGCGAGGCTTGCACTCCTTTTCCTCCTCTCCTGTGTCTCCACTGGCTTGCTTCTTCTCTGCTCTCTCTCCTATGGTTCATACACAGACAGGGAAAAAAAAGATTGACCCTGTTTTATGGGACATCATTCAGAATCTTATGAGGATGGGGCAGTAATGTTAAGACAGGATGTTAATTTAAAACTTCCATCAATCTGCACTTACCATCTGTTGAAAACTCGCAGTCATCTGAAGAATCAGAGGGTGGCTGCTCATCGTCAGTTTCTTCCTCAAATGATGACAGATCGCTGGTGTGGACAGAGCTCACTGTGATGTCACTCAGGCCTTCCAAGTCAGAGTCCTCTAAAGAGTACTCTGCAGGAGGGGAGACATGTAATAAATTACCTCCCTCAACAAAGCTGCAAATTGCTGTAAAATGAAAGGGACTGTACGTGTTGACAATTGGTAATGTGCTTACACTAACAAAGTGGCTTTGTACATGGATTGAGTTTTGGAGTAAATTAAACTCTCATTTGATTAGGCTTGAAAATACGAGCTAGGTTGTACCAGAGACGCTCACAAGTCATTTTATGCAAGTCCAAGTCAAGTCTCAAGTCTTTGAGCTAGAGTCCAACTCAAGTCTCAAGTCTTTCAGGTCCAAGTCAAGTCTCAAGTCTTTGGTAACAAGTCCAAGTCAAATCTCAAGTCTCTTACGGTTGTAATGAGCATTCTATCAACTGCTGCATGCCATCCAGTCTGCTTAGAACACTGCATTGCTATATCTAAGGAATTCAAAGCATGTACTGCATTATCTTCACTCCTTTATCTAATAGCATACAGTATCAGCATTGATTAGTTGTTTGGTATATGATCACTTTAAACAGGCTATTGTGATGCAATATAAAAAAAACACACAATGAAAGCTTTCCGTTAAAGTTAATAACTGTATTTTGCAACGTTTTTGTTATTTCTTGTTTTGCACACCAGGATCATGGTGTTGTTTGTCTGTGTTGAGCACCAATTACCAAAGAACTTCAATTATCAGTAATTTACTTATTGGCTGGATAGCACAACCTTCTCATGCTTAACATTTTTCAGTGTTTAAATTTTGATGAAAAATTCTGAACTGAAAGTGAACTAATCCAAACCATGGTGCAACAAAAACTACTACTACCTACTACTACTTTCGGCGCCCCCATTAGGGGTCGCCACAGTGGATCATCCGTTTCCATTTCTTCCCGTCGTCTGCATCTTCATCTCTCACACCAGCTACCTACATTTCCTCCCTCACCACATCCATAAACCTCCTCTTTGGCCTTCCTCTTTTCCTCTTCCCTGGCAGCTCAATATTCAGCATCCTTCTCCCGATATACCCCCAGCAGCTCTCCTCCACACATGTCCAAGCCATCTCAATCTTGCCTCTCTTGTTTTGTCTCCAAACTGTCCAACCTGAGCGGTCCCTCTAATACAATCGTTCTTAATCCTGTCCTTCTTCGTCACTCCCAATGCAAATCTTAGCATCTTCAACTCTGCCACCTCCAGCTCCGCCTCCTGTCTTTTCGTCAGTGCCACTGTCTCCAAACCATATAACATAGCTGGTCTCACAACCATCTTGTAAACCTTCCCTTTCACTCTTGCTGGTACCCCTCTGTCGCAAATCCCTCCTGACACTCTTCTCCACCCACTCCACCCTGCCTGCACTCCCTGTTACTTTGGACAGTTGACCCCAAGTATTTAAAGTCATACAACTTCATCACCTCTACTCCTTGCATCTTCACTATTCCACTGTCCTCCCTCTCATTCATGCATAGGTATTCCGTCTTGCTCCTACTGACTTTCATTCCTCTTCTCTCCAGGGCATACCTCCACCTCTCCAGGCTCTCCTCAACCTGCACCCTACTCTTGCTTCAGATCACAATGTCATCCGCAAACATCATAGTCCATGGAGACTCCTGCCTGATCTCGACCGTCAGCCTGTCCATCACCATTGCAAACAAGAAAGGGCTCAGAGCCGATCCTTGATGTAATCCCACCTCCACCTTGAACCCATCTGTCATTCCAACAGCACACCTCACCATTGTCACACTTCCTTCATACATATCCTGCACCACTACTACATACTTCCCTGCAACTCCTGACTTCCTCACACAATACCACACCTCGTCTCTCGGCACCCTGTCATATGCTTTCTCTAAAGACACAATGTAACTCCTTCTGGCCTTCTCTATATTTCTCAATCAACATTCTCAAAGCAAACATTGGATCAGTGGTGCTCTTTCGTGGTATGAAACCATACTCCTGCTCGCTAATCGTCACCTCTCCTGTTAACATAGCTTCTATTACTCTTTCCCATATCATCATGCTGTGGCTGATCAACTTTATACCTCTGTAGTTGCTACAGTTCTGCACATCACTCTTGTTCTTGAAAACTGGTACCAGTATGCTTCTTCTCCACTCCTCAGGCATCCTCTCACTTTCCAAGATTGTGTTAAACAATCTAGTTAAAAACTCCACTGCCATCTCTCTTAAACATCTCAATGCCTACGACACATAATTTGCCAAGAACAAAACATTTAAAAATAATAAAATATAAATTAAAATAAAACAATTACAATGGTAAAGACTGCAATAAGATCAGATTGGTTGACCTTCTTCTCTTAATACATTGGGTATGGGCCAAAAAACATGGTTACATTTCAAATGGTTACATTTCAAAAAGATCACGTTTGACAGTGTCGTTGCACTAAGCCTGGCTCGATGAGGTCGCATTATAAGGCCTCCGTGACTAAATATCCTCTCCACTGGTGCACTGGTGGCTGGAACAGCGAGCACTCTTATAGCCACAATATAGAGCCTTGGGAAGACCTTTGCATGCCTTTTCCAGAAATCCAGGTAGTCCACTTCTTCATCAGAGGACACCTGGATGTAGTGAATGAGCTCAGCCTTGACAGATAAGCCGCGGTCTACATTCTTGTTGCTTTCTTTCTGCGATTGCAATAGAATAAACAAATTTATACATAAATGTAGCGAATTCAGGGGCAGCCAGGAATCGAACCCGGATAGCTCGGACCACGGGCGACTGCGCTAATCAGTCAATTAAAGGGTAAGACCTGTTAGCCAAGGGCTAGCGAGTCTCGTCATCTGTGGTCATTACATATACAAATAATACAAATTTGTTGTATTGTCGCGACATGTAGCAACTTTCATTTTGCATGTTTTACACAAAACCTCTTTCTGCTCAATATCGCTGAGCTTGAATCCAAAATGTCGCCATATAACAGAGGTTGTGTTTTTTTTTTGCCATCAGTTAATCAGCATTAACCTGTTCGTTGTCATCTATCATCCAAACCACTTATCCTGCTCTCAGGGATGCTGGAGCCTATCCCAGCAGTCATTGGGCGGTAGGCGGGGAGATACCCTGGACAGGCTGCCAGGCCATCACAGGGCGCTCACACACACACACACACACACACACACACACACACACACACACACACACACACACACACACACACACACACATTCATACCTAGGGACAATTTACTACAACCGATTCACCTGACCTATATGTCTTTGGACTGTGGATGGAAACTGCTCATTGTCATTGGTATCCATTTTTTCTTTCTTTCTGGTCTGCACACAGCACACTGTATAGTTATGTGACTGTAGACAGCACATGCTTCACTGCCTCAACAGAGATTGATTGGTCATCTCTCAATTATGGGCGTAGATATGCAGACTTCACACAAACAGACGTTCACATGAGCACATTTTATTATTTAATTAAATTGCAGTCTTTTGCGGTTATATAATTGCACAGGCTGACATCGTGATTGCAATTATATTAATTGTGTAGCACTAAGCTGCAAGTGTGCTTGCCATGGTCACAGTGCTGTTGCTGCAGCTTACAGTCATCTGTGGCCACACGCATGCTTAAAGTTATGCATGATAATAAGGGACGGAATGACATTCAGCTCGTCAGACATTTCCTTAATGTTAATGCGCCAAAAATTAAAGAATAAAATAGAGATTGTTCACGAGTCCCAAATCTTGAGTCCAAGTTGAGTCTCAAGTGTTTTGAGGACGAGTTTCAAGTCAAGTCTCAAGTCGCTGTGTGTGCAACTTGAGTCCAAGTCGCAAACTCGAGTCCCCATCTCTGGGATGTACTAATATTACCAGTCCAGTGAAACATCTGTAGACCCTACACTCCATCCTGTTTACGGTCTAATAAACTAGGAAAGGTCAGTTTCGATGGTAATATTTTGAATTTTCTGTATCTCTGTGCTTGAAATATATGATTAGCTCATACCTTTATTGGACTTTAGCGCTATTTTTCAAAATATTTGTGCATTTAGGCTGAGCACACTTACAGATACGCTGTTTTACTTGTAAAGGACAAATACAAAAATGTACAGCAGCTTACCCTCCTTTAGCCTTTCTCTGGCCCTCTGTCTGATCTGATTGGGAGATTTCAGTTGTTCATCATCCTGCTTCTCCTCCATTGGTTTTCCTGATGCTTTGCTACCTTGCTTGTCTTTGCTCTCTTCCACCTGCTCTTGAGAACCGAGCTCCTCTTCTTCCATCTTCACCTCCTCGGTCGTCCCCTCGTTTGTTAAGTCCATTGGTTCCTGAGTGTCCTCTGCCTTCAGCCCTATGGCTTGGACCTCAAACATCAGTTTTGCTTCCTCCATCTCTTGCAGTGTCCTCCCCTCTTGGTTGCTGCTTTCCTCATCAAGTAGACTCATATCCTGTTCACCCTCCTCCACTATCTGCATGGGCTCCTCTGATGCTTGGGCCTTCCGGCCCTTCTCTGCACCAGAGCTGGCCCTGGAGCTGGCCTCCTGGTTGAGGGAGCTTATGGTATCCAGGATGGACATGGCATCACTGGCTGTGCTGGTGGCTGGGGTAGATAATGAGGCTGGGAAGACATAAAAATAATGTTATAATTAAGGCTGTCTATCAATTAAAAAAAACTAATTAAACACATGGCCGATTGTGATTAATCTCATTTATTAATCTTGTTTAATTACAATTAAAAACATTTTTGGCAGATGTGTCATTACCTTTAAATGAACTAATGAAATTATAGTGCTGTAAACATGTAAAAAGAAGATACATTACAGAGGAAAGGTATGTTTGTTTTTATTCACAGAAGATTCACAAAAATTATGAGGTTGACCTTTACTAACAGTTTTGCTCAGTGGCTTTGAATAATCAAACTGAAACATATAAGATGTGTTTACTATATGACCTTAGACTGAGGAGGTCTGACTACTGTGGCCCTATAACAAATATTTGATTATTCCACAATGCTTATTTTGTCCAAAATGAGGAGTCTTGCTCTTATACCTGCATTATCCTTCAGTATTAGACTTATCTTAAGATGCAACATAAAAATACACACATATTTGGTTGTGGGAAGTCCTATCCATACCATACGGTATGGTATCACGTCAAGGAGACAACAATGGCACTCATGCATCCCAGCCACTGGTAAACATTTTCCCGATTCCCTAATGTATTTTTGTAATCTCTTTTTTTTCCCCAGTGGAATACGCTTACGGGTTGCCATTTTTAAATCTTGCGTCGCTGTAGTGGAACATAACAGGCTGAGGGATAACAGAACAGGAGGGTTTCCATCGATCTCATACAAATCGCCCTGTCTTAATAGTCGAACCCAGGGGCCAGAAACCTTTTGGATGTTCTGTGCTCTTTACAAAGTTAAAATAAATAAATAAATAATATCACAGACCCGAGTGCCAGTTCATTTTCCAAATGAGCATTTATCTATTTATTTATTTACTGCTGCTGCTTGTCTCCCCACATAGATTCTGCATGTCAAAAGATCTGCGCTCCACACACACACACACACACACACACATACTTTATTTGTTCAAATGTATGAAAAGCTCGAAAGAAAATTAATTCAATCTAATAATAATAGTAATACATTTTTATTTAGTGGTGCCTTTCATAACACAGTCACCTTAAATCATATAAAATAAAAAAACAAAGCAGTAAAAAAATCAGTACAATCAACAATAAAACACAATAAGCAACAGAGCCTACTCATCAAGGAGTTAAATCAAGATGACGTTGATGCAGTTAAGTGAGTAAGCTAGCTTAAAAAGGTGGGTTTTAAGAGCAGTTTTGAATTCTGTAATAGAGCCCAGTGTGCGGGTGTGATGGGGAAGAGAGATCCAAAGTTTGGGTGCAGCATAGGAGAAAGCCCTAGCACCCACTGTGCTGAGGTTGATGGCTGGGAGTGCCAATAGACCTGCTGATGAAGACTGCAGGGAACAAGAGGGAGTGTCAAGTCTGAAGGAGGTCCGTGAGATAAGCTGGGGACAGGCTATGAAGAGCTTTGAATGTTAGTAATAAAATTTTAAAGCTAATCTGCTGTGACACAGGAAGCCAATGTAATTGAATCAGTAGAGGAGAGACATGTTCAGTGGACTTTGGACATGTAACAATCCGTGCTGCCGAATTCTGGATGGGTTGACGTCGGTGAATAAGTTTGTTGGAGAGATGGCTGCCAGGATCGCACTGCAGTAGTCAATGCGTGAAGTGACCAAAGCAATGACTACGACTTCTGTGGAGTGTTGTGTTAAAGCAGGGTGTAGTCTAGAGATGTTTCGCAGATGAAAAAAGTCAATCCGGGAGACACTGTTTATATGACTGAAAAAAGAAAGGGTACTATCGAGGATAACACCAAGGCTCTTAACCTGTGTGAAGACAGGTATGGTGGCTCCAGCAATGGGGAGTGAGCAAATATTAGTATTACTACTGCTGATTTTCAGATAATTGTTTGTCATACATATCTGTAAATAACAGAGACAAGCAGTGACGGTACTGGGGGGGGGGGAGTAGAAGTGGGCTTAGTGGACACATAAAGCTGTGTATCATCAGCGTAACAGTGGAAATGGATACCATAGTGCCAGAAAATGTTGCCAAGAGGGAGGAGGTAAGTAATAAACAAGAGTGGCCCCAACACTGAACCCCGTGGAACTCCATGAGGAACTATCGAACTTTCTGACCAGTAATTCTGAATCTGTACAAAATGTGTCCTTTCAGGGAGTCCAGGTAGCGTAGCAGTCTATTCCATTGCATACCAAGATGGGGCTCGCCGGTTCTAATCCCCGTGTTACCCCTGGCTTGGTCAGGCATCCCTACAGACACAATTGGCTGTGTCTGCGGGTGGGTAGCCGGATGTGGGTATGTATCCTGGTCACTGCACTAGCGCCTCTTCTGGTTGGTCGGGGTGCCTGTTCAGCGTGGGGGAACTGGGGGAGTAATGTGATCCTCCCACCACGTGCTACGTCCCCCTGGTGAAACTCCTCACTGTCAGGTGAAAAGAAGCGGCTGGTGACTCCACATGTATCGGAGGAGGCATGTGGTAGTCTGCAGCCTTCCCCGGATCAGCAGAGGAGGTGGAGCAGCAACCGGGACAGCTCAGAAGAGTGGGGTAATTGGCCAAGTACAATTGGGGAGTAAACGGGGGTAAACCTCCCCCCCAAAAAAAGAAAAAAAATGTGTCCTGTCCAATGTAAGGTAGGAAGTAAACCACTGATACATAGTGCCCCAACTCCAGTGCTAGCCAGACGATCCATGAGGAGCTGATGGGATATAGTATCAAAGGCTGTGGTGAGGTCAAGGAGGATTAAGATAGAGAGTAGACTGGAATCGGCTGCACAAAGAAGGTTATTGGTGAACTTAACCAGGGCTGTTTCTGTGTTATGTTTGGGGCAAAAGCCAGACTGGAATTGTTCAAAGAGATTATTGTTATCAAGATAGATCTGGAGTTGAGATGCAACTACCCTCACAAGGATTTTGGAGATGAATGGTAAATTGCATAAAGGCCAGTCGTTGTTTTGATCATTAGAATTTAAAGAAAGAAAGACACCTTATTTTGTCATTGCATTCTTACAACGAATTGTATTTTTACAAAGAATTTGTTCTTTGCATTTAACTCATCCTATTGTATAGGAGCAGTGGGTAGCTGCAGCGCCCAGGACCAACTCCAGTTCTTCTTTCAATTGCCCTGGTCAGGGGCACAAGCAGGAGTATTAACCCTAACATGCTTGTCTTTTCGATGGTGGAAGGAAACCAGAGTACCCGGAGGAAACCCACGCAGACATGGGGAGAACATGCAAACTCCACACAGAAAGGACCTAGGACCTACACTACCGTTCAAAAGTTTGGGATCACCCAAACAATTTTGTGTTTTCCATGAAAAGTCACACTTATTCACCACCATATGTTGTGAAATGAATAGAAAATAGAGTCAAGACATTGACAAGGTTAGAAATAATGATTTGTATTTGAAATAAGATTTTTTTTACATCAAACTTTGCTTTCGTCAAAGAATCCTCCATTTGCAGCAATTACAGCATTGCAGACCTTTGGCATTCTAGCTGTTAATTTGTTGAGGTAATCTGGAGAAATTGCACCCCACGCTTCCAGAAGCAGCTCCCACAAGTTGGATTGGTTGGATGGGCACTTCTTGCATACCATACGGTCAAGCTGCTCCCACAACAGCTCAATGGGGTTCAGATCTGGTGACTGCGCTGGCCACTCCATTACCGATAGAATACCAGCTGCCTGCTTCTGCTCTAAATAGTTCTTGCACAATTTGGAGGTGTGTTTAGGGTCATTGTCCTGTTGTAGGATGAAATTGGCTCCAATCAAGCGCTGTCCACTGGGTATGGCATGGCGTTGCAAAATGGAGTGATAGCCTTCCTTATTCAGAATCCCTTTTACCCTGTACAAATCTCCCACCTTACCAGCACCAAAGCAACCCCAGACCATCACATTACCTCCACCATGCTTAACAGATGGCGTCAGGCATTCTTCCAGCATCTTTTCATTTGTTCTGCGTCTCACAAACGTTCTTCTTTGTGATCCAAACACCTCAAACTTGGATTCATCCGTCCACAACACTTTTTTCCAGTCTTCCTCTGTCCAATGTCTGTGTTCTTTTGCCCATCTTAATCTTTTTCTTTTATTGGTCAGTCTCAGATATGGCTTTTTCTTTGCCACTCTGCCCCTGAAGCCCAGAATCCCGCAGCCGCCTCTTCACTGTAGATGTTGACGCTGGTGTTTTGCGGGTACTATTTAATGAAGATACCAGTTGGGGACCTGTGAGGCGTCTGTTTCTCAAACTAGAGACTCTAATGTACTTATCTTCTTGCTCAGTTGTGCAACGCGGCCTCCCACTTCTTTTTCTACTCTGGTTAGAGCCTGTTTGTGCTGTCCTCTGAAGGGAGTAGTACACACCGGTGTAGGAAATCTTCAATTTCTTAGCAATTTCTCGCATGGAATAGCCTTCATTTCTAAGAACAAGAATAGACTGTCGAGTTTCAGATGAAAGTTCTCTTTTTCTGGCCATTTTGAGCGTTTAATTGACCCCACAAATGTGATGCTCCAGAAACTCAATCTGCTCAAAGGAAGGTCAGTTTTGTAGCTTCTGTAACGAGCTAAACTGTTTTCAGATGTGTGAACATGATTGCACAAGGGTTTTCTAATCATCAATTAGCCTTCTGAGCCAATGAGCAAACACATTGTACCATTAGAACACTGGAGTGATAGTTGCTTGAAATGGGCCTCTATACACCTATGTAGATATTGCACCAAAAACCAGACATTTGCAGCTAGAATAGTCATTTACCACATTAGCAATGTATAGAGTGTGTTTCTTTAAAGTTAAGACTAGTTTAAAGTTATCTTCATTGAAAAGTACAGTGCTTTTCCTTCAAAAATATGGACATTTCAATGTGATCCCAAACTTTTGAACGGTAGTGTATGTTGGCCTGGGGTTCAAACCCAGGAACTTCTTGCTGTAAGGTAACAGTGCTAACCACTGGGCCACTGTGCCACCAGTTTTTTTCAGAGTTGGTCTGATTATGGCAACCTCCAGTGAATGGGGAACTGTACCAGTGACCAGAGAGGAGTTGATGATGGAGGTTATCAGGGAGGTGAGCGGGCAGGCATGTTTTAACTAGGGTTGTGGGAATTGGATCCAAGTGACATATGGAGGTATTGGACTTAGTAATAAGTTCAAAAATGTGATTTTTGGGGGGAGGGCGCTGGTGAGCATTAACATGTGAGGACGTCTTTAGATTGAGCTCCTGATCAGGGCGAACTTTTTATTAATATTTTAACTTTTCAGATCAAACACAGATAAATTAGGTTCAACACACATGATACTTAACCGCTAGCACACCAGACTCACAACCTGTACTTGCATATCAATCATCTAGAAGACGCGATGGGCAAAAACACATCAAGCAGTGACCAGGCCGCTAAAGCCTTGAGCTCTGTGAAAGCCTCGGGCTCTGTGAAAGCCCCGGACGAGGAGTCTACAGATCTATCTGGGGTGATGGCTGCCATCGTGAGCAGCGAGAGCAAGATCTTGGCACGGATCGATTCATTCACAGAGGATCTGAATGCAAAAATAGACTCTATAAAGGACGGCATGGCGAAACAAGAGACCCGTCTGAAAGATGTGGAGGATGGCCTGAACACATACTCAGACAAGACGACGAAAATGGAGGAGGACATCGGCCAGCTAAAATCTGAAGTCGCTATGCTACGCCAGAAGGTAGACGATCTGGAGGGACGACAATGCCGGTGTAATGCACGCATTGTCGGGATAAAAGAGGGATTCGAGACCAGCAGAGGCCAGCAGCCAACTATTACCATCGCTAAACTACTGCAAGAGTTACTAGGCCTCAGCTTTACCCCGACCCTAGACCAGGCTCACTGCAGCCTGCGGCACTCGACCAACGAAGGAGAACCCCACCAGGATAATTGTGGTGAAGTTTCACTATTTCTCAGAGAGAGAGGAGGTTTTCCGCAAAGCTGCCCGTTCAGCTCCGTTGACCCTGCACGGCAAGAGAGTGAGCATTTTCCCGGATTACACCACAGCGGTGGCGAAAAAGAGAGCAGCCTTCTCCGAAGCTAAGCGGCTCCTCTGGAGCTGCCAGGGCATCAAGTTTGGGATCCTGTTCCCGGCGGTGCTTCGTATCACTTCATTGTCCGGCCAAGAAAAGCGGTTCGAAGACCCATCTAAGGCGATGGATTATATCAGGGAGAATCTATAGCCTCAGGATAATGTACAGTAAGATGTTGATAAACTCGAATATATTTGTGGCTAACTGGTATTGGCAGCTAATTGATATTAGCTGCTAAGTGCCAACAACTAGCGGAAGTAACTAGCTAAGACACCAAGACAACAGGGTAACGTTACAGTTTAACTTTATCTATTTACTTTAACTTTTGTAATTTGAGACTCACAGATAATGTTACCTTTTTCATTTAATACAAATGTTTCATACCTGCTGCCCATTTAAAAAGCTATTTTTCTGTTTTATTATTATCGTGTGCGTGCATGTATATGTGTGTACGGATGCTTATTATTATGAGACCCGTAACAGTGCTTTGGTGACTTGCCAGAGCCTGCTAGGGCAACACCCAGGTCAATGTCACTTACATACAAAGGAACTGTATTATAACTGCTGTTATACGGGTGTTGATATATTTTCCTTCCTTTTTTATTTAATATGGGTGTTGATATATAGTTCTTAAGTATATAAATACTTTTTGATTTAATATAATCTTAACAAGACCACTGTTCGCCCTGGTTAGGGCTTGTTAGAGGGTTTTTATATGGTTATTTGCCATGTTATACTATAAATGGGGGATGCGATCTCTAGGGAATTAGTAGATCAGCCTGGGTTCTCAAGGCTCTGTTTTTGTTTTGTAGTTAGTAGGCAGGGACTTTTTGGGTTTTTTTCTCTTTTCATTTTTAGAAAAAATGTCTGACACTCAAAATACAGGTTATCTTCGTTTTTTGAGCTGGAATATAAAGGGAATTCACAATCCAGTAAAGCGTAGTAGGGTTTTTGTACATTTAAAATCTTTGAGAGCTGATGTCATGTTCTTACAGGAAACTCATCTTCGGTCAAGTGAACACACAAAACTAAAGAAAGCTTGGATATGACAAATTTTCTGTTCCAGGAATGAGAATAGAACGCGGGGCATGGCCATCTTGATCAGGAAGGGTATCCCATGTGTTCCACTACTGACTATTTCTGACCCCATGGGAAGGTATGTGATAGTGATGGGTAACCTGTATGGTACACGTGTGGCACTAGTAAATGTATATGGACCAAACTGGGATGACCCACTTTTTTTCTCTAGTTTCATAGCAGCCCTCCCAGACTTAAACAATTACCGATTAATATTGGGGAGAGATTTTAATTGTGTATTACATCCATATTTGGACAGGTCAAACCCAAGACTTAATAGTAAAATTTCGAAGGCAGGTGCTGTTATCCATTAATTTATGGAATCCTACTCTCTTTTTGATCCCTGGAGAAGAAACAACCCAACTACTAAACAATACTCCTTTTTTTCCCCAGTGCACCATTCTTACTCAAGGATTGATTTTTTTTTCTCCTGGATAGTAGGGTCCTTCCTATGGTTAGGGGGAGCCAATATAATAGTATTGTTATTTCGGATCATAGTCCTGTACATCTAGATATAGGCTTCATAGACTGCCCTAAACCCCAATGCACCTGGCGATTTGATCCTTTATTACTGTCCAGGGACTCCTTTAAAAATTTTCTCTCCCAGCAGATGGATATCTTTATGGAATTCAACCATACTCCGGATATGCCACTAACTATTGTTTGGGAGGCTCTCAAAGCCTACCTTAGAGGCCAAATAATCTCATACACGGCACATGAGAGAAAGAAACATAAACAACATCTAAAAGAACTGTCCCATAGTATAGCGGAAGTGGACCGTTCATATGCTGATTCCCCAACACCTGAACTTTATAAGAAAAAAATATTATTAAAAACAGAATTCGACAATCTCTCCATTAAACAAACAGAACAATTATTCTTTAAATCAAAACAGACATTTTATGAGCATGGAGAGAAAGCTGGAAAACTATTAGCCCATCAGGTTAGACAGTCCACAGCCGCTAACACTATTTCTGAAATTTGCACAGCAGCTGGGGTAAAGACTACCAACCCTGACACCATCAATAACCAGTTTAAACAATTTTATATTACCCTTTAAAGTTCAAAACCGCCCAGCGACTTGTCGCATATTTTCACTTTTTTAGACAGTCTGACCATACCAAAAATTGCCCTTGAAGACAGAGCACAGATAGGCAGAGATATCAACAGAGGAAGTGATACAAGCAATTAAATCCATGCAGAGCAACAAAGCACCGGGTCCAGATGGTTTCGCAATTGAAATGTATAAAAAATTTGCTACCAAGTTGGCACCAATACTTAACCTGTTGTATTAGGTCATTTTTAACCAACAGAAATTACCCCAAATTATGATGCAGGCAATCATATTAGTGTTACTTAAAAAAGACAAAGATCCCCTACTGTGTGGCTCCTACCGCCCTGTGAGCTTGTTGAATTGCGACTACAAAATCCTTACAAAAATCTTGGCCACCCGTATTGAAACTGTAGTCCCAATGGATGTTAACCCTGATCAAACTGGTTTTATACCAGGCAGGCAGTCATTCTATAACATGCGCCGCCTATTTAATGTACTGTACACACCACATTCCGTAGAACAGACAGAAGTAGTGATTTCTTTAGATGCTGAGAAGGCATTTAACCGCATCAAATGGCAATATCTATTTGCTGTTCTAGAAAGGTTTGGCTTTGGTTCCTCATTCCTAGCATGGGTTAAAATATCGTATTGCTCACCGACAGCCGCAGTGTGGACGAATAATATTATTTCTGATTATTTTTCACTCCATAGGGGCTGCAGACAGGGCTGCAGCCTCTCTCCTTACCTGTTAAATTTGGCAATTGAGCCCCTCGCTATGGCTCTTAGGGCAGAGGATGGCATTAAAGGTATCTCACGAGGTGGTAAATTGCATAAGATATCACTTTATGCAGATAACCTGTTGTTATATATATCCAACCCAATAGAATCTATACCAAGACTATTATTTACCCTGGATAACTTTGGTCGCCTGTCAGGTTATAAGATAAACTATTTTAACTGCCATAAATATTATTTATGTCAGCATTTGATATATTTTGTTTTCTCACATTATCTATATGATTTATTTTCGTGAATTTTGATTTTGTTTGTATTGGAGCTGCACGGGAACTGGGTGTGCAGTTTGTGTTGCACAGGGGACATATATTGTTGTTGCACGTGATGTTTTCCATGTGGCACAGTTTTCCTCTAGGAAGTCGACAGGTGTAAGAGGTTTTGTACTCCATTTAAAGTCGGGAGTTTTTATTTCTGTGTTCATTCCTTCGAAGATTTTATTTATTTATACTTAAATGGACTCATTCCCTCGAGGTTGGTGCAGCCAGTGAGGTATGTTTATTTGTATTTTTGTTCGTCATTGTGCATATTTATGTTTGTTTTACAGGTTGTACTATGTGATAGTAATATGTTGTTGTTCTGTGCATTTGGATGTTTAAAGTTTGACAGTGGATTTAAGGATGAAAAGCGGTGGATTTGAGGACGAAAAGCGATGGATTTAAGGACGAAAAGTGGTGTAGACAAATCCATCTGTGGCAGAGAACTCATGGTCTGGTCTAATTCCTGGAGGGAGTGACAGTCAAACTCGGACCCGCTTGAACGTTCCCCGACCTGCTTGTGTCCAACAGCTCGTCAAGACGGGAATACAGATAAGTCACTGTTAAGCGTAAAGGACATAGAAGTTTATCAGTTTTTTCATGAAAACGTCCAAAAGTCAGACATTAAAGTTTATGTCTGAAGGGTGACACATGGATTGGAAAAACTACAAGAGACTGTGTGAAGCCGAATAACATTAACAGTGTTTCATAAGATTTGAAGGGGCATTGATGTAATTGATTTATCGGTACTTGGTCTATTGATCATTCGTCATTTAATTGAAAGAAGGAAAGGGAAAAGGTTATTTATTTATGTGGGAAAATGTGTACATTTAAGTAAGCTGATGTTTTGAAGGAATGTCTGTATACATGGGTTTATATTTTTCTATGCAAGTTCATTTAAGTGTTGTCAGAAGGACCTTCGTCAGCTGTAAGTGACTGTAATAATTTCAAGCATTTATAATTGACCTTCCTATAAGGGTATTTTGAAAAGTGACCTAATTTAGTGTAGCCGATTCACTTTAGTATTTTGTGAAAATATTTTTGTTAACTACACTGCTTATGCAAGACAAGTTAACTGACTACAAATAATTTCCAAATAATTTGAAATGTCACAAACAAGTGAGAGGACTCAGTGTGGAGCAGCTGCCACAGAAGAAGCTGCAGAGCCAGAGCAGACAGACGAGTCTTAACATTGTACAACAAGCAGTACAGTTCAAAGAGCCTCGTAGAAGTGAAAGAGCTCGCACATTAACAGAAATGGGAAAGGAATTGCAAAAAGGAAAAACACAAGGGCTCCTGCTTCGCTTTGACAGCATTTATGAATGCTGGAAAGCTTTAAGGTGGCTAAAAAATCTGTGATAAAACAGGATCCCAGTAACATCCTACAAGAACACATCAACACTATTGAAAAGGAATTTTCTGAACTAAATAGTGTTTATGATGATTACCAAAGAATTGATAGCCCAGCTCATGACATGCGCCGCAAGCTGGACAAGTGTACATCAATCACCAGCATTGTTGTAAAAAATGCTCAGTCTCAAATTCAAGGAACAAAGGAAGAGCTGATTTGGCCTGATTCCAGCTCTGTGTTCGCATCTTCAAGTTCTAGTGTTTCACCTCTAGCCTCCAATTGTTCTAAGGCTAATTCCATTTGCTCTAATACATCGTCAGTCAAAAGACAAGAGGCTGCTGCCAAGTATGCAACTACAAAAGCTGTATTGCAGATTATGGCTGAGCAAGTGAGCCAACAAGAGAAACTGCAAAGACTTGAAGTTGAGAATAAGCAGATAATTGCAGAACAAGAAGCAGCTGCATTAACTCGTCATCTTCAAGCAGAAAAGGAAGAGACTTGAACGTAGGATAGAAAAGGAGAGACAAGAGGCTGCTCTCTAAAAGAAATACCAAGAAGAGAATGCTGCAAGACAAAGGTCTGTCGAAGATTTGAAAAGAGAGCTTGAGCATTTGGAGGAGATGAAAAAGCTGAACGCAGCCAGAGCAAGGCTTCAAGTCTATGATGAAAATGAGTTCTATCCAGACCAAGAACTTAAACCACAGAACTCTGAACTTCCTACAATTGCACAAGCAAGTAATCAGGTGAACCCTGCATATCAGCACACACAACCGCCAAAAAATGTGGCTCCAAGAAATATGCTACAGGTTGACGCAGAAGAGCTTGTGAAGGTTTTGGCTGAGGCTATATCAGGAAACAAGACTACCCATACCAGAGCCTACAATCTTTTGTGGGGATCCACTCAAGTTTAATCACTGGAAGTCAACCTTTCAGACACTAATTAAGAGGAAAAATATTCCAACAACAGAGAAAATCTTCTTCCCTCAGAAATATGTTGGAGGAGCAGTTAAAGAGGCCTTAGAAGGTCATTTTCTGAATGATTCAGAAGATTCGTGTTACGCAGCATGGGATCTGCTAAACGGACGATATGGTGAGCCTTTTGTGATTGCCAAAGCCTTCAGAGACAAATTCCATGCCTGGCCAAAAATAGGCTCATGGGAGAGTGCTGATCTAAGAAAGTTTGTGGATTTTCTACGCAGTTGTGAATCTGCCATGGCTCACAATGGGAGTCTAAATGTTCTCAGTGATGTCACTGAGAATCAGAAACTGACTGCCAATTACCTGACTGGTTGAGTACCAGATGGAACCGAAAGGCCACGCTATACCAACTGGAATACCGGAGGTTCCCAAACTTCAGTTATTTTGTGACGTTCCTAACGGTGGAAGCTAGTATTGAGTGTAATCCTATAACGTCCTACCATGCACTACGGCAAAGTGAACCTGACAAAGCCAAGGTTAAGAGTCAAAATGTAGTCGTCTCCAAGAAACAAACTGTAGGTGCCAAGATCTTCACGACCAACACCAGTGAAAGGAACATAGTCATATGTGCGTTTTGTAAGAAGATAGGACACCCCTTGCACAAGTGTCGCAAATTCATTGAAAAGCCAGTTGCTGACCGAGTCAAGTTTATTCAGAGTGAGAAACTGTGTTTCAGCTGTTTGAGTCCTGACCATCATTCCAAGAGCTGTGGTAACCGGATGGTCTGTGACACCTGCTCAAAGCATCACCCCACATGCCTACATGAAAATCGCTCAAAACCAGAACAAGAACCAAAGAGAGAACAATTTAAGGAAATAAGTAACAGTAAGGAAAAAAAGCCAAAGTCAACACTACAACAGGATGTCACCAATGAAACCACATCCAACAGAGTTGTACAAGACGGCAATAGTACCCAGACTTCGACAATAATACCTGTCTATGTGTCAACTCAGAGTGATTCAAGCAAGGAAGTACTTGTCTATGCTCTACTAGATTCACAAAGTGACTCCTCATTCATTCTTGAGGAAGTGGCAGATGTTTTAGACACAAACACAGAAGAAGTGAAGCTGAAACTGTCAACAATGTCATCAAAAGGGACGATTGTACCCTGTAAAAGACTCAAAGGCCTACAAACAAGAGGGCTATTCTCCTCTAAGAAGATCACAGTGCCGACAGTTTACACTCGTGAATACATCCCTGCTAATCGGACACACATCCCAACTCCAGAGACTGCCAAGGCATGGCCTCATTTGGAGCATCTAGCAGAACACATTGCTCCGCAAATGGAATGTGAGATTGGTCTGCTGATTGGCTATAATTGCTCACAAGCTCTAATGCCTCGAGAGGTTGTGTGTGGGGAGGAAACCCAACTTTTTGCCCAGAAAACCGATTTAGGTTGGAGCATAGTGAGTTGTGGTGACCCATGTGAATGTGAAGGTGATGCAATTGGAGTAAATCATCTCATCATTGTAAGGCAAGTCACAACCGGAACCAAACCACCAGTCAAGCTCAAAGGTGAAGTTCACTACGTCTGCAAGACTCGGATCAAAGAAATGGTCTCTCCAGATGAGATAATCAAGCTGCTGGAATCCGATTTCAGTGAAAGAGTTGGAGAAGAGACGACTATCTCTCAGGAAGATCTCCACTTCTTGACCAAGCTGATAGATGGGATTAAACACAAAGAAGATTGTCATTATGAAATGCCCTTACCTTTCAAACAAGACAGACCAAATCTACCCAATAATAAGTCATGCGCTGTTCAGCGTCTAAAGGGCTTGGAACGCAAATTCAAGAGAGACCAGAAATACTATTCAGACTATGTGAACTTCATGGAAGACATTATCGCCCATGGCGATGCAGAGAAGGTCCCAGGTGAGGAACGTAACAATCAACCAGTCTGGTAAATTCCCCATCATGGGGTATACCACCCACAAAAGCCTGGGGAGATATGTGTTGTCTTCGATTGTTCAGCAAGGTTCCAAGACACATCATTAAATGACCACCTCCTCACTGAGCCAGAGCTCACAAACACCTTGGCGGGAGTTCTTTGTAGATTTCGCAAGGGCCCAGTTGCTGTTATGCGCGACGTGGAACAAATGTTTCATCAAATCCACGTAAGACCTGAAGACCAAGATTACCTATGGTTCTTATGGTAGGAGAAAGGTGATCTAGTGTCTCCGCCGTCAATTTTTCGGATGAAAATCCAAGTGTTTGGAGCAGCCTCCTCACCCGGCTGTGCCAATTTTGGACTTAAACATCTAGCCATCGAAGGTCAGGATCAATTTAACCAAAACGCTGTTACATTCATCCAAAATAATTTTTGTGTTGAGCGTGGACATGTGAGACAGTTGAGGTGCAATCAAGGCACCAACTTTGTAGGCGCAAAGGGAGAGTTCATGAATCTAATGAAGTATTTGGATCATGAACAGTTGAAAGAACATGGATGTGAGTTCATAATGAACACTCTATCATCAAGCCACATGGGAGGTATATGGGAAAGACAAATAAGGACAATCAGAAGTCTTCTACCAGCAATCCTTAGTAACAGTCTGCTAAAAGACTTGACAGTGGCTCACTCAGAACCTTTCTGTATGAAGTGATGGCTATTATAAATAGCAGACCGCTGACTAAAGAGCACTTGAATGATCCAACAAGCCTTGAACCCCTCTCTCCTAACCACATCCTCATGATGAAATCCAGCATAATATCGCCCCCTCCTGGTCAGTTTGTGAGTCAGGATCTATATCTACGCAAAAGATGGCGTCAGGTGCAGTTCTTGACAAATGAATTCTGGACCAGGTGGAAGAAGGAATACCTCCTTAATCTTCAGCAAAGACAAATATGGCAAAAGGATAAGAGAAATGCAAAAGTTAACGACATTTTCATCCTCTGTGAGGACTGTTCTCCACGGAATCAATGGAGATTGGCAAGAATAACAGAGGTGTATCCAAGCACTGATGGAAGAGTCAGAAAGGTGAAACTGTTAATGAGTGACTCGACCTTAGACAACAACGGAAAACGTATCACTAAGCCAGTCTATAGACCTGTACAAAAGACTGTTCTACTTCTTGAAGCAGAATAAGTGTCATGGTTGTTCTTTTCATAGATATTGAGTTAATTGTATGAAACTGAACTTTGTGACCTGAAAGTGTGATGGGAAGGTGAAATTGTGAAGTGAAATCAACATAACTGTGATTTGGTAGGAGTTTAACTGCCATAAATATTATTTATGTCAGTATTTGATATATTTTGTTTTCTCACATTATTATATGATTTATTTTCCTGAATTTTGATTTTGTTTGTATTGGAGCTGCACGGGAACTGGGTGTGCAGTTTGTGTTGGCACAGGGGACATATATTGTTGTTGCACGTGATGTTTTCCATGTGGCACAGTTTTCCTCTAGGAAGTCGACAGATGTAAGAGGTTTTGTACTCCATTTAAAGGTGGGAGTTTTTATTTCTGTGTTCATTCCTTCAAAGATTTTATACTTAAGTGGACTCATTCCCTCGAGGTTGGTGCAGCCAGTGAGGTATGTTTATTTGTATTTTTGTTCGTCATCGTGCATATTTATGTTTATGTTTTACAGCTTGTACTATGTGATAGTAATATGTTGTTGTTCTGTGCATTTTGTATGTTTAAAGTTTGACGGTGGATTTAAGGATGAAAAGCGGTGGATTTGAGGACGAAAAGCTGTGTAGACAAATAAATCCATCTGTGGCAGAGAACTCATGGTCTGGTCTAATTCCTGGAGGGAGTGACACTATTCAAAGAGCTTGCTTTTTCCGATTAACCACACTGATAGAGACTACTCTAGCTTTCCATTTAAACTTGAACACAATGTATTTACATATTTAGGAATCAAAGTCACCCATACAATGGGGAGGTTTTATAACCATAACTTTAAAACACTAATAGAATGAACAAAACAAGATTTCAAAAAGTGGTCAATGCTACCAGTTTCATTAGCGGGCCGCATTAATATAGTTAAAATGACAGTCTTACCCAGATTTCTCTATCTTTTTCAAATGATTCCCATATTCATACCTAAGACAACTTTTCAACAATTAGATTAATTTCATCATTCATCTGGAACAATTCAAACCCCAGGATGAAGAAAATATACTTGGAGGTCCCTAAGGAGACAGGGGGATTGGGCTTGTCTAACTTTATTTGTTACTACTGGGCTGCGAACATTGTAAAACTTTTATATTGGGCATTTACATATATTAGTCCATGGGCCAGAGCCCAAAATTTCCTATTTCGGTACACTCAAGGTGGCAAAACTTACTTATAATTTTTGAAAGGATCCATGTCTGTAGATGATATTTTGGTATGATAACCATTCCTGAGTGGCAGCTGTATCACAGTTATCAGCTCATGAAGTTAACCACCCCCTAAAGTAAATTGCATTTTAGACGCTGGTGCATATCCTGGTTTAGCCTCATGGTCAGGACATTTTTCAATGTTCTATAATATTGTCTTTGGTATCATTTTAAAGGGGACCTTCTTAGCTTTCATTCAAGCCCTGTTGTGGATATTTCTCACAAATATAGAGGTCACTTGAGCTCTTCAACCCGTCAATAACACACATCTTTCTGCAATGTTCGCCTAAACTATATACTTTCTTTTAGCCCTGTGGCATCTAGGAATATCAGAGACACAAAACACAAAAACTGGAATACTCACAGGACTGTAAAGATTCAGGAAATGTATAATATACCCATACTATTTCATTGTGTGAGGTGATTGTGAGCCTTAAATTAGAAGGGCATTATTACTAAGAAACTAACTAGACCAAAGCCAGTTAGTCCATGGGTCAGACCAGATATCGATATCACCCAAGGTGACACAACTTCACTGGTGCCATTTTATTTGGTACACTAACAGAAGTAAAATAATACATGATAACCTTTCCAAATGAGCAGCTATTTCATTTTTCTTTCAGGAAACCTGTTTCTGTGCCTCTCACGATTGTGTATTTGCCCAGATTTTTACAAATATAGCATTTCAACACCCCTGGTACTGATTAGCCTAGCTTAAACTCTGGGACAGTTCTTAGTTGGCCAACAACCAAGGATAACCAGTACTGTGTACTTCCATTCATTGTGCTAAGCTAGGCTAACGTGCAGCCAGATAGCTTTCTACTAAACACATATAGAGGAAACTGGTATCTATCTTCTTGTCTCACTCTGGAGAAGATTGTAAGCTAATTTCCCATAATGTTAGCATGTTCTTTTAATGTATATGTTAATATGATTAGTTAAAGTGGCGACGAGGAACTTTCATCTTGTGTTGATTTTAGCGGCCTCATGTGGACAAAATACAGCTGTTGCATAGCAACTAGGTAATGTATCTATTTGTGGCTATGTAAGATAAATAATGGTAATATGACGCTGGTGAAGCAAAGTAAACTTTGTTTTAGTAGTGTTCATACACCTAAGTTACATGTATTTGTTTGTATGTGGCAGGTGAAAACTGACTGAATATGGCCACTGGTGAACAAGCAAGTTTTTACCCAATACCAAAGCGCCCACGGGTGGAGTGCATTATCCACTGTTCTGATGATACAGATAAGCTGGTTTCACTACAAAGTGTCGACTCATGGAGAACTCTGCTCAGGGCAGCTCAGATACGAAATCATGCACCAGTTTTGAAACTGGCAAAAGACATTCCTGAGGGACAGATTCCAGCAATCTACTACCACAGAAAGTGTCGCAGTATCTTCACTATGAAGCAAATTCTTGATGGCCTCCTTGCAAAAGAAAAGAAAAGTTGTGTCTCTGCTGAAAAGAAACAATCTAAGAGAGTAGCTCGACATGCTCCAAGTACATCTAGGACTTATGATGCAGAGTGTATATTTTGTCAGAAAAACAGCAAATATTCCAAGAGACAGAATACGAGAGAAGTACTGGTGCAGTGTCGAGAACTGCGAGCTGATGCAAAGATCAGGAGTGAAGCCACAAAGAAAAGGGACAGCAGAATCCTTGCCATTGTGAGTAGAGACCTTGTAGCAGCTGAAGGGCACTACCGCAGGTCATGCTATAGACTTTACACCAAAGAAGAGGTTTCCAAAGGAGAGGTTGCCAGCAATGAAGATGATGATGCTGCAGCCCAGTATGAAGCTGCTGTGAATAAGGCATACAATGAGCTGTTCCTCTTCATCAGGATGGAGCTTTTTGGCAATCCTCAAGTGATGACAATGACTGATCTCTCTTCTAGACTGGTAGCTTCAATGAACTCCCAAGGCATTGCCCAAGTCAAGGAATCAACCAAGAAGCACATAAGGCGAAACCTGGAGAGTGAGTTTGCTGGAGCCTTGCAGATATTCCCTGATGAGAAAGGAAAATTCCTCCTCTATCCCGATAACTTGTCGATGAGGGAACTTGCCAAAGAAAATCAGTCTCTCAAAAGGGAGCTGCAGACCCTGAAAAGTGTCAGTGCACAAGATGTTATAGCCAAAGCAGCCATCAAATTGAGAGCAGACATTAAAAGTCAAGATGTTCCTCAAACCTGGCCGCCTGAAGTCAAACCAGAAGCAGAATGTCCTACCATTCCAGAGTCGCTCATTATCTTCCTGTACTCTCTACTCACAGGCTCAAATGATCCTGATCATGCATCCCAGAGAGTGCAGTGCCTTCTGCAGTCATTTGGCCATGACATAGTATATGCAGTGACATGTGCAAATACCAAGCCTTCCAAGCACATTGTTCTGCCATTCAGTGTCAAATCGTTGACAGGAAATGTAGAGTTGATAAACATCCTCAACCGACTTGGTCACAGTGTGTCCTATTCACAGATGGAAGAGATCAACACTGCCCTGTGTCTCCAGAAACTCTCATCATCAGGGAGTGGCATTGCCCTTCCAGCTAACATCCATCCTGGCATATTCACAACTGTAGCCTGGGACAATATCGACCGTCTTGAAGAAACTGTCAGTGGTGAGGGAACATCTCACAGAGTCAATGGGATTGCTGTGCAATCAAAGCCAGTCAACCCACTTCCTGTCCAACCCATGCCCACTGTTCCCAAAACAAAGAAGAGAAGCATTGATGGACCCCCACCAATGTTACCAACTTACAATGCTGGACAACGGGTAGGGCCACCACAAAGCAAAAAGTCAGATGCCGATACTGCAGCCAATACTAAGCTTGCCAGAGAGAAAAACCTTCTTTGGGTCCTAGCACGCATGTCACAACAAGAAGAACAGTCAGTCAGCAGCTGGACAGGCTTCAACATCCTGACTCGAGGAGAGATGACGGTCATCCCCGACAATATAGGCTATCTGCCTACCATCAATGCTCCAGCGACACAAATGTCTACTGTCAACGAGGTGCTTAACCAGTCACTGAGCATCATGCAGTGCTTAGGCCTGAGGAAGATTGTCTGTGTCTTTGACCAAGCCCTGTATGCGAAGGCTGTCGAGATCACATGGAAACACCATGACAAGTTCCATGATATCATCGTTAGGCTTGGGGTATTCCACACCATCTGCACACTGCTGGCAATAATAGGAAAGCGTTTCCAAGATGCTGGACTCAAAGACCTCTGCATTGAGTCTGGCATGATTGCAGAAGGCTCAATTGCTGGTGTTATGGATGGCCGCAAGTACAACAGGGCAGTGCGACTACACAAGCTCCTGTATGAGGCTCTCATGCGACTGACCTTGAATGGTTTCCTGTCCTGGTTGGAAGAAACTCACAGGAATGACATGGTTCACCTGAATGAGACACTGAAGACCATTGACAGCCTTGGGAAAGAAGTCTCACAACATGCTTTGAAGGAGGTCCTCGAGAACAGCTCTTGTACACGCATCATGGATCTATTTGAAGTCTACCGTGAGTTCCTTAGAGGTGGAAACGGCAGCCTCTTAAACTTCTGGATGTCCTATTTGGACATGGTTGAAATCTTGTTGGGGCTCATCCGAGCATCCAGAGAGGGAGACTGGATGCTACACTTGGCTAGCATTCGAGCAATGATCCCATGGTGCTTTGCTTATGACAGGATGAATTATGCACGCTACCTCCCCTACTACTACGCCCAGATGTCTGAGCTGCCCATCACACACCCAGATGTGTACACAGAATTCATGGAAGGAGGCTTCTCAGTCCAACTGGGCTCCACCAATCCCTTTGGCCGAATCCCTGTTGACCAAGCTATAGAAGAAACGGTGAACAAAGACACCCAAACAGCTGGAGGGACAAAGGGATTCAGCTTGAAGCCAGGAGCTGTGACCAAATATTATCTCACAGCTGAGTATAGAAGCATGTACCTCAGACAGCTGAGAGACCTGACAGGTCAAGGCAGGTGCAAATGGTCTCATCCAGATCTACAGAGTCCAAGGATCAAGAGAGATGAAGCAGATGTCCAGTCTCTCATGGACCTTATGGAGAATAACTGGCTCAATCCTATGTCCCCCGATGAGATTGATTTGGTTAGCCTCTCCACTGGCAACATGGCTCCACCTGATGTGACCATAGATCTCTTGAGAGCTCTTGAGAAAAGAGAAGAGGCCTACCAAGCATTCCAGCAAACAAGGTTAGATGCAGACCCACCACCTGTGAAATTCCACGACAAGATGACCAAGCAAAGTCTGAAAACATTCTCCAATGTCAGCACAAAACAAGCTCATGGAAAGAAAGCACAGGATGTGGTTCTGAAGGCAGATAGAAACCTTTTCAGTCACATGATCCTGGTGGCTGAAAGCAGGAAGGTGAATCTGAAGGATGTCCTTGCCTACCCATTGGGCCCACTACCATGGGCACTGGCAAATGCTGATGGGTCCTTACGAAAAACAAACAAGGCTGCACTTGCCAGAGAGCTTGAAAAGAATGCATCTCCTGCAGAAGACATCCCAATCCCATCTACTTCCATCATTGATGGGATGAGCCTGGTCCAAAAAATGAATGGCAACAACAAAGCCTTTGCACAGGTGGCAGAGTCAGCCTTGACCCAGGTCCTCCATGAGGGAGCACAGAGTGGGAGGATTGATGTTGTTTTTGATGTCTATCACCAGACTTCGATCAAAGATGCTGAACGACTGAACCGGGGTGGAGACATCACTCTCCAGTACAAGAATCTTGCAGGGGGACACCACGTCCAGCAGTGGAGAAAATTTCTGTGCAGTTCCTCCAACAAGACCAGTCTCATCAAGTTTCTGGTGGAAGAGTGGAAACTCCCACGATACAGAGCTATGCTGCATGGCAAGGTGTTGTACATGACCTGTGAGGAAACCTGCTACAAGTTGACAGAAGATGGGTGTGAGGAAGCAGCAGAACTGCACTCCACACATGAAGAAGCTGACACCCGTCTGCTCCTGCATGCATTGCATGCAGCAAATGCGGGCTCAAAGTCAGTTATCATCACAGCTGAGGACACTGATGTCATGGTGCTTTGTCTTGGCTTCCAGAAGGACATCACCTGTCCCATCTACCAGAAGTGTGGGACTCAGAACCGCACACGGTTTGTCGACATCACCAAACTGGCAAGTTCACTTGGAGACAGCATCTGTGACAGCCTAATCGGCTTACATGCCTTCACAGGCTGCGACACTGTCAGTGCATTCGCTGGTCGAGGGAAGCTGAATGCCCTGAAGATAGTGAGAAAGCACACTTCCTGCCAAGAGACTTTTAGTCAACTGGGACAGACATGGAATGTGAGTGATGAGCTGTTCCAGAAAATTGAGCAGTTCACCTGTCGGATGTATGTTGCTAATAGCAGCACTGCTGAGGTGAACAAACTGCGTTACCAGCTCTTCTGCACCAAAAGGGGAGAGGTTGAGTCCAGCCAGCTGCCACCATGTAGAGACTGTCTCTTTATGCATGTTCAACGAGCCAACTATCAGGCAGCAATATGGAAGTGCTGTCTGCAGGCTAACCCTGTGGTGCCAAGCCCTACTGAGTATGGATGGACAGACGATGAAGGCAAGCTGGCCATTTACTGGATGCGCTCCCCACCTGCACCAGATGTGGTCTTGGAAATGCTAACATGCAAGTGTGTGCATTCATGCAAAATGCCAAGCTGCATGTGCCTGTCAAATGGACTTCCATGCACAGACATGTGCAGGTTACAGACCTGCAGTAACCAAAAACAGCAGGATGGTCCAGAACTGGACTTTGAACTTGGGGAGTCAGATGATGAGAGAAACGAGCAGTTTGATGAATGACAGTGTGATGATTCTGATGGTATTACTGTGGTAGTAGTCTATTGATGCACAGGATGTTGATTCTGGACTTGGTTACCCAGAGCTTGATAACAATAATGTAACCATATTCACATATACCCATTACCCTACCCATTACCATTACATATACCCACTAATGATATGGGATTACATGTATCATTGACTAAGTATATGTAAATGTCAATGTTGTTTAAAATATCAAAATAGTTCATTACCTCACTATGGTATTCCTTTTTATCATGTATTTTGATTGTGTATTTAAACAAATGTATAGAGACCAGTTTGTGACCTAACTGGCTTTGGTCTAGTTCTCATTTAAGGCTCACAATCACCTCACACAATGAAATAGTATGGGTATATTATACATTTCCTGAATCTTTACAGTCCTGTGAGTATTCCAGTTTTTGTGTTTTGTGTCCCTGATATTCCTAGATGCCACAGGGCTAAAAGAAAGTATATAGTTTAGGCGAACATTGCAGAAAGATGTGTGTTATTGGCGGGTTGAAGAGCTCAAGTGACCTCTATATTTGTGAGAAATATCCACAACAGGGCTTGAATGAAAGCTAAGAAGGTCCCCTTTAAAATGATACCAAAGACAATATTATAGAACATTGAAAAATGTCCTGACCATGAGGCTAAACCAGGATATGCACCAGCGTCTAAAATGCAATTTAGTTTAGCGGGTGGTTAAATTCATGAGCTGATAACTGTGATACCGCTGCCACTCAGGAATGGTTATCATACCAAAATATCATCTACAGACATGGATCCTTTCAAAAATTATAAGTAAGTTTTGCCACCTTGAGTGTACCGAAATATCGTCTGGCCCATGGACTATATAGATCAGTGACTGTTATTGCTGATGTTTATTGAGCCACTGCAGACACCGTACTGGGGAACACTCAGTTATACAGGTTACCGGGTGAGGGCCCGCGAAGCGATGGTGCTGGATGCCAGCTTCACGTATGTCGTTTTATTGCATCCTCGTCGTGTTGGTTAATAAACCACGTTATGAGTACTAACCCTACGTCATTCATGACAACACGAAACATGGTGTCAGAAGCGGAAGATTTTGGAACTTTCACGCACATTTTTTCGGCCGATACTTTTTATTTTTTCTAGCGAGGACAACGGAGCCACCTAGCCTACGGAGCTAATCAGCGAACATGGCGGACGGATTTCGGCGGCCCGACCCTCTCGTCTTTGATGGCAACATCAGTGAAAACTGGCAGATCTTCGAGCAGGAATATGACATTTTCGTCGCGGCGGCAGCGGCACTCTGACAAGCCAGCCCGCACCCGTGCATACATTCTCCTCAACTTAGCAGGGCCAGAGGCCATTGAACGCGAACGGTCTTTTGTGTATGCAGCAGAAGTGAGAGCACCCGGCGAGGGAGGACAAGTCCTCGTTCCCGCTGAATCCAAGGAGGATCCCGAATGCCTGAAAAGAAAGTTTCGTGAGATATGCAGCCCACGGTCCAACATTACAATGGAAAGACACAAGTTCAACACACGCAATCAGAGGGCTGGTGAGTCCACTGAATCATATGTCAGTGACTTGAGAATAAAAGTAAAAAGCTGCAACTTTGGAGATCTATGTGAAGAGCTCGTTCGGGACAGATTTGTCTGTGGCATAAATGATGACAATCTGAGGAAAGTGCTATTGCGTGATAGTGACTTGACGCTAGCCAAAGCAGTCTCTTTCTGTCAAATACATGAGATGACGGAAGAGCACAACAAGACACTAGCCTCACAACAGCATTATGCTACAAATGTTGATGCAGTCCAACCTAAATTTATGAGAATAAAAAGCATGATAGAGACAAAGTGGACAATCGATCAGAAAAATATATCAAACAGAGCATTGCTAACTGCAACAACTGTGGAGGCAGTCATGCGGCCAGGAGAGACAAATGCCCAGCTTTTGGTCAACAGTGCAATGCCTGTAAAAAATGGAATCACTTTAAAAGATGTTGTAGATCTGTACAACAGGGCCACAACAAGCTAAAATTCAGGAGAGCTGTTCACCAGATTGAACCTGACCAAGCTGATAATATTGCTGATGATACATTGTATGTTGATGGCCCAACACTGCAAAAAACTGTTGATTCACCTGATGTACACGCAATTGAAAAAGATGAAGCTTTTGTTACTGTACATGTAAATGGAAGTCCAGTTGAGCTGAAAGTTGATACCGGTGCTAAGTGCAATGTCCTGTCAATTCGGACATTTGAACAGATAGAGAGAAATTATCAATTTGAAGTAAATATGAAACCCACAAACCTTGTTGCATATGGGGGCAGCAAAATTAAAACTGTTGGTCTTGTTCGGCTGCAGTGTCACCTAGAGGGACAAACACACACATTGCCGTTCTTCATTGTTCATGAGGATGTTTTGCCACTGCTTGGTCTACGTGCATGTAGAGAGATGGGACTTGTCTCATTCAGCAAAGATGTTCATCAGTTAGGTCCTACTGATGATGATCTGTCGCAGCAAATTTACACTGACTGAATACAACGACCTCTTTTCAGATGAGCTTGGGAAACTACCTGTGACTTACTCCATGACACTTGATCCAGAGGTGAGACCTGCTGTTCGTCCTGCACATCACATTCCTATGGCTATGAAAGACAAGAGTCAAAGCTGAATTGAACAGAATGCAGGAATTAGGTGTCATCACCCCAGTATCTGAGCCAACTGACTGGGTGTCATCAATGGTTGCTACACACAAAAAGGACAAGTAAGAAATCAGAATATGCATAAATCCAAGAGACCTTAACTCTGCTCTAAAAAGACCACATCACCCCATGCGCACTGTAGAGGAAGTGGCTGCACACATGTCAAATGCAACTGTATTTTCAGTTCTAGATGCAAAAAATTCATTTTGGCAGATTCCTCTTGATCACAAATCCTCAATGTTAACCACTTTCAGCACCAGTTTTGGTCGTTACAGATTTCTGTGAATGCCCTTCGGACTCAACTCAGCCAGTGAGGTCTTCCAGCGCTCCATGGAACAGATTTTTGCTGGATATCCCTGTGCAATTATAGTGGATGACGTACTCATTGGTGGTAAGACTGTGGAAGAACATGATGCAACTTGAGAAAAGTGCTTAACCGTGCCAGAGAGGTGAACATGAGACTCAATCCTCTCAAGTGCAGGTTCCGGCTGAACCAGGTCAGCTATGTTGGTCATGTTTTCTCCAGTGAAGGCCTCAAGGCAGACCCCTCCAAAAAAAAACGATCAGTGAAATGCCAACACCAACAGATGTTCCAGCTTTACAACGATTTCTCGGGATGGTTAACTACCTTGGAAAGTTCATTCCCAACTTTAGTGAGCTTACGGCTCCACTACGACAACTAACACTCAAGGACACAGCATGGACATGGCACGAGCAGCAGCAAAATGCTTTCGAACAGCTAAAAACACACGTGTCTAGTCCACCAGTTCTGTCATACTACAATGTCAGTAAACCAGTGACGCTCACATGCGATGCTTCACAGTATGGACTTGGTGCTGCATGTCTGCAGGGAGGAAAACCTGTAGCCTATGCTTCACGCACATTAACTGACACTGAAACTAGATACGCACAGATTGAGAAGGAGCTGCTAGCAGTAGTTTTTGCATGCTCAAAATTCAATGACTATATCTATGGCAAGTCAGTGACCATAGAAACAAACCATCAACCCCTAGTCACCATACTAAAGAAGCTTATACATGCAGCTCCAGCAAGACTGCAAAGGATGATGCTCAGACTGCAAAAGTATGACCTCACACTGGTATACAAAAGCGGCAAGTTATGTATGTGGCAGACACACTGTCTCGAGCTCCCAGAAGCTCAACTGCTCAGGAAGCTGAAGAGGAGGACAGTTTTGATGTGATGACGGTCAACTACATCTCTTCTTCCCGGCTGTTGGGAGTTGAAAGAACACACAGCAACTGACACAACTATGCAGGCTCTCAGCTCCATCATCAGACATTGATGGCCTAGCAGACCATCCAGCCTTCCTCATGCTATTCGTTCCTATTATCCTTTCAGAGATGAACTGACTATTGAAAATGGTGTTATCATGAAAGGTCAAAAGGCTGTCATTCCAAAGTCTTTACAAAAAGACTACACTAGCATTGTACACAGAGGACATCCTGGTGCAGAAGCAACTAAACGGAGAGCAAGGGGGATTGTTTTCTGGCTTACAATGACAGATGACATCGACAAAGAAATACAGTCATGCTCAGTGTGTAACAGCACAAAACCACATCAGCAGAAAGAACCACTCCAGCTACACCCGGTGCCAGATCTTCCCTGGTCCACTGTAGCAACAGACATCTTGAGCGGCGTAATCAGCTGTACCTAGTTTTGGTAGACTCATATTCAGGCTGGTATGAGATTGATCTGCTCCGTGATGCTATATCGGCAACAGTCATCACCAAACTCAAAAGACATTTCTCAGTTCATGGGGCATCACGCACACTCATAACTGACAATGGTAGACAGTTCACAAGTCAGCGCTTTAAGGACTTTGCTACACATTGGGACTTCACTCATGTCACGAGCAGCCCAGAGTATCCTCAATCTAATGGTTTAGCTGAGAGGACTGTTCGCAGTGCAAAACAGCTCATGGAAAAGTCTCATAGAGATGGAAGTGATGTCTTTCTCAATCTGTTAAATCTCAGAAATGTACCATGTGACACAAAACTTGGATCCCCTGCACAAAGACTGATGTCAAGGCAAACATGCACCACTTTGCCAGTCTCAAGAAAGCTGCTTGAACCAGAGGTGTACAAGCCACTGGAGGTAAAGGCTCAGCTTCTTAGCAAAAGACTGACACAGAAGTTGTACTATGACAGAACGAGCCGACCTCTTCAACCATTGATGGAAGGACAAGTTGTCAGAATGCAGACCCCTCAAGGCTGCAATCGAGCAGGCATGGTAAAGGAGATCTGCAAGGAGCCCAGATCCTATCTCATTCACTCAGAAGGAAAGCTGTACAGGAGAAATAGGCGCCACATTCTGCCGATTGTCGAGCCTGCTCCAGCACAGCCGTACCCAGACGACAGTGAATGTCAGGACAGTGGACATGAACTTAACAACCAGCACACTCCAACAAAAGTGTCACACAACACGCTGGACACTGAACAGTCACATATGAAAACACCTACAGCTGTGCTACCTGCTAAGACAACCGGAAGTCTGTACACAACACGCTATGGTCGTGTCAGCAAGCCAAATCCTAAGTATAAAGATTGAGTCAATTTGTCAGCTCAAAATTTTGAAGGTTATTTCATTTAAGTTAATTCTCTGATTTCCTAAGAGCTGACATTGAGGTCTTTGGGTTTCGTTTCATTTTGTGTTAAAGTATAACTATATGCTTTGCTAAGACAACTATTTTCATATTATTCATTAAGGGCAAATTGTTTTCTTTGCATTTGATAATTCTCACTCTGTGATTATTGAACAGTTATTTAATATATGTTATTCAGCAAGTATTGATAATTGACAACATGGTTTTGTTATGGTATGAGCATGAGCTAAGAAAGGGGGATGTAGATCAGTGACTGTGTTATTGCTGATGTTTATTGAGCCACTGCAGACACCGTACTGAGGAACACTCAGTTATACAGGTTACCGGGTGAGGGCCCGCGAAGCGATGGTGCTGGATGCCAGCTACACGTATGTCGTCTTATTGCATCCTCGTCGTGTTGGTTAATAAACCAGGTTATGAATACTAACCCTGCGTCATTCATGAGAAAATGAAACAACATATAAGAATCAACAGGGTACAGATTGGGTTCACATGGAACTCTTATCCAAACCTTTACCGATATTCACCTCTCTATTACCACATAATCGTAACATACAAATAATAAACCCAGTGGTTAAAGCTTCACTTAGGATATGGCTCCAGTTTAGGAGGCATTTTGGATTAAAGCATGCTAGCGGTCTTTTTCCAGTAGCAAATAATCAATTATTCTCGTCATCTGTGTTAGATAACGCATTTCAACATTGGAATAGAAATGGACTGGTGTTTTTCTGTGATCTATTTAAAGATGGAACATTCACCTCATTTGAAACACTTACCAAAGACCATAACATACCCAGATCCCATTTTTTTAGATACCTTCAAATCCGTAGTTTTGCCAAGAAAGCGTTTCCCTCATTTCCGTATCTGCCACCCAGGAGCCAATTAGATGTTATTCTAGAGATGGATCCCTTTGGGAAAAAACGGGTCTATAATTTACACACTGATACAGAGATTGAAACAGATATCCTGGGACAAAACAAAAACTGCATGGGAGAGAGATTTGGGTGTAGAGCTTTCTGAAGAGGCATGGCGGGACAGCTTAACTCGTATACATACGTCCTCATTGTGTATACGACATGGGTTAATTCAGTTTAAGGTGCTTCACCGTCTTCACTACTCGGGGGACAAGCTTGCCAGAATCTTTCCCACCACAGACCCTGGCTGTCCAAGGTGCAGCCATAGTCCAGCCTCGGTGGGACACATGTTCTGGGCATGCCCCTCCCTCAACAGTTATTGGGGACAGATATTTAATGTATTCTCACATATCTGTAAACAGACCATAAACCCTGATTTTCACACAGCCATCTTTGGCATACCACCCCCTAACTGTAAGGTCACAACTTTGCAGGCAAATAAATGCTCTAGCATTTGCCTCATTACTAGCACGCAGACTTATCCTATTTAACTGGAAGTCGAATAAAGCGCCATCATTTTTGCAGTGGTTTAGGGAGGTGCTGTCCTTTCTTCCTTTAGAAAAGCTCCGATATAAAATATGTAAAACCCGCAAAAACTTTACTTTGACCTGGAGTCCTTTCATAGACTTTATTGAAGGTTTTCCCTTTTATTGAATGTACTTTTTATTTACCTGGTTGTAACAACAATACTTATAGATATGTGTACAACTTTATATCGTCTTCAAAAATATGGTTATTATGTGGAATTGGAATAAGACATCCCTGCATAGTCCTTTTTAAAAAAAAAAATTTTAGCCTTGGGGGGGAGGGGGGATTCCTACATGTTTGTTGTTGTTGTTGTTGTTCGTGTGCCATGTATACCTGTTCCAAAAAAACTTGAAAATTGGAAAATAAAGTTTTCAACAAAAAAAAAATGTGATTTTCAGTTGGAAGACTGAAGTTACATAGGACAGTGCATGGGGACAGTTTCATGGCGCTTGCTGATGGTAAGTCAGTCTTAATGATGTTAGCAGAGGCCAGCCGCTCATGAATGGTACTAATTTTGGAGTTGAAGAACTTCAAAGGCGAGCATTGTTCATTAGAAAAGGTTACTGTTCATATTGGTTTCAGGAGGGTTGAGTAACATTTTCACTGTGGAGAAGAGAGTTCTAGTATTCCCTTCACCTGTACTGATATTTGCATAATATGATGTTTTAGCTGTTGAAAGAGCATTTTTGCAATGTTGTATATGATCCGAATACATTTGTTTGTGAACAGCAAGTCCAGTCATGGTGCAAAGCCTCTCAATGTGCCGAACTATAGCCTTGAGCTGATGTAATTCAGGTGTGTGCCAGGGAGCAGTATGGGCAAATGAGACAACCCGTCCTTTCAGGGGGCTTAACTATCAAGTGCAGAAGATAAACTATCATTGTGGTAGTTCATAAGATCAGGCAGTGAGGAGGTGGGAGCAGGAATGGGGTTCAGGGTAATTAAACTGCTAAGACTGTCTGGATTAACATGTCTAATGTTGTGGCATGATATGGTACAGTGCACCCTTGATTTACTGAGCAGTAGGTTGATGTTGAATAACAGCTTTATGGTCAGAGATGGGTAGTTCAGCAGAGGTGATGTTATATGGTGCAATGCCAGAACAGCAAACTAAGTCAAGGACCAGTGGCTGTAAAGTTGACATTGTGACAGATCAAAGCAATCTAACATTGCTTTAAAATATTTATTAAAAATATTGTCAGCGTTATCAAAATGAAGATTTAAATCCCCCATTAGGATTATATTCGGAGACACTGCACTAAGGGTGGTTAAAACTGTCTAGAGTTCAGTGATAAAAATATTCGATGCCTTGGGTGGTCTGTACAGAGCAGCAATAATGGTGTGTGTAGGTCAATAGAGCTTAACAGCCAGCAGTTCAAAGGAAGATTGATCAGGTAGAGAGTGGCGTTAGTTCTATACAATCGCAATATATCAGCACGAGGCCGCCTCTTCTGCCCGAAAACTTAGGTTTGCCAATGTAAACAAATCCCGGTAGAGTTGCTGAATTTAGCTGTAGAAAGTCATTCTGTGACTGCCAGGTTTCCGTGAAACGTAAATAGTCCAATCTTAACAATTCAGTGCGAACCTTGTTTGTCACAATATCTGGTAACCGCCGCTAGATATAGAACGTTGTTTACATCCACACTCTCGTTAAGAGCTTTGCTGGATACCAACATATCTTTCAATGCAAGAGTTTGCTGGTGCCTTATGTTTTCACCCATATCTGTAATGCACCTCTCTAAATCTCTTGCAGAAATTGGTATTTCTTTGATCCTCTTGATGATTGTGTCTTTGTTTGGTAACCCATCAAATATAACCTCCGAACTGCTGAGGAAAGCCTCCTTTATATACTCTCCATCGCAGAATGGTGCCCAGTCTTAAGCAATGCACTGCGCAACTTTATAGCTGCACTCTGAAACTTGGTTTTTGGTGGCACAGTGCTGTAAACACACTGCTTTGCTTTGTGAACTGGGCCACTGCCCTCTTAATTGATTCAGCGTCATCAGCCTTTTTTTTTCCTTTGGTATTTTCCACCTTTATTTGATAGTGATAGTTGAAAGAGAGACAAGAAAGGCAGGGTAGAGAGGAAGGATGCCATGCAGCAACACGCCCGGGCCAGATTTGAACCCAAGCCACTGTGGTAAGGACTCAGCCTCATGTGGCTCTACCAGGTGAGTCACCAGGGTGTCCCTGTCAGCCTTATCTTTGAAATTTTTCTCGCACCTTATTTCAAAATGACGTTTTACACTTGGAAGTTCGACACACAATATTTTTGCAGTAGAGAGAGCACACAGCTCAGTCCTTTCATGAAATAAATCCGAATTTCCAAGACAGCTGAAAAATCATCAGTTGTTCTTGACATAAAACAAAAAACAAAGGGCATCCAGGTAGCGTAGCAGTGTATTCTGTTGCCTACCAACAAGGGGATCTCCAGTTCGAATCCCCGTGTTACCTCCGGCTTGGTCAGGCATCCCAACAGATACATTTGGCTGTGACTGCTGGTGGGAAGCCGGTTGTGGGTGTGTGTTGTGGTCGCTGTACTGGCGCCTCCTCTGGTCGGTCGGGGCACCTGTTCGGGGGGAGGGGTAACTGGGGGGAAAGGCGTGATCCTCCCATGCGCTACATCCCCTGGCGAAACTCCTCACTGTCTGGTGAGGGGAAGCAGCTGTTGACTTCATATGTGTCGAAGGAGGCATGTGGTGGTCTGCAACCCTGCCCGGATTGGCAGGGGTTGTGGAGCAGTGACCGGGACGGCTTGGAAGAGTGGGGTAATTAGCCAGGTACAATTAGGGAAAACCCCCCCCCCCAAAAAAAGATATATTTTTTAAATAATAAAAAAAAAAAAAGCTAGCTAGCTATTCTAGGTTTTTACTACCGCTGTAATGCTGCACTCATTGCAGATCAGAGGGAGGGGGGAGGAGAGGTATAATAGATCACGTCAATTGTGTGCACGCTCATGGTGTCAAAAACAATGGTGTGTTTTGAGACTAATTAATTATTTCAGTATTATTTTAAATCAAATTGTTTGCTTAGTTCATCATTAGGATTAGGGTAAATTTTATATTAAAAATGTTTTTTAATCATAAAAGCATTAAAAAATATTTTTATTGTATTGTTCCATGTGCACGTGTTAATGGCCTCACGTGCCACCATGGGCACATGTGTTATAGGTTGCCAACCTCTGGTCTAACCTGTAATATTTCTCTCCCATAGATTTGCACTGAATTGATACTCAAAAATATGGAACAAGGCAACACGTCTTTTAGTTTCCGATTACGGGATGATTCCGTATCTTGCAGGAAGAGTGGTACCTCGCGGTAACTTACCATACTTAGATGAAAGGCAAATACTTTGCCACAGTGTGTACATACAATTATATTTCTATCAAACATATCAAACATTCCATCAGCTTTTGGCTTATATTTGAATAATCATTTCAGAGGGCCAATTGGAGCTTGGCTGTTTCTAATAGTCCATCCCAAAAGTGGCACTTGTATGATGTGACGGGTCAGAGGTCGAGTAGATTGTTATTTTTCTAATGCATTAATCTTAAAAAATTAATCGCAAAAGTTAAAGCGTTAACTTTGACAACCCTAGTTATAATGAATATTCACATCTCTATTGACATGACTTAAAATGTGTGGCAATTTTACATACAGAGTTCTGAATTTTTACATAGATAAAATCATTTGTCCAGATGCAAGTGACTCTTTAAGACATGTACCATGACTATAATTTCTTCATTTCATGTCATTTGTGTCAAAGGTTGACTGATACAGATTATAGGTGGTTTAATCTTTTCCACAGTCATTATATTACACTTTACAAAATCATTGCTCACTAATGGCAGTGTCAACCATGCAAGGTAACAACCAACTCATTGGAAGCAGTTAGGAGTTAGGTGCCTTGCTCAGGGGACACCTTGACATTTTTGCCAGGAAGAGATGGGGATTGAACTGGCAACCCTCCCATTACTAGATGACCTGCTCTAACTCCACAGCCACTGCTGCTCCTACACACCACAGTCTCGTTGGTCAACCACATATTTACAAATATTTCTGTGTAGTTTTACCAGCTGTTTCTTTGTCTAATGAGCTGTGCAGCTCCACGTAAAGTGAAGATAAGAAGAAAAAACATAGACACTTGCTCAAAAATATGTCAACGGTGTGCAGTCCGTGTGACTGAGAAGATTTTTTTCTTTTTTTTTTTTTTTGCATGATTCCCAATGTATCTCTACCATCTCAGGGGCTCTGTCATTGCAATACATGACGTGATCTGACCCCCTGCGGGTTGGAAGCGAAAACAAAATTTATCACCAGCATTACCTTGCTCAAAAGTACTGCAGTCTTGTGTCATCTCTGCTGAAGCCAGTGGGAAAGGAGGTTCCTCACCACAACTGCCAGGTGAGAGGAATTCACGGACCACCCTCTCCACCTGTGGCCTGAAGATGTGGTTGATTTTGGGATCCACCACCTGAGCTACAATCCTGTCGACTCCCTGCTCCAGCATTCCAGACCTAACAGACACAGTTCTCTTTAAAATCTGATCATTGCAAATAAACTGATATTAAAAAGAAAAAAAAAACATCAAAAAAGCAGATTTGTGTAGGTATAATCTGATGGTGGACTCTACACAGTAAGCGAGGCTGACAAGGTGTACTTCATTTAGCTCTCAATTTTCACTTACTGTAGCACCAGCTGTCTGATGTTGTTTCTCAGTTGATTCTTGTTCAAATGAGGACTCCATGTGTGATTTGAAAGGTGATTAGAAACAAAGTTATCCACTCTTTGTTTCAGGTTCAAGTAAGCCGGCTGTAAAGGATTTCAAACGCTTAATCTACATGGAAAAACAACAACAACAACACTCAAAGGCAATAACATCTGATGTACAGATAAGACTCAATCACGGAGACAGCAACAAAAAAATAAGTTTCATACACATGGATTACATTTTAAGATGCCAGAATAGCCCTAAATTCCCCTAGGTGTGAGCTAACCCAGACCTTAACCCTAACAAGTAATATTCTGACCCCGGAGAACTAAATCAGGCCTGTTAAACATGCATTAGCGTGTCTGGCTGTAGCAAAAGTGAATACAGCTAACAGTTGTTGAGGTCATATCTATATGAACCAACCTGCTTCTGTATTAAATCCCATCCAATATTATTAAGGACTGCCTCCCAGCTATCTCCTCACTCACCACGGAAATCATTAACGCCTCTTTCAGCTCTGGTTCAGTCCTCCATACACTCAAACTGGCTACTTTCACCCCATCCTCAAAAAATCTGGACTCAACCCTGATAACATGAGCAACTTCTGGCACATCTCAAATCTCCCCTTTTTGTCAAAAATGCTTGAACGTGATGTCGTCTCCCAACTCAAAGCACCTCATCTCCAACGACCTGTTTGAACCATTTCAATCTGGTTTCCACCTAAAAAAACATAGCCCGTCTCCACCCATCACTCTCCTTCTCTGCTGCTGCAACTTTTGATCCATGCCTTCATCACATCCAGAATAGACTACTGCAACACATTCTCTTTGGCTTATCATCCAAACTCCTACACAAACTCCAGTACATCCAGAAGTTCCAGAACTCTGCTGCTCACCCACTCCCGCTCCCCTGACCACATCACCGCTGTCCTCCAGAAACTCCACTGGCTCCCTGTCCCACAATAGATTCAATTCAAAGTCCTTCTCCTCAATCACAAAACCTTCCAAAACCAGGCCCCCTCCTACCTCACAGATCTGCTCCACTAACATACATCTTCCCACAGCCTTCGCTCCTCCAATGCCAACCTCCTGTCTCCACCACACAGCACCAACTGGACCTGGGGCGACAGAGCTTTCTCCATAGCTGCCCCCTCCCTCTGGAACTGCTTCCCCAAACACATCAGAGATTGCACCGATCTTGCCTACGTTCAAATCCATCCATCCATCCATTATCCAAGCCGCTTAACCCAACTGGAGTCCCGCGACGTTCAAATCATTAATCAAAAATTAACCTTTTCAGAATTGCTCTAATGTATGATTAACGTTGTGTTACGTGTTTTTGGTGTATTGCTTTGATGGTTTTTATCTTATGTAAAACGTCTTTGAGCACCCTAAAAAGCACTATACAAATAAAATATATTATTATTACATGGAGGTACTCGGTTTATTTTCGCACACACGTTTAGTTATTTATCAGTGTCAGGGTTCACAATAAACAGTTTTTTCACAACGCCTTTTTAAATAAGTGTACAACTATGCTGAGCACTGCCTTCGATTATTACGACAGCTATAAATGACATAACTCGTATATGTGTATTGAAGCACCTTACGTTTGATAATTCGTGTTTAAACAAAACATATTTATACTGACTACAACACGATTATCAGGTTACCTTTGTGTCCACGTCTGCTAGGCATTCCCTCCTGAACTGGTCGAACAGACCCTGCGTTTTTAAATGGCTGACGATCATAGAGACCAACTGCGGGTCTCCTGGCGGTAAACCAGCCATCGGTAACTGTTGTCAAACGTCGTTTTAAGAGATAACGAGCAATGACACTAATAACTCATTAGTGGATCATTCAACTTCCCTCTCTGCTAGCACTATGCCACATTTTCCACAGTTGGATGGAAACACAATTTGACCCGGAACAAATGTCGGCGCTGCTTCTTCTTTTTTTTTGTCTAGCGGCCCCTAGCGGTGCACGCCATAATAGAGCCACTGAATGTATTAATGATGGTTTATTTCGAACATGTAAGCAAGCAGGCTATAACATACAGATAATCCACATCAGATTACTTGTTACAGTTCGAAAAGGAGTAGGAGGACGTATACACTTATTTTTTCCTACCCCTTCTCAACTACACTTAATTTAATTGAGCTACTATGTGTTGATATTCCGCTCCTCATTAGTTGAGCACTTATAACACCATTGACGGTTTCGGAAAAAAACGCTATATATATATATATATATATATATATATATATATATATATATATATATGTGTGTGTGTGTGTGTGTGTGTGTGTGTGTGTGTGTGTGTGATGTGAGTCTCCCTTGTGTGCATGTGCAGTGTCTCCTCCTCCCAGATCTCCATGGTGATGGTGGTCGCCATCTGGATACTGCTTGGCATCCCCCTCATCACATTTTCGTTTTATATAGCTTATAAATCCATATAATTTTGTTACCCTGTTTCAATGTTATATGCTTCTCACTCAGATGTGTGACTGTGTGTGTGTTTTGTTTTGTTTTTTTGTCTCTTCTCCCAGGTATGTGAATGGTATGATGTGATTCTCTCTTGTGTGTATGTGTAGTCTGTCCTCCTGTCAGGTCTACATGTTGATGGTGGTCACATGGCTCTGGTCCTAGGCTGTTCCAGTGGCATTTGGACACTTGCTTACTTAAGGATGTCCATTGTGTCTGACGATGACAATCCTGCTTCTGTTACTTGTGAGTCTTCTTATGGCTGTAAAGCTCAATCCGCGATCCACACAGTTTGCCACAGACAGAACAGGTGAGAGCACTGACTGGGGGTGTAGGTGTGGTACTGGCTTCATGTCTCTTTAGACGTCTCCTGGTCTGTCAATCACCTCGGTCCTCCTTGAGCTTTTGCACCCCTTGTTGACAGAGCTGCCGCCAGATGGAACATGGGGCAGCAGTGTCCTCCAGCCAGCTCGGGTTCAGGCCGCACTTTTTTATGATGGTCTTCAGTTGGTCTTTGTACCATTTCTGGCCCCCTGTCAAGCAGCAGCCAAGATGTAGCTGGCCATACAGCACTTTATGTGGTAAGCGCTCCTTTGGCATCCTGATGACATGACCGAGCCTGCGAAGTTGGTGCTGGGTGATGGTAGCCTCCATGCTGATGCAGTTGGTCTTGCAGAGTATTTCAGTATGGGGCACTCGGTCACACCAGGTTATCCTCAGGATGCATTGTAGGCATCTGATGTGGAAAGTCTCAAGCATCCTGAGGTGGTGGATGTACAGGGTCCACGCCTCACAGCTGTAGAGGAGAATCGTGATGACAACTGCCAAGTAGACAGATATTTTGATGTGGAGGTGGAGATGTTTGTTTTGAAAGATCCTTCTCCTAAGTCTGCCAAAAAGAGGATGATGCTTACTTAATCTGGTTTTGTATCTCCCTGTCGATGCTGCAGTCGTCAGAGAGGAAGCTGCCCAGGTATTTGAAGGATTCCACTGTTGTGAGTGGTTTATCGGAGATGGTGAAAGTTGGTGAATATGATGGAGGAGTAGATGCCCACTGGCATACTACTTCAGTCTTTGCCACGTTTATAGAGAGACCCAGCCTACCATTCGCCCTTGCTGCAAGGGTAGCTTGCAGTGCCTCTAATGTGAGGGCCACAACTGCACAGTCATCTTCGTACCGAAGCTCGATGATGTGCTCAGATGTCATTTTTGTGACCGCTTGGAGCCTACAGATGTTGAATAGGTTTCCATCTAGTCTGAAGTCCACAGTAAACCCACTGTCCTTCCCGATTTCCTCGTGGAGCAACAATGTCACACACAGGAGGAAGATGTTGTAAAGAACTGGAGCAAGGATGCACCCCTGACATACCCCGGTTCACACCCTGAAGGCCTCCAATGGTCACACGTGCCATCATCTCCACATGAAATTGTTGAAGGATGTTGACAAATTTGGACACTACGTTGTGAGGAAGGGACTAAGGAATATGGAAACACACATTAAATCACAAGCGAACTGCGGGGTCTGGCAGTGGGCCTTCAACGGCGCAATGATATTGTAATCAGCCAAATTTTTGGGTTATTTTTTAATATGTCAGCAGCTCCGACACACAGCTCTAGCACACACACACAAAGTGCTTCCTTCTTTTCACCTGACAGTGAGGAGTTTCGCCAGGGGGACATAGCGCGTGGGAGGATCACACTATTCCCCCCAGTTACCCCCCTGAACAGGCCAACCAGAGGAGGGGCTAGTGCAGTGACCAGAACACATACCCACATCCAGCTTTCCACCCGGGCGCAGACATGGCCAATTGTGTCTGTAGGGACGCCTGACCAAGCCGGGGGTAACACGGGGATTCGAACTGGCAATCCTCGTGTTGGTAGGCAACGGAAAAGCCCGCCACACCACCCGGACACCCATGATGGAGGATCTGTCACGGCAAGCTCCCAGCGCTTAACAGCATACACTATATTGCTGTTTGTACTGGGGGACCCAATCCTTGGGGTGGACCAAAGGGGAGATATCCCACATTAAACAGGTCCTGGGTAAGTGTGGTTATCCTAACTGAGCATTTGTCAAAGCCAGGAAGATGCCCAAACAGTGCACCAGCCAATCGAAGAGAGGAAAAGGACAACAGCTGCCTAAGCATAAACCAGTAGTGATTCCGTATGCGGCGGGAGTGTCGGAACGGTTGAGACGTATATTTTCCAAATGCATCTCGGTTGCTTTCAAACCCCAAAACACGCTGCACCAGAAATTGGTACACCCCAAGGATCGGGTCCCCAGCACAAACAGAGCAATATAGTGTACGCTGTTAAGTGCCGCGCCAGTGTAAGGTGAGGACACTCACAAAGCCACAGACATGATTCGGTAAGTGCATAGATGATGTTACTGAATGACGTCAAAGTAACAAGAGAGAGACATACACAACCCAAGTAACCCGGAAGTACACAATACATTCCTGGCATCGCCCTCATTTCCAGTACAACCAAACCCACCCATAACAACCATACGGCAACTCAAAAACAGTGTAGAAAAAAGCCACTAAGGGCACAAACTGTTGTGGTTACACCGCCCCGAGCTGCATCCCCGGCACGTTCAAGCCACTCCCCCAGCTCGGACGTGCCGGAAACATCCGAGCGCTCGGCTCGCGCTCTGAGACGAGCGCTGCACTGCACCAGGTGTTTGCCATCATCCATCAGGCACACCTGTGGCAATCAGGCAGCCTTCTACAAGAAGCCTCCCAGAACGTCTCTCAGTGCTTCGACGTACTGAACCCTGCGGTGAAGTTCTGATAAGCCCTCCAGCGTTCCTTGCTTTCTGTTTATTCCCCAGTGTCTATCTTCGTGTCTCTGTTTCCTCCCAAGACTCTCCCTCCGCGATTTCCACGGCTCCCCGCGTCTCCCTCGTCCCCAGCGACCTTCACGTTTCTCCCCGGACCTCTCCTGCGATCTCCCCCCTTGTCCCTCTACCTGGACCCCTCCTTTCGGACTCGACTTCCCGGATCTCGGACCTGGACTTTCTCGGACAACCCCTCTTGGATCACGGACTGGACTTTCTCGCCAGGTGCACGCACATTTCTTCAACACCTCCTGGTCATTTACATACCGCACCACACATTGGCTAAAAACACTCACACATAGTTATACACGCAAACCACGGGACACCACACATAGTTTATTCACACATCCCACTAACAGAACGCCTTTTTTCACCATACATTTCCCTCCCACAATAAAACCCCCCTTTGTAGACTTGGAAGTCATCTCGTGTCTGTCTGTCTTGGGTTTCGCCACACGGGTCAGGTTCTGGTGCGCGAGCATAACACAAACATTACAAAAGGCACAGAGCATAAGGCACTAATAGATAGAACAGTAACAGAACCTGAAACACGCTGCAAAGGCCGGTCCACCACAAAGGCAGAGACTTTAAGTGCAGCACACTGGTGACAACCCTCAGTGACACATTGGATGGCAGCATCCATGTCTAGAGCATAAAAATAGCATTGCACAACCAATCGCAGCTGGCCAGCTATAGGGTGATCAAGTTTTATATGAAGGGACATAAGGAGGCCATCTAGGACCAACCTTGGAATTATGATAGTCAGCTGAGGAAGCAAAGGGGGTATGGCGATGCACCACCAAAAGACTATCGTTGGATAATGTGGCTACATTCAGGTAATGTTTAACATCACATATGTTAGTTAGCTTCTTTGAGTGGCGGGTGCCTTGGCAGAGGTGAGCACATGCCCTTTGGAGGTCAGAGCACTCAGTCGGTATAGCCAAGTATGCTGATCTGTTGGTAAAGGGGAGTTTTTGGGACCCCTAAAGAATGCCCTCAGTCGTAACCTGGCGTACAACAGACTCCATAAAGGTGCAGACAAAAGTGCAGATCTGGCAGGTGATATTGTCACAGTCGGGAGCATTGTGACTGGCAAAATCAGAAGGCAATATCGCTGCACCAGCTACATGCCGAACGGAGACTGGAAACCTACTGGCTGTAGACAGAAAGGTAGTTGCACAGGGGCTAGCTGAGAACTCTGCTCTGCATAGCTTTTCAAAGGCATGTACGCAAGGCTTGCTGTCTGTTAACACACAGGCTTTCTTTGAGGACTGGATTACTATGTATGAGCTAAAGTGCTTCAGTGCAGCAGCAATACAGAGGACCTCTACCTCACATGGTAGCCAAATCGACTGGTTCTTGCTGAGTTTAGCGCTAAAGTAGCCTGCAACTTTCATTGAATCTTGACGAGTGATATAAAGTGTGGCTCCTAGACCAGGCTCCCTGACTGTGCCATCAGTGACGATCCAGGGCTGGTCCTCTGTTTGAGGCAATGTGATTGAGTGGTTAGTGGCCAGGGCTTTCCGTGCATTATTTAAGGCAAACAGAAGTTGATCTGACCACATTATTGCATCCTTTGACTCACGGCCAGCAATGACATCATACAGTGGGGCCAGGACGGATGCATAGCCCTTAATCACACGGGCAAGCACCTTGTATGCACCAATGAATAATCGAAGGCCAGCCACGTTATTAGGAGGGGAGCATGCAGCTAATGCAGCAACACGGTGGGGACTGGTCTGGATGGTCCCATGACACCACAACCAGCCCAGGATGTTTGTTTGTTGAGGGGCAACAACTGTCTTTGCAGCCGATAAGTTGAGTCCACAATGTCGCAGTGCTGACAACACTCGCTTCCAGACACTAAGCAGATCTTCAAGCATATTTGCCCTGCAGTACAAATCATCCGTGACCTTGGCCACTTTACCCTGTTCCAGGAGTTCACCAAAGACCCAATATGTTAGCTCCTCTAGGGCAGTTTCTGAGCCAGGCATGCCCATGGTGCATCAAACATATACGAACACCCTTGAAAGGTTTTACCACCCCACAGTATTTCATTGAGTTTGGGTAATGGTATCTGGTAGAATGCCTTGGTGAGGTCAGTTGCAACAATGTATTTCCACTGGGCTATCATCCTCAGGGTGGAGTCGATGTTCGGCATGAGAGAAGGCTGGGGCTTACTATGCCTGCCCACGTCTGCAAAGGCAGTGACAAGGCGAAAACCCCCATTTGTTTTTTTTACAAGGAACGTTGGGTTGACATACTCCACACACACACACATAAGCAGACATCCATCTGTTCCGTGGTGTCAGACTGGGCCTGGAGCTCCTGCAACTGGCCTCTTGAGTACTGGGGAACTCTACCCTTGTGCTGCGGTGGTTGAAAAGGACCCATATTCACTTTTGCATGGAACGGACCGATGGCGCCATTGTACCCCTTGAAGCGTGGGTCAAACACCTCGTCAATGTCTTTGTGCAGTAGCTGAATTTTGTTCCTTATGTCAGATGGCATAATATTGTCTGGGTCTAGCCTAATTTCTCCGGAGAAAGGTGTGGATCTTGGTGGAGCGACAACGTTAAGTGGGAGAGGGGACGTCTTTGAATTGTCGCAGTACTCGGGGACAAAGGTTTTGCGAACGTGGCACACATGGTCATTTTTTCTCACATACTGAGGTTCATTTGTGAGATTGGGAACACAAATCTTCCCTGATACACTGGTCATCAAGGATGGAGCAGGCCAGCAGGGGGCAGTGTCTACTCCACGTAGTGTCCCCACGTGTGGTTCCACAGCCAGTTCACCGTCGACATCACGGAGCTCAGTAGGAAGCTCAAGCTTTATATATTCACAAGGCCACACTGTGGTTCTGGCGCGGGCTCGTAGGACATGGGCCCACGAACAGCATGCTTGTCCATGGGTGTCTGACAGGAGCCATACTGATACATGTCCTCCTGGACACACACCTGGTGTTTCACTGGTCAAATAGAGACATCGTTCTTCTCCATGAAGAGAATGCCAGCCAGGATATCAGAGTACAGATTTTCAACTACAAGGCCCTCAAAATAAAGGCTGTGCCCATCTCTATTAAACTGTGTGCGTGTTTCCCCCACCACTCTTAAGAGAGAAGAGCCATCAGCCTGATGGGCAGATTGTGTGTTGCTGGTAACTCTGACCCCCAGTCTGGTTGCACATGAGGCTCTCATCATGTTGCCTGTGGCACCACTGTCAATGGTGAGCCTCACGGGGGTGTGGTCATGGAAAACGTTGAGGTATGGTGACTGCGGAATAAGCACACGCTGCATGAGACTGGGTATGGCTGTGATGTCACCCTCACAGTCATCTGGCTCACCCCCCGTGTCGTCTGGTGCCTCAGCCACCTGCCTGGCTTTAGCAATAAACACTCTTATCTTGAGGTGGCAGAAATGGGCACTTGCTTAAGAAGTGGTTGTCGGGTCTCCGCACCTCCTTGCACAGTGGACAGGACCTCCTTGTTCTTAGTACGAGGACCTGTTTGGGCCGGGGCAAAACAGACACAGCTGCACACATGGCTCTCGCATCCTCAGAAGCCCGCAATTCTTCCAGCAAGAAGTCAAGCGCCTGGGAAATCTCAGGTTTCATTGAGGCCAATGTGCGTGACCGTAACTCTGTGCCATAATGTTGCTTCGCCAGCTTTGGTAGGTCACAGTATGTGAGGCGGAGCCAAGTGAGGACAATGACATTTTCTACAATGGGAGTGACCTCCTCATCTTCAGTCACAGACGCGCCTAAATGAGTAATAGTAGAATCTTTACAAAGTAAATTATCCTCCACAAAGGCCATAAGCCTCTGAAACAGGCCCTCTGATCTCTAATTTGCCTCCAGTGTGATTGCTGCAAAGTCTATAAAGTGAGCACCCCTAGACTGGAATCCATAGTGCATCCGAATAGTCTGCCACATGTAAGCTACAGATGTGGAATTTCAGACGTTGCGTGAGACGACTGGGCAATAATTGGCTATTTGCCCCTGCATTAACTCCAGCATATTAACCTTTTGCTGTCTGGTACGTCTCAGAGCCGACTGAGACTTCGTCACCATCGTCCGTGAAACCACTGAACGCAGACTCTTTAGACTTTTTCTCCCAGTGCACGCCCTCAACAAGAAAAGGAGCATGTAATGTCCGTAGACGCCTTGTCTTACTGACATAAGAATAATTCAAGAACGAGCCGACTTCGTAGGTTCTTAACTGTGTAGCTTTTACTAGCGTTCATCCGACATACAACCTTCATAACATGCGCGTCTCCTTCCTGTATACGTCACACGCACTGCACGTACACCCGTGAGTAGGTCAAGTTAAACACGTGACCTTTCATTCATTACATCTCCCCCTCTAAGATGATTTTCTAACCTGTATATCACCCCCCTTTTCACACAAAAAATAAAAAATCCCCCACAGTACACAAGTCCATACGCCTCACAAATCCAGCCGGATTGCAGGCTTGCTCACCCTGCCAGAGCGAGTAACATATGGTGTGGAAGTTGGCATTTCTGCTGCTCGGGACTCATCCATGTTTCCACTCTCCCCTGGAGTGACATGGTCAGGATCCCTGCTGACAAAGGTGAGTGTTTTGGGTGTGGCCAACAGGTGGCGCCTGTTCCTTCTGTAATGTTCACCTTGAGCTGTCTCCACTATGTAGGATCTGGGAGTGGAGCTCTGACTGTGAACAACTGCTGGCATTGTCCATGTTTTCTGTCCATCAGGTTTGGTGAGTACTGCGTCACCCGAGTTCAGTGGGCGCAGTGTCCGCACGCCGTTCCTGCGGTTGTAGTAGAAAGCCTGCCTCGATTTGGCTGCGGCGTCAGCGGTTTTGATCAGTTCCTCTTTAGGCCAGGCCGGTTTCAGGTTATGCTGCAATGTGGGTAAGGTGGTTCTGAGTCTCCTACCCATGAGCAATTCCGCTGGACTGGCTCCAGTGGAAGAAGAGGGTGTAGCTCTGTATGTCAACAGGGCGAGGAGAGGGTCTTCCTGCCTTAATATGCTTTTGGCTATCTGAACAGCCCTCTCTGCCTGTCCATTACTCTGGGGGTAGTGTGGGCTTGAAGTCACATGGATGAAATCATAATCCTCACTGAACCTCCTCATCTCTTCTGAAACTAGCTGTGGCCCATTATCGCTAACTACAATTTCAGGGATACCAAAACGTGCAAATGTAGCCTTCAGCCTAGCTACAACCTGACTGCTAGTAGTTGTTGGTAGATTTAGGATCTCCAAAAACCTGGAATAATAGTCAGACACTATCAAGTAGTTTTGCTTTTTGTACTCACACAGGTCTATGCCAACTTTCTGCCATGGTCTGGATGGGAGCTCACTTGACATTAAAGGCTCTTTTCTCTGTGTGTTCTTGTGTTCTCTGCAGAATTGACATTGCTGTATCTTTGTTGTAATGTGCTCTGTCATTTTGGGCCACCACACTGACTGGCTAGCTCTCTCTCTGCACTTAGCTATCCCCTGGTGCCCGTCGTGTATTCTGTCTAAGATCACCTCCCTCATCTCTGTGGGAATGACGATACGACTGCCTCTGATGACTAAACCATCTACCTCAGATAACTCCCCTCTCACCTGATAAAAGTCTCTGACTGTCTCCGGCACTTTATCGACATACTCAGGCCAGCCGTGTCTGATGAAGCCCAACACTGTCTGGAGCTGCAGATCCCCATCCGTGCTCTGTTTTATCTCCTGCATCCTTTGAGGTGTGGCAGGCACCTGGCACACGATGGCATCAATGTGCGCTGCAACATCATCATGAGAAGCACCATCTCCGTAGCGCTGCTCTGGGCCTCTGGTTGGTTAGCTTGGAGGCTGAGCTGCTTTGTTATTGCCTCCGCCTGGCGCACTTGTTCAATGACTTTCACCAGAGTAAGGTCCGCTGTGAGCTGGAACTGACGGGAGAGCACCTTATCTTTTATGCCCACTACCAGACGATCTCTGATATGTTCATCCCTCTTGTCTCCAAACTCACAGTGTTCAGACAGCTCATACAATGTCCGGATGTACATCTCCGCTGTCTCTCCTGGCTGCTGGCTACGTTGATAGAAGCACGCCCTCTCATGTATGATGTTACGGCGGGGAATAAAGTAGTCGTCGAACTTTTTCAGTACGATATCATAGTCCACTTTATCACCCTCCGCCGCGAAGTCAAACGAGCTGAATATCTTTTCAGCCTCGCTGCCCATTGCATAAATCAGCGAACTCACTTGAATCTCCCCGTCGTCTTTATCCAGCTTTGTCGCGAGCCTGAAGCGCGAAAACCGTTGTCTCCACTCCGGCCATTCAACGGGGCAGTCAAACTTGAATTCACTCGGCGGATTAAACTTCGGCATGACCGCTCGTGTTCAGATACACAGACTATTCTGACACCATGTAATGTCCGTAGACGCCTTGTCTTACTGACATAAGAATAATTCAAGAACGAGCCGACTTCGTAGGTTCTTAACTGTGTAGCTTTTACTAGCGTTCATCCGACATACAACCTTCATAACATGCGCGTCTCCTTCCTGTATACGTCACACGCACTGCACGTACACCCGTGAGTAGGTCAAGTTAAACACGTGACCTTTCATTCATTACAGAGCAAACTCATTATCTAGCGACAGTTTGTAGAGAAGATTCTGACGCCAGTTTTCAAAAGTCTCTATTTTCGTTAGGCACCACTGCTTCGGTGCTCTGTGCACGTTAGCCATGTCAGCGATAGCTTCCCGGTTCGTGTTAAACAGCAGAGATGATCTACAGTGTGACTCACAAGAGTATGACTACGCCGGACTCCCGCAGTAATAATCTTCAACATCAAGAGCGTAAATTCGTTAAACGCTGCCACCACGCCAGTATATATGGCGAGGACACTCACAAAGCCACAGACACAATCCGGTGAGTGCATGATTTTACTGAATGATGTCAAGATGAGAGACGTACGCAACCCAAGTAATCACTGGAGGAGAACGAGACCTTCAGCCTCACCCAGTTGCCACCAGATAAACTGGCAGTGGGGGGGTAGATGGGTCTACACACTCAAGTGTGACATTGATGGATCTGATAAGTACTAGGCGAGATTCGTAGCAAAAGGCTACAGTCAGAAATCAGGAACTGACTACGAGGAGACATTCTCACCCACAGCTGATGTAATGACAAAGCCAGCCACGAAGCTAAAGCTAAAGAGGTTTGTTCAAGACATGTTTGACAATTAGAGGTTCAAAGAGTGTGTTCTCATTGTCAAGGTAAAGAAGACGCCTTATTTTTTGTTGTTGTTTTGTTTTCCATGTAATCCAATGAGCTAAGAGCGAGTGGGGGTGTTAAGTACTGATTGCGCCCTTACTCATTGTATTACGGCACATTCAGATGTGACGTCGCCACGTTTTCAGTTTGCGACAGCGTGTGTTGTAAGTGTGCGACAGTGTGTGTTGTAAGAGTATGTGATTTTTTTCGTACCCGTTTTCCGGGAACATTGCCTCTGATTGGCTAGTACTCGTTGCTTCCGTTGGTTAGGTTGGTTAAGGTTAGGGTTAGGGTGGGGTTAGGGATAGGGTTAGCCAATCAGAGATAGAGTAGGGGCGGGTCTTCCCGGAATCCAGGTGGGAAAAATAATAACGCCACTGAAAACGGGTACGAAAAAATCACGCTGTAAGAGCCGGTAGTACAGAGCTAATACATGCTGTATTTGCCTGAATAAATATGACAAACGTTAAAGGCTAAAGAGAAAACAGTCAAGCTTTGCTTATACTCCATACACAACAAGAAGATTGCGCACCCCAGCTCAACAGTGTTTGTAAATGTAGCCATAATGGTGCATACAGTTCATTGATACATTTAATTTATGCTTGGTTGATATACAGTTTATATATAGTTATTTACATTTCATATTAATAATTGATTCCATGATTGGTTTGTACATTGTTTGTTCGTTGATTGTTGAGTGACACATGGTTTGATTTGTTTGTGATTGTTTCCATGTGTGCATTTGGGTGTGGTCTCGCGTTTTTTGGGAGACGTGCTTTCGCCTTCTTTTCCGGTCGCGCGCCTCCGCCTGCTTCCTAGCGGGATGATGCATGGACTGTCGGGTGGCCCGCGGTCTTTTCTCGTTGTTCGCGGGCATCATGGGTCAATGTTTGTCACGGAAGTTATAAGGACATCAAAGACAATCGTTGCAAGTTTCACGGACATTCCCTCATTCTGGCATGCAGCCAACTATGTACGTTATGTATGCTATGTGTAGCCCATGTTATGTGTGGTCTGATTTTATGTTAACTGTGCTAATTGTATTGTTTCATGTATACAGTTTTCACGGTGTTGATGGAGATTTGGAGACTTCATTAAACCTGTTCAAGAAAGCTACTTGTGTTCGCCCTGCCTTGGGGGATTTACAGTGAAAACTCGACCTGTTTCACCTACGCGCGTGAGACTAAAGATGGCGCCGATGTCTGTTTCACCCCCTGGTTTCACCAACGCGCGTGAGACTGCACGACAGTGCAAATGAAAGCTAAGCTCAGCTCGCATTTTCCACACACATTAAAGGCAAGAAGATTGCATAAGGAATATTTGCAAAACGAAGCCATATAGAGCTTGGACACTTAACAAGTTAGTGATCTAAGAAAAGGGCGTTTGTAAATGCGCTATAAGTTGTGTGCGTGAAATGTGCGTTGATTGAAAGTAATAACAACAAGCAATCGCTAGGGGTCCATGTTTACCACGTTTTGAAGTCTTTCATTGACTAGCCTATATTTGGGTGTAATTTTCAAGATAACAAGGTCTGACTGAATTCCTTTTGCATGTTTGAAATAACTGTGCTTTGAAGTTGAAAAGTATAAGTATAATTTCATTGAACAATATTATTTGATGCATTTAATCTAAAAGGGGGTTTATATAAGTGAATGTTATTTTAGAGAAACAATTCTAAAATTCATAAATAATCACACAGCAAGCAGTAAGTTTAAAAGGGCTTACAGATTTATTATATTGACAGATTCATTATATTTACATATTTACATTAACCTTTACCTATTAACAAGTTTACAAAATGCCTTGGGGGATTTACAGTGTTGTCAGAGATTAATCTCTCCACATTCTTTTCCAGAGCATCAATTCTGGTGTCAAACATCAGAGGATTTCTGCCCAACGTCTGTACTACTATCTACATCTAGACCTCGTGGGGTCTTGCTTTTCTTAGCAGCCGGGGGTTTGGATGGTGTCATAGGCAAGGGAGGGAAAACTTCATCCGCGATAGCTAATGTTACAGGTCGAACTTCGATGCAGTAGTCGTGTGCCGAAGACACGAGGGGATTCTCCGTCACTGACTCGGCCATGCTGTTTCCCTCGGCTAACAAACTCAGCTAACTTAGCCTTTACCTCGAATAAGTTCAACGGTTTAAAACAACAAGAGTAACGATGAAGGTGACTAGCACATCAACATAAATCATACAACACAGCTCGTATATTGTTGTAATACAATAGTCTATTAAAAGGCTGTGTTCCGCTTGTTTTAGAAAATATTAGTGACCAGCTCTCGAAAACGCGTGCGCTCACGTCGCCGTCTTGGCCTCCTAGTACACAATACTGCAGCGAATTCAAGGGGGCAGCCGGGACGCGAACCCGTGGCTCTCACATCGTAAGCGACTACGTTAACCAATCGACTAAAGGGTCCAACCTGTTAGCCAGGGGCTAACGTATCTGCTTATCCATGCACGTTACACTTTGTCACTGCACAGTTATCTTTGTCACTGCTTCTACGTTCTGGTTTCATAAGTGGGATCGCAGCCAATACCCACAAACCGAAGATGGCAACGTCAAGAAGAAATTTCGACGTGGAGCTCCGTGAAATTGAGGACTTCACTGGGCGTCTTGAAACAGAATTTTCACGGGGCAAGAACATCGACGTTCGGAAGAAGATGGCCCGCGGAGGAAGGACCGACGGAGCCAGCGCTCCTCGTCCTGCAGGGCCCGGCACGGCCGGCAGATTCAGCAGCTCGAAGGCGGCGACCGCGCCGAGAGGTCGCGGCCCACTTTGATTTCATCTCACTTCTGACACCAGTGTTAACTTTTCAGTCTCTTTTATTGAACTCACGCAAAAACAGGAACTTGAAAGAAATGCGAAACAATACAATGGGGTCATCTACCTGAACAATAATGTTGATCATGGTTTCAGCATCAAAGTTACACAACACAACAGAACGACAACTACAATTACACCACACCATATAGTAATCACATGTAGCCCGTGGAATTAGATACCACACAGGACACAATTACTTCCGGGGTTCTTGTAGCTTTAATTTTATTGTTTGAACCTTCGAATGCAGATCGTTTTACTGAGTGCATAAATTCCTGTGTCTTTCGAGCAAACAGCTCATAAATGTTCACAGATGTGGCAAGTTTAACAGAAAAGATTTTAAAAGGAAAATAAATACAACATACAACATACGGTGCAAAATACGGCAGTGGACTATGTATGTTAAACAGGGTTTAACAAAGACATGTGGAACTTCCTGAAGATCGCGCAACTTCTCACTCTGTCAGTTACCTTTAAACAGAATTAAAATGCATATAAAACCTTTACATCCCAAATACAATGGCATGGTGTGGCTTTATTCACGCCAACATTACCTTGTCATGCCTGCAATGGCGAACAGTGGTCGACGGCTCGCGCCCAAAATCACCGAACATCAACTCCAGTAGCGTCTAAATCAAACCATCTTGTCAAATTGCCGACATACAATATTGTTTGGTATAATGTTACAGGTGTATTTCACAAGATATTTACCCTTACTTACTGCGGAGTCAGAGCACCGTCACACCGCAATCTTCAGGTGCTCCACACAAGAAAAAAAAAAGAAAGAATACCCAAGATGAACTTGGATAACTTGCACGGAGTTACAATAAAAGTCCGCAACACTGCCACTTACTGGTCAAAACATGCAATGACAACCAAAACTATAAAAATACACTCACAATCTGCTTCACAATTTAACTACATCAAATGACATTTTACATGCCTTGACAGTGTAACAATTACATATATTAACAGTTAAACTATACTAAATTTAAGTGGAAAATCATTTAACATATTTAACAGATTTACCACCCGGCTACACACATAAACGCATAAAACCACATAAAACACTTGCAACATTTAATAACATCACCAACAATCTGAATCTTTTTGGTTAACGTTTTCAAACGGAAAACCAAAGCCACAGTCATTCCATGACGCAGTAAAGAGTTGTCAGAAATGAGATTTGATTTTGAACCTACATCTTCATTGGGAGACTAGAACACGGAATTATGGAATTCCGAGCCTGTTCATCCGTGATTGTTACATTGCCCCTCTCCATCGGATGCGCTTCCCGAAGGAGAAGGGCAATGTAACGATCGCGGATGAATAGGCTCGGTAGCCTGTGGCTAACGGGTCGGACCCTTTAGTCGACTGGTTAACGAAGTCGCTTGCGATGCGGGAGCCCCAGGTTCGCGTGCTGGCTGTGGCGGCGCAAATCCCGAAGGAAGGGGGCAATGTAACGATCACGAATGAATAGGCTCGGTAGCCCATGGCTAACGGATCGGACCCTTTAGTCGAGCAGTCAGCAATGTCTCCCGCCGTGCGGGAAATACGGGTTTGCGTCCCGGCTCCGGCAGTTCTTGTGGTTGCCCCCCGAATTCGCTACAATATTCCATGTGTAGAAATCCCAGAAAAATTGAATCAGTTCACCTGGACACGAAGTTCAGTGGGAAAATAGTTGAAACGTGTATTTTCCAAACACGAAGTCTCAGTTGGTTTCAAACCTTAAAACAGAAATTGGTCCACCCCAAGGATTGGTTTCCCCAGCACAAACAGAGCAATATAGTGTACGCTATTTAGTGCCGGGAGGATTACCGTGAATTGTACTTCGGGGAAACCAAACAGACCCTGATGAAGAGGATGGCACAACAGACGAGCTAGGACTCCGCAGTCCACCCATCTTCAGGCCAGTGGCCACTCTTTCAAGGATGAGGATGTGCACATGATGAACGCCGGTTTGAAAGGGGAGTCAAAGAGGCCATCTATGTGAAGACTGATGAGGGTGGGGGGCAAGAGTACCTCTGTCTCCATTTTTCAATGCTGCAACCATTCCCAAATTTTCCTTGAATAGTACACATTACCATTGAAACTCTAATTATAATGGTCTCGCCTATTTGCATATGAAACTGATCGTTGTTTTTGGTCATTATGCAATTGTACTGTTTTGTATTTTATTGTATTGTATGTTATATAGTTGTATTTGTATTGTTGGGTGGTGATACCTGCTGTCAGTGGAGACTGAAGAAGTCGTTTAGATGAGTCAAGTCAATTTTATTTGTATAGCCCAATATCACATATTACAAATTTGCCTCAAGGGGCTTTACAGCGACACATCCTGTCCTTAGACCCTCGCATCGGGTAAGAACAACTCCCTAAAAAAAAAAACCTTGAACACGGAGAAAAAAATAGAAAGAAACCTCAGGGAAAGCAACAGAGGAGAGATATCTCACCCAAGATAGACAATGTGCAATGGATGTGTTTACACAATTTACAGAATACAACACTGAAAGAGGATAACAGGAAATATAATGGAATTATAAAATATATAAAGAATATGCCTAGCAGTGTCCAGACGCCACCGGAACAGCGCAGGACCCGAGCCACGTGACCCGCATCACCATGTAGACAAAAAAGTGACATAAGCGATGAAACATTTGTCTCAATAAACGTTGTGTCCAGATGAACGGATTCAACTTTCGTTGTAAGAATACAATGACGAAATAACGTGGCTTTTTTTTAATTCTGAACTTTGTGTCCAGATTAATTGATTCAGCTTTCTGAGATTTCCTTACCTGGATTATTGACTATGCATCAAGATAATACTAACCAATGCAACCGCATCGGTCTGTGATTGGTCCGGGCACTCGGAGACGTTGATTGGTCAACTCTCGGTTGTTGTTGGGGTAAATCTTAGTAGCGATACAAGTGCTGATTGGCCACAGCATACAAATCCTAGTAGGTTTGTGATAGGGGAGGAAACGTGATCGGCTGTAACGACTAAGATTAACCTGGACATACAGGTGGCAGGAGAGCCTTGGCGCAAAGGAGTCTGTGTAAAGCTGTGCCGTTTAAGTACACTATACAAAAAACAAAACACACCTCATGGCAGCGGTGGGATTCGAACCCACGCCTCCGAAGAGACTGGAGCCTTAATCCAGCGCCTTAGACCGCTCGGCCACGCTACCAAATGTGGTTGTAGCGTTACCTAATTAAAAGTTATAGTGTAACGCCTGTATAGATTTTGTTAATCCCAATTCTACAATGGCCCTGCCAACACACTGACTTTTTCTCATTTTGACAACGGCCCAGGTCTGGACTGTCACAATTTATTCATATGTTGATACCGTCATGTGAATAGTGAACATGGCTATAAACCTAAATATGAAGCACGCTGTGATGTATATGACTGACAACTGAGTGTTGACAAATAGGGAGTCAGACACCATCTCTCTCTGTTCAATTTAATTTAAAACAACAAGCTTTCAAAACAAAGATATTTATTAGAAATTCTAAAGTATGAATTGAGAAAAAAAGATGCCCTCCCCCACCCTAAAGATATTAAAAGGCTATCATCAAGAACACAAGATTTCAGTTCAAGCTGTCTAAGTGGTACTTTGGTGTCGGCACTTTGTCAAGATATGGAAATTCCAATCTGAGATGTCCAATTCAAATCATTACAGAAAAAACTGAAAATTCTGAAAAATAACACAGATAACTGTACAGTAAAAAACAAGTGGGTATGGCTTTCTGCCTGCCATGATTAAAAGGTGCCAGAACACTGGCAGTGAGTAACCCACAGCAGTGAAAAGTAAAAACACTGGCTAAGTCTCTCCTGAGTGACAGACCAGATAAGCCACACCAGGGAAGAAGAAAGACTTAAGTGACAAAAGGAAGGCTTTAGAGCTTCTTAGTAGTGTAGACGGGGGGCAGGACTCGGCAAGAGTTGGCACGCACCCAAGGGTGATCGATAACACTCTGCAGTGGAAGACGACTAAGTGGGTTGTGATGGAGCAGTTTGGAGATGAGGTCCTGTGCTTCATTCGAGACGACCTTGGGGAACTTCAAGTCCACCTGAAAACAGCGTGAAGACATTTGTCATTAAAAGGTCCTTTTTACAGTAGAACTGACTCACTAAAACAGAAATAGCATTGATTTAAAACAATTTCCATCATCACCTATGTAACACCTATAAAGTTTACAGGAGTGGTGTCAAATCAATTGCAAGTGAGAACCATGTGTATGCAGGTTCTCATTCCACCACAGATTATGATATCAGTCCTTGATGCTGACTAGCTAAAATTGTACTGATCAAATTATAGTGTTGCGTTTGGCTGGAATGAAAACCTGCAACAAAAATGGCTTCCGATGTCATCTTGTTGAACACATTTGGTATGCAGAAGTGAACAATCACAAAGAACAGGCGGACATACATCAAAAGCAAACGAACATTAAAAATGTCAGTACAGATTGTTCTGCCAAGATACCATCTACATTTATATAGGCTTGCAATTATTGTGCTGATCCTCAAAATTTGTTAACTTGAAAAATTAAACAGGGTTCCCACTTAAGCAAATCTTATTCCAGGACATTTTCCACGACTTCTGCATGACAACGGTTGCTCATAGAAGATTATATTATTCAGCATTAACTATCAGTTGAAGCCTCAACAACCTAAATGGACTAACTTTCAGCTAGTCGCTGAACATACCGCCCAAACTTCAAGCACTGATGTGTTCTCAGCAGCTACAAATATGTAGAAAAATGTCATCTCAGCTAAAAATTACAATAGATCACCAAGCTATAGCATTTTCCATGATATCAATAAAACTTCTAAGACATTTGATCAATTTTATTTTCAAGGATGTGTAGGAACACCGCCCAAGAAAATAAATAAATAAATAAATAAGGGGGGGGGGTCAGAAAAACTCAGAACCTTTGTAATTCTTTTGTATGTTTCCTGGTGGCTGGCAGTTTCAAAGGGTGGCTTGCCGACCAAGCACTCATAGCAGAGAACCCCAATGCACCACAGGTCCACTTTCTCATCATGGCTGTGGCCCTCAATCATTTCTGGGGGCAGGTAGTCCAGTGTCCCACACATTGTGCGGCGCCTAGAAGTGTTTAGAACAAAAGTTAAGTAACAAACAATATCAACCAATAAAAAAGATGGATTGCTCCAAGGGGAATTAATAAAATATTAAACTGATATTGTTAAGCAATAGGAAATGTCATGTCTTCTTATCAGTGTAGTGTTTCAGCGTAATATTTAACATTTCAATAGTGAGCAGTGAAGACCTTTCATATGCTGTTCAAACTATTTGTAATTGTAATCTTTTGCTTTTGTATTCTGAAAATGTAAATATCATGCCTAATTCTTTAGTTGAAAAACAAAATTATATACAAGATATTTTATTTGTATGTACAAAGTCTTGTATGTAAATTTTTTAACTTGGCAATGTTGCCAAGTTGTTACATTCTTATGCTTTTTATAGCATCCCACCCAAGTCAGACTTCCAGTATGTTCAAACCTACATGACAATTAAGAAAATATGAAGTAGCTGTATATGTGGCTCTCTCACCGTAGAGATGGCGCATGGACAGACCAGCCAAAGTCAGCAATTTTTAGCTCTCCACGAAAGCCAAGAAGTAGATTCTCTGGCTTGATGTCACGATGAATCACTTTCCTCTCGTGGCAGTAAATAAGCGCATCAGACAACTCCTCCATATACTGTAAATTTAAAGTGCAAGAATGTAAAACTTCTGTCATTTTATAGTAACGCTGAAATAGACCGTTCTCACATTCATTTGCACTGAGTGGCTCCATTTCCAAACGCAAATTACCTTAACTTGGTGCTTATACTGCATTTTCATTGAATGCATTGATAACTTGAAAATCATCAGCAAAGCAGAAAGGCTGACAGCAAAAAGGACATTAAGACAAGTAAAAAGCACACATAGAATCCCTTACTGTGGCAGTACGTTTGTCATCAAATCTCCCACACCTCTGTAGCTCTTTATACATCTCACCCCGCGGTGCATACTCGAGGACAAGGTACACCCGACTGTGATCGTGGAAGTAGTTGTAAAACCGTAAGATGTTGGGGTGTCTGAAGACAAAGTAGAACAGTGACTTTTTCTTCTAATCTGGAATCCTTACAAAAGCCACGTTTCCACAACCAGATAAGAACATGTTTATTACACTATATTCCCATCTCTGCTGCAGAAATCTGTGGCCTACCTGACTTACGTTTGAAGCAAATGCAAAAAATATTTTAGGGCCAATGCAGCAACACAGCTCGGGTTAGCCCTTCCCTTGGGGGCAAAAAATAACAGCCATAATGTAAAAAAAAATGGAAAGGAATTTAAAAACATCACAACCACTTTTACTGCAAATAACTAATTGCACAAGGTGCCTGGGTGGTGTGGCGGTCCATTCCATTGCCTACCAACATGGGGATCACAGGTTCGAATCCCCGTGTTACCCCCGGCTTGGTCGGGCGTCCCTACAGACAATTGGCTGTGTCTACGGGTGGGAAGCCGGATGTGGGTATGTGTCCTGGCCGCTGCACTAGCGCCTCCTCTGGCCGGTGGGGGCGCTTGTTCGGGGGAACTGGGGGAATAGCATGATCCTCCCACGCACTATGCCCCCCTAGTGAAACGCCTCACTGTCAGCTGAAAAGAAGCAACTGGCGACTCCACATGTATCGTATCGAAGGAGACATGTGGTAGTCTGCAGCCCTCCCCGAATCGGCAGAGGGCGGAGCAGCGACCGGGACGGCTCGGAAGAGTAGGGTAATTGGCCAAGTACAATTAGGGGGAAACCCCCCCCCCCAAAAAAAACTAATTGCACGCAATATTATCATGAATTTTACTAGCTGTGGTTTTCAGATAAAAAGGAGGACTTACAGTACATCAAAAAACAAACAAAAACAGAATCTGTGTCAAATAGGAATTAGGAGAACTCCTGTACACAAATGTGCAACATATGCCCTGGTGACAAATGAGCTCAAAATTTAATGTGCAAGGAATGACACAAATTCACTTTCAATACACTTACCGTAGATGTGCTTGGATTTCAATCTCCCTTCTGAGCTGATGCTCTACACATTCTTTCTCCATCTGTGACTTAAATAGCACTTTTAGTGCCACAATGGCTTTCATATTTTTCTCCCTTGCTAGGTAGACGTTGCCAAACTTGCCCTTTCCAAGTGGTCGACCGATGTCAAAATCTTTGATTGAGAATTTCCTGAAGAAAAGTGTAGATTGGACACAATATCCTTATTTTACATATTCAAAGGGTGTGCTTAGCAGTCAGAATAAGTGACTCAAGGAAATTGGAAAGCTGGTTATCAAAACCGAAAAACAATATTTAAAGAAACATATTTGAACTTTTTTAAACAGCGTAAAAAGATTTGCATTAACAACCGTCAGATAAATAGTGAGAGTAACTCACTTTGGAAGATAATTGGAGGATGAGCTGACGAGTTCTCTTCCAGGCCCTTACAATATCGTTAAAATAAAGCTGTTACAATGGTATTTCAATAATGTAAAATCATGTCCAAAGAATGGGGAGGATTTTTGAATACCTGTGATTGCATTTTTATCCGTTTTCTCAGGACGTGGGTTTACTTGTACACGTTGAGGACCTGTGGCTGCGAGCTTATTTTTAAGAAAAAACATACATACATGCACCATAAAAAATGATATTAGCCATGATCAGTATGGGCAAGGTCACTTTTGGCACTGGAGTTTCAGATATAACGCTCGGTCTCATTACAAAATAACCAAGCAAAGCTATAAACACGGGGAACTGACAGAGAACCTACCGGTCTTTGGTAACCACAGGGATCTCGATTTTCCTTGTTCTGAAGACGAAATTCAGTTCATATATCATTAGATTACTATTAACATGATTAATTCGCAAGAAATATCCAGGCGAACGGCAATGTCTGCTACTTCAGACTATAATACACATGCAAGTAGCGCTAGCTAAAGCCTTTATGCATGCTCCACAATCCAATTAAGAAAATCAAACAAATAAAACTGAATCAGTTCATCTGGACACAAAGTCTAGATGAGTTAAGATGAGTGACGAAACGTTACTCTCAATGAACTGATTCAATTTTCTTATTTGGCTAGCTATAGCCACTCATACAGAGGAAATGTTTATCCAAAGGTGGCTAACGTCAGCTGAAAAATATCAACGGTTTGAACAAGAAGTTATTTGGTCTTGCCTACGTTCACTCCTTTGTTGGCAAACGACAATTATTTGTTTTTCGGTGTGATAATTATTTGTATTTCGGTGTGGCAGCTAACATCCGTTAACTTCATAACAAGTATACGCGAACGTTAAACGATTAGCTTCCTGAGCTAGCCACCGTTGTCGTTACGAGCCCATTTGCTCTAACCAGCCTCAATGGCGAGGAAATGGCAAGTTTAATAAAGCAGCATATCAGATACCGAAAGGCGCTCACATGAAGCGACCAAGAATACAAATGTTACCTGCATCATATTGAAGAAATGTGTGGAAAAAACAAGCTGACTATAAGTTCTAGCTCTGCGACCGCCAAGGTTTTCAAAAAGCTACACTCGTTGTCCGTGATTGGTCTTAACGTACCGCACAAAGAACCCTATTGGTTTAACCAGCTGAAGCTGATTGGTGCCGGCAAATGCCATTTAAACTTTAGTCCTGCCTCCCTGTGACGTTTCTCAAGGACCAAGCAAAACAAAAATGGATCCAAAACCAAACCAAAACTACATCACCCGGTCATAGTTGTCTTACGACTGCCTCTTTGGGTAACCATTTTATTCACGGCAACGCTGCTTCCTAATCATTATGTATGCCCGAAACCCCATGTGAATACACGACAAGCTGAGAAGCCTCTCTCGAAACATCACACAAACATACATTTTCCTTTACCAAGTAGCAATGTCAGATGTACGAATTTGCTGTTTGTTAAAACAACGTGATTATGTAGCGTGCAAGGCTTGTTGAGCAGTTCGTTTCCTTGAAATCTCCAAAAGAAAACAGGAAAAATACTCAAGACAAACACTCTAGTTGTAGGATTGCTTTATTCAAAATAGAAAATTAGCTTTTGAAAACGTCCCAAAAATGTCACTGTGCTTAAGTACAACACAATTCAAGTATACATCTTTCATGCAATTTCTTTGCAACCAAGTCAAATCAATATTATTATAGCCCAATATAAAAAATTAAAAATTTAAACCAACTAAGAATGTAGAACTCACTGATGACCACCTAATGTAGTTTCTTCATTCAAACAGACATTTAAAAAGAACTCGTCTCTTCTTTTGGATACATTAAAACTGGTCCATATCTAAAATGAAGCAGGCACATAAAATGGGGTGGGATGGCAATATAGCATGAGTACATAGTAGGATTAGATGAGATTAAATTAAGTGTTAATATACAGTGATCTTTTTTGCCTTATTTTACAACAAAATCATAATCTAACACCTGCATTTAACAGAAACTTTTGTGATTGGATAATTTGAAGAAAAATGGAGGAACAGGAAACAGGTGGCTCTGTACTTCAGTGCTCTGCATTTGAAGCTAACTAGCTTGTGTGATAACAGCCTAACAGCAGCATTTCCTTTCATCAGTCAAAATCAAAAGAACTGAGTTTAAAAGTGTGCTAAAAAGCTAATGAGAACAATTTCAGAATCAGAATAACAATACATTTTGATAGAAATAATACATTTACACAACTGTTAATACTACTAACAATGAGAGTATTTCTACTTACTTTACCAACTAGGATATTATTAAAACAGTCCTCAAGCCATTTCTTAATTTAGTCTGAATTTATTTGCACAGAACAGTTGGTGAACACAAGCATGCAGCGTGGCAGCAGGGTGGTAAGTGAGCGACGAAGGCTTGGAATGGGGTCGTTCACATCCAGTTTCTTGTTGCCATCATCATCACCACCACTGCTACCTTCGGCTTCCCCATTGTCCCGCTCCTCCTCACTTGCACCCTCCCCCTGTACCTCTGGTGGACACTGTCGAGGTTGAAAAAACACCTCAGAAAATTCTAGCTTGCGCAACTCACGGAGTACCCTACAACTTCGCAGGACTTGCATTTCACTGAGTGTGCAGTTCCACAGACACAGACACTGAAGGTCCTTTAGACGGCTCGCACACAGCAGGCCTGGGCCCACCTCCTTGCCACCCAGACTCAGCTCCTGCAGCCCAAGCCATCCGGCACCTAGGCCCAGGGAGGCCATCTGTAACTGGTAGCCTTGTCGCCCAGTGATACCAATTTCCAGAAACTTGAGCCTAGAAAGCCCCTCAACACCAGAACCGGTGTCCCTGGCAGCACAGCTTCTCAGGCCACTAGCAGTCACACGAAAGGTGTCACGCAACTCCAAACGGTTGAGCCTCTCCCATGATGCCAGGCTCTGTAGGTGCAGGTCTGTGAAAGAGGGCACATTGTTGAGAACTAACCTCTCAATAGCAATCCCTGAAGGGGAGACAAGACCTTTTCCTGCCCAGCCCCGTCCTTGTTGCTGAGGAACAACATTTGATGCATTTCCTCCATTTTCCTCAAGACCAGCAGGTTCACTCAGGAGGCTCTGGTTGAAAAAGTCAGGGGGAAGCTCACAGCCGCGTAACTCTAGCACTTGCAGGGTTGGGGGCAGAAGCTGGCAACTGGGAAGGCCTCGCAGATCAGCGTGCAGCAAATAGAGTTTGCGCAGACGTGGGCACTTGGCAGACAAAGCTTTGAGCCATGATTCAGACAGGAAGACTCCCCCTCGGGCAGAGAGCAACAAACCGCGCAACCGCAGGCACCGTAGCCCACAACCCAGGAACTGGCGCAGCAGAACCCAAAGTATGCGGGATGTCACCTGACCCATGATGGACACCAAAGACAAAGAATGTAATTGGAAATACACAAATGGGAAGAGAAGAAAAATACATTTTTCTGTCATTAGTTTAGCTGAACATTTTAACGCCTGATGACATCTCTTTAAAGGATACTTTCAATAGTGAATAGACGCTTACATCTTAACGATAGTTAACAGTCTAAGTTTAGATTTATAATAACAAGGCCTATTATAAACATATTAGCATATACTTAGATCACATATTTTTCAAGTAGAGAAAGGGAAAAAGTATTAAAACTTACCCCTTTCCACGCAGTGAGATCAACAAGTCTCCACAGTCTTTGGTCTTTTACAAGACGTCTCCATCTCTTACACACCCTGAAAGAACACCATCAGAGATACAATTATGTGACATGAGTCATAACAAAGGAGGTGCTGAGTTTTCATTAAAAACGATGAAAAACTGACAAAATGCCGTTAAAAGTTCAATCACGTTTACCTTCCAGCTCGGACAAGCTCGCGTACGCCTAGATACGACAAAATATCAATTAAAACGTTCTCGGGGAAGTAGTCCAGGTTGCAGGGTTTGAAATCATCCATTTTGTAAACAAAACTCTCGTACACGGACTAAATATACCGACGCACACACATTGGGTTGCATCAGGAACCCTGAAGAAACGTTTTCCAAATCGAGAGAAGTACCTAGTACACGGGTTCGGGGGGAAATACCATCCCCTCGTTTGTTTGTGTACTAAGAAAATACGAACCTGTCTATGCCTAATTTCCTTTTACAGAGGAGCCTGATATATTTACGATTTGTACGTAAACCTTGATAGGCGCCCGAAAACATATCGGTTTATCAACATTGCCACCTCGTGTTGATTTCATGAAACGTAAAACCTCGAGTTTAAACGATCACTAGTTCACCGACCTAGATCGGGCAGGGGCGCTGCATTGCCCCTGCGTTTTTAGCTAAGGAAACTTGTGCCGGCCCGCTTCCAGTGCCCCAACCCTCTCTCCGTAAACCTAACCCTAGCCTCTCCCATGACGTTCTACGCCAGACTTTAATGCATGTTGCGCATTAGCAGTAGTAGTTCTTCCTCTGTTTTATTGGCGTTGCCAAGCAATGTTTTGGTCCTCAAGAAGGTTGAATCAGTTCATATGAATACAACGTACAAAAGTGACAAAGTGACATCTGCGGTCGAAACTGACTGCAGGCAGGTATCCTTACCCCTTATAAACAATACAGTACAATACAGCGCCTAACGACCGAAACCAACGACCAGTTTCATATGCAAATAGGGGAGTGATCATCATTGTAAAATGGCAACAGATGTATACGATGCTGCTATTACAACATTCCCTAATCCTCTGTGAATAGTGCACATGATCAATGATCGCACCCCTATTTGCATATGAAACTTGACGTTGGTTTCGTCGTTATAAGGGGTTTGAATACCTGCAGTCAGTTTATACGAAGATGTCACTTAGTTGAGTGATAAAACGTTTCTCTCAATAAGCGTTGTATTCAGATGAACTGATTCAACCTTCTTTGATTTTCTTACCTGGATTATTGAGCATGCATCAAGACAATGAGTTGGTACATTACCACCACCAACTGTAAAAAGACATGAGGGTTTTTTTTCTTTTAGTGAAAGAAAAAAACTCATGTCTTCTCAATTAAACAAGCTATTTCTCAGGTTTCTGAGAGGGACTAAAACTTCTCTCAGCAGCTGCTGCACACCTTCTCCAGAAACTCATACAACACCCAGAGATGTCCTTGCTGCATCTATAATTATGTTAATTCTCTCCGATTTTCTTTCTACTCCAGCAGTGTAGTTAATTACCATTGAAAGAAAAAACTTTATCTGGTCCTTACAGAAGCAAAACTCAGCATGCTTCCTGACTGACTTCTCCTCCTTACGTTCTTGTCTTCTTGTGTTGGGAGTTTTGAGCCAGCTACGGCGAGCCTACAGGTAACAGACAGGTGGGGCTATTGTTACGATCGAGGTTGGTGAACTGGTAAATACCGGTAAACCTCGATCCACTGCGCATGCGTACGTAATTTTTCTCGAACAAGATGGCGACGAGCGACGGCGGAGGAATGGAGGTAGACGGGGCTGGTGAGTGTCTCTGGGGCACCCACACAATTTATGTCCGACTCTAGCAGAAATTTAAATGAAATAAAAATTACATGTTTCGTTTTTGTGACTGTAGCGGCATGCGGTCTTGACCCTACGCGCAAGCGTGCTTCTAAATAGTTTGTAAAGCTGGCGGGACGATATGCTGCTGTCAACAGATTCATTTGAGTCGGCGTCTCTTACTGGAGTCACACCAGAGGGTGGATAACAGAATAAGAAAACATTACGTTGTCAGCAGCTCACATCAGTGCAAAGTGCCAGTTGGTCTTTTTGTCTGGCTAGTTTCTTTAATTATTCATGTTTACGTTACTTATATCTATTGCTGACATGCCTCTATCTGCGCTTTCTATTATCGCATTCTACCACTATGCAACAAAGTGCCACCTGACCTGACCAGACCATCAAATTTTTGTAAATTTTTTTGGGGGGGGGGGGTTAGATTTTTATACTTACAAGAGTTTTTTATGTTTCGCTTGCCATATGTTTTATCTGTCTATCTATTCAACTCATAATATCTATGATACATACCAATCGGGTTTTAGAGCCAGTCATGGCACAGAAACAGCTCTCATAAGAACATCAATGACCTTAAGATTAACAGTGACTCATAAAATTTCGATTTTAGTATTGCTTGATCTCACTGCTGTCTTTGACTCTGTTGATCGTGACATTTTAAGGCTTCATGGTTCAGTCAGCCTAGTGGGTCCTGTTCTTAACTGGTTTTCATCCACCTAAAGAACAGGATCTTTGCTATTTCAATTGGTAGTTTTAAATCTGCTGAAAAAAACTCTGGGCTTCCACAAGGGCCAGTCCTTGGGACACTGCTCTTTAATTTATATGCTCCCGCTTGGTATTAATAATAAAGAAACACAATATATTGTAGCGAATTCGGGGGACAATGCAACCACAGGAACTGCCGCGGCCGGGAAGCGAACCCGTATCGCCCGCACCGCAGGAGACATCGCTAACCGTTCGACTAAAGGGTCAGACCCGCGGACCAGCGTGTCTTCTTATCCATTCACGTTACACTACCCCCCTCCTTCGGGAAGCGCGTCCCCGCGCACACCAATGTAGCGAATTCGGCGGACAACGCAACCACAGGAACTGCCGCGGCCGGGAGGCGAACCCGTATCGCCGGCACCGCAGGAGACATCGCTAACCGCTCGACTAAAGGGTCGGACCCGCGAGCCAGCGTGTCTTCTTATCCATGCACGTTACAATATCCTACCATTCATATGCCAATGACTGACAGTTGTACATTTACTTTTCCTCTGGTTATCGCAGTCCTGTTAATAAATTAGTGAATTGTATTGATATTGTAGCAAATTCGGGAGGCAACCACAGGAACTGCCGCGGCGCGACCCCGTATCGCCCGCACCGCGGGAGACATCGCTAACTGCTCACCTGAAGGGTCAGACCCGTTAGTCATTGACCAACGTGTCTGCTTATCCATGCACGTTACACTACCCCCCTCCTTCGGGAAGCGCGTCCCTGCGCTTAAGCACATCAGCTCCTTCGCGCCTCTGGGCGCATACGCTTCCGATGTCCTTACGGTCTCACCACCCCACTTCTGACACCAATGTAGCGAATTCAGAGGTCAGTCCGGGAACCGTTGCCACAGCCGGGACGCGAACCCGTGGCTCCCACACTGCAAGCGACAACGTTAACCAGGGTCCGACCCGTTAGTCAAGGATCAACGTGTCTACTTATCCATGCACGTTACACACACCCCTCCTTCGGGAAGCGTGTCCCGCGCTTAAGCATATCAACGCTTCCACGCCTCTGGGCGCATACTTTTCCGATGGCCTTACAGTCTCCCCATCCCACTTCTAACACCAATGTAGCGAATCCGGGAGGCAACCACAAGAACTGCCGCGACCGGGACGCGAACCCGTATTGCCCGCACCGCGGGAGACATCGCTAACCGCGCGACTAAAGGGTCTGACTCGCTAGTCAAGGACCAACGTGTCTACTTATCCATGCACGTTACAATAGTAATTGTTGGATGTCCAAAAACGTTTTACAGCTGAATGCAGACAAGACAGAGATACTTCAAACATGGTATCACTGTCTCTGAAATACAGTGAGCAAGTCAGAAACCTTGGCATTATTTTGGATACTGAAAATCACACTACCATTATCGCCAGAACAGCATTTTATCACGCAGTCATCTCAAGCAGGTTAGACTACTGTAATGCTCTATTTGCAGGATTATCCGGTCAGTAGGACAGCTTCAGCTCATTCAAAATACAGCAGCCAAAGTCCTTACACATAGGAAAATTTGAACATATCACTCCAGTACTGAAATCACTCCATTGGCTCCCGGTACAATACAGAATCACTTTCAAAATCCTGCTAATAGTCCGTAAGAGTCTTAATGGTTAGGCTCCTCAGTACATGTCTAACTTGCTCACTGATCATAACCCAATTAGCCCTCTCAAGTCATCAAGCAGAGGTTTTCTAGCTGTACCAAGAATTAGATCCAAGTCTGGTGAGGAGGCCTTCAGTTACTGTGGTCCTAGTCTCTGGAACAGTTTGGCTGCTGGCCTGAGGTCCAACACAACTGTATCCACATTCAAAATCAAACCTTCCTATTCTCCCAGGCTTATGGTTAAGTATGTGTGTGTGTGTGTGTGTGGGGGGGGGGGGGGGGTTATGTGTGCCTTTATGATAGTCACATATAACCACATAAGTAAATTAAATGGAAACCCCTGTTTCTACTTGATTTTGTTTTTTGGGGGGGGGGTAATTGTTGTATGATATGTTTAATATACGTTGGGTGTATGCTCCATTGATTCAGTTTGTGCATTTTACTCATGTTTATATTCTTATATTTATATTGTTTATGTTACCTGTTTATGTCATGTTTATGCCTATATTTTATATTGTCTTTTAATGTAAAACACATTGAGCTTACTTGTAGTGAAATGTGCTATATAAATAACATTTCAATTGCTATCTATCCCTCTATCTATCTCTGTATGTGTCTATCAGGGATGGGCAACATGATCCAGAAAGGGCCAGTGTGGGTGCAGGTCTTAGTTCAGACCAAGCAGTTACACACCTGAGTCTACAAATCAAGGTCTTTAGCAAAGACTGTTGGTTGACTAATAGAATCAAGTGTGTAACTGCTTGGTGGGAACAAAGACCTTTCATGTTGCCCATCCCTGAATCTAGTCAGCTGGGCATGATGACATGTTTTCTAGTAATTGCCTTTGTGAAAGTCTATTTACTGAGCCAAAGAGCTAATGCACCATTCCTTTTGTCTGACCATAGCCAGTCTCAGTGTTATGGCCTCAGGGGTCACCGGGAGCGTTTCCGTGGCTTTGCATCCTCTTGTCATCCTCAACATATCAGACCACTGGATACGCATCCGCTCACAGGAGGGACGGCCGATTCAGGGTATGATGTCTACTATGTTTCACCATCAATGTGCATACGCGCAAGTGACCGATCTCGGCCATTCTGTACGATTCATACTATATATAACATGGTAAAACTGTCTGACATTACACCGAAAAGACAGCACATAATCAATTGCAGTTTTTAAAATCTCATGACACATCACTGATTATAAGTTACTTAAAAAATGTACTCATGGTGTTTCTCTCACTATCCAGTGATTGGAGCCCTGATTGGGAAACAGGAGGGTAGGAACATCGAGGTGATGAACTCCTTTGAGTTGCTCTCCCATACGGTCGATGACCGAGCCCATATTGACAAGGAGTATTACTATACAAAGGAAGAACAATGTAAGTACTTTGTCTCTGTTGTGTGAGTACACCTGAACATCTCATTCCCCTGAAACTTGACCTTTCAACTTAGGTAGACTTAATGGGTAAATATTATCTGTAATGCAGCCTGATATTTCCAAGCAGTGCCGTCTAAACTAAAATCCAAAGGTTATTGGATCTTGGTGTGGTTCTGGACCCTCCATGTATTCTGAAATTTTTTCTAAATGATACTCCCAAAAAACTTGTTGTCTTTGAAATTAGTTTCTAAAAGGCATTTTTACTGGTGGTTTTTTTATATGTTGTTTTTACCCACTGTTTCCTGCACTTGCCTGTTTGATATTTATGCCACCTTGGTTTCAGTTATAGTCTGACATTTTTATTTCTACATTTATTGTTTTATCATCTGTGAAGCATGTTTTGTCTCTGTTCTTTTAAGTACTATATACATTATTTAATTCTTTTTTCAATTAAATATTTATCCTATCACAGACCATGAAGGAGTAATCTTGATAAGGGTGTTTTTGGCTGTGGGGGGCCTTTTCACTTCAAAAGAGTCAGTTGTCCCTGTTGAAAAGGATCTGTCCCATGCAAAGATGAAGATCAAGTGTGGGTACATGTACTTTTAATTAGTATATTGAAAGGGATTTTTTTGTGTTGCTAGACTCCACAGTTTAACCTTTTCACGCGAGTTTTAAGGAGAGTTTCACTGCTTTTTGAAACTAGATCTGATTCAAATGTTGTCGGGCATCATTTTAAATTGTAAATGATCGCTTCAGTATTGAGAAACGTAATACTGTACTCACGGGTCTTCTAAGACTGAGACTTCAAAAACTATCATCCTTTTCAAAATCAGGAAGCTCACAGTACAGTCAAACATATTTTAACGTGTCATTGAAAAAAAATAGTTGCAAAATATCCATTCTGTCAAGTTAAAACAACTTTATTTTGTGTTTTTAATGCATGCTCAATAATCCAGGTAAGGAAATCAGAAAGTTGAATCAGTTCATCTGGATACAATTTTTTGAGAGAAAAGTTTCATCACTCATCCAAGTGACCTCTTCAATCTCAGCTGACTGCAGTTTTCCCCCAAACTTATAAATAAACAGTTTTTATAAACAGATACGTAAATCCTCGGTTCAGGGATGGTCATTCCCTCTTCACATCATGGCCTCTTTGACTCCCCAAAACCAGCATCCTCCCTATCAAGGATGTGCACATCCTCATCCTCATGAAGCAGTGGAGGTAGTCCATATGAAATTACAAAACAACTTTACCCTTAGCAATAGGACCACCCTTAACACTGACCAAGTGTGTCTACTCCTGAAGCTGTCTTAAGTCCATGTGCTTACTTAGTCACATACAGGGGGCAGTACTATAGGCAGAAGCATGGGTGTGCTATGGGTTCCCCGGTTTCACCTATAGTGGCCAACTTGTATATGGAGGCATTGGAAAAGAGGGCTCTGATGTCCTATCAAGGGACACCATCTAGCCATTGGTTCAAATTTGTGGACGACATCTGAGTTAAAATTAAATCTCAGGGCGTACCACATTTCACCGACCACATTAACTCGGTAAACAACCACATCAAGTTCACCAGGGAGGATGTGAATAATGACAGGTAAGCCTTCTTAGACTGTGAAATTGCAATTGGTGATGGGGGACATTTGATTGTTGATGTTTACCGTAAACCAACACATACTGATCAGTACTTGAGGTCTGACTCTCATCATCCACTGGAGCACAAACTAGGAGTCATCAGGACACTGTACCACTGAGCTGACAACGTCCCCACCAGCATAGCAGCCGGGGGAGGGGAGAAATCCCACTTTAAACAGGCACTGGTTAAGTGTGGTTATCCTAACTGGGTGTTTGTCAAAGCCAGGAAGATGCCCAAACAGTGCACCAGCCGATCGAAGAGACAAGGACAACAGGTGTCTAAGCGTAAACCGGCGGTGATTCTGTATATGGCGGGAATGCCAGAAAAATTGAGGCGCGTATTTTCCTAACACCGGGTCTCAGTTGCTTTCAAACCCCAAAAGAGGCTGTGTCAGAAATTGGTCCAATTCATGGATCGGGTCCCTTGGCACAAACAGAGCAATATAGTGTACGCTGTTAAGTTCCAGGCGGATTGCCGTGACTTGTACATTGAGGAAACTAGACAGCTGGCCAAGAGGATGGCACAACACAGGAGAGCTAAAGCGTCAGGCTAGGACTCCACAGTCTACATCCATCTTACAGGCCAGTGGCCACTCTTTCAAGGATGAGAATGTGCACATCCTTTATAGTGCAGGAATTACAATGCTGTAATTACAAACATTCCCAAATCCTCTGTGAATAGTACACATGGCCATTGTAACCGTAGTTCATGGTCATGCCCATATTTGCATATGAAACTGGTCGTTGGTTTCGGTCATTATGCAACTGTATTGTTTATAAGGTCGGGGATACCTGCAGTCAGTTTAGACTGAAATAGTCACTTAGATGAGTGATGAAATGTATCTGTCAATAAACGTTGTATCCAGATGAACAGATTCAATCTTCTTTGATTTTCTTACCTGGATTATTGAGCATAAAGATACCTATATGTGAACTTTATTTTGTGCTTCTGCTAAAGCATTTTTGAGGCGGCTAAACTAACAGTGTAGGGCTGAAGGGTGAAAGTTTACAGATGGTTTGGAAGTACTTCGTTAGCCGTAGAAAGTAGTTCCAAATCCAGTTGTAATTTGCTCCTTTTCAAAGACGTTAATAAACATAAGATAATGAAAGATACGTATGTATGACTATACTGAAATAAGTTACATGCGACTGTATGAAGCCTCATGTTTTAAAAAAAAATATGGCTGAAGCAGGCAGTGGAGTATTTGTTGTATGATTCTAAATGATGCCTGATAATGTTTTAACCAGGTATAGGTTAAAAAAAAAAAGGTGACTCTATCCTTTAACTCAGCCAGACCTATTATAATGAAATGACATGTACCACAATGACGGACCGTCAGTCACACCTTCAGTCATCAAGTTTCTTTTTAGATTCAACAAGTTTTGCCACGTGTGCTCCTTTGTGAGTGTCAAGGACCAGAGATAGTTACCTGAGGCACGCTCACGTAACTGACTGGTGCCATAATAACTGTCTGTAAAATGTTTGGTCTTTCAGTCAAACAGGTCTTTAAAGACATGGAATTCTTGGGCTGGTACACAACTGGGGGTCCCCCTGACCAGTCAGATATTCACATTCACAAGCAGGTAGGCAAAGCAAAAACGTAAATATCACTAGAATGGGACATACTGGTGTTGAAGTTATTGTGACTTGTGAAGGACCAATGCAAATCAGCTCATCCTCTGTCAGTAACTTAACAAGCTTTGCCTTCTTCTACAGGTGTGTGAGATCATTGAGAGCCCTCTTTTCCTCAAGCTCAACCCAATGACCAAACATACAGATGTGAGTCCATCAGATTTTCCCATTGTAGGAACATGTTGATATCATGCTTATGCCCTGTTGCACCTAGTCCGTAAAATTCCAGTACAAATAATGTGTTTCTCGTCTCTTTCAGCTACCTGTTAGCGTATACGAGTCTGTGATTGACATAATAAGTGGCGAGGTACTCTTTCTATTATTGCTGTTATTCTTAACTTTCGCAACATCTGCGGTGCCACGCCTCTCCTCCTGGACACACACATGCAAAACACTCAAACTTGAAAATTTCCCCCAAAGGTTGTGAAATGTAAATGCAATAGAAATTTACTATCTATCCCCATTGCCCGCCCCCACCCCCTTTCAAAAAAGTGCCCTGAAATAATAGACGTAATTACAGTACACTTGATCATAACATATAAAAATCCTGCAACATATAGTTGCAGGATATGTAGTGGAGTTGATCCCTGAATGGAAATAGCCCACAAAAAACCTGGACCTCAGAAATGGAAAATACACCCTTATACGTTGTATTCTGTAAATTGTGTAAACACAACATCCATTGCACATTGTCCCATATTGGGAGAGATATCCCTCCTCTGTTGCTGTCCCTGAAGTTTCTTCCTGTTAAAGGTTTTTTTTTTTTTTTTTTTTTAGGGAGTTGTTCCTTATCCGATGCGAGGGTCTAAGGACAGGATATTGTTTTGCTGTAAAGCCCCTTGAGGCAAATTTGTAATTTGTGATATTGGGCTATACAAATAAAATTGACTTGACTTGACTGACCCAAACCCTCCACCATGCCACTTCCAACAATCTCCCCCATACACACACAGACATGCATCCGTAAAGATATCTATGTTGAATGCACATACACACACACACACACACACACACACACACACACACACACACACACACACACACACACACACACACAAACACAGACAAGTAAGCTTGGGTGTCCCCTTATCCTAGGCTACTATGTTGTTTGCTGAGCTGACATACACCCTAGCCACAGAGGAGGCAGAGAGAATTGGTGTTGACCATGTAGCTCGCATGACAGCCACCGGCACAGGGGAAAACTCAACAGGTAAGAATGGTTTTCTCTGCTATGAAGGGGAACAGATTTCAATTTGGCTTTCCTGCATCCTAGTACCACCATTTTGCATAGTCGAGTTAAGTTGTTTTTATAAGTGTTTTAGGTTTTTTTTTTATAGATATGATGGCTCTCTTAGTGGCTTTAAGCAAAAAAACGACAGACTGCAAGGGTAAGCTCCTGAGGTGGACTGACTCCATTAAGGGGAGTGCACCAGTACAGCTGTAGAAAAGAAAATGGAGATAGTCTTTATGCCAAAATGGGCTCTCTGAACAAGAGCTACTCAGGTATTTGATATTATATCCATGAAAGGCTCTGTTGGGACAGGATTACCAGGTAATATAATTTTTTACCAGTGCATGTGTCTGATTTTAGCCCTTCCCCCAGTCTACCATGTCAGTAAATTTTATGGACCTGGTGTACCCATGTCAGTAAAGATTCCGCTCTCCGACCTAATGGCTGTTTTCCCACTAAAATATTTCACAGGTAAAACTCGGCCAGATCTCAATGCTATCCTTGCACTTTTCGTTAGAGTTATATAGCTGGAGAAGTCTGTTTTTCACCAAAAGACACTGAAGCAGAGTTTTGCCTTTGTCCTCAGCTCAACTTCAGCCACGTCTCCTAATAAGACTAAAACAGATCACACCAATCAGAAGTTGAAAAACAGCTACAATCGGCAGGGTCCAAGCACAACTGCAAGCACTGCAACTGCAAGCACAAATCTGTAGGAGGAGTAGCGTCTAGAAATTTAGATTTATGTAATAAGCCACACCCACTTTAATCAAGCATTACCAAATTTTATGCTTTGACTGAATCATAACCCAAGGTCATGCAAGCCGAATTTCGTACAAATCCATGCAGCCGATTGAGTTATAAACTTTTTGTATCTGTGGCGCTCCCTAGAGGTTAGGCGTAATGCACTTTAATACATAAATTTTGTGACTTGATGCATGCTCAATAATCCAGGTAAGAAAATCAAAGTAGGTTTATTCAGTTCATCTGGATACATTTATTGTCAAATACGCTTCATCACTCAACTAAGTGACATCTTCAGTCTTAACGGACTGCAGGTACCCCCACCCCTTATTAACAATACAGTTTCATAATGACCGAAATCAACAACCAGTTTGATATGCAAATATGGATGTGACAATTAACTAGTTTCAATGGTCATGTGTGCTACTACTATTTACAATGCTATGATTGCAAACATTCCGAAATCGTCTGAATAGTACACATGGCCATTGAAACTAGTTAATGGTCACATCCATGTTTGCATATGAAACTGGTCATCGGCTTCGGTCGTTATGCAACTGTATTGTTTATAAGGAGTGGGGATACCTGCAGTTAGTTGAGACTGAAGAGGTCACTTACCTAAGTGATGAAACATGTCTGTCAAAGGTTGTATCCAGATGAACTGATTCAACCTTCTTTGATAAACTTAGTGAAAACTCCTGAACATGTCACAAATTTCAGGTTGATCTCGATGCGCTCACGAATCATTGCAATTTTTTTTTAAACTAGCTATTTTGATAAAATGTGATTGGCTTGTATAATGAAACCCTATGGATTATCAAAAATCCCCCCAAAAATTTAACTTTTCCCGGCTTGGTCCAGAGATGCTTTGTAACAAATGTGGTGATGATTTGCTCAAAATTTGTACGAGGTGTAGCGAAAAAACAGTTGGAAAAAATTCAAAATGGCAGAAAATATTTCTAGGCTCACATGGGCGTGACTTCTATCTTTAGTTTCATCTGGACCCACAGAATCCAGGAAAAAAATGACTTGTTTCTGCGACTGTTTCAAAAGTTATTGAAGAAAATGTAAAATTTGTTGTTCTAGCATTACCTTCTGGCCAATCGGTGTATATATATATATATACTTTTTGTTTTGTTTATTTTTTTCTGAGTGTTGGGTGAGATTTCCAACCCATCTGCCAAGTTTTGGAACTGTAGCTGTTACGGTTTCTGAGACCCAGATACTTTTAGGGTCGAATAATAATAATATTAATCCTAACGGATACAACTGGGTTCTAGCAGCTTCGCTACTTACTGACAGTACAGTTGTTCTGTTCTAATGGTTATATATCAGATATTACCCTGATAAACTCTCCCATCCAAAAATTGTTTCACTTTCATGTTTTCTCTTGGTCCCCCCTCCAAGTGGCTGAACATCTTATAGCCCAGCATAGTGCCGTGAAGATGCTTCACAGCAGGGTAAAGATCATTCTGGAATATGTCAAATCAGTGGAAGCAGGTGAGTGGGCCGGCCGGGGGTTGAGGGGGGGGGCAATGAAGAGTGCAAGAATGTGGAAAAAGAGGTCTGGAAAAACAGATGTCCTTAAATTAGATGTTATTTCCTTTCCTTACTTCAACGCTAATAGCTGAGGCCCCTCAAACACACCAAATCGCATACCACTGTTGGCCATATGATATATCTCAACAGCCATACTCTACCTCACCATTTGGATATGGCGCTTTAACACATTTTGTTTCCTCTTCCTGTCCCCTCACAGGACGGGTGCCATTTAACCACGAGATCCTTCGAGAAACCAACGCTTTGTGCCATAGACTGCCAGTCCTCAGCACTGTTAAATTTAAAACAGATTTCTATGATGTAAGTGCACTTTTTTCACTTTTGACAAACCAAAACCCTGCATAGTTTTAAAAGTGTATACGGTGGCTAATCACACTCAACTGGTGGTATTACAAATTTAAATTAACCTTGTTTTTTATTATCTTAAAGCTAAGCTCAAGACAGTTAGCTTCTCTTTACATGTTGCTGAGCATGTGCTTTCTCTGACTCTTGAGTCCTGTTTTCCTGTAGCAATGTAACGACGTCGGCCTAATGACCTACCTGGGCACCATCACCAAGACCTGCAACACCATGAATCAGTTCATCAACAAGTTCAACGTCCTGTATGACAGACAGGGCATCGGCCGCAGGATGAGAGGACTGTTCTTTTGAGTTAGCCATCAACAGAATAAGAGACAAGAAGAGACATTACCACTGCATTTTCTTTTTTGTTCTTTATTTTTTCGGTCAATGCTTGTCTTTTTTTTTGGATGTAAACTGAGACTTACATTTTTGTTCCCATGTACAAAAGAACAGTAGCTTTTCAGATATTTGCAGCAGATGTTAAGTGTATCAAAGCAATTAAATGTACCATTCAGTTACATAAACGGAGAAAGAAACCTCATACAAAATGCCCTCAAGTCCATATTATGGCTACATCAATGAACCCAGTGTCCGTAAATGGAAATGTTAGTTAACCCACATTTGCTTTATTTTGTTTCCTGTTTCTGTATGTATTCAATGATATGATTTTTTGTTTGTTTTGTGGGGCTTTGAATCCTCTTTTTCAAAATGATTAAACATTATTATTGCACATTGAGGAGAAAACACCATTCGATGCAAATATTTTGTGTGTAGACTACACAAAACGCTCGTAAATTTTTTTAGCCCCACATCTTGAAGTGAGCCTGTGAAAGCCAGTTTTGTGGCGCCTACCTAGCAGCAGGTTTACTATCTGGGGCCGAGTGCGTGTAAGCAGTTAACTTGTCTTTTGAAGTCGTGGCCCTGCTGTTCATTGCCCTCAGAAAGTATAGAAAAGCATAGGTTGCTGGAAAGGGGTTGGGGGTGGTTATGGAGTCTCAGGTCTTGCAGGAGTCAGCACTTTGATGGCTTTTAAATACAAAGAGGAAGTAGACATAATGAACCCCCCCCCCACACACACACACACAGCCAGTGTTATTCTTTAATAGCCTAATGATACCTGCCATGTGGCACAAGAAGGAGCCAACCTCATTTTATTCCAACACACCTCCATTTAAAAAAATATTGTTTAGGTTAACATTCAATAAGAAGAGGTCCGCGGTGGCGTAGCGGTCTAAGCATCGGCTTGGTGTCGATGCAGTTGCCCACTGGGGACTGGGGTTCGCGCCCCGGTCTCGTCAGATCCGACTATGGCCGGACTCGATGAAGCAGCAATCATTGGCAACGCTGTCTTCGGGAGGGGGGCGGAGTCGGCTTGTGTTCGTCATGTGAATGCGTCTCTGTGTGTGTCGGTAAAACAGTGGTTCGGCTTGGATTCGCCTTGTCACGAAAGTGGGGAGGCGCTTTCCTTCGAGACTGCCGGCCGGAGAGATGCAGTTGGCGAACGCATGCAATACGAGGGTGGGTGTTTGAATTAAAATAGGGATCAATTGGCCACTAAATTGGGAGAAAAAAGGGGAAAATCAGAAATAAATTAAAAAAAAAAAAACATTCAATAAGAAGAATCAAAGGGTCTTTTGACTTTTTATTTTCCCAGCCATCATTTTTATGTTACAAGAGTATGTCGACAATAGCTTTTTTTTTTTACATGCTGAGTCCTGTGACAGTATAAACAAACAGCAAGAGCTAAATATTCTGAACCCAAAATATGGAAAGGTGCAACTTGGATGTTTTCAATCAATTTCTAAATAAAAAAAGTCTTTCACCTTGAGAGATAGCTTTAAGGCACAAATGAACTTGTTCTATGCCATGAGACTGTAGTATCTCTATTCACTGCCTTCTGCCAGCTCATCTGCAGCCGCAGCCGGCTGAGGGTATTGGAAGCGGGAGGGGTCATAGAGATCATCCCTGGGGTCGTATGGGTGGTAATAAGAGTAAGGGTAGAGAGCCACTTTCTTGGCAATGGGCGCCGGGGGTGCCGGCTCCTCCACAGGTGCTTTCTCCTCTTCCTCCTCCTCCTCTGCAGGCGGGGGCGGAGGCAGGATCACCTTGCCCTTGATGGGCCTGGGCGGGTGGTCAATCAGGCAGTCGGGATCCCAGTAAGGGTCGCAGTCATACTCCATACCCTTGAAGGTACGGATGGGGGCCGGAGGAGACTTCTTAATTACCACTGGCGGGGGAGGGGGAAGGACCATCTTCTTCAGAGGAGGAGGGGGAGGAGGGGCCTGGGGCATGGCGACTGCGACGGGGACCTTCTGGGGCTTGCAGTGGGGGTGGTAGCGCGGGTCGCAGAGTACAGGCACAGCCCCTGTTGGCAGGTAGACAATGTGGGGCTTGCAGAGGGGGTCTTTGGCGTTGCATAAGTAGAGCACGTCAGCCTGGGAGATAGCTGGCGGCGGAGGGGGGGGGTCTGTCGGCTTCGGGGCGCCTTTCATTGGCGGGGGAGGGGGTAGCAGTTTGCATTTCTTGTCTGTGGCCGGGTCGCATGGGACAACGGGGACTCCCAGTTTGCTCTGGAAGTAGGAGGCGTTGGGGCCGTAGGTATGCTCCAGGTGCCTCATCTGCTGGTACAGCATCCTCAGTTTGTCAATCTCATACAGCTGAGTTGTAGAAATAAATATGAGGATGGGGCACAAATTAAGAAGGTGAAATTAGACTGTTAGAAGAAACCGCCATGTGCAGATCAGTCTGTCATGTTACAACAGAGCATTCGTACAACCAAGTTACAAGGCTTTGATTCCAAATTAGGATTTTTATATTAGTACTGAAATAATTAGTCAATTAATTGAATAGTCATTCAACAGAACATTAATTGATTATAAGTTAATCAATTAATTGTTTTAGACATCAACTTAAATCGCCAAACATTTGCTGGTTACAGACTCACAAATGCTAAGATTTGCTTGCCTTTCTCTGATTCCTGTCATCATAACATGAACAGGTTACTGGAGGGCTGACGTTTGGCTGCTGGTCAGATTGGGTAAGCAGTTGTTAAACACCACTTAGAGCTCTGGGAGCCCAAAATGGGCATCTGTCATTATTTTTGACACTTTATAGACTAAACAATTAATCGATTAATCAAGATAACAATCAATATAGATTAGCCGATTATGATACACAATTTGCTGATGGTACAGTCAAGTACTTTGGATAAACACACACCAAATATCAGTATGTTGACATGATTTTCCTTCTTTTTTTGTTTTAAATCATTCTCACTCACCCCCTCGGTGTGTCCAATGCTGCTGTAGTAGCGGTAGTAGGCCTGGAAGTCAGGGTTTCCTCTGTACCATCTGGGGTCCACGTTGCGCTTTGGTCTGGAGTGAGTCAGGAAGTCATTTGCTTTCTCAGAGTCGATCCTCATGGAGCCGGCAGGCACCATCTCTGTTCAAAAAGGAGAGATGACTTTGGAGAACAACGAAGCAGTTGGGTGGAGAGAGGGCAACTCATGAAAAAAATTGGACTTTAACACCTTGCTCCCACTCCTTAAAAGACTAGATAGATCAAAAAATGGAAGGAAAAAAAAAACAAGAAATTTTGCTGTTACCTTCCTGTTGGATTACGTTCAGCAAAGACTTGGCCTCCAGCAGACCTGCATAAAAGTCAGATCATAATTATTCTGTAATGCTAGTTTGAGGAGAAACTGAAAGAGCCAGAGCTTACCTGAGAGCCACGTCAGGCAGCACAGGGCCCCCGCAATCCAAAAGGTTGAAGTCATCTTGACCCCTGTGAGCCACAGACCAAGACATATATAACAAGCTGAGAAATCAACATTTAAATAAGAGTCCCTTCCTTTCGACTCAGCCATCGATAGCACAAAATGTGAATGAATAATGGGATTTTTTTTACAAGCTATGAAATTTTCTCGAAATTTCAAGATAGCATCTTGAAATTCTGACGTGTCAGATGGAGTATCAGTTTTATAGCCCTAACCCTATAGAACTGAGCCGCTCAAGGCCCTGGAATTAATTAACAGACAGAATGAACAAGACGAGTTTTGTGCCCACAATAAACACGGAAATAAATGACAAGGTCTCACTGGGGGGAAGAGATCACAGCAAGAAACCAGTATCGACTTCATAGCATAAGTTTACCTGCATTCAATGTTTCATGGCGTTGCTCTTTGATAATTTCACTAGATTTTGTAAGACTTGGACTAAATTAATTCTGTGTAAATGTCAAAATTAAAAAAAAGCTTAATCATATCATGTACTACTTACCTGGGCCTTGGATACTGTCTTCACTCCTCCAGAGTAAGGTGGGTTAAATACAGGTCTGTCTGTCACTCATTTTGACACACTCCCTCCTAGCCAATCACAATTCACAAACCTGAAACCTTGATCTTAGCCCCGCCTTTCACGTCAGTTTTTCCTTTATTTTCTTCTCGTCTTCTTTTTAACATGGGGTTTCTGGCGCCAATTAAGACTAAAAGCCCCATGAGAGTTGAGCAGAAAAAGCCATAAACACCACTTCAAATGGAAAGTCCCCATTAAAAGTCTGAGACCAAAGCATCACCTGCTGGGACAAGGAGCAGCACTGCATCCTTGGGCAAATTGCTGACAAAACGAACAGCATAATTGCAACCAAAAATGCAAAAAAAAAAGAAAAAAAAAAGGGGAGGGGTCTCATATGAACATCTCTAGTTTCAACCTTTTTCTTCCTAAAGATACCAAATTATCTCTAAACTGCCATCTTGTAAAGTTGGTTATCATTTTTGGCCCAGTGAAACACCTGTTTTCCAAAGATCTGGGTCTTATGCTCCGGAGGCATTGCACCGTTTGTAGTTTTGCCTCAGCATGTTCACTTCTAAATTGTAACACTTGAAACCAAAAATCTTAACATGGACAACCTTTCAGTATCATTGTGTTCTTACATCAAACATTATGTTTATGAGACCTTGTTTAACCAGTTCCATGCTTTTATCAGTACCCACTACATGAGTAATGAACACATTAAAAATAGATGCATTCTCGTTTTGAAGGAATCCATAAATGGGGTACCTCCAAACGGTAGTTTGACAAAACATGTTGGCAGGCCTTACGAGCGAGACGTTTAAACAGGTGCCACTGGAAGTGGCAATTACTGTCTATGCAGCAACAAAACCAGGTGTTCAAGAATCAGTGACACACTTCCACTTTTTCCTGTGCCCCACTTATTTACATCTTACTCGCAGTGCAGAGGTATGAAAGTGTGTATGACTCGTGTTAACATGGACAAACCAAACGAAAGCAGTCATGAAGGCAGTTTATTAGTACCACCTGCCACAATGTAAGGTTAGCACACCAATTGAAGTTGGACTACACAGTGTGCTTCTGAGACTGATCTGTATTACAACATATTAGTAAAATGTTCAGACACTGCATAATTTTAAACTGGAAAACTGCAGTTCAGCACAGCACATCTCCCATAATGGAGTCCGAGGGGGCGTCCAGGTAGCCTAGTGGTCTATTCTGTTGCCTACCAACACTGGTCTCGCATCCCCGTGTTACCTCCGACTTGGTCAGGTATCCCTACAGACACAATAGGCCGTGTCTGCGGGTGGAAAGCCAGGTGTGGGTATGTGTCCTGGTCGCTGTACTACCACCTCCTCTGGTTGGTTGGGGCACCCGTTCAGGGGGGAGGGAGAACTGGGGGGAATGGCGTGATCCTCCCACGCGCTACGTCCTCCTGGTGAAACTTCTCACTGTCAGGTAGAAAGAAACGGCTGGCGACTCCACATGTATCAGAGGAGACATGTGGTAGACTGCAGCCCTCCCCGAATCGGCAGAGGGGATGGAGCAGCGACTGGGATGGCTCGGGAGACTGGGGTAATTGGCTGGATACAATTGGTGAGCCCCCCCGAAAAAAGTCAAGACTTTTCATATTACATATTTACAAGCAATTTTATTCATGAACAGTGAGTGCTCAAAATAATGTGAAGTTTTGAATCTGCAACTGGAAATGTTATATATATATATATAAAAAGTAACTTGTTTTTAACAATCGGACAGTTTAAAAATAAAGCGCCTCATTCAAGTCTTTGAAAGCCTGTGCAAAGTTCTCCTTAGGCGACCGCGTCCTAAGGGTGAGTTTCTTCAGATGAATGTGATGCGGGTGCGGGCCTGGTTGACCTGCCATACGTTCAGCTCCTCGTACTCCTCCAACGCCTCCTGGAACTGAGCCGGGGTGAATCCCCGGGACACGCACCTCTGCTCCGCCTCGGCCATGCGCACCACTCCGCCGGCTCCGCCACGGCCCATCACACCCTCAGTGGCAAGCTCACGCAACAGAGAGAAGATCACATCAGCAGGGCGCTGAGTTCTACAGAGAAAAGAATCAAAAATTGTTTTTATCATTAAAATAAATAAATAAATAAATAAATAAAACCCAACGACCTTCAGTTATTACTTCAGGCTGTTCTAATCTAACAGTCAGTCATCAATTGACACTCATTACTTCTATTAGGGAATCATTCTCCCTACAAGGCACTCGGGATAGGAGATGTGCTAAAAATGAGCCTAAAAATATCTCAGTGGATTTGTTTAAAACCCATTTTAACCTTATGAGTGACTAAATCATCTTACAGTATTTTTATTACTGTCTCCAAACCTTTGACTGAACTTAACATTGGGTCTTATACAGCCAGCACTCAGGACAGGGAACATGACAGACCTATATGGTAAAGTGTTTAAGGGTTGCCGCACAGTTACCCCTGATGCCTGCTCCAGTGAACACGCTGGCATGTTAAACAGAGCACTATAAAAAATACCTGGGAGTTTTACAACTTCCTTTGGGGAGACCGAGCCACATCAATTATAGGGCACAAGTGGCTCATAAAAGAAGGATACTAGCTTAGATGCTAGATTCGTCATGGTATGTGAACCACTTTTATACGGACATCCGGTCAGATCTGTTAATGCAAGTCTGACCGGACACAATGCGGTCCTTCTGGAGGAGTCTGGTGATAGCACTGACCTTGTGGTGCTTGACTTGTCAGCTTGCAATGAGTCCTTTGACATCTCCATCAGCCTCATTGCCTCATTAACATCCTCTTTCTCCACGGTGTCCACTATGCGAAGGCGAGCCTAAGCAAAAGGAAATGATAGTGAAGGCCCAAAAATGTAAAAAAAAACAAACAAACAAAACAAAAAAAACCACCCCATCATGATGACTTTAGTTCACAAACTCCATGGGTAGTGGGATTCGGGTCTCGTAGGCTGCGCTGTGCCGGCACTGTCAGACCGAGACAAGTGCAATGCCCTCTGGGACGTCCGGCAATTGCCCATGTCTCCGCCTCTCAACACCAGCTAGTCTCTACATTGGCCAAAATGCAATAATGGACCAAAGGTAAAACTTTTATGCATTGAAGAGGGGGGGGGGGGAAGTCTTGCAGCTTGAGTGCTTTTGTCTTGTAATACTGAAGTTTGGTTCAGGCCACGATCAGTTTTGCATGGGTTTGCACAGCTGCTCCTACGCACACAGGCTGACTGCCCACCCTGCAAAGCTGTCTGGGACCAGATAATCGCTGCAAACTCTACAACCAGATGATGACTTTTTGTGTCCAATAACCTCTTTTTCTCTGGTTTATATGGATGGATTACAGTTAAAGCAGACATCTAAATCCCTGTTTGGTAAACACTGTAAAACTGGATTCAATTTTTTCCCCTGGCAAATTGTTGGCAGGGCATTTGATATTCTTTTCATATCACAGCCTATAGATTTAACAATATACCAAGTCTCCCTTGTTCCTCATCCATTAGGTTTGTAGAGATATATCCATCCATCCATTATCCAAACCGCTTATGCTGCTCTCCAGAGTCGTGGGAATGCTGGACTCTATACCAACAGTCATTGGGCGGCAGGCGGGGGAGACACCCTGGATAGGCCGCCAGGCTATCAAAGCCCCCCCCCCCGCACATACACACGATTCACACCTAGGGACAATTTAGTATGGCTGATTCACCTGACCTACATGTCTTAGTACTGTGGGAGGAAAGCCACGCAGACACAGGGGGAACATGCAAACTCCACACAGAAGATGAACTCCACTTCTGCTTGATTCTGGATGCCAAGAGTTTCCGTTTCCTTTACTACATGATGCAACACTTTCAAAGTGGCTGAATGCATTTCTCCATTTTGGGTTCCTATATACCTAGACAGGTCAATAAATACAGATCCAAGCAGTTTGCCCCCTGGTGAACATCCACTCAAAGTACATGGCCTGCTTGTCTGCTTGAAGTGCTGGTTTTGCAGTAGGGCAGATGACTTAACTACCTGCACAAACAGCACTTTTGACAGCCAGCAGCTAGAAGTAGACCAGACCACAAAACCACCTCTATCACTGTATGAACATTAGCTTTGTCAGATAATATTTAAATGTTAAAAATACCCTCCTGGCATACTAAATGCATAAAAGTTATTTCTAGGATTTCAAATATGTGTTGTGAAAACAAGGTTTCTTTGATTTCAGACATGGTAAGGAATGTGTCAGATGTGTAATACCAGAGGCAAAAGAAAATGGCGACGGCTTTTATATTCAGCTTGTGAAAGAAGTGCTCACACTGCGGTAGGCCAGGGTATCGCCACTACCTGCACTGTAAGCACTTTAGCACACACTGAACAAGAGGTACTGTGATGGCAACTAAGACACAGAACAGGAAGTCAAGTGTGATGTCACGGCTCACAACAATAAGAATTAGTGAAAACCCATCAACATCGGATGTGGAAAGAAACTATATGCAACCATTTGTGGCATCAGCAATGCATAAATCAATCAATCAACCAACCAACCAATAAATAAATAAAGCAAGAAAGCAGATAGAAGATAATTTTGTCAGAGTAAAAACTAATAAAATTTCCCGGTCTACGGGAATTTGGAATGAGAAAATCCACCAACCCCAATTTGTACTTGGACAAGGACATCATGTAAAACATTCAACAGGTCTCAATTTTTAGATTAGATTAAAAGTCCTTCCCGTGGGACCCAGCAGGGATGTGCTGGATCAAAGGGGCTGTGGCATGGGACTTACCAGGGCTGTGGAGAGGCGGAGGATGGAGAGGAGGGTACGAGCAGAGGTGAAGGTGGTGTCCTTGCTGACACGTGCCTCCTTCCTCATCTCCACGTAGGCAGCGGTGATATAATCGGCCAGAGCCTCAGGCACCACAGGCTGCCGCTTCTTACACAAGGAAATGTAGCGCCTGGAGAGAGGATTGCCAAGTTACAACTACATTAGACCCATTAGTCAACAGCAAAATGTCTTAGTGGGAGAAAGACCATAGGAGTACGAAGGAAACAGCCATCAAAATGCACACTGAAAGTTTACGTTTTTAATGCATTATTATGTATTGTTTGTTTATTTATGCCACTTTTGTATAAGCTTGGTCTCTGAAGGACAAAAAGATCCTTTCACTTACTGGATCTAAAACAAACAGTAAAGAATAATGCCAACATAATACCAAAACAGATATCGAATAAAAGTTCAATGCACTGGTTGATCCCTGAACTTACTTGAAATGAACAAAATTAAAATAGCAAAATAAAATTAATTCCACACAGCATGAACTCAAGCCCATAGCCTCCAGGAGCGCTTAGCAGCGCTCCTGGAGGCTACTCTCTTACAGACCTCATCAACTTCATGTCGATGGGGGTGAAGTGTGTTGGCGGCTGGCGGCAGTGCTGGTGCACATAGGTGATGTGCTGTGCAAGCCGCAGGTCCGCGTCAGCGTCAGGCTTATCTTGGATCAGCCAAAGCAGGTCGAAACGGGACAACAGCGCAGCCGGCAGCTGAATGTTCTGCTCTATGCTTTTCCGGGGGTTGTAGCGGCCATAGGCAGGGTTGGCTGCTGCCAGGATGGAGCACCGGGCGTTAAGAGAGGTCATGATGCCCGCCTGAGAGGAGAAGGGAGACATGCTCTAATTAAATATGGGCGTAACGACAAAAAGGGAAAAAAAGTGTAGGGCGGAAAAAAGGGTAGAGGATTCAAAGTGTTCTGCTTCCATTATTGTACAGACAGGCAAAAATATGTTGATAAGAGGCTTTAAAGCATGTCAGATTTTGCAGATGAAGATACTACATTACAGCTGCAGGAATAGCCTTTTGAAACCTTGCCTCAAGTGTGCACATTATCTGACCAGCGTTGCAAGATTGGGCGGTTTCACGCCCAATTGGGCTACTTTTTATTTGATTGGGGGGGGGGGGGGGGTAAAAATGTCAGTAAGAAAAGAAAAAGGGGGGGGCCTATTTTTGTGACGATTGGGCAGGTACAGGGCTCTGACTGGGCTATTTGGTCTCAGTCAAATCTGGCAACACTGTAATCTATCATTGCACGGCCTATAGCTTATGGTCAGCAGTTGTTGTTGAGGAGTGCATTAATGATTACAAGTCATTTGTGATCATCAGGTTAATGGGCTATCCAACTTGCTTGCAAGCCAGCAGCCACTCTTGGGAGTATTGACCACACCACGGTCAGGGATGCACTTACCAATATGAATGCGGATCTCATACCTTAGCAATGGAGATTGTCTGCTGCTCCATCACCTCGTGGATGGCTGTCCGGTCTGCGTCGGCCATCTTGTCAAATTCATCGATGCAGCAGACGCCCAGGTCGGCCAGCACCAAGGCCCCTCCCTCCAGGGTCATCTCTCCAGTCAGAGGGTCACGCATCACTGCTGCAGTCAGACCCACGCCAGATGAGCCCCGACCGGTCGTGTACTGACCTGAGCACCCACAAGGGAGGGCAAGGGTAAAACCAAACCAATTAATGGATGTAAACAAAACATAGCTTTTTATTTTTACCAAAAGCCGAGATGGTGGTGTTCCGGACAGCTCAGATGGTGCCATGTGCATCTGTAATCCAAACGTGTATTTGCTCAAAAATTTGATCACTCTGGCACTCATTCCATTTTCTATGCCTTCTGCCACTTTCATCCATTACAAAAAAGAAAACATCAAGGAAACTGAACCTAGAAAGAGTTTTAGATATCAGATTACAGGAAGACACTCACTCCGAGGAGCCAGGCGGTCGATGTAGGAGAGCAGCTGAGACTTGGCCACGCCTGGATCCCCCATCAGGCAGATATTTATGTTGCCTAAAGGGAGGAGAGCACCAAGCAGTCAGATAAATTACAGTTGCTATTGGATTTGATTAAGATTAGGATTCATGGGAACTTCCCTGCACATAAATTATAGCAGGTGAACAATATGGTCTTCTGAATTCTGTATACTTTCAGTAAGAAAAAAAACAAACAAAAAAAACAAACAACAGGGGCATGATTGGAAATGCCTGCTCACCTCTAATCTTCATGCCTTTAGGGGCCTGCTGTACTCCTCCAACCAAGAGCAGCAGAAGAGCCTTCTTCACATCTTCATGCCCAAAGATCTCTGGAGCGATGGAGCCTGCCAGTCTCTCATAGAATTCCTCCTCTGCAACAAAAAGGACTTGATCATGAGTAAACTTCAGTGCAGTTAGGCTTGGTTTTGACAGTATGCAGTTTTTCTTCCAAGGTCTTACAGGCACCTACCGGCTGCGATACTGCGAAGCTCCTCCTCATTCAGCTCCTCAGTGCCTAGTTCATCGTCCTCGGACTTGTTCATAAGGGTGATGCTGTGTGCCTCCAGGTAAGTCTCTGACAGAAGACCCTAGAGGAGGGAACAGAACCCATGAGAACCATACAGAAAAACACAAAACATCCAAGAGTGGAAAACTTAACCAAAACAAATGGCAAGTTGCAAAAACTCGTGACAGTGGTAACTACAGAGGACACCAGGCTCCACTCTATACTAAGCCATCATACAATGAGGATGATCTTCCGCACAACCTTAACTTGATGAAACGGGGCTGAATATGAATGTGGGCATGTTATTAGGGCTTTCAAGCGAGCATCTTACGCCACCCAGGTTTTGTTGCCGTAGTCTCACAACACCGAGAAAACTCAACAGTGAATTCCAGCTTCTTAGATCATGGATTTATTAGACAATTCACCAACCCCTCCCCCCTTTGCATGTATAAATATCTTCAGTGAAGTACAAGCAACTCTGGAAAATCTTTGGGTTGTGCCAAATTGGGTTACTTCAGCAGAGTTAGTTGGTCACCAAGAAGAGTAACAAACTGCGGAATGCAGCCCGTCACTCAAGATAAACCAGCCAATCTATTGTTATTGGTCAACCTTTCTAATAACCCAAAAAGTGAAGTCAGGCCATTATGGAGGATAAGAGTTTATCCAGTCTTACACACCTGCACAGCCTGTCTGTAGCCGGCGCGCAACAGAGGAAGGAATACGCCTGTGATGGCTACGTGGTCTCCAGGCTGGGCCACACGTGTGTTCTCACCACGAGCAAATACAGTCATGCTCCTTGGAATGTTTCCGACGGGCACCTGATCACTCTGCAGACAACATAGAGAACAAACCGTTTCATTTTTACATCACCTGCTTCAGTTTCAATTTGTATGCTAACAGTGTTTTTCTTAGATGACTGTTTTTGGTTATTTTAACCCTTATTCTGGATACAGAGGATGGGGGGGGGGGGGAAAGAAAAAAAAATTGCGGGGTGAGGAGAAAGAGGAAATGTCATGCAGCAAGAGTCCCAAGATAGATCTGAACCCAAGACAGAATCAAGCCTATATAACGATGAGTGCATCTAATTTAGCCACAGCGATGCTCCATTGGACGGAGTGATGTTTAAGTGCTGACCCATGATTAAGGATCACAGGATTGTGCCAAATAAAACTTAATTTAGTTGACCTCTTTGGCCGAATGGAGGCCTACCATTACGCACACTTACCCTTAAATAGTTGTTCAGATACCTGTATTGTACTCGGTAATCAACATAAAAAGTTGGAACTGGAAAATTTACTTGGAGCACCAAGAACTCATGCAACTGACAAGAGCAGTACCGAAGTCAGAACTCAAAGCTAGGGTTGGGTCGATGTAAACATTTTCAAATTGGTTTGATATTAAGCCAAACGCAGAACCGAACCTGTATACTGCATTTTACCAATAGGTGTCACACTCGACTCAGCTGCCACTTCTGACTGGAACATAATGAAACTGAATGTGTAGCAACTCCAATCCAGTTGGTGGCGGTAATACACCAATAAGCTGGTTTGCCAATTGCCAATAAATACAAAATGTTAAATACAGGGTTTACTTATTATAGCGTTGCCTCGTCTATATTTTTCGGCTTATATCTTTCGTCGGCTTCGTATCCAAAATGTTGCCATAACTGGCCCAGTTTTTGTTTTCTCTGACATTTAACTGCCATGTTGTCCCCCTCATCACCCCCAAAGTAAACAAACACACCATGCGCTGTGCACCTCTCCCCCCCACCCAACTCTACTGAAATTTGATCTCCTTGTTGTCGGCCTTGGCACTAACCGTTCTTATCCACTGCATTGTACTGTCTGGACTCGACAAATTGTGCATGGTCTGTCAGATACTAATGGCTCCGTTAGTCCGTTTATAAACAAACGTAATATTATAGCGCCGTGACACTGTCGGTACAGGTTGCTGATGTAGGCTACTTTTTAATTAGCCAGAAAGTCTCATAATATCAAATGCCGATTCAGTCAGTTCACATAAAATCATACCAGTTTAAGTCCATACACTGAACTGACAAACCGGAAACCAACCACACTCTACTCAAAGCTCAGGTTAACAGTGCACATTGCAGTTATGGTCCTTACATGCTCCTGAATGCGCAGCTCCTGAAACTTTACAAACTTCGAGCCCCTGGTCTGCAGGTAAAGGCGACCCCCTGACTTGTTGGTGACACACTCCTGACTGGGACACATAATGAGGGGCATGAAGGACGGGGACTGGATCTGGAGTACAGGGGAAGGTTGTGAGAGTGAGTTAATAATACAAAATATTACAAAGCATAAAAACACAGTTTGAAAACAGAAAAAAAAAAAAAAACAAACAAAAACAAACTCAGGAGAGCTAAATTACTAGACTTGGGTCCACTGACTCATTATTTAAATAGCTTACAGCTCATATAAATAACTAAATTTCGGTTAAGACCACAAATGAAAACAGCAGCTTTAACAGACGTTGAAATTTGCTGCAAGGAAAACATGCCTGTTGTCATTTACCAGGGATTGGACAACTGGGAATTTTATTTTACAATTACTGCACCAGGTCAGTGCCATCCAAGGTGAAGGCCTATTATCAAGGGTGACAACCGAAAAGTATAAACAATCTTACTGGTTGATATGTCTCAGCAGCACACAGGTCGCAGGTATAGGTAGCGACAGCCATCATTGGTTTGACCTCAGTGGCACGGGTTACGATGCCCCTCACCACCACCAGCTGCCCAATGCTATCGGCACGCACATCACGTACCACTTTGGGCTTGGCTGTGCTGGGAGCCTTGAAGTACAGCTCACTGTGGGTGAATAGAAAATTTATACGCAGGGGAAAAATCTACAAATTTCAGGGAGACATTCTGTGAATTTCTCTATATTTGGGAGAATAAGAAGGTGTTGATACTGTGATAGTTGTATAAAAAATAAATATTCACAGCCAACATAATGAAATAGAGAATATATTTTAGCACCATTCAAAACTACTACAACTCACAATCTTCTCATAAGCTCAGCTGGGTACTGGTTGTGAGGGTCCCTTGTATCTGCGGGGTCGCGACCTCTCTGTTCCATCATCAGTCTGTGTTCAATGTACACGTCCAGGGAATCCTTGGCCACAACCTTTGGACCGCAGTAGTGTTTGATTATGCTCTACATCGACTTTAATTATACACTGTTACATTTGTACCCCCCCCCATACTCCCAGCAACTTCTAATGAATATGATATTCGAACAGGACTGAATTCCCAGATGGTCAACATTACAAGTGATTAAAACTATCTAACCAATGAGGGATGACCATTCTATAGAACTGGGAAGGGTCACATCAGATGACAAGTACCTCACCAGAATTTAGTACATCACCGGTATATGCTTTTCAATCAAGACAGCAAAGATAATCTTGATTGCTGTGAGACACTGACCACAAATGTCAGGTTTTAATGAATTCGGCCCATGACAATGCAATGATAAATATTTCTCTTCTCTCGTTTTCAAACAGCGAAGATCAACATCTTTTCATTCCTCAGCTATTTAATTGGTCAAAACAACGCAGTGGGCGATAAGTGACCGATCCGTTTTCAGGACCAACTCACATCTCTCTCTCTGTAGTCTGGCAACAACTCATGGATGGCGTCGGCAAACAAGGCGACGTAGCGTTTTGTGTTCTCGCTGATGCTCTCGACGAGCTCCGGGTCCTCCTCACCCACATCGTCCAGGTCCACATGGAGGGCCACCTGCTCCCGGTGGGCAAGCGCCACCTAGACACAAACCAGAATTTTTATTAGCCGGGGCATTGAGATTTACAGTAAGGGTCTCTATAAATAATTGATAAGAAAACAAATTCATTTTTTAAATAATTATTTGGTCACCTACAAGTGCAAATTCAGAATGTCTTACCTTCAGGAAACAAACAAACAAGAACAGACAAATCTAATTAACAATTGCATTTTTACAGTGTAATGTACGGCAAATTCATTTACATTCTGGCTTATAAGTCAAAGGACTTAAATAAATATCAAACCAACATACTGTAGCATTTACACTGACCTAAGTAAAAAAATAAGTTACTTTATAACTCATATTTGATTATTTTACTTCTCGAGTTTGAATCTGTTTGCAAATCCAGACTTTTCAACAAAGCAAAAACACATCGCAAGATATACCAAAAAAATTCAATAATTCACCGAAGGCGAGAAAAATGTAACAAATTAAGAGGCTGCACCATAAATCCAAATTGTGTCATTACAAATCACAATTTAACCAAAATAAAGTCTCCATTTCTAAAATTTGTTGATGAAGCTTTGGTTTGATTATATGCCTTAAAAGACCATACACTACAAGATTAACAGCAACACCCCCCCCTTTAAGTTGCTGGGATCCACGGTATGAAATAAAAGTGTGAAATAGGAAGACCAAACGATTCATATTATACTCACAAGCTGAGCTCCATATTTAAACACTTTCTTCCCAGAGTAATCTTCGGTGTAAAACTCCTGCAGGAACTTCTTGCATTTCTCTGAAGGCGAAGGGAAAAAAAACCCCACATCCTCAGTATTTAAACGCCAAAAGAAACAGAACAGAAAAGGGTCAAGCATTCCCATATAGGCTGCACTATGTAGGACTGTACACTTTGAATGAAATTTTGGTTTACTCGTTTACACACGGTTTCGTGTATTGTTAACACGCTGATCCAATTTAGAGGCAGTTAAAAAAAGAAAACCGTGGATAGACAACACAATCGCCCAAAGTGGGCCTTCAGACTGGGAGCTCATTTGTTGTCCTACGACGACCCCCTTTGTTGAGTAACATGGCATCCTGTAATCTCGATGAGTCACTATTGCTTACAGTAAAGTATTAACGCCAGCTGAAGTCCTGTAGGCACCTAAACAACGTTGGACCATTCACTACCGAGGCTGCAAAAGCAAAACAAAATAAATGATTGTAGGGCACAGCAACAAACACAATACAAGAGATGAGAATGTAAATACACAACAGGCACGCTCAATTCAGTGTCCATTTTTAAGGGGAGACAAAAAAAATATCCCTCACTTCTCGAAAGAACCTCAATGTGCATATTTTAGCACCGGGGATTTCAACAAAAGAGACTAGCTTTTTACCTGACGGCGAAACTACTCAACTTACTCGACAAAACGGCAGATAATCGGCGTCTCCGGCGCGTTATTTTCTGTGATGGAGGATGTTATTGTAAACAAAGCAGCACATGGCTTTTTGGGCCTCGTCACCCCGAGAAAACCTCCGCGATCCCTGCGCTTGGAAAATAGTCCCCGAGCGTTTCCAAAATATAACCGATCTGGAGTTTTTAAATTACCTCTGGAAAAAAATGGGTTATGACCCCGTCGCCGGGGGTACGATCGCCTTCAAATACCCGTTCTCACAGGCGACATCGACTGTTTCGACACCCCAACATGCTATTTACTTAACTGCAGATCCGTTGCGAAACGAAAGTTCAAAATGACGCACTGGTTTTGCTTGCAAGGGGAAGCACGGCAATTATGGCCAGTTAACACTAGTTGGCCGCCAGTAGTTAAATGGCCATCAGCAAAGCCGCCCGGTAAAAAAACAACCCAAAAACACAAAAAAAAACCTCAGACAACGCACTGCCCCCCCATGTCCAAGCATCCAGCCAACATATTTGTTTTACAAAATTACGATAATTTGCTTTTGACTGCGGTAATTTTTAGAACCGATTGTGTCCAAGACAACAATATCGTTCGTAAAAAAATGTCCAACAGGAGCAGATATTTTTTATTTTAATGGTACTAAAAGTCGACACTTCCTTCTGGCCATGTGCTGGCCGACTGGCGCGTTATCCTTTGTCTGATGAGTTCCATCCGGGTCACTCAGAAGTCACAAGCCCGCAAGACAATACTCACAGATAGGACAACCCCTCCAACTTTAGGGGGAATAAAATCTGTAACCACGTTGATCATTCATGCCATCGTTCAACAAAACGAACAGCCAAAAGTACTAATAAACCCTACAGTTTACACTGGACTCGATTTGGCTGTCTTAGGGTCTATCGGAGATTATAACTCATATCGAACCACGGCAAAAGGAACAAAGGGACGTATTTAAGATCTCTTCACGGTGCAATCGGACCTGCTCATGTCGTATTGGAGAAAGAACATTGTACCATGTGCCCAGGCTTTGTTGTTTTTAATAAGCGGCCAAGGTGATCGCCCCCGCTTCGTACATGCAGTTTCTTGCAATCGCAAGCACAAAATTCGCTATTGTATTCGGTTGGTAAACCGACTACGCAAACCTGTTGGTTCCATGCAGCAAGTTAGCGAGGGAGAAGCCACAGCCTTACCTTTTTCAGACGAATAATCCTTAGGAGCCATTGCCGTGGGTGTCGTCGCTCAGATGTGTGGACTTAATTTCGAAATCCGAGGTTGAAATTGTCCTAAAATATAATTCAATTGTGGTTATTTGACGATCAGAGAAGACGGCAGCTCATTCACTCAGCCTTGCGGAATCTCCGGTCTCCGATGCAAAAACTGGCGCGATTCTGACGTCTTAACCTGCCAATCAAAGCGGGCGCTTCTGCTACTCGGGGGTGTGTCTTCGTTGTGGCGCGAAAGTTGGGGGCGAAAGCGTAGTCACATGACTCAACAAACTTCTGCCCCGCTTTCTGCGAGTGGCGCGAAAGTGTGCGATTGGACCACCGACTGACCCCGGATAGGGTGGACTGCGAAAAGCAATGCCGTCAAATGAACGGCACACGGATTTATATAAACATTTATACAGCGCCTTTCTTGCTGCAACAGCCACTCAAAGCGTTTTACGACCAATTCATGCATTTCATTCACCCATACACCGACGGCGGCGTCAACCATGCAAAGTAATAACCAGCTCATCAGGAGCAGTCAGGGATTCGGTGTCTTTGCTCAAGACACCTCGACATTTTTGCAAGGAGCCGAGGATCGAACCGGCAACCTTTCAGTTAGACTACTTGCTCTACCTCCTGAGCCACTGTCCCACAAGTTCCTCAGTGATGGACAAGAGCAATTCATTCATGTTTGGTAGACTACAGGCTCTAACCGAGGCAAATCACAAAATAAACAGTGCTGGAGTCTCATCCAACATTCACAGAGCCGCCAGACGCGTGTTTTTGGATTGATTTCCCTCGTATGAAATAAACTGACGTTTCTATCATCCCTCCCATTTGATAATTTCTGTAAACATTGAAACGCAATACAGCCAAGCTTGGTGCCATCCATTTAGTATGGATTTGATAAATCGATTGACCCACCACCATGTTTGCGTAAGAATGCTCACCTTTATATTTAGGAGGCATTTGTATTGGTAATAAAACTTGATGTGCTGCTCCGTCAGACAAAGGTCCTTGCATCCATGTTTACATCCACTGTCCTCCTATACTGTAGATTTGGCCACCAGTCCAAAGACATGAGGCCTTGAGTGAATCGAAGGCAGTAAACTGCACATATGGTGGGACTCCCAATCCGACCATCACTTGGGTACAACCTGTGGCAGATGCCATTGTCTTCACTCTTATGTTGCCATGGAACTAGATCCTCCCAGGCCAAGCAATGTGGACCAGCGTCGCGACCTGATGACCACTATATTCAAGGCTTTAGCGAATGGCTCCGAGCTTTCCGAGGACCGTGCTTTACCCCCCCCCCCCAAAAAAAGTCCATTAGCGATGTTGCGGAGCGACGGGAGCAAGGACTGATCATCCTGGAAGCTCCTCGCTTCAAAGGCACACAATTGGCGGCAAGGATCTGGTGGTCGTCTCTGCACGAACCCGGGTAACTTTGTGTGGATTCGGCAGCAACCTTGCGACGGAGCGGCCCTTTTTAGGGACAGCGCTGCCCCCCCTCCCGACCAGGGGAAGGTACTAGAAAATGTGGGCTAAAACAGCCGTTTCCCATGTCTTCTGACTGAAATACCGCGTCCAGTGGGAAATCAATTTCTTGCGGGCGAAATAAGGAAGGAAGTTTTTACACTTTGTCTGTGAATGTTCTCATTCATCCAGGTCATGGTTACCAAAGGAGTTGAATCAAGTGCAACTGGACTTGGTATATATCCGTGAAGACGTTTCGCCTCTCATCCAAGAGGCTTCCTTAGTTCGTGCCTTTCTGACTACACCAAGCTAGTTTTTACACTTTCAAGCACACACCTTAATCTATTGGAATGGATCCTCAGACACGAGAGACGCCAACGACGACGACGGTGGGTATGGATTAGAATGGGTGGTTTTACAGGGGCCCTGTGTGTTCAGAGCGTGTCAGTCTTCTGCTTAAAGCCTGCAGGGAAAGGCTCCATTGCCCAGTGGGTTTAGAGAACAGAATCAACGACTACATATCCTGTGGACTGACAAATGGCTCTTCTATAGCTGTGAACATATAAAGCCACACTTGCGGTTTTAATTTTGCTCAAAAAGTGTTTTTTATTGAATAAGAAATGTATCATCAAAAACAAAAGGCCACGGTTCAGAAAACAAGATACTGTGAAACACAAAGCCATAACCTGCTTTACTTTATAACAACCCAACAGCTGCCAGAAAAGAAAATAATTCTTAAAGTCTACATATTTTATATGCTGACAGTTAATGGAGTTCTGAATAAACTTCCACAACCTCAACTCAATTTGAACATTCTTGCATTGAGAAGGAATGTGGGAATTATAATGCAAACTACATCAGCATTTCCCCCTACATTGTCTCACGACTTAGAAATTCCTTCCTTATCCCGTCCCTTCTCCCCTCAGCTTTGTCTCCGCTTCATGAGTTACATACCATTACCCTAAATTCAATTAGTCAGTATATCTTATGGAATTGGCATATGTCTAATATTCTATACGCTGAAATGTGTTTAGGACATTTAAAAACTTAGTAGTAGTGTTGAGATGCTTTAATCGAGGTTCATCAGGAGCCGTGCTGGTTATAGAGACAATGCTGGTCTCAGTGCTCTCACTGAGAAAAGTCCTCAAGTTGACTGATCGAGGTGTGGCGTGTGGAGGGCTGCAGAGGAACAACAGGAGAATTTGAGGTAATGAGATTTGTAATTTCATCATAATTTGTAATTTCACATAATTTCACCTGTTGCTACAGGTGAAATTACTTAAAAACAACAAACCTTGCACAAAATTTTAAATTTAATACTCCTCTAGATATTATTGGATAATTATATTTTTCAAGACTAAGAGTATTTCAAATTGATTCAAATTGGCAAGGAAGTAAAGGCGTTCAGGTAATAATAGATATCTTCTGTACGAAGTACAAAAAGCTAAATATCAACAATTCGGAGAATATGGAGTAGTCTGTAGTATATAAATACTAAGTAATTATAGGCCTAGTTAAAACTGGTAGGAGAAACCTAAGACAAATATATTTCAGAGTAAAAAAAAAAAAAACAGACACCCTAACTCTACAGGTGTCTGACCTCCCTGTAAAATAGGAATGAAAAAAAAAATCTCTCGAGTTGATGGTGTATTACAAAACGGGCTTCAGGATGCACCATATGGATAAATAGACTGCATTCATCCCTTATTTATGGCACTGGTGAAGTCCAGTTGAGGTCAAAACATTAACATCAGTCTGGGTAGCGTGGTATTCTATTCCGTTGCCTACCAACATGGGGATTGCCGTATCAAATCCCCGTGTTACCTCCGACTTGGTCGATTGTCCCCACATACACAATTGGCCGTATCTGCGGGTGGGAAGCCTGATGTGGGTATGTGTCCTGGTCACTGCACTAGCACCTCCTCTGGTCGGTTGGGGCGCGTGTTCGGGGGGGAGGGGGAACTGGGGGGAATAGCGTGATCTTCCCACGCACTACGTCCCCTTGGTGAAACTCCTCACTGTCAAGTGAAAAGAAACTGCTGGCAACGCCACATGTATTGGAGGACACATGTTGTAGTCTGCAGCCATCCCCGGATTGGCAGAGGGGGTGGAGCAGTGACCAGGACAGCTTGGAAGAGTGGGGTAATTGGCCAAGTACAATTGGGGAGAAAAAGGGAGGGGGGAAAAAAAAAAACCCATTAACTTCAAGGATACGCGAGTCCATTGTACAGTTTTCCCTGTCTTTTCAAGTTCATGATTAACATGCATATCGCACCAAATCAAATTTATTTTTGGCTGCCACTTCACTTCTGCATGGTAGATGCTTGGAGTTTGACAGACGTTCCCCTCTGCATCTTGCTGATCCTACCACACAATTAGTGTGTCCCTGTAGCCACTGTGATGCCAGCTCTTCAAATCATAAGTAATGTTAACTCCAGTCAAGCTTGTGGCCAACTGTGTGTTAATTGCTATGTATTAGCATGTGTAACTCCAGATTCTGCTCATTTGGTCCAAAATGGCAACACAGCAGTGAATTGTGTGCCAACATTTAATTTTTACCATTAGATGTCTTAATTCCAAGTGTCACTTGGACCCCCCCCCCCAAAAAAGACTAATCAAATCTTGTCCTATTTTAAAAATTATACTCATGGTAATTATCCTTGTAATTTGCTCATTAAATTAGTGTGTGGAATCTGGCCAATCGTGCTTATTCCCTTGCAATGGCAAATATTAGTTTTAAAGATCACTGCATCCTGAGTTGAATACCTTTGCTTGCAAGTCTCTCTTTACCATACTTGATGTCTCTCCATTCCTTGATTAAAATAAAGTCTGTAACTGCCAAAAGAAAAGGACAACCTCGCTCCTTGTACGGAGATCTTTTTTCAGTAAGTGTTGCACTCTGTGTCAATCCAGGGTCTTTCACTCACAACTCCCGATATGTATTCACACTATCCACACACTACCGCATAGCTCTAGTAGTTTTACACCTTCTAAAGAAGAAAAATAATCACTTTTTAAATATATTCCTAAAATAGTAAAAATAAGTAGCTGATTTAGTTCGTGTAAAAATTGGATCTTATAAATACAAGAAAAACTGTATATTTTTGTATATAATGGTACCTATTGGCCGTGTGATGATTATTGACCACTAGAGATCATCGTTTGAAGGTCACAATAAGGAAAAATACACAAGCACAGGAAATGGCAACATTGGAAAATAATTTTTTTTTACCCCCCCCCTTTTCTTCCTAATTGTATCCAGCCAATTACCCCACTCTTCCAAGCTGTCCTGGTCATTGCTTCACCCCTTCTGCTGATCTGGGGAGGGCTGCAGACTACCACATGCCTCCTCTGATACATGTGGAGTCGCCAGCCCCTTCTTTTCACCTGACAGCAGCGAGGCGTTTCGCCAGGGGGACGTAGCGTGTGGGAGGATCACACTATTCCCCCCAGTTTCCCCTCCCTCCCGAACAGGCGCCCTGACTGACCAGAGGAGGAGCTAGTGTAGTGACCAGGACATATAACCACATCCAGCTTCCAACCCACAGACACGGCCAATTGTCTGTAGGGACGCCCGACCAAGCCGGAGGTAACAGAGGGATTCAGAAAATTATAAATTTCTTCTTGATATATTGTATGTGGAGAGTGAGCAATGAGTTTGTTTTTTTTCTTGTACCAATGTATAAGCGCTATCTTGGTCAGAATCCCTCTCAAATTCTTCAATCTCAGCCTCTTCCTCTTCTTGTCCTTCTGCATCATCTTCCTCAATCAGACACAGCCTGGAAAATAAAAAAATGCAACATTAGCCTTATATCAAAAATGAAATGTACACTACCGTTCAAAAGTTTGGGATCACCCAAACAATTTCGTGTTTTCCATGAAAAGTCACACTTATTCACCACCATATGTTGTGAAATGAATAGAAAATAGAGTCAAGACATTGACAAGGTTAGAAATAATGATTTGTATTTGAAATAAGATTTTTTTTACATCAAACTTTGCTTTCGTCAAAGAATCCTCCATTTGCAGCAATTACAGCATTGCAGACCTTTGGCATTCTAGCTGTTAATTTGTTGAGGTAATCTGGAGAAATTGCACCCCACGCTTCCAGAAGCAGCTCCCACAAGTTGGATTGGTTGGATGGGCACTTCTTTGAGCAGATTGAGTTTCTGGAGCATCACATTTGTGGGGTCAATTAAACGCTCAAAATGGCCAGAAAAAGAGAACTTTCATCTGAAACTCGACAGTCTATTGTTGTTCTTAGAAATGAAGGCTATTCCATGCGAGAAATTGCTAAGAAATTGAAGATTTCCTACACCGGTGTGTACTACTCCCTTCAGAGGACAGCACAAACAGGCTCTAACAGGTACTATTTAATGAAGATGCCAGTTGGGGACCTGTGAGGCGTCTGTTTCTCAAACTAGAGACTCTAATGTACTTATCTTCTTGCTCAGTTGTGCAACGCGGCCTCCCACTTCTTTTTCTACTCTGGTTAGAGCCTGTTTGTGCTGTCCTCTGAAGGGAGTAGTACACACCGGTGTAGGAAATCTTCAATTTCTTAGCAATTTCTCGCATGGAATAGCCTTCATTTCTAAGAACAAGAATAGACTGTCGAGTTTCAGATGAAAGTTCTCTTTTTCTGGCCATTTTGAGCGTTTAATTGACCCCACAAATGTGATGCTCCAGAAACTCAATCTGCTCAAAGAAGTGCCTATCCAACCAATCCAACTTGTGGGAGCTGCTTCTGGAAGCGTGGGGTCCAATTTCTCCAGATTACCTCAACAAATTAACAGCTAGAATGCCAAAGGTCTGCAATGCTGTAATTGCTGCAAATGGAGGATTCTTTGACGAAAGCAAAGTTTGATGTAAAAAAAATCTTATTTCAAATACAAATCATTATTTCTAACCTTGTCAATGTCTTGACTCTATTTTCTATTCATTTCACAACATATGGTGGAGAATAAGTGTGACTTTTCATGGAAAACACAAAATTGTTTGGGTGATCCCAAACTTTTGAACGGTAGTGTAGATGGATGAAAAAAAACTACCAGGTGATACAAATAGGCTTAAGTAATAGTATCTATCAAATGAAGACTGTCATTTAATGTTAATCATCCTAATATGAAGTGAGCTTCCACAAGGTTGCCGTCCACCTAAGTGACACCTACTATCACCAAATGAAACCACAGAAAAATGCTGTTGTGTTAAGCAAATTATTTTTTAGCTAACAAAACTCAAACACTTGAGCAAGATCAGATCATGTGCATTTTAGAGATAATGAACAATTCAGTTTTGGCAATGTTGTAGTCTCCCCCCCCCCCAAAAAAAAAACCCAAACTTTTTTCAAAGTAGTATTTAACAAAACTCTTGATTTTGTCAAACTGAGCAGAGGTTACAGGGCAACAGACCCTGATTCATGGCCTTACATTGTGAGGTGGGAGTGCAGCTCATGCTCAGAGCCACCGGCAAGTTGGCTGGAGAACGACCGAGACAGCCTGGTGGCCCTAACCTTACACATCTGGGAACTGAAGAAAAGAGGATGCAGTAACAACTTTTAATCTCCTTTGGCCATTGTTTGAAATGGCTACCAACTAATTGTTGGTCAAATTTTAGCTATGGCTGATGGTACAAACAGATTCTGAATTCTAACATACAGAGAATACCAAACTTGCATACATTTTTTTTAAACTTTTTACTTATTTATCGATTTTCTTTTTTTTAAAAATTTATTCTGACCACCAGTGAAATTGTTTAAGATAAAATTATCCAGCGTTCAACTTAAAATAACATTTAGGATTCCAAATACCATCAACATGTGATTTTTTTTGCCAATATCTAGAACCGTTATAAACGTAAACCAAACTTTTAAGTGATCACCTCTCTTCTCCTCTCCCTCAGCTATAACACATCTACTTTCTCCACACAGTAGTACTTGGTAGAAAACCAGAAAATGACTGAGTAATGGATTATGGTGATTGTCATTATTGCAATGCTGACCTGTGCTGAAAATCTTACTTTTGAAACTACAATTCCCAGCAGGCTAGATGCTGCAAGGTATATTGCTGCGCTCAAACGAAAGTTAACTTAGATTCAATGCGTAATAATTTAACCAACATTTTGCAAAAATTGAAAATTAACCGAAATTTCAGTTAACCCCTCAGCACTACTATAGACATAATCCAAATTATTAGCAGCGCCCCATGAAATTTTCAAAACATGTTTTCATATATATTTTTCCTCATATAACCTTAACTTGATGCAACATATTTCTATTCACAGGCCTTTCATTGTCTCACTTATTGTTCTATAATTGTCTTGATTTAATTATACTATCTTGTTTTTCTTCCATTAATTTTATTTGTGCTCTTACTACGCGTTTTCTCATTCTATCTCCCTCTCCTGTTTTGTAAAGCACTTTGGTTAAAACTTGCTTTGTGTTAAATTGGTATAAGACAGAGTCGACTTGACCATCACTGAACAGCAGATTTTTCTGCAGATGCAAAATCAGGTGAAGGCATGAAACTAATTCTCCCTTCACTGGCAACAGAAGCTGGAAGATTGAATAATTCAACAGCCAAACTTCCTGCATTACCAGCCGAATTGTCTGTGTGTGTGTGTGGTTTTTTTTTTAGAATAGAGTGGGGAATACTTGGCTGATGTAAATGACTGTTTCCAGTAACAGCAAATGTTTACCACCATTTGACTGGTGTGAATTTAACGTTCTAATATAGAGCTGCCGGGTACTTTTTAGATGTGTTAACATGCCTGTTGGAAAACTCATCTTCAGACTCATAAAGAAAGCTGCCTTTGTCAAAGCGGGTGGGTCCAGGTTGTGTGTGGGGCGGCGGCCTCTTTTGCCCTCGCACGGCAGTGGAGGTGAGGGGTGGGGTTGACAGGTTCCTAATACTGCTACTGTCCAACCAGGATTCGCTGCTGTCGCTGGACACTGAGCCTGGAAATGAATGTGGTGAACTTCAGAGGGTCAATAATGACGCTTTGTGTGCCGATTTTATAACCCAGTCTATGAGTTTCTTCAATTTAGATTCGAGACAGTTATAGATGATTTTTTTTTTACAGCCAGAATGAGCAATAAAAAAATTGTTGAAGATGAAATGCAAAAAATTAAAACTAGACCAATGGAGGATAAAGGTCTGTGACTCATCCAAAACAAACGCAACAATAAAGTTAAACACTTCGAACACAAACACTTCTAAACTCAAAGGACTTACATTTCAAAATTTTCTCAGGACTGGCAGAGACGCTGCAATCAATCACTATAAATGAAGAGGCTATTCACTGAGAGACAGTTGGTTTCATGTACAGAACAGAAAATCTATGAATCCCTGTGAGGGGAATCATTTTCTTCATTTGATCCAGCCAACTACAATGAGGAGCAGTGCACAGCCACCTCAACCTCATGTTACCCTAGGACCAACTCTCAAGTTCTAAGGCCAGCGCCTTGGTTAGGGGTACTGGCAGGAGCACCTGCTAGCTAACACCTAACAATGCATGTCTTGGGATGTGGGAGGAAACCAGAGTACCTAGAGGTATCCACATGAACACAGGAGAACATGCAAACTCCATGCAAGGAGGACCCAGCCTGGGACTCAAACCTGGAACATCCTCAAAACAGTGTTAGGTTTTAGGCTTCAGGTTCTCTCTGGGGCTCCCTATGCATATCATGGCATTGAAAGACACTTTTGTCAAAAACATTAAACCCAGTGGCAAAGTGGCTTCAAGGCATCTGAGAATAAGTCACTGGTTCCCTTCTACTTCCAGGGTCACTGTTCTTTAGTTGACCTTCGGTGTTTGTTTTTCTACAGAGCTAAAACAAAATCTCCAAACAGGAGTCAAAAAAACGAATTCTGGGTAACACTTTATAATAACTACACAAATGAAGCATTAGTTAAGTATTAGTAACTACGGGATTCATCATTTGTAAAGCAAGACATGCACCAATGGTTATTGAGTGTGTTAATAGATGTTTTATAAATGCGCATTAATACTGCAATTCATGATTAATTCAGTTAATTACTAGTTGTTAGTTAAGTACTTTGTATGACCTCATCTAAAGTGAGGACTATCTATGCCTTACAAAGCATTTACAAATGAGATTGAAAGGTCAGCAGTACCTTGAGACTCACAAAAGTCTAAAGGATCATAAGATCCTTAAGACAGTGTAAGTACACGATTAACAAACTATTTAGATGTACATCTGTTCATGAATTGCAATATTAATAAGTATTTATAAAACATCTATTAACACACTCATTAACCACTGATGCATGTCTTGCTTTACAAATACTTTACAAATAATGAATTCAGTAGTTACTAATACTTAACTAATGCTTCATTTGTGTAGTTATTATAAAGTGTTACCTAATTCTGTTCTCTTTTCAAAATATTTCTTTGTTTGTAGTGTTATGTATGCGAGTACCGTGTATGTGTATTTACGTGCATCTATCTCACCCTGGGTCTTCTTGCGTTTGGCTGTGCCATTCTTCTCTTCTCTCCCTGCCTCCTCGCCAGTCTTGGACAAGGAGATGTACTCCAAAGAGCACTTGTACATTCTGACTAATGGCCAGGAGAAGGCAGCAATGGGGTACTCTGCTTTCAGGAATTCAGAACTGGGAGGGGGAAAGTGGAGAAAAAACACTGAGGACAAAAACCAAGGAAAAGTTTTGTTTAGTGGTAAAATTTCATCAGGTTTTGTGACCCTGAACTGGATTAAATTGGTATAGACAATGAATGGATGAATTTCACTGTGTTTTCCAAGCACCGTGTCAAAACAAAGTTCGCTGTTTTACCATAACCAATTCCCACAAAATAACATTTCCAGGTCTCTCGTTTGTCCTTGAGTTTCGTTTGAATCTTTTTTTCTTTCAATTGTTTTATTTGTATGTCCAAGGTTCAGACATGGCAAGCTAAACCATAAATTTTGGACTAGAAATGCAACGATTCTTATTCAATACCAACACCAAATGTGAGATCTAAACTTTTTATATCAAAAGATCAAGTCCCTGCTTTGACTGAATATTCACTTGATTCACTATCATTAGGCAAAAATGGCAATCTTTTCTAGATCAATTTTCTATTCTTTCTATAATTTTCTCCAGTTGTAAAAAAACAAAATCTTCACAATTTTCAATAGGTTTTCATGACTGCTTTACTCAAATGACTAGGATCAGTGGTGGCTAACCATGTGCCACGGAGAGCCATGTGTATGCAGGTTTTCATTCCAACCCGACTCCACACCAGGTGATTTCGCTGATACATTCTTCCTCTTTGGTTGAAGGGTTGCTAATCAGTGAAATCACCTGGTGTGGAGTCCAGCTGGAATGAAAACCTGCATACACATGGCTCTCCATGGCACATGGTTAGCCACCCCTTAACTAGATATTTTGACACATTTTGTTTGCATTTCTCACAGCTGGATGCGGTCCTGATGGAGGAGTTTGAAGCTGAACTCGCTTAGGATTTCCAGGAAGGCCAGGTTGGGGGGATGCAGTCTTCCTTGTTCTGAGTTCCGGAATGCAAAGTCTATACCATCTCTAAAAGCAAGTGCACACATGCACACACAAACACACATACCCTAATACTTAATGGAAATGTTTAAAAACCTTGAGCTACATGTGGGAATGCTGTCCAAGAAAAGAAGATGACTGCAATTAGAATTTCTAGAAGTGAAATAATCACTTTTGCCAAGTTGTTGCTGAGCAGCCATGGGCTTAAATCTACATCATCAGTATGTTTTGGTTTTTGTGTACTTTCTTTTTGTGAACCCTATATAGGTCAGTGTTGTGAACAAACCACCCACAATCTGGTTAGTCTAGCTCGTTCAAATATTGACATTCTGTAATTCTAACACGTACACTTGGACTTTTGGCTTGTCAGAGCCATGTTCAAACTTCGAATAAAATGACGCATTAATGTGGAATATGCAAAAATCTTTTATTGATGTTACACATTGCCCTTATTGAGAGCTCATGAAAAATTTTTGGCAGCCCTCATCCCAGATAAAGAATTATGTCATGATCCATTATGAAAATAAAGGCCCCCACATTTACAGCAGAATTTACAGTAACTACTGATCCCGGAAAGACTGGGTGTCCATCTGTGTGCATTTGTCAGAGGCGAGTGTGTTACTGACCTGTGTAGAGACACCAGTGGTTTGCGGACACGGTGCAAATCTATACCAAAGCTCATAGCCAGCTTCTTAGCCAAGTCTCTGATCTCACCAAGATCCTGGCCACTGCTGTTATTTGAAATCCTCTCAGAGAAAAGCTGATCTCACACACACACACACACACACACACAAAGATGAAAGATGATATTAAGACAGGATAACTGTTATTTGAGTATGGACTGGGTAAATAGTGACTATTCTGCTTGGTCACTATCAGATGTAGCTCAAAAATATGTTCATGTGTGAGTACATGAATAATTCTGAGTATTTTCTTAACCGTTTTGAAGCAAAAGACGGGGATTTCATATAGGAGAATATAAGAATGTACAATGTTTAGACACCAAAAGGAAAACATTTAAATGTCAATTAAGTATGCTTCTCTGCAAGTGACAAATTAATACTATTTGAGCTGTCCTCATTTGGTAAACACAAAACATTCTCTAGTCCAGTTGGGTTAAATCAAACTGACCCATGGCTGTTTTCTGGTTAAAAATATTTCCATCTAGATATAATAAAATGTAGTATGAGCAGTGGAAGTAAACAAAATTAAAATATAGAAATTGATGTGCCAAAAATTGAGAACTGAATATAGAGGGATGCAAATGTGTCCATAAACAGAGATAATTCATCAAGAGATTGAAATACATGAGAGGGAGAAAACAAATTAAAAAAACAAAAGAAAAAAATTGGTGATCTGATGAAAACAGCCACAAGTTTTAGCAATCACTTCCTATCATTCATCACTTACAATCAAATTGCCAAAACTGCCATTTCAACGGGTGGTTAAAATAATTTAATTCCCTGCTGTAAGATATTTTCAAAATTAGAGAGACAGGAGAAAACACACCTGCTGCAGAGTCAGACAGATCGTCTTGGCGCTCTGCACTGGGCTGATAAGCTTGCTCTTGCTTAGAGTCTCTTTGATGATGTCACCAAATTCTTTGTAGAACTAGAGAAAGCATCGAGAAAGTCTTTACTTCTAATTTCACCATTGCCTCTTTCTGTCCACAGCACACTCTATTCAATACACTTCTGGACACTTCCAAGATTCGGTTTTGCTGCACTCAGGTGAATCACTTCAAATAAAGTGTCAGCAGGATGTCCAAAGTATTAAATGCTCCATGGCTCTTTAATGGAGACCTACTTTGCTCTACATTGCTCATACTGTGGAGGATACACCCCGTCTGGGATGCAGGGTCAAAGCTAGCAGAGCCCTTGAAGCAGGTAGGGCTCAGGCCCCTTATTCAAGGATACCTGGACAGGTATGAGCTGCACAGGAAGATTATACCCTTGCTGTTGGGGGATGACCTCAGTGACTGCTATGCCCATCCTGCTACCAAAGAGCAGTGATGGCCAGGGTTTTCATCGGTGCCTCCTTTTGTTTCACCCACCCTTTCTTGTGACTCATTTGTTTGCACCCCTACCACTTCTGTTGAAATCTTCTCAGCATCCTCCACTATCTTGCACATTCTCAGTCCCCCCCCCCCCCTTGTTGGACAACTTTTTGCCTGTGAGCCTTTTTCTTAACCACTCATTTATGGCCAAACCATCATCTTCTATTATCCTCTTCCCATTCTCAGTATGCTGGTGTACTGCTCACTTATCTACCCTCACTATTTTCTCATTATCCAGTCTTTCATTTTGTCTTGGAACAAGAGGGGTTAGGAGTGATCGCAGCAGAAGTGTACCTGAGCTCACTTCCTTGCATTATCTCCCTGTAGTACAGGCACCTGTTGTTATCTATTCTGTTTCTGTATCTTGCTGTTGTTCTATGTGTGCAGTTCTGTTCTAAGTGTGCAGCGTCCTGATGGTGCTCTGTGTATTGCATCTCTTTTTCTCCCACTGTGGACTCAATAAAGCACCCCTTTCTTATTTACTCTCTCCTCCTCTCCCCCCCACACATAATCTTCCTCCTTAGGCCAATAGGAATGGGCCCTTTCCACCATGAACTGCCAATGGCAATACTCAAAGTTTTAAGATATCCTCAAGTCCAAAAAGTCTTGAATGATTAAAATATTGATTCTAGGGACAGAATTTTTAATTACTTTGAATTAATTCTTGATTTATTGATGTCATCTCAGGGTGTGAACAGAATGTAACCTTGACGGTCATTGACTCGACCAATGGTAGCTGATCACACAGTGAGAGTGAATGAGTGTGCCTATTAGTGAAATATCTAACAAGACGCAAATGTGCTTACTCTCCTGGGCCAAAAACACAGAAATGGAAACAGCAAAGTAAATTTTCACATTGTATGTGCTGGTTGATCAAGTTGCGTTGAAATGAATGGGAAGCCATTTTCAAATTGAGATATAGACTGAATAATAGATTCATGTTTCACCACCTCTCCCTACCAGACTGAGAAATGGACAACATGAGTGCTTCAGAAAAGTGAAGCCAAAATATCTCTCATGCTCTCTAGTGGGTATTTCCTGTACAATTTAACACCACCAACACCCATGCAAGTAAACAGAGCCTGTCTGTTTACTTGCATTACTATGTGTTCTGACATTCCAAATATTTCCCTTTGCATTAACATCTCTTCCAATATTTATCTTGTGTAACTTTACTTTACAAAAGTTATTTGATGATATTCATAACAGTGTGGTATGACATGCATGTTAGCAACAGGCATGTCATAGCACATTATCACATCACAGTGCAACGTGAAGGGGTGTACGTATAATGGACAGACGAAAGGCAGACACATGGGACTCGCTCCACTTTCCTTCCCGATTGTGTAGACTCGGTTCCAATTTTCATCTACTGCGCAAATGCAAGAAAGATGGCGGCAATGCAAAATGGCGATATTTTGGCATCTTTACTGAGAGACAGATTGGTGTTGCGTGGTCCATTCTTATACGATCAATTCAACCCATCCATACTCTACCAACCCTTCTCCTGCCTTCACCTTGCTGTAGTGTTTGAACAGGTCAGTGGCAGAACTGAGGTCCAGTACTCCGTGGATGACCAGTTTACAGTAGCCGGCCAGCTGGATTCGCTTCCTTTGAAGAGCAGCTATCTTCATCTTTTCCTCTTCTTCCTCCTGCCTTGCACCTGGAGGCAGGGGTAGTAACAGAGCAATGGTGATATGTGAAAATATAAGCAGGAGGAGGAAGTGAAAAAGCTTTGAGGTATTGCTCAGACGTAAGAGAAATACAACTTAAAGCAAGAGACGAGCAGCATCTCAGTAAACAGGTTTTTGGTTTGAGAATGGGCAGCTTTTTTGTTTTTGTTTTTTTTACACAATATGAAAGCAGAATTCCTATGAAACAAAGAACCATGTCACTTCAGGGTTCGTACACCTTTTTCATGGTCAAATTCAAGTACTTTTCAAGGACTTTCAAGGTCAGGTTTCAAGCTTTTCCAGTACCGTAAGCAGTTGTAAATTAAATAATGTGAGACAAATTCATGCACACTCAAAATGGCATTTTCTCTTTTTTATTAACCACACTGTTGCAGAACACATTAACTCAGGTGCATGTTGTGCAAATCAAAACAAATCAGAAAACCAATCAAAAAACAAATCAACTTAAGTTAGTGGCCCTTTCTGTTGAGAAAAAAACAGCTCTGACTCAAAATGCTTCAAGGTAAGGCGGCGGCCAAATGGCTAAGGAGTGCCATTTAAAGAGCGTCATTCAGTTCCTTCATCTTCTCTGCCAATGTTTTCTCCAAAGCCTCAAGATTTTTCTATTTTTCTTTTGCTGCTCTTCTAAGTCCGTTTGACTTTGAAATGAGGTAGTTTGCCCTCTGATTCAGCTTTTTCTGCATTGCTATCAGCAGATTTCACCAGGACTTTCACATCCTCTTCTTTTTCACCTTCATCTCTGTTATCTCATCCATTAATGCTTTTCTCTTCTGTTTTTTCTGTTGATCTTGCTTTTGACGTTTTTCATCATCTAGGTACATGTGGTACTTTTGCCAGGCAGCAGATGCAGAAAGGAGCAATTCGTTTGTGTACCCTATGTTTTGCAGCCCCCCAACAAAGCGCACATGGTCATGGATGATCCGCTGAGCAATCAGTGAATGTTCTTTGAGGTTCTCCACCATCATCTCCTTGTTAATGGAAAAAACCCTCTCAACAGAAGCTTGACCATGCGAGAGGAGTAGGGCAAGTCTTACTGCCTCCCATAGATGGCGAAACTCTGCTTTGTTGGATAAAAGTTCATGGTAAAATTCCTCCAATCTATCACTCTGTGGACTGAACTTTGTAAAGTAATCTGAGGCTGACATCAGGTTGTGGTCAAAAAAGTGGCCAAACTCCCTGAGCACATCATCACAGCACTTTCCCTCAATGCGGCCAGTTTCCACAAGAAGTCTGAGAGTAGTGGTGAGTTTTTGGACACTCAACTCTTCGTTGTTGAGGCGCACCCTTGGATCCAGAAAAGACAGGCTCCTCACCAGAGGATATTTAACTGGTGCCTTTTCAAAAGGTTAGACACCATCTTCATCAAAAAAAGCTTGCAGCTCTGCCTGAACTCAAGCCTGAGCCTCTCCGCTCCAGAGTTCTTCACATGTTCCTCAAAGGCTCGCTCTGTAGCAAATCCAACTTTCAGTTTGGTCACATCCATGTGGTTATCTGTGTCCTCATGGTCCACTTTGAGAAGCTTTACAGGGTTAGTTGCATTCTTCATCACACTCGACTTGACAAACCTCTCCATTAGACTTTTCAGCATAGTTGTGAGATCATTGCACATAAATGGCAGCATGGGTTTGTCAGTTTGGTATAGCTTCAAAAATGGTGTGATTTCCCTGGCAACCATTAGAAAGAAGTTGAGTTTTGCTGGGAAGAGGTCGTCGTGCACAATTATCTCAGTTTTCTTGAAAGACTTTGTGCACGGTTCTGTAACCTTTTTTGATTTGGCAGCACTGATGTATGTTTTCAGAGAGGGCAAAATCTGAAGAGCACGCTTAGCCACCTCCACATTTTCCAGCCATCGGTGACTACAGAAGTCAAGAGGGAAGGATGTTGAACCAGTGACTTCTGTGTAGTCCTCCCTATGAGCGGGGACATCCTTAAATAGCCATTTAAGGCTGGACAGAGCATCTCCTAGGTCCCAGTCTGTGGATGCACAGCCTGCTCTAAAGGCATTGTGTAGTGTGTGCAAACCACAACTTCCAACATTTAGCATTTTCCTCCCAGTTTGCTTTTCAGTGTTCTGCTGGGCCAGAGAGAAGACCTTCCAATTCACATTTGGGCCGTCCATCGACAACTGAAACAGGTTCTGGAAGCCTATATCTGAACACACCTTTTCAATCTTTGCATGAATTTGCTCTGCAGTGTGATGACCCAAGAAAAATGATGTCAGGTACCTTGAATGTACTTGGTTATTGTTCCAGAATCTCACATGCATGTCAATCTGGCACTTCTTCATTTCCTGATTTAGACTTTCATCAAACAGAAGTACATATCCAGACTCCTTCTTCGCTATGTTCTTCATTAAGGAAGAGAAATGAGGAGCAATCCCAAATGTGGCGAGGTATGCCACTTTTCTCTCTCCACAAGAAAACTGCTTTGCAATGTCACTGTCAGGGAACATGGTTCGGAAAATGTCTTCTGCGTTCTCACATGACTTGTAGGAATAGTGACTGGTTACAACTTTTATTGCCCAACATATTTCTGCTTTCAGTGTTGGATTAGAGTTAACATATGAAGTTAAGTTGCTTGGGGTCTTGCTGATTGTTTGATGTGAATTAGAAGACCGAGAGGCTGGTAGACGGGAGCTGTTACTCCACTGGCTGCTTCCACTGCACTCTCCATACTCCTGATTGCTGGTGTGGATGTAGCTGTGTTTGATGCGAGGCTTGTCGGCTGGAAAAAAATCCCCCACTGTAGGACCTGGGTTTTGAAATGCTCTCAGCAGATCTTGATGCTTTTTTCCTACCACCAAAAATAAGGGGAAATTATATATTTTTTTAAAACTTACTCTCAAGTATCAGTAAGATGCTTAAAATATAGTGTGTATGTATGTGTGTGCACATATACACACAATACATACATACATAGCCTACATACACAGTAATAGGACATACAGTAAAAGATTCAGCCTCCCCCGGCTGAATAACCGACAACCGATACACCCCGTCGAGACCCCCGCCCCGACCGATCACAGTCATGCGGTGATCGGTCTCGAGATACAAACACCCCACAGGTGAGAGCGGTGCGGCCGGTCAGAATCATCCTACCACTTACACATCCTATATAGCACAGTGCTTCTACATCACGTACGCCTAGCATGTAGCTAGCGGTTAGCATAAATCAATTATAACTAACATGTAGGGCTAATGTGGTAGCTAGTAAACCTGTGTGATTTACCTTTCATGTGACTTTAGAGTGCAGATTCTCCCATTGCGAAAAGACGAATCTCTTTTCTGCATACTTTGCAGTATGCCACATGTCGGTTTGCTCCATGTTTGAGCCATGTTTTATATTTTATGTTTTCCAGCCACCGTTCATTAAAATGACATCCTCCCGGCATGTTGGTCCGACGCTCTGTCCGCTTGGGGGCAATGTCACACATGACAACAGACCAGCATGTCACACACGCAAAGGCTCACGCGAAGCCCACCAGAGAGCGCAGTTAACATTTTTTAATCTGACTAATAATAATAATAATAAATCAAATTTGTATAGCGCTTCTTAATATTCAAAGACGCTTTACATAGGAGCACACAAACACAAACAGAGACAAGTGAACACGCGTACAGGACAGATAACAGTGGTTTGGTTAAGTGCAGACAGTCCAGGGGTTTTTGCCAGGTTTCAGTGAGACAGAGTAGGTCCAGTTTGTTGTCAGTGATAAATTCGTTGAGAATGAGAATTTTTATTGAGGCGATGAGTTCAGTGGAAGGAGGTGTTTGGTGGTTTAGCTGGAGGAGTTGCATGGATGTGTAGCGTAGCGCCATGACCGAGGCTGAGAAGGAGAGCGTTGGAGGTGAATGATGGCTGTGACAGACGAAGGGATAGAAGGTGGAACAAGCAGATGGAGAGACTAGCCCGCCTGGGCTCATCAGGTTGGGAGCTGAAGGGAGCTAGCTGGCTAAGGTAGAAGGCAGCGGTCCCAGCCAGCGAGTGCTAACCGCACCGAGACAGGTGAAAGCCTGCCCGGGGACTACCTTTGAGCTGAACGGAGGTGGAAGACGTCCGTCAGATGGGAGTTAGGTTGGCTCGAAAGGAAAGCAGCAGTCCCAGCCAGCAAGGGTAAAACCGCGTCGGGACAGGTGGAGTCCTGCCTGGGGGCTACCTTTCAGCGTAGCGGTGGAAGAAGACCGTCAACACCGGTAAGTGTCCAAGCTAACGCTTAGAACACCGAGAGGTGTCCTAAAGCAGTAGCCTAGCACTGCCGTGGAGGTTTGTTTGAGATCCACGTAGGTTGGTTATCCGTAGTCCGTTTTGGTCAGCCGATTGAAAGGACAGAGCGAAAAGTAGTAGATTTGCCAAAAAGAAGTAGCAAAAGTAGCAGCAAGGAAAGCAAAACTTAAAACTTTCGGAGGGAGAAGCAGCAGCCAAATGCGCCAGCGTCCTCTCCTCTCCTGACTATTTTATTTCTCTCTCTTTAATAAGCGGTCTATTGAGTGAGATTGCTATTTGTTGTGAAATATACGTATATGATTACAATTTCAAGCATTTACAAGCACTAGACCCAATATTCAAGCATTTTTCAAACCTTAAAAACACAACATTAAAATTCAAGCATTTTCAAGGATTTCAAGCACCCATACAAACCCTGTCTCTTGTCACATATGTTGTGGTGTCTCATGGGACAGCTTTGACAGGAGGTTTTGAATATTTGAGTTTATTTCTTGAGTTATAAACATCTCTAGCTTGGGGAAAAATATCCTTGTCTGAACTTTAAATTGAACCAATTCATATTTGCCATTCAGTGGCATAATTTTTTTTTTGTTCTTTAAGCAGCACCATCAATACTTTAAATCATTTTCAAAATTGGCAAGTAAAAGAGGCTTAAGTGTTTTTTCAAAATGGCATATTTCTACTTTCAGGGTAGAACCCCTCCTGTGAAAGAGGTGGGGAGATTTTGGACAAGATGAGAGGAGGTACCAGTGAGCTCGTCATCCTCAGGGTCAGTGAAGATGAAGTCCAGGAGAAAGGCAGCCAACTCAGAGCGCAGAGAATCAGAGGGCAGGCTGGCCAGCAAACGGAGGGAAGGCTCAGAACGAACTGAACCTGTGCTGTACAGTAGCAGCAAGTCACACAAAAGCTCAAATGCCTGTAAAAAGAAGACACACATAAGACATGCAAACACATGTAAACAGACTAAAAACATTATTTGCTTTATGCCTTTTTTTGGGGGGGGTAGTCTTGCAAACATCCATCCATCCATGCCATTATCCAAGCCGCTTGCTTATCTGAATTCAGGTCGCAGGATGTTGGAGCCTATCCAAGCAGTCATTGGGTGGCAGGCAGGTAGACACCCTGGACAGGCTGCCAGTCCATCACAGGGCTGACACATTCACACCTAGGGACAATTTAGTATGGCCGATTCACCTGACTGACATGTCTTTGGACTGTGAGAGGAAACCAGAGCATCTGGAGGACACCCATGCAGACATGGGGAGAACATGCCAACTCCACACAGAGGATGACCTGAGATGACCCCCAAGGTTGGACAATCCCGGGGTTCAAATCCAGAACCTTCTTGCTGTGAGGGGACCACGCTAACCACTACACCACCATGCCACAGGCTTGCAAACAACAATGCTCTAATGTAAAATTTGTGAAGGCCCCAAAGATGACTGATCCTAATATACCCAGTCATCTTGGGTATGTCAGCAAACATACCCAATGTTGACTACTAAACTTGTTCTGAATAAACACGACGTTTATCTTCAGTGAAACCGACTTTATTCACTCCATTTCTTCACGATACCAAGCGACCAGCAACTTGCTCTCGGCATCCGCACCACCACAACTGCGCATGACAAGAGACTCCCGCCTAGAAGGGGCAATACACTGCACATGCATAACCTGACCAGAAGGGGAGCTGTCCTCCATTACATTAACTAAATAGGGATGCATAGAGATAACAACATGTTAACAATCTCATTCTCTTTTTTTAAAGAAATAAACAGAGAACAAAAAAAATGAAATTCACAGCGTGAATTATGGAACATACATTTCCAGAGAAATCAACATGTCATGGAAACATTTGAGAACAAAATCAATTGTCCATCCAACACCCTTTTAACCCGGGTCCCATTCTCCTTTCTTTGTGAGACAGTCAGCGAGTTGAGTTTTCGTGTCTGACCAAAGAAAATCATCTACATGACATGCAAGCACCCCAGTGACCTTACATTGCTCATCCAACCAATAAAATATTGCTGGATCCACCTGAGACACTCTACCACCAGTAGTCTGCATGATTTCCTTCACTTTGTTGTACCAATATAGTGATGCGTCTGCAAGTCCATAAACACATTTCTTAAGTTTCCATACAACATGTTCACAGCCTGCTTCTGTAGGGGGGCGGATATAAATATCCCTGGATAGCTCCATACCCTGTAAAAATGCCGATTTGATGTCCATAGAATGCACTTCCCACTGGTTTTGACATATCACTGATAACATAAGTCTAAGTGAATCAGTAGCACATGTAGGGGAATCCTTTTGTAGCTCTTGAATATTTATCTCTTCAAAACCTCTGGCAACCAGTCGTGCTTTAGGCACAATACCCTTAGGTGTTTCTTTAAGACTACAAACCCATCTAGTAGAGATACATTTCTGACCTGCATCTTTAACTACCTCGAAGACATTATTATTGTGCCAGTTCTTTATTTCTTCCTGTTTAGCTGCATCAAATGAGATGTCTTTCGTTATAAGTACATCAGCTTCTCTGTCTGTTTCTATGTGGAGATTATCAACTTCTGAGATATCAACTGATACCTTCTGCCCATCACTTCCATTATTCTCTAGATGTTGCATGTTATACCATGTTTTATATTTCCCTGTAGCTTTGCCTGCTCTCCCCAAGACTCTTGCTCTAAGTAGAGTATTGTCACCTCTGTTCATATATGTTACAGTCTGTCCTGTTTTTAAACTCATACCTGCAGAGGGGACAGGATTATCATGTGCATTAGGCTTATGGGCCATTTCAGTTTGTGCAACATTACTTTCAGGTAACTCATTCTCTCTATTTTGTTCACTGGCTAAATCATCAGCTACATTGTTTATACCTTGTTCATCATTTCCTGTTTCTGTGTCTTGTTCATCATTTACTGTTTCAGCATCATTTTCATTTTGTACCATTTGTTCTTCGTTAACCCTTGTGTTCACCTTGGAAAGTCTAGAGTGATGTACTCGCACTAAGATTCCACCATGCCTTACAAAAACAACAGCTCCATCCTGACCAATAACAATTCCTGGTCCTTTCCACTCATTACATTCAGCTCGTTTGTAATACACCTTGTCACCCATGTCATATTTTTCATCTGTAGCTCTGAGCTGTTTACGTAGTGCTCGTCTTATCCTTTCTGAGCACTCTGCTTCAGCGAATGCTTTTCTAGCAGCATGTAGGGCCGAAATGTGCTCTCCTACTCTAGCACTCATAGTAGTACCCTCTACTGCGGGTGGTTTATCAACCAGTACAGAAGGAAGGTTAGGATTCAAACCATACACAAGTTGACGTGGACTGTAGCCGTGCACATTATGCATACTGTTCTTAGCCATAAGAGCCCAGTCCAGGGCCGTTTCCCAGTCACAGCCACTTTCTCGCCTGACCTTCAGAATGATGTCGGTGAGGGTCTGATTATGCCTCTCCATTAGTCCGTTGCTCCAGGGACTGTATCCCGCTGTTGTTTTCGTCTCAATGTTAAAGTTCTCAGCCATATCACGGAACTCTGCATTATTGAATTCTCCTCCGTTATCGCTGTAGAGCCTCTGGGGGGCGCTGTGGATTCCTATCCATGTATGAAGAAATGACTTGACGATCTCTGAGGACTTCTTGGTTTTTACAATGCTTCCTGCGCTGAACCTTGTGAATTGATCAATGATGTGGAGGTACCATACCCCTGGTTCCAACTCATGCAAATCTACTGCCACCGTTTCATTAAACGTTGAAGCAAGAGGCAAGCCCACAGCAGGCTTTGGCTTCGTCTTGCTGTATCTCTGGCAAATGTCACAGTCCTGTACTATGTGCTGCAAAATCGTGTCACACTCTGTGTCTTTATTTCCAGAGCTATGGATGAGCCGCTGTAGCCTCTCGGCGGAGGCGTGACCGAACTGTTTATGCAATTTCAGAAGAACTTTGTGTTTCTCATTTGCGGTCATATTTTCTGTGACTGTGATGACCTCATCTTCATTCAGGCTGTTCTCTGGAGCCGTCAGTGCTTCAGTTTCTATTGGCTTTGTTTCTGTGCTCTTGTCTCTGATATCTATACAATAGTGTCCCGAGCTGGTTAATTCAAGAGGGATATTTTGATTAAACATCACAGCACTATCATTCTCCATATCCAAAATGGTCCCTGCCCTTTTCAGTGAAGTCTTACTCAGAAGCAGTGGGATATCAGCTTTAACTACTTCAGTTTCCACTTGACATTTTGTCTGTCCTATTTTTGCAGGCAGTTTCAGTATTTTGGAGGAATGTACTATATTCCCATCTCCAAAGCGAAATGGTCTGCTGCTTGGAATTTCACTTTGCGCTATCTGGTTCACTTGGCTTAGACTGAGGTCTGCGACAAAATTTTCCAACCACTTTTCTCCGCATACTGTGCGGGTACATGCAGTATCAATGATAGCTGTCCCTAACGACTCAGTCAGAAAGATCTCTGATGCTGATTCAGACAGCGAGGCTTTGGTAAACAATGTGTCCTCTACTTTTGCTGGCTCGCTATTCTTGTGGGGACAGTCCTTGGCCCAATGGAACGTGCTCTGACATACAGCACATTTTGATCGCCTACCGAACCTATCCAGTGGGTTAGTACCTTGTAACGGTGGCTTTTGTTGTCCAACCTGTGTTGTCTGTGACTCTTGTCCAGCTTGCTGCACAACGTTACTTGTTCGTTTAAATCTTCCTCGCGAGCGCTGCTCTGTGTAGAACACTTCATCTTTTACTTGTATGCCATTAGTCGCGTCGACTTGTATTTTCCCTCCAAAAATCCTCTTGAGCGCGGACTTCATTGCCGCAAACGTTAGGTCCGTACATGCTGTCAGCGCCATTTGCCTATTTTTCTCGTCTAGACAAGCCGTATCCAAAAGTTTAAAAGCTAATACGGCATCGGGAAGAGTCATATCATACTTTTTCATTCTATTGTATCGCTGCTCAAAGTCAATCACATAGTCCGCCATGGACACAGAACTGTCCTTCTTGATACAGTCAAAATACGAATAAGCATCGTAAGCGCGGTCCCTCTCTTCTTTGAGAAACATTCCATCTAGTTTTGCAATTAAAACGTCCATACCCCCATCTGTATTCAAGTCTGCAGCGGGTATTTCCATGGCGATATCCCTTGCCCTTCCTTCAAGCCCCAGGACGACAGCAAGGGCCTGTTTCTTCTTATCCAGCTCAGTAACGAGCTTCCACATAGCAAATTCATTTTTCCAACTCTCGTACGGTCGGGACTCATCGAACTTCGGTGGAACTTTGTAGCTAGCAGAAGCCATTTTCTGCTAACCGTCCTCTGCTACCAATGTTGACTACTAAACTTGTTCTGAATAAACACGACGTTTATCTTCAGTGAAACCGACTTTATTCACTCCATTTCTTCACGATACCAAGCGACCAGCAACTTGCTCTCGGCATCCGCACCACCACAACTGCGCATGACAAGAGACTCCCGCCTAGAAGGGGCAATACACTGCACATGCATAACCTGACCAGAAGGGGAGCTGTCCTCCATTACATTAACTAAATAGGGATGCATAGAGATAACAACATGTTAACACCCAAGACCTCTGCTATGTTCAACTTGGAGCCAATACAAAAGGTTGTCCGAGATTTGTTTCTCCTAAAGATTAAATGAGACATTCATTTCAAAAGATAGCTCCTCCCTGCTCTCCATTGACAAGAAAGAAATGGGGTTTTGGAATGTTGACGAAATCTCTCTCTCTGAACCCCCCCCCCCCCCGCCACACACACACAGCATTTAAGTCTAAGAAGGAGCTCCAGCTAACTTAAAACAAAAAAACAAAACAGGAGAATGGAGTGAAGATCAAACAACCAACAAGACTATAAGTTATGTACATGTGTACAGCACTAACCCTTGAGCTAGAAAAGAGGGGAAGTTATACTCAGATAAACAAAGAGGCATAAACACACTTCTAAATTCTACAAATCACTCGCCTATAATTTCAAGTCCCTGAATACACTGGCTACACTTGGTTTATGGCCTGGCGGCCTGTCCAGGGTGTCTCCCCGCTTGCCGCCCAATAACTGCTGGGAAAAACTCCAGCATCCCCGCGACCCTGAGAGCAGAAGAAGTGGTTTGGATAGTGGATGGATGGTTTATGTAGTAGATGATGCCAATATAAGAGAACTCTAACCTGGTCTCTAATCTCAGCCTGGCCCAGAGACAGACAATGCTTACACACACTGCAGAACGAATGCATTTCCTTCTTCAGACGCTTTAGCTGAACCTGGAAGTTGAGGGCATAGGGAGAGATGAGGGCAGGGGTGGGAGAGAGTTGTGAAAAATGTCTCCATGCGTCCAACTGTTTGCATTTAAAACAAAAAGCAAAAGAATATATAGGGCTGTCACTTTAGCCTCATCGAGCTAACCAGATGTCAGTTGTCTGACATATTTTTCTGTTTGTACAAATAAGTAGACGTGGGGGGCGTAATTAGAGACAAGAATCTTTCAGAAAAACGTTATGTGCAAAACATGAACATAAACATTGTGCTACATTTTCAAAAACGTAAATATTCCATCGTCTTTGGATGATTGGGTTCACTGTCATTGCCATCTATTTCACAAAAGGCTAATATTATGTGTCTTACTATTGCCACCTCCTGACTAAATTGGGTGATTTGAGTTTTCATTATTCTTGCCTAACTTTCAGCATTCTCTGGTTATTTACTTATTTAAAACATAAAATTCTTCTATTCATCTTTGAGATGGTTGGTATTCAAATTTAATATTCAAATTTAAAGTGATGGGCCAATAAAAAAAAACTAAGGCAATTAATCGCTACTGTTGCCAATGCATTATCCAATGAGCTCCAACTTTCGATGTTTTACTGCCAATTTTTTTAGGAAAAAAGTTTTGGATCAATGATCCAACTTTATTATCATCATCATCATCCACTACTTTTTTGGTTATTTTGGGAAATTCATTAAGGGATCAGCAGCATCAAATCTAGCAGCACTCCAGAGACTGATTGGGATTCCATGTCTTGCTCAGAGGCACATCAGAAGGGTAGAGGCCTTCTGAAACAGGAGCTTGTTGAGCCACAGTCCTCCAGTCAAAGAGACAGCTCCCTCGTCAGTTGACCACTCTGCTGTCCATAGTTGAGTAGACAAATTCTCCAACTATGGCCAAAACTTGCCAGCATTGTCTTGTGTTAATGAACCACTCTGCATGTGTGAAATGGAAATGGCTATGAATCAGGGAGGGATATGCTTGCTTGCTTTGGAACCCTGGTTTACATAAACTCCCAAATAGCTGCACTGGTAATCATGCCGCCCATTGTCTTGGGGACAGAGAAACAGAGTGAGAGAGAAAAGGAGAAATGGGGGCTTGACAGCGAAAAAGAACATGGGAGAATGAGACCAAGAGATGACGAAAGAGAAAAACAACGAAAGAGAGTGACGAAGGAGCCAATTCTGTGGGCTTGGATGCACTCTTAAAGAGAGACTGACATGCCCTTTCTGAACAAATTTTTTAACATTGGGAGTTTGAATCATAACCGAAAATAGGTGTGGTTTTATGAATTCAACGCTATTGGCTACTGTCTTTCCACGCATTTCGCATGTGACCACGGCATGGTGACCACGGCATGGTGACCACACATTTTGCATGCGACCACGGCATGGTGGTAGGCCTACGGCACGGCAGTGCAATATAACTTGGCGAATAATATGTTTGGTGATACAAATAACTTAGATAAATAGATGATAGATATTTAGATAGATAGCAATACGTCGTAGCAAGATCGATAATGAAGTCTCAGCAAAATAGCACAAACTCGAGCCAAGTAGCTAGCAGGAGGGGGTGAAAGAACGGCTTCTCCGTGGTTTTATAGCATCTCGCTATGGACACACCCTATATGCAAATTGACTGGTGTCTACGTATCTACTGACACAATTTGTCATTGGACACCATCTACAGTCAATCACAGGTCTCTCTCGAGTGGCCGCAGACACACTGTTTTGGCCACTGAAATTCTCCGTAGTCACATTCCAACTCGGAACATAGCCCATCAATAGGAATTTTCAGATTTTGATGTCAGTATCACTTTAACAGATTGCAGAGATAATTGCCTGTTGTCTGCACAGCTGGTTAGCTGGTAAATAAGAGCTGGTAAATAAAACAAGCAGCTAAATCCTGGAAATATGCAGGATGCACACTGCTGTGCCTGTGAGTTGGTCACTAATGGAATTTATTAGGTAAGCTTGCAACCAACTGTTGAGATGTAGGCTTATGAGATCAAGTATGTGAATCATGTAGGTTGGCACCCGGTTGCAGTTAAGAGAGTTACTCTTTTTGTGAATAATGTAGGCCTCCAGCGGCGTCCTTAAGCGACATGCCATCAGAGACAGGGCTTTAAAGTAATTTTAGGACATCCAGTTAGACACAATGCCACCCCTGCATGTCCAAAGACAACCAAGGCACTTTTTTCATAGCATACCAACAAGATATATTTATTTACAAGCAGTATAAGAAGATGAGCTATGTTCACAGATGATGTGAAGTGCCATACTTTGATACTATCTATTCTTTGATGAATTTGGAAACAAGAAATAACTGCTAAAAAGCAATCCTTATACTTCCCAAAAAGTTTCATGGCCAGTGGCAGACAAAATGCAGAGCGAAATCCAAGGCTTCTAGGGAACTGATCTGAACAGCGATTACATCATTCTTTCATAGCCATCTCACTGTGCAACCAAAATGAATTTAGTGAAAGCATAAACAGTACTTGGTGCTGCTTTATGTATTTTTACGCAATTATGATACATCTGATTGAGCTTTAATGTAACCCACAAATAATATTTCCCTGATAGCAGAAAAACGTTTTCATGCTTGCTTGAGGCATAAACGTTTGGCTTTGAAAAACCATTCATTCATTCTATTTTTTTTCATGGATGTGTTTCCTGATTTACTTACATTTTATATTCAGTAAACCAACACATCCATCCATTCAACCCAGTTGTTTAACTGTTCCAATTCTTTTTTCCAGACGTTCACTTAAATTTTGCTGGATGGTTGGGTGAAAACATAACCGATAAGCTAAATCACCATCACATCACCTTGGTATACAGCCCTTCTTTCAACTCAGAACTCAGCTGTAAGCCTCTGCTCTACCACACATTTCATGAAAGCAGCACTGGTATTATTTTTTTATTATTTTCATTTTATTACTTATTGATCCCCATGGGGAAATTCTTCCTCTGCATTTAACCTGTCTTAGCTGTATAGCTAGGAGCAGTGGGCAGCCGTCGCGCAGCGTCCGGGGAATTAGAGATTGGAGAGTAAGGCATGATGCAGAGACATTTCCCAATGTTAGAAGAATACCTCAGTAAATGTAGAGTTGGTCACATTTGCCCTTGCCCAGATCAGGTGGAAGGCAGCACACTTCAAGGCAGGCACCATGAACTGAAATTATACCAGAAGACCTCAATCAGTTTCTTGTTTAGCAACTTCAATTTGGATACAAGATCTGTGTGCACATGTGTATGTCAGGGGGAGAAAATTAATTTACTTACCAGTAGGAGTGGGGTGGGGGAATCAATTCTTACATGCAACGAGATTCTCTCATAAAAGATTATGTCTCAATGCAGTAAACAACAATCGGGATATTTAAAGCTCATTTCTTGACTGGGCTGTAGGCTACTTACGGCTGCTGCTGAACCAACTGGATGGTTAAACATAACGGACGTACGACATGTGCATCTTGTTTATATTCCAAGCTAGGCTACTTCTTCAGTTTTGGTGAGGATGGCTCAGAGCAAGCAACCAAAGTTGGATACAATCCAACCGGCACCCTCTGGCTTAAAAGCCAGCGTATGGAGGCATTTTGGCTTCTGTGAAGTTGAAGGAAAAAGGCACCTGGACAAGAGCCACACTGTATGCAAGTTGTGTCTAACTAAAATAAAATATTTTGGGAACACAACAAACATGAGAAACCATATCTCACGTTTCCATCTGGAGTTGGAAGAAAAACAGCCGGTTGTAGATGCTGCCAACCACAGAACAATTGAACAAGTGATATCAAAGCTTGTACCGAACTCAGAAAGGGCAAAGCGAACCACAAAATCGATTGCAACTTTTATTGCCAACGATTTGCTCCCCTACTCAGTCATTGAGAACCAGAGCTTTCACACTATGCTGCACACTCTGGAGCCAAGATACATCCCATCTCAACGTTTTTTTCCACCGACAGCGATACCCACACTCTAAAACAAAACCAAAACCAAAGTCATGGACTCATCGCGGAAAGCGGGTAGGAAAGAAACAACACGCGATGCATGGACATCCATTGCTACAGAATCTTATGTCACCGTAACTGCGCACTTTATTACCGACGACTGGCAGCTTGTGTCTCATGTGCAGGGGATATAGTTACTGTACAGCAGACCACACTTACAATGCAGCATGTAGACCAACTCCTGTTCTTACACAAAAACTTATCACATTGCTTAGTCGGGCATCCCTACAAACACAATTGGCTGTGTTTAAGGGTGGGAAGCTGGATGTGGGTATGTGCCCTGGTCGCTGCACTAGCGCATCCTCTGGTCGGTTCAGGGGGGAGGGGGGACTGGGGCGGGGGGGGGGGGGGTAGTGTGAGCCTCCCATGTGCTATGTCCCCCTGGTGAAACTCCTCACTGTCAGGTGAAAAGAAGCAGCTGGCGACTCCATATATATTGGAGGAGGCATGTGGTAGTCTGCAGCCCTTCCCGGATTGGCAGAGGGGGTGGAGCAGTGATTGGGACAGCTCGGAAGAATGGGGCAAATGGCCGGAAACAATTGGGGAGAAAAGGGGGGGGGGCAGAAAAAAAAAAACCAAACTTACCCATTCCAGTATTCACCAGCTAAGCACATTTGCTATGTTGCAGTTCCATGTTATTATGAACCCCACGGCACTTCTAGGCAAGACACGCCCCGCGTAGCATCTAGGCACTAGAATTGTAGGAAAACTCATCTCTACTCTGCCTCTGATTAGCTAACTTTAACTCTAACCTCGCCCTAACCAACCCAACCAACGAAGGCAACGAGTAATGGCCAATCCTAGTGCTTGAATGCCATGCGGGGCATGTCTTGCCTAGAAGTGCCCTGGAATTCTTAACGCTGCCCTTTCATGCATTTCCATGATTTCATTGTGGCCTATTATTTGTATTCCATTCCATTCCATTATCCAAATCGCTTATCCTGCTCTCAGGGATGCGGGGATGCTGGAGCCTATCCCAGCAGTCATTGGGTGGCAGGAGCGGGGAGACACCCTGGACAGGCCACCAGGCCATCACAGGGCCAGCTCTCTTTCTCTCTCTCTCACACACACACACACACACACACACACACACACACACACACACACACACACACACACACCTAGGGTCAATTTAGTATGGCCGACCCACCTGACCTACACATCTTTGGACTGTGGGAGGAAACCGGAGCTTCCGCAGGAAACATGCAAACTCCACACAGAGGACAACGCCCAAGGTTGGACTACCCCGGGGCTCGAACCCAAGACCTTCTTGCTGTGAGGTGACCACACTAACCACTGCGCTACCATGTCACCCTATTATTTGTATTTTCTCCATTACTTTTTGTTTTACCACATATTCCACAGAAAGCGTTAGTTGTGTATGAGAGCTGGTATAGAATTCTATTTTGTTTTTATATGAAAGAGGTTTTTGATTTTAATATACAGCAAAATGTTTAGATTTTTTTGTCTGAGCTTCTGTGGTCATTGCCCATAACAGGAGGATTTCGGTTGAAGTCTATCATTTATTTATCAATGAGGACAGCTTTTTTTTTTATTCTTTATTTTTCACAGCAGTATATATTACAAAATGTATATCAAAACAATAAGTTTAATTTTCTTCTGCCATTGTTTTTTCCCCAAACTTACAAGTAAAAAAAAAAAAAAAAAAAAAAAACTATATATATATATATATATACATATATATATACACATATATATATATATACATATATATATACACACATACATACATACATATATATACACACATACATACATACATTATATATATATATATATATATATATATATATATTATATATATACACATACATACATACACACATACACACACGTTTTTTGTATTTCATCTCGTTTATATTGTATGGTCTTAGAGTCTGGGTCCCTTATTTTGTATACTGTTATCCTCTTGTTGTTTTTGTAGCTTCCTTGCTAAAAGTTTAGTTGATTTTGAGCCTGACTCATAGTATTTCTGTTTTGTAAATGTCACCTTTTTTTCAATTTCCTGTGAACACAATATATTTATTTCATTTCTGATTTTCTTTATTTTTGTCATCAGATTCGGTTTTTATTCCCTTTTATGTTGTATCTCAAGATCTTTTAAGTCTTTATTAAGGTTTATTAGTCTTAATTGTTTTTCTTTCTTTTCATGTGCACAGAAAGATATAATTTTCCCCCTAACGACTGCTTTTAAGGTATCCCATACTATAGCCAAATCAACCTCTCATCATTCTCTTCTAGAAACATTTTTATTTCCTCTCTCATTTGAGTCTTAAATTGGGGGTTGTTTAGGACACTTGTATCTAGCCTCCACAATGTTCTCCCCGGGTTATCTCTGATATGTATAGTGCAAGAGAGAGGTGCATGATCAGATAAGTCAATACTTCCAATATCGCAACTATGCATTCTATGGCGGTCTCTCTTTAACACAAAAAAAATAATCTATCCTTGAGTTTACATCATGGGGGCATGAATATAAAGTATAATCACGGCCTGATGGATAAAAATCTCTCCAAAGACCGAATATGCCCAATTCTGCCATTAGAACATTAATTTTCCTATGTAATAATGTAGCGGATGAGTTTTTTGATGAATCTAGTTTTGGGTTGAGATGTACACTCACTGGCCACTTTATTAGGCACACCTGTCCAACTGCTCGTTAACGCAAATTTCTAATCAGCCAATCACATGGCAGCAACTCAATGCATTTAGGCATGTAGACATGGTCAAGACGATCTGCTGCAGTTCAAACCGAGCATCAGAATGGGGAAGAAAGGTGATTTAAGTGACTTTGAATGTGGCATGGTTGTTGGTGCCAGACGGGCTGGTCTGAGTATTTCACAAACTGCTGATCTACTGGGATTTTCACGCACAACCATCTCTAGGGTTTACAGAGAATGGTCCGAAAAAGAGAAAATATCCAGTGAACGGCAGTTCTGTGGGCGAAAATGCCTTGTTGATGCCAGAGGAGGATGGCCAGACTGGTTCGAGCTGATAGAAAGGCAACAGTAACTCAAATAACTACTCATTACAACCGAGGTATGCAGAAGAGCATCTCTGAACGCACAACACGTCGAACCTTGAGGCAGACGGGCTACAGCAGCAGAAGACCACACCGGGTGCCACTCCTGTCAGCTAAGAACAGGAAACTGAGGCTACAATTCGCACAGGCTCACCAAAATTGGACAATAGAAGATTGGAAAAACATTGCCTGGTCTGATGAGTCTCGATTTCTGCTGCGACATTCGGATGGTAGGGTCAGAATTTGGCGTCAACAACATGAAAGCATGGATCCATCCTGCCTTGTATCAACGGTTCAGGCTGGTGGTGGTGGTGTAATGGTGTGGGGGATATTTTCTTGGCACACTTTGGGCCCCTTAGTACCAATTGAGCATCGTGTCAACGCCACAGCCTACCTGAGTATTGTTGCTGACCATTTCCATCACTTTATGACCACAGTGTTTCCATCTTCTGATGGCTACTTCCCGCAGGATAACGCGCCATGTCATAAAGCTCGAATCATCTCAGACTGGTTTCTTGAACATGACAATGAATTCACTGTACTCAAATGGCCTCCACAGTCACCAGATCTCAATCCAATAGAGCACCTTTGGGATGTGGTGGACCGGGAGATTCGCATCATGGATATGCAGCCGACAAATCTGCAGCAACTGCGTGATGCTATCATGTCAATATGGACCAAACTCTCTGAGGAATGTTTCCAGTACCTTGTTGAATCTATGCCACGAAGGATTTAGGCAGTTCTGAAGGCAAAAGGGGGTCCAACCCGGAACTAGCAAGGTGTACCTAATAAAGTGGCCAGTGAGTGTATGTTCCAGTCTCCACCGCATATGACAATTGCTGTGGCCCCTATCATCAAATCAAATATTTTTCTGTAAAACGCAAAATCACTTCTAGGGGGGATATAAATGCTACCCAGTGTTATGATAGTGTCATCTATTTTTCCTGAGACTAATATATACCTCCCCTCCTTGTCCGAAACCTCCGAAAGTTGTTCAAATGGTACTTTTGTGATATTAAAATTGCTACGCCTCTTCTATGACCTGATTTATAGGATGAATAATACACCCTCGAAAACCCCATTCTTTTTAGTTTTTCATGTTCTGATGAAGTGAGATGCGTCTCTTACAGGAGCACTGTCTGTGCATTTTCCCTTTTCATTTTTGACAGTATTTGACTTCTCTTAGCTGGGTTTAAAATCCCATTCACATTAAATGAAATAACTTTAAGGACTTGCTTATTCATAGTCTCCTACATCGGTTACCACAAATAAACCTCTCCTGATGTCTCTACTGGCATTAGATTTGTACAACAAAAATATCTCTCCCAGGGAACAAACATAAAACAAGAACCAAGTCAAAAAATTTTTTAACGAAAAACTACCGAAACAGTTATTAACAGTTGTTTCCGATGTTGAGGCTCGTTTCAAAAGAGCCTTACGGGGCTTTTTAAAGTCAAAGCCCCCATAAGGGAATGTCCCACGTTGCAACAGAGGTGGGGCCCTAAGGTGTGGCCGCATGCTAGCCAATGTCCAAATAAAGTTGTAAATAATAGTGAGATTATGGAGAGAAGAAAAAACAAAACAAATTGTGAACAGTTCGCCAATTAATAAGTCCCGACTCTTTTAATTCGTTAGAAAATCGAACTGTAGGATTTATACTATGTAGCTATGTAAATAACCATGGTGAGGCACAGCGCTCAGAAATCAGATCAAACTTATCTGCATTTGGGCCAAAACTGTAGACCATCAGTCTCCTGTTGCGGGGGATCGCCTTCTGAATTTCTGGAGATTTTCTTTATATTGAGAGCGGAGGTTTTTCTTGGGCTGTGTGCCGTCTTCGGCTGAGTTGAGTTCTTGATCTACACCCCGGTCGCGCCGTCTCCCCGCCACCTGCCAGGTAGACAGGAGCCTGACCGCTTCTTGATACGGAGAGGCGGGTGACTCACCACAGACACTGGGAATCCTCGTGAAGCCATATCCCTCATTGCCTCCGTAGCATCCTTGTATAACCGGGTGCCGTCGTCGTAGAGGACCCGCATCTATGCAGGAACTTTATTTGTTTTTCTTTCAAAACTTCCTTGGCTTCGGCATATTCACGACGTTTCTTAAGCACTTTTACGTCATTGTCGACGTAAAAGCGGACATTGTTGCAGAACGCTTATTTTTTTTGCCAGGCTCTCCGGAGCACCTCCTCTTTCATCCGATAACTCCCGAACTTGACCACTATAGATCGGCGCTTTGCCTGCGGGCCGTTGGGCTTCGGTGCTAATGCCTGGTGTGCCCGCTCAATTCCAAGGTCTCTGTCACGGGGAAGGTCCAGCACTCTTTTAAATAAGTCGTCTATAAAGCCAACCATATTGGTGCCCTCTTTATCTTCGGGTATTCCGTAAACCCTTAAATGATCTCTCCGCGCTCGACCCTCCTGGTCTATCAGCCTAGCTTCCAGGTTAGCCTGGCGCTGTATTAGCCGCTTGATTAGCGTTGATGTGGCTTGAAGCACAGGCTCCATTTCGTTAATTCTCCCCTCTGCCTCGTCCAGTCTCGCGTTTGTTTTTGTTAGTTCTTGTTTAATGTCAGAGAGCTGTGCCTTGTGGTCTCTTCTGAACTCCCGGAGTTTGTTGAGAATACATCGCAGGCTAACTTCGGGGCCGTCTTCGCCATGTGGCGGAGATGAGTTTGGGGAGCTACTTCGGCTGCCTCGTCTCACTTTGGGGTCGTTTTCCATCATTGTCCTACGTCTAGTATTACCCTTTTTCTTCATTGTTCGACAAAAACTTCACAAGGGTTAACAGAACTTAAGTTTTTGGGGTTATTTCTCAAAACCGCTGGGGAGCTTGAAAATTAGGCTGCCATTCTCTCGGTGGCGGAACCGGAGCCAGGGGCAGCTTTTTACGTTATCAAGTGATTGCTGAAGTCTTGCTCAAGCCCGTGTTAATTTACAGCGAGGATGCTACTACAGGCACACTTGTTTCTTTTCTTGCTGGTTCTTTGCAATGCTGGGAAACATGACCTTTCAGTTGACACATCTCTTCTATGTTACTATATTCATAAAAGATGACGGAAGTAAATTCATCTGTTTATTTTAATTATGGATCATTATAAATATGCTAACCCAGCCACTGAGGATGCACAAGCCAGTGCATCCTTAGTGCCGGTCCCAAGCCCGGACAAATGGGGAGGGTTGCGTCAGGAAGGGCATCCGGCGTAAAATCTTTGCCAAATCAAATATGCGGATCATAAATAAGACTTACATACCGGATCGGTCGAGGCCCGGGTTACCAACAACCGCCACTGGTACTGTTAACCAGCAGGGTGTCGGTGGAAACTATGCTACTGTTGGACGAAGGAGAAGGAGAGGGGGAAAGCATGTCCAGAGGCAGCTAGAGAGGAGGAAGGGTAGGCATGTGGAGCTGAGAGTTGGAACTTTGAATGTTGGCACTATGACTGGTAAAGGGAGAGAGCTGGCTGACATGATGGAAAGAAGAAAGGTAGGCATACTGTGTGTGCAAGAGACCAGGTGGAAGGGGAGTAAGGCCAGGAGTATCGGAGGTGGGTTCAAACTCTTCTACCATGGTGTGAATGGGAGGAGAAATGGGGTAGGGGTAATTCTGAAGGAAGAGTATGTCAAGAGCGTGCTGGAAGTGAAGAGAGTGTCAGACAGAGTGATGAGTATGAAGCTGGAAATTGAAGGTTTATTGCTGAATGTTATCAGCGCATATGCCCCGCAAGTTGGGTGTGAGATGGATGAAAAAGAAGAATTCTGGAATGAGTTGGACGACATGGTGGAGAGGGTACCCAAGGAGGAGAGAGTGGTGATTGGAGCGGACTTCAATGGACATGTTGGTGAAGGGAACAGAGGTGATGAGGAGGTGATGGGAAGGTATGGAGTCAAGAAGAGAAATGTGGAAGGACAGATGGTGGTCGATTTTGCGAAAAGGATGGAAATGGCTGTGGTGAATACATATTTCAAGAAGAGGGAGGAACACAGGGTGACGTACAAGAGTGGAGGAAAGTGCACACAGGTGGACTATATCTTATGTAGAAGGCGCCATCTAAAAGGGATTGGAGACTGCAAGGTGGTGACAGGGGAGAGCGTAGCTAGGCAGCATCGGATGGTGGTCTGTAGGATGACTTTGGAGACCAAGAAGAGGAAGCGAGTGAAGACACAGCCGAAGAAGGAAGACTGTTGTGTGGAGTTCAGGCAGGAGTTAAGACAGGCACTGGGTGGTAGTGAAGAGTTGCCAGATGGCTGGAAAACCACTGCAGAAATAGTTAGGGAGACAGCTAGGAAGGTACTTGGTGTGTCATCAGTACAGAGGAAGGAAGACAAGGAGACTTGGTGGTGGAATGAGGAAGTACAGCAAATTATACAGAGGAAAAGGTTGGCAAAGAAGAAGTGGGATAGTCAGAGAGATGAAGAAAGTAGACAGGAGTACAAGGAGATGCAGCGTAAAGCAAAGAGAGAGGTGGCAAAGGCAAAGGAAAAGGCGTATGGTGAGTTGTATGACAGATTAGACACTAAGGAAGGAGAAAAGGACTTGTACCGATTGGCTAGACAGAGGGACCAAGCTGCAAAGGATGTGCAGCAAGTTAGGGCGATCAAGGATAGAGATGGAAATGTGCTGACAAGTGAGGAGAGTGTGCTAAGAAGGTGGAAGGAATACTTTGAGGGGCTGATGAATGAAGAAAATGAGAGAGAGAGAAGGTTGGATGATGTAGGGATAGTGAATCAGGAAGTTCAGCGGATTAGCAAGGAGGAAGTGAGGGCAGCTATGAAGACGATGAAGAATGGAAAGGCAGTTGGTCCTGATGACATACCTGTGGAGGCATGGAGATGTTTAGGAGAGATGGCAGTGGAGTTTTTAACTAGATTGTTTAACACAATCCTGGAAAGTGAGAGGATGCCTGAGGAGTGGAGAAGAAGCATACTGGTACCGATTTTCAAGAACAAGGGCGATGTGCAGAACTGTAACAACTACAGAGGTATAAAGTTGATCAGCCACAGCATGAAGATTTGGGAAAGAGTAATAGAAGCTAGGTTAAGAGGAGAGGTGACGATCAGCGAGCAGCAGTATGGTTTCATGCCACGAAAGAGCACCACAGATGCGATGTTTGCTTTGAGAATGTTGATTGAGAAGTATAGAGAAGGCCAGAAAGAGTTGCATTGTGTCTTTGTAGATTTAGAGAAAGCATATGACAGAGTGCCGAGAGAGGAGGTGTGGTATTGTATGAGGAAGTCAGGAGTTGCAGAGAAGTATGTAGGAGTGGTGCAGGATACGTATGAGGGAAGTGTGACAATGGTGAGGTGTGCGGTTGGAATGACAGATGGGTTCAAGGTGGAGGTGGGATTACATCAAGGATCGGCTCTGAGCCCTTTCTTGTTTGCAATGGTGATGGACAGGTTGACGGACAAGATCAGGCAGGAGTCTCCATGGACGATGATGTTCGCGGATGACATTGTGATCTGTAGCGAGAGTAGGGTGCAGGTTGAGGAGAGCCTGGAGAGGTGGAGGTATGCACTGGAGAGAAGAGGAAAGTCAGTAGGAGCAAGACGGAATACCTATGCGTGAATGAGAGAGAGGACAGTGGAATGGTCAGGATGCAAGGAGTGGAGGTGACAAAGGCACACGAGTTTAAATACTTGGGGTCAACTGTCCAAAGTAACGGGGAGTGCAGTAGAGAGGTGAAAAAGAGAGTGCAGGCAGGTTGGAGTGGGTGGAGAAGTGTGTCAGGAGTGATTTGCGACAGAAGGGTATCAGCAAGAGTTAAAGGGAAAGTTTACAAGATGGTTGTGAGACCAGCTATGTTATATGGTTTGGAGACAGTGGCACTGACGAAAAGACAGGAGGCGGAGCTGGAGGTGGCAGAGTTGAAGATGCTAAGATTTTCACTGGGAGTAACGAAGAAGGACAGGATTAGGAACGATTATATTAGAGGGACCGCTCAGGTTGGACGGTTTGGAGACAAAGCAAGAGAGGCAAGATTGAGATGGCTTGGACATGTGTGGAGGAGAGATGCTGAGTATATTGGGAGAAGGATGCTGAATATGGAGCTGCCAGGGAAGAGGAGAAGAGGAAGGCCAAAGAGGGTTTATGGATGTGGTGAGGGAAGACATGCAGGTGGCTGGTGTGACAGAGGAAGACGCAGAAGACAGGAAGAAATGGAAACGGATGATCCGCTGTGGCGACCCCTAACGGGAGCAGCCGAAAGTAGTAGTAGTAGTATAAATATGCTATGTTTTAAAAGTAGCAAGTAGTCACACAGCAGGGATGGGCAGAGTACTGAAAATCTGTACTCAAGTAAAAGTGCAATTACTCCCATAAAAAATGACTGGAGTAAAAGTGAATATGATCATTTGAGAAACCCACTCAAGTAAAAAAGTACCAGGTTAATAAATTACCCAAAGTACACGTTACTTTTCATTTTAATATTTTTAGGGTGTGTGGGCCATTAATGTGTGCTATTCACAGGATAGCACGCGTTAATGGCCAGGGCTATTAAAGCAGATCACTGGTTTTGATTGTTATGCAACTGTCCCAGTTTAGATCGCTTGTATTGTGTCTGTTTATAAGGTTGGGGTAAACTGCTGTTAGCTGAGACTGACAGTCATTTAGATGAGTGACGAAACGTGTCCAGATGAACTGATTCAGCTCTTGTGATTTCCTCACCTGGATTATTGAGCATGCATAAAGCTATATGTTAACGTCATTATCATAACATCAAAGATTAACGTGACACATGAAAAATTAACATAGCTAACATTAGCTAGCTAATTACATTTTCACAATATGTGCAACTTTGATGCGCTTGCGGAGGCTAGAAGAGGAGTTTTTAAAAGCAGAGATCTCGATGTTTTTCGGGAGGCACAGCAAGCACTTCATCATATAATTGTTGCTTTTTTTAGATTTTGGTATGAAAAGTGTGGCCAGGGATTGTTGCTGGAAGCTGCTTCTTGTTCTGGTTGCGCCGTTATCATCGGGTGGTGATTATTTGGCAACTTGGCATCTGCAGTACGGGTGCTCTTCGCGCGCTCTTGCCCCTCCCCGACCTTTAATCCTCGCATTTTGAGCAGACTACTTGTAACGAAGGTATAAATGGCAAATGTAGTGAAGTAAAAAGTCGATTACTGGCTCTAAAATATACCCAAGTAAAGAGTAGTACAGTTTTTAAAAAGGAACAGGAGAAGTACTCGTTCCTTAAAAAAAAACAAAAAAAAAAACTACTTTTCTACTCTTTTCTTTTACCTACTCTGTCACACAGTGAGAATAAATAAATCATGTATAGAAATAAAAAATGTTGATGCATCAATAATCGTTTTATAATTGCATCGTTGTTACCTCCAGCTTAGTCGGACGTCCCTACAGACACAATTGGCTGTCTGTGGGTGGGAAGGCGGATGTGGTCCTGGTCACTGCACTAGTGCCGCCTCTGGTCGGTCGGGGCGCCTGTTCGTGGGGGAGGGGAAACTGGGGGGGAATAGCATGAGCCTCCCACGTGCTACATCCGCCTGGCAAAACTCCTCACTCAGTTGAAAAGAAGCGGCTGGCGACTCCACATGCATTGGAGGAGGCATGTGGTAGTCTGCAGCCCTTCCCGGATTGGCAGAGGCGGTAGAGCAGTGACCGGGACGGCTTGGAAAATAGGGTAAATGGCTAAGTACAATTAGGGAGAAAAAGCCCCCTAAAAATAAATAAATAAAACAATAATAATTGCATCATAGCCCTCTGATTCGGAATCGAATCGTGAGGTGCCAAGAGATTCCCACCCCTACCTACCAGTCATCATGGAATAATCGTTTTATAATCATATCGTTTATTAATCATATAAGGTGAATGCAAGATATTTAGACTTTATCAGAATTTTTACAGACTAAAATGGACTTCTGGGGCGGGTAGTGTGGTGGTCTATTCCGCTGCCTACCAACATGGGGATCGCCGGTTCGAATCTCCATGTTACCTCCGGCTTGGTCAGGCGTCCCTACAAACACAATTGGCTGAGTCTGCAGGTGGGAAGCCGGATGTGGGTATGTGCCCTGGTCGCTGCACTAGGGCCTCTCGTCGGTCAGGGTGTCTGTTAAGGGCGGAGAGGGAATTGGGGGGAATAGTGTGATCCTCCCAAGTGCTCCATCCCCCCGGCGAAACTCCTCACTGGTCAGGTGAAAAGAGGCGGCTCGCAACTCCACATGTATCGAAGGAGGCATGTGGTAGTCTGCAGCCCTCCCTGGATAGGCAGAAGGGGTGGAGCAGTGACCGGGACGGCTCGGAAGAGTTGGGGTAATTGGCCAGATGCAATTGGGGAGAAAAAGGGGGGGTATCCCCCCCCCAAAAAAGGACTTCTGAATACCACGAATGTTCCATGAATATCATAAACTGGTGCAATATATATACACACACTAGCAGAGATACCCAGCGTTGCTGGGGGAAAATGTTCTCACCAAAACAACCAACACGATCTGATCTTTACGATATAACCAATGATGAAATATAGGATAATTTATGACATGATACATGTGATAAACAAATTTCAAATAAACTAATCTTATTAACAAAAATTATCAAATGTCATAATTTTCAATCCATTCATCAAGCTTTGCCAATGTGTGTATCAATCACTCAGTACCCAAGCACGTCAGGGTAAACCACGTTGCGTGCCTTCAGGTTAGCATTGACAATGTTAGGTGTAGTGCCTCCCTTGACCACTGGAAGGATTTGCTGGAAGTCTCCACAAAGCATCGCTGGAATGCCTCTTTCGCAAATAAATCAAAATTTTTACATGGTTTTTGAATTATTTTTCGAGCTGTGCTATCTTTGGAAAGTGCTGATTCTAAAGATACCGTTCTTGTTATTCTACAATTGAGTATTTGTGGAGTTTTAAGTGAACATGCAAACATACATTCTCGCTTTTTATATATACAGTGCTGCTTGAAAGTATGTGAACCCCTTGAGCAGTTTAGATGTTTCTGTTGTTTTACCATGATTTTCTTATTTTATCATCACCAGTTTTTATGTATGAAATGTCAGATATATGTTTATCAATTTCATGTACTTGTTTAGTGGGACTTGTTTAAGTAGCCCAAAAACTACATGAAACATGGAATTAGTGTATGTGCACAAGTAAGTGAACCCCCAGCTGCATTGGTTAAGTCAAGCAGGTAACAGATTCAGGTGAAACACATTTGGGTGCTTAATTAATCATTTAAGCAGGCCAATTAAATGAGACATCCTTGGGAATGGGTTTGGCCTACACTAATTAAAAGAGAGAGGAAACCAACCAAACCACTGTGGTCCCATACAAATCAACAATGCCGAGAGCAAAGGAGATATCCGAGGACATGAAGAAGAGGGTAGTGATAGCCCATCAGTCTGGGGAGGGATATAAGACCATCTCCAAAAGATTCCAGCTCCATCCATCCACTGTAAGACAGATAATTTACAAATGGAGGGCCTTCAACATGACAGCAACTCTGCCTAGAAGTGGACGCCCATCAAAACTATCACCCAGAAGCACCAGAAAAATAATAAATCAGGTAAAGGCCAACCCACACAGCACCTCTAGAGAGTTGCAGACCTCTCTGGTAGCATTTGGGACAAATGTGCATGCGTCTACAATCAGACGAAAATTGAATAGCCATGACATTCATGGGAGCGTTGCTAGAAGGAAGCCTCTGCTCTCAAAAAAGAACAAAGCTGCCCATTTCAACTTTGCCAGAGAGCACTTGGACAAACCAGAGGCCTTCTGGAAGTCCATTCTCTGGACAGATGAGTCCAAAATAGAATTATTTGGTCACAATCAAAACCAACATGTTTGCAGAAAAGCCAACACTGCATATGAAGAAAAGAACCTCCTCCCAACAGTGAAGCATGGTGGTGGAAATGTGAAGGTCTGGGGCTGCTTTTCTGCTTCTGGACGACTCCATATTATCCAAGGAACCATGAATTCTCCAGCATATCAACAAATTCTTGACCAGAATCTCCTGCCATCAGTCAGGGAGTTGACGCTGGGACGAAAATGGATTATGCAACAAGACAATGACCCAAAGCATTCCAGCAAAACTACAAAGGAATGGCTTCAGAGAAAGAGGATTCGTACTCTGGATTGGCCCAGTCAAAGTCCGGACCTTAATCCAATTGGAATGTTGTGGCGAGACCTGAAGAAGTTGGTACATACCAGATGTCCCTCCAACCTCTCTCAACTGGCAGAGTTCTGCAAGGAGGAGTGGGCAAAAATCCCCATAAGCAGATGCGAGAGACTGGTTAGTGGTTACAGAAGACGTTTGGTTGAAGTAATGGCTGCAAAAGGAGGAGCCACAAACTACTAATACAAGGGTTCACATACTTTTACACATGTTAAATTTTCAGTTTTTGTGAAATAAACCACCTTTGTTGAATTAAATAATGAAAATATATCTGTTTGTGTGTGTGTCCATTATTTGGAAGGTGTGCTTTACAAATTGGGATTTGGATGTATGTGTAATAAGCTTATTTTAATGTTTTTTACAAAAACCGTGACCATGTCTGGAGGGTTCACAAACTTTCAAGCAGCACTGTATAAGTATATATAGATGTCGTACTATTCCAAAATTGCTGGTTGAATGGGAAGACACTTTTGGTGCAAATCAGATTTAAAGCTGGGGTAGGCAGTTTTGTTTTTGTTTTTTTTGGCGTCATTGGACAAAAACTGGCAGCATGGTGGCGCAGTGGTTAGCGTGGTCACCTCACAGCAAGAAGGTCCTAGGTTCGAGCCCCGGGGTAGTCCAACCTTAGTGGGTCATCCCAGGTCGTCCTCTGTGTGGAGTTTGCATGTTCTCCCCGTGTCTGTGTGGGTTTCCTCTGGGGGCTCTGGTTTCCCCCACAGTCCAAAGACATGTTAAGTCAGGTGAATCGGCCGTACTAAATTGCCCCTAGGTACGAATGTGTGTGTGTGCGGGCCCTGTGATGGCCTGGCAGCCTGTCCAGGGTGTCTCCCCGCCTGCCGCCCAATGACTGCTGGGATAGGCTCCAGCATCCCTGCGACTCAGAGCAGGATAAGCCGTTTGGATAATGGATGGATGGACAAAAACTCTACTATAACCTTTCAGCATATTGTAATTCAAGTGGTCTGAGAGAAAACTACACTTCTGCACCTCTTCTTGGCTCTGTATTCAGGCTTTAGAAAATCTAGCCTGGGACAGAAAATTTTAGCAAATCATGGGGGATTTCAGAGAGAGGGTGTTCCTATTGGCTGTCCTACAAACGCAGATGTATGTGTACATGATTAATTCTTGTCTGCCCTGCCGGTCGCTTGTGGTTGTAACCCTAACCCTGAAAATCAAAAAGACTAATTTGAAATGGCTGCTTCAAATGAACAATATAAAGAGATTCGCTAAAAAAACAATTTTCTAAATTGATAGATTATCAACTACGATACAAGTTTCACGAGTCTCATTTTCACATTCCCTGGTTGCACACGAGTCTAAGCGGCTGAAGATCAATGCGGAGGTCATTTGGTAGGAGGGGCTTAGTTGAGTGATACGAGGCAGCAGATTTGCATTGGAATGTTCATGTTACCTACTGCAGCTTCAACCAGCATTTCATTAGGGTTAGTATCAGTTAATTAGCTGTTTTTTCTTTTTACATGCCCTCTCCCTCCTCAGGAAAGTCAAAGTGCAGTCAGAAACAGGACAACGATACTAGCGGTGCTAGGGATGCAGTGTCTTGCTAAAGGTATATGCATGCTGACACAAGGACCCAAACATGCATCCCACAATTGAAGATTCGTTTCTCTATTGTGTTTGTGCATGAGCAAACAGGCACACACCTCTTTGTCAAAGTCTCTGGACTTCACACCTCTCTTCAGCAGCTGAAGGCAGGGGTCAAACAACTCCAAGCTTGTCAGGTCCTTGGCACTGAACCCCCCGACAGAGAGAGACACTTTTGTGAAGAATGGTCTCTACCACATAAATAAATAAATGCACAAATATGATTTCTTACCTGCTAAAAGCTGCAATCCTTTTAAAAGCAGTGGCTGCACTGTACATTTCATCTTCATCAGCAGTACCCTAAATGGACACAAATTAACACTCTTAAAGGGTCTCAGGTTCCTGAGTACATCTCTGCAGAAGACAGATGGACGGAGGAACAGACAGACCGGCTAAGTTTTTCATTCTACTACACGTGTAATCGGACAGCTTAAAATCCCAATCCCAAATAGAATCCCACTGCACAGATTGCATTATTAAGAAACAAGGTTCAGTAGTCAGAACCTGCAAGAAATGGTCTGGTGACCTTTTGGTTGAGAAACACTAAATAGCACTGATAAGGTACTGTAATATAATCATGGCGTTCTATCAAATAACATTCCAGAAAAGAAGTGTATGCAGTAATAGTTCATCTCTATAACTCTGAGCCAGTGTTCTAGAGAGTCCTGATTTTCAGGACTTGTGACTCGACTTGGACTTGAGCACTGATGGCTCGGACTTGGGACTATGGGGACTCGACACTCGACTTGAGGATTAGTGACTCGACTACAACACTGGTGTGTGTGCACATGCTTGTAAGTGCATTTGTTTGGCTACTGTGTCACAAAGTAAATAAACTCCCTTTGAAATGGTGACAGCTGTGTCATCTTTATTTAATGTAGACCTTTTTTATTTGTATGTCAGCTTTTTTACAGTGCCAGGGTGGAGCACTGGAGCCCATCTTGGAACTCGACTCAGACTCAACCTTGATGACCTGGACTCGGACTCAGGTAATGGGGAATTGACTCAGACTCTTCTTTGGGGACTCGGGCTCAAACACTGGGGACTCGAGACTCGACTCAGACTTGAGGTTTAGTGACTCGACTACAACACAGCTCTGAGCATACATATATGTGTATATCTGTTTCATAGTGCACTATGCACAGTACTGATACAGGACAGAAGTGTGAACTTTTACAACTGCCATTCACTATATGAGCCTATGTTTACACATCAGCCAAAACATTAAAACCACTGACAGGTGACGTAAATATCATTGATTATCTCATTACAATGGCAGCAAGTGAACAGTCAGTTCTTGAAGTTGATGTGTTGTGTTGGAAGCAGGAAAAATAGGCAAGTGTAAGGATCTGAGTGACTTTGACAAAGGCCACATTGTGATAACTAGACATATGGGTCAGAGCATCTCCAAAAGGGCAGGGTGTTCCCAGTATGCAATGGTCAGTACCTACCAAAAGTGGTCCAAGGAGGGACAACCGGTGAACTGGCAACAGGGTCAGGGGCTCATTGGTGTGCATGGAGAGCGAAGGCTAGCCTGTTTAGTCCAATCCCACAGAAGAGCTATGATAGCTCAAATTGCTGAAAAAGTTGATGGACCAAACTATGGCTATGATAGACAGGTGTCAGAACACAGTGCATCGCAGCTTACTGTGTATGGGGCTGTGTAGCCGCAGATGGTTCAGTGGCCTATGATGACCCGTCCACTGCCAAAAGCGCCTACAAAGGGCATGTGAGCATCAGAACTGGACTATGGAGCAATAGAAGAAGGTGGCCTGGTCTGATGAATCATGTTTTATTTACATCATGTGGACAGCTGGGTGCACATGTGTCGTTTACCTGGGGAAGAGATGGCACCAGGATGCACTGTGGGGAGAAGGCAAGCCGGCAGAGGCAGTGTGATGCTCTGAGCAATATTCTGCTGTGAAACCTTGGATGCTTGCATTCATGTGGATGTTACTTTGACACGTACCACTTACCTAAACATTGTTGCAGACCAAGTGCGCCACTTCATGGCAACAGTATTCCATGATGGCAGTGGCCTCAGGTGGTTTTAATGTTTTGGCTGATCAGTGTATGTCGATTGTGCTTTGCATGTGTGTGCTTCACTATGTGAGTACCCACCTGCAGCACATCATTAAAGTGGGTAGTGAAGCACTCGGTCAAGCAGTCCAACAGCTGTCCAAATGCCCGTTGGGCACGGGCGGAGAAGGTAAAGCTATTGGAGCACAGGGCACAAGCCAGGCGGGTGCAGGCCTCCAGCACGCTGGCCTCTGTGTGTTTCTCCACAATGCTGCAAATCTGGGACAACAGAAGGTCCAGATACTGGAAGAGAATTGCAAGAAAGGCAGCAAGAAAGGAGCAGGAGAGAGGGAGAGAAATTAAGAGAGAAAAAATAACTTTCAAAGCCATTTTTATTATCTAGTCACTCTAGGATGTATTAACAAGGCATCTTAACATTGCCATCAGATCATCAACAACATATGAAAGTGTCCATGTTTTCCCTGAAATTGCAAAAGGAATTCTACATTAGCCAGATGTGATCCCAAAACAAATATGCATACAAGCAAAGAGTGAGGGCGAGTGAGAATTGTTAATTCAGATAAAGGTTCAAATAAATACAGCAACTGGGAACACAGCCATTTTTTAAGCCAAGTACAGACAGATGTATGATTTTATAAAATCTGATCTTTAGAATTACACCCCCCCCCCAAAAAACTGCAATGTCAAGTGTAAGATATGTAATTTCTACATATTGTGAATAGAATTTTATAGTTTGATTATTAGCCTTGAGAGTTAGAAAAATAAAACTGTACTACACTTTTTGGAATTTTATGTCTGCAAAGCTGTTTTCTAAAAGTTTTTTTTTTTTTTAGTAAATCTTTAAATATTCTCCCATTATTAGCCAATCATAGTTCCAAGCATCAGCCAAGCTGAAAGGTTCTGGGACAAAAACAGTTCCAGGGGGCGCTGTTCTGAATACGTTACCTTCTCCAGTCGTCTACTGCTGCTGTACGTTTCCAGATCAAAGTAGAGGGGAGCCTTCAAAAGTAAGCAAACCTTCTCTACATCTGCAGAGTACTGAAGACAGTAGAATATAGAGGGGAAAAAAACAAACCCCAAAAGACTGGGATTTAAATATTTTGAGACAAAATGTTGATAAAAACCAATTCCGCATTACTGTTGGTCTCAAAAAAAGTGACAATCTACCATTAGAAGGATTCCCAAAAAACTGCTATAACACTTAAACTATGGATAAAATTTCAGTTGCTTTAGCCACTTATTCAGTACAGCTCAAACCCCGTCCACCTCTGAGCAGTTCCTGTATACCTTGGCTAATAGCTGTGGTAGCAAGGGGATGAAATGGGTGGTGATGCGTCTCCTGTCTTGTGCCTGGGTCTTCTTATCCTTTGTACTCAGGATCTAATCTCACATCCATTCAATGGAGCATCCACCGGCATTTCAACCATAAACACCAAGCAGTCAGATTTTTAAAAAAAGAAAAGAAAGTGCATGCAGTGTACATATGTGCAGTGTTTCCTATGTATTCATTAAACAGTGGTGGTCCGCAGCTAAAAAATGAACAGCCCTGGAAGAGAAATTGAAACTAAAAAAACATTTTAGCCCAGTTCTCACTGAAAACCACCAAAATGTCCAATGCTGAAGTTTAGCACGACTAAGGGATAAGTATCCAAATTGAACATTTTATAGAGCTGCAACCCGGTCTTCGATCCAAAACAAGAACTGAACTGGAACAAGTAAAATTCATCCCCAAGCACATTGGTGCATTCATGCAAGTGTGCCCTCACTCACCCTTTTGCCGTGAGCTCTCCCAACAGGCAGGTTTGCCTCTGCTGCCTGTCTGATGGCACACATCATCAGCTCTATTAGAACACCCTCCTCTTCATAAATCAACCCTGACAGAGAGAGAGGAAGCAGAAAAGAGACAATAAAGCCATTGGCTGAAAAAGTTACATAGCTTCAGTGGTGCTTTGTTTTACCTTGTTTCTCCTCACTCTCATGCAGCAGGAGTGACGTCATAGTCTCCCAATCCCTAAGCTCGGAGCCTGCCACCCCCCATAGACTGTCCACCAGGTATGCTCCATGATCATGAAACTACAGTGGAAGAAAGAGAAAGACAGAAAGGTTTGCGAAAAAAAAAACACTTTCTAGGTTTTTTAAAAAAAATTTACATTTTGATATACTATTAATGTCTAAAAATAGTTCCGTCTTAAATCATTCTTTTGGTTTCGCATGCACGCACACACACACACACGCACACACACACACACACACACACTCACAGAATACCTGACACTGGATATAAAAGGAGATCAGCATATTGATGAAGGCTGCCTTATTGCCACCTGTGACTAGTTCCTGGTATTCACTGGCCATCATAGATTTTAGCCTGAAAAACAAACAGTTTTGAATCCTGGGTAACTGCACCTCAGACTTTTCACTTTGCTGACTTTGGTCTTCTTGGTACCAATAAAGTGCCTAAGGAATGACTAGCAGGGAGAATGACTGGGAGACTACAGGCAGTAAAGGAATGACTGACCCCATTTCATTTGGCTGGGGGCACTTAAATGCTTGACTAAAGAAGGAAAGCAGTTGATCTCGTTGTAATCATAACAGTGACTACAGAAAAAATAACTGCTGTCTGATATTGATTTTTTTTTATACATAAGGGACTAGCCCCCCCCCCCTTTCTCCCCAATTGTATCCGGCCAATTACCCCACTCTTCCGAGCTGTCCCGATCTCTGCTCCACCCCCTCTGCCGATCCAGGGAAGGCTGCAGACTACCACAAGACTCCTCCGATACATGTGGAGTCGCCAGCCGCTTCTTTTCACCTGACAGTGAGGAGTTTCGCCAGGGGGATGTAGCGTGTGGGAGGATCACGCTATTCCCCCCCCGTTCCCCATTCCCCCTGAACAGGTGCCCCGACCGACCAGAGGAGGCGCTAGTGCAGCGATCAGGACACATGCCCACATCCGGCTTCCCACCCGCAGACACAGCCAATCGTGTCTGTAGAGACGCCCAACCAAGCCGGATGCAACACGGGGATTCGAACCAGCGATCCCGGTGTTGGTAGGCAACGGAATAGACTGCCACGCCACCTGGACATATGTGTAATACACACATTTTTTGGTTGTTGTTATGAGATCTAGAATAGCTCTTGATCCAATTCCAAGATCAGATCCAGGAGTTGTTACAGAATACCTCTTTTTTTGATATTCATATAATTTCACATTAACAGCTGTGCAACTGCAATTGGAAAGATCAAAGGAATAAGGCCAGAAAAATTCTCTCATTCCATTGATACTGTTCTCGCCATAGAACACCAATGCAGCTAAATGGAGAGGAAATGTCAAAAGGAAATAATAAAAATAAAAACAATAAAAATAGTTATTTCTCTAACATCGCTTGATGTTTCGCTATGGGAATCGCCTCAGCGTGACCAACTACGGAAGCTCCAATGACATCATGTCTGTCAGTGACAGACAAGTCGAACTGAGCTCAGAGCATGTCCCCTCATATTACCACAGTTGACCAACCCCTCTCAAATCATTCACTTTCTTCCCATGTGGAAACTACACAAGCCCCCTCAGCTAATCTAGGCTAGCATGGATAGCTGCTCAACAGTTTACAGGCGACCTGTCAAGGATTACGTCGCCGAATCCAGTTCCTGACTTTAGTCTGGATTTGCTTGTTAGTCTTTTGCAAGAAGTGTACTTAACTGTTACACAGGAAAATTCAGAGCAGTGCCCATGTCAAGGTATGTTGTTCCTCCAGTTAACCTGTATTTTAGCTGGTGACTGTGTAAGTTTATATTCTCAGGCTCACTGTAACACGCAGCCTATCAGGGTTCAGGTTAGCATTAGTTTGCTAGCTGAGTAGAGCACCCACAGTTCTGTTAACATGTCATGACGAGTAGACTTAGGTACACAGTTAGCTTGGGCTAAACCATGTGTGCTAGCGCTACTGACCGACAAACTAATGCATTGTGGCACACCTAGTGCAGGTAAATCTTTATACAATTTTCTTCTTTTCCAGGCACCATGTCTTCGGCCACTACTCCCGCCAAAGGGTCAGAAGCGACGATTAAAGAGGCTGCATCCCACCTGTGCCCCACATCATGCGGGGCATCAATCTCGGGCAGGGACCCTCACCCCATGTGCACAGCTTACATGGGCGCTAAACATGCTCAAGCATCGCTGGCTGACCCCCAGTCATACTCCCATCGCGTGTCAATGCCAGAAAAGATCCTGGGCCGAGTGTGGCAGTGGCCAACAACCAGGACCCATGCCTGTCAGGAGCCACCTCAAAAGCTGCAACCAGTGCCAATCAGCCACTTACCACATCAAGTTGGGCAGACATGATGGAAGCTGAATCCCCAGACCTGCCTCTAATTTTTGAGTAACTCCTCGAGGGGGAACCGGGTTGCAAGGATGCAGACGGTGATGCTAACTCTGACCTCAACATAGATGAGATGGAAGATGAGGAAGATGACTCCACCTTCCCTGTCCAACAGTCCAGAGTCCCCAGTGCATCCGACGCTGTTCCCAACCACCATCAAAACAATTTCTGTCAGCAGTACCCTCTTGCATGAAGGAATTGAACCATTACTGGTCCAGTCTGTTTAAGAGTAAGCTTCTCACCAAGACGTCTTTATGCATGCTCAATAATCCAGGAATCAGTTCAACTGCATACAACATTTCTGTCAATAAACGTATCCAGATGAACTGATTCAACTTTCTTTGAACTTCTCACCAAGAGCTACTCCAAGCTGGAGATCCACAGGACCAAACCTCCAGTGGTGGAGCCTTCAGTGGCTTATTACCTCCACCCTAATCACTGTTCTCTCTCAGCTTCCACCAACATTTCTCTGCCTAGCAAAATGGAACGCCTCACTGCCTCCGTTTTCCAGAGGATGTACAAATATGCAGCAGTGTGCTCTGAATGCTATGACACTGCTAGGATATGGGCCGACAGCTGGACACTTGGTCTCCTGACCCTGTACTCTGGCATGAGATCTGCGTGGTGAACAACTTTGTCCTGTGCTCCTCACATGGTGCTGTACAAGGCTGTGCTTGGTTTCCAGGCCCCTGGTTCCTCCATGGGACCTGTCGGCCAGTAACAGTATTGCTCTTAGCTTTGACCACAATAAAGTGGGTGAGCGACTTATAGGCTTTGTCCATCCACCCTTCCTGCCTGCAGTTTTCCCCAGGGCTGAACAAGGTCTGCCTGTGACCCAATCCAGCTTTTTTGCCTAAGGTGGTGGAGTCAGCCTACAGATGTCCCACAGCAGAGCTTTTGGCTTTTCACCTACCTCCATTCTCCTCAGTGGAGAAGCAGAAGCTTAACACACGAGGCCCGGTGCAAGCTCTGTTTATCAAGTTTCAAGATCCTTTATTGTTATGTCTCATTATACAAGTACAAGAGAGTAAAATTCTTGTGTTTCGGCTCCTCAACACTGCAGCAACAACAGTAATAAAATAACAACAAAACAAAATGCAGTAATTATAATAAATAAGTGTGCGGTGTACGTAAGGTGCTGTGTGTATGTAGGCTCTGCCTTAATAAATGTGCATGTGTGTGTAGTTTGCATATTTGTGTATGCCAAGCTACGTGTGTGTGTGTGCGTGTGTGTGTATAAACTGATCCGCTGAAGATCATAGGTCAGTACGGCAATAGGATTAGTTATTGTCTTTAATGTCTTTGTTCAAAAGCCTGGTTGCTTGGTGGAAAAAGCTGTTCTGAGCCTATTGGTCTGGGCTTTGAGGCTGCGGTACCGCTTGCATAACGGTAGCAGCTGGAACAGTCCATAGTTGGGGTGGCTGGGATCTTTGCTAATCCTATGGACTTTGCTGACACACGTCCGTTTTATATATATATATATATATATATATATACATATATATATACTGCTCAAAAAAATAAAGGGAACACATAAGCAATGCAATGTAGCTCCAAGTCAATCACACTTTTGAGATAAACCTGTCCAGTTAGGAAGCAACACTGATTTGTGAATCAATTTCACCTTTTGGTAAATTGTCTAATTTCCACCTGGTGGAAATTAGACAATTTGCAAGACAACCCCTATAAAAGGAATGGATTTGCAGGTGGTGGCCACAGACCATTTGCCTGTCCTCATCTTTTCTGGCCGATCTTTGGTTAGTTTATCGTTTTGCTAGTGCCCCCACCACTAGAGGTGGCATGAGGCGGTATCTGCAACCTACAGAAGTTGCTCAGGTAGTGCAGCTCATCCAGGATGGCACATCAATGCGTGCTGTGGCAAGAAGATTTGATGTGTCTCCCAGCACAGTGTCCAGAGCATGGAGGAGGTACCAGGAGACAGGCCAGTACACCAGGAGACGTGGAGGGGGCCGCAGGAGGACAACAGCCCCGCAGCAGGACCGCTATCTGGTCCTTTGTGCAAGGAGGAACAGGAGGAGCACTGCCGGAGCCCTACAAAACGACCTTCAACAGGCCACTAATGTGCAGGTTTCTGCTCAAACAGTGAGAAACAGAATGCATGAGGGTGGTATGAGGGCCCGACGTCCACAATTGGGGCCTGTGCTCACAGCCCAACACCGTGCAGCCCGATTGACCTTTGCCAGAGAACATCTTGGTTGGCAGATTCGCCATTGGCGCCCTGTGCTCTTCACAGATGAGAGCAGGTTCACACTGAACACGTGACAGACGTGAGAGTCTGGAGACGCTGTGGAGAACGTTCTGCTGCCTGCAACATCCTCCAGCATGACCGGTGGGTCAGTGATGGTCTGGGGAGGCATATCCTTGGAGGGCCGCACAGACCTCTACGTGCTAGCCAGAGGTACCATGACTGCCATTAGGTACCGGGATGAGATCCTCAGACCCATTGTCAGACCATATGCTGGTGCAGTGGGCCCTGGGTTCCTGCTCATGCATGACAATGCTCGTCCTCATGTGGCCAGAGTGTGTCAGCAGTTCCTGTATGTCGAGGGCATTGATGCTATGGACTGGCCTGCACGTTCCCCAGACCTGAATCCAATCGAGCACCTCTGGGACATCATGTCTCGTACCATCCGCCAACGCGATGTTGCACCACAGACTGTCCAGGAGTTGACCGATGCCCTGAGCCAGGTCTGGGAGGAGATCCCTCAGGAGACCATCCGTCGTCTCATCAGGAGCATGCCCAGACGTTGTAGGGAGTGCATACAGGCACGTGGAGGCCACACACTACTGAGCCTCATTTTGAATCGTCTTGAAGAATTTCCACAGAAGTTGGATCAGCCTATGTTCTCATTTTCCACTTTGATTTTTGAGTAGGATTCTGAATCCAGACCTTAATGGGCTAATGATTTTGATTTCCATTGATCATTCTTAGGTTATTTTGCTCTAAACACGTTCCTCTGTCTAATAAATAAAGATTTTCAGCTGAAATATTTCATTCATCGAGGTCTATATTGTGTTTTTAGGTGTTCCCTTTTTTTTTTTGAGCAGTGTATATGTCCTGGATGGAGTGAAACTCACATCCACTGATGTCCTGGGCCATCCGCAGCATTTTGTGGTTGTGAGCAGTACAGTTCCCATGCCAGGCGGTGATGCATCCAGTCAGGACGCTCTCGGTTGTGCCTCTGTAGAAGGCCTGTAGAATCTTGGGCCCCATGCCGAACTTCTTCAGTCGCCTGAGGTGAAAGTGGTGTTGCTGTGCCTTTATCATATGTATGCGAGTACAACAGCAGGACTCAGGATCAGCCATTTGTGTCATGGGCCACTCCCCATAAAAGTAAGCCAATGTCTCACCAAAGGTTGTCCCACCAGATTGTGGAGACTAGATCACTGATCTAAAGCTGGGCTTTCAGCCCTCTCAGGATTTAAGGGCTCATTCCACAAGGGGCGTGGCCACTCAGTGGGAGTAAATTTTAAACCTAGGCGCACTGGTGCGACTTGCAACTTAATGTTTTTTTAATAATGTGAAAACCAGTAAGAGGAGAACTTGTGTGTAAATGAGTGGGCTTGGCATAGGTGTGTGTGTGTACACGTGTAAGAGAGGAGTTACTGTGAGGCTCTTGTGACATGACCAAAACAAAGCAGCATTGGGGGGGAGGGGGGGGAATCGTGCGCGGCATACTAGTCGCCACTCAGTAGGACTTACCCTCGCTGTGAAATGAACTATCAATTTGTTTTTTTAAAAGAAAAGACCCTCGCCGCTCTGATGGCCGAGCGGAATAACCCGCCGTTCTTGCAACCCGCTCGTCGTGTGGCTGGGAGGTTCGTATCCCAGACTCGCCGTAACCGGTCAGGGCATCCATGGGGTAAGGCATTCATTAGGCCACCCTTACCCAAGGGATAGTGGGTGTAGATCGGTGTAGTGTTCGGGGACTCGTCGTTCTCTAGCGACCTCTCTGGCCCATCCAGGCGCCTGCAGCCAAGCAACCAAAAGCATTCTCCCTACGTCTCCTTCGCGGCCTGAGGGTACTGCAATTCATGCGAGGCTTCAGCGTGTAAAATGGCGAGAGCAGCCGACATGAGTTTGAAGGAAGCTAGTGTTACGACTATCTCCTTCCTGTAGAAACGTGAGCCAGGGGAGTTATTCGACAAGAGTTCTGGCCATATGCCATTGGGTTAATCGGGTGGGATAAGGGGAAAAACTAGAAATAAATTTATAAAAAAAAAAAGAATAGAAAGAAAAGACCATCCTTCAGACCTTCCTCTTGTTCCACTGACCAAAACTGATGACAGTTCAGACAAGGAAGCAGCAGGTCATGTGAAAAAGGCAAAGACGAATTTCTTTCGCCAGAAATGGCTTGTGTAATATCCATGGCTGCGATTTAGCAAAGAAAAAGGCACCATGTACAATATGTATTGTTCTCAGTGTGGGCCAACTTTTGCGGGGAGACCAAGTTTGCTGGCCCCTCGACTGGCACTGCTATGTTCAAGCACGACACCATCTTTAAGCACAACAACAGCCTGAAACACAAACTGCGGAGGGGCAGGTGCACAGCTGGAAGTTCAGCATCTCTGCAAACGACATTTGCAAGGCAGGCATCTGCAAATCGTTCTGCAGGAGAGGCCGAAATGGAAATAAAATTCAATACAGCGTACTACATCGCCAAAAAAGAGCTACCATTCAAAAAATTCAAGAGTTACATAAATTTATTAAAAAAGAATGGAGTTAAAATTATCCCACATACAGCAACGACATGGCATATGCCCAGTTTATTGGAGTGATAGCCGATACACTTAAAAAGAAGACAGGCAAAAAAATAGCAGACTCCGTGTATCTCTCATTCATGATTGATGGTGACATGGATGTGTCAACGAAGAAATGCAAGATGCACGGATCCTGCAGCAAGGAGGGCCAGTGAATGTTTTGATTGGCCATGTGGAAGTTCAGCATGGAAATGCTCAAGGTATGTAAGGAATTTGACTGCGGTTTGGCTCACTGTACTCGCAAACAGAACACACAATCTTCAGAAATATACACTAGGAATGACTATATAGTACTGGTGAAACCATTTATGTGAAATGTAAACAGGATATAGTGCAAAGAAGTGAAGGAGTGATGTTAATAATGTAAAAAAGCGTTACTTTATAGTAAGTAAGTGGTTAAGTACAGTATAATACAGCTTGTTCAGATACGTGAGTGACATATTTATTGCAATTTATTACTAAAATATTTTTAAGTACAGTGAGTATTTTACTGTTCCAGGGTTATTGCAGTGCCACAGTGAGTTAACTGTTCATAAGTGTGATGGCAAGGGGGGAGAGACTGTAACTGTCTGGTGGTTTTGGTGTTGCAATTACAGATATGTCGTTTTTATTGAAGAAATCTATGATGCCACCAAAAACGCCTTCCATCAACTGGGGACACAGTGGAGGACTTGATTAGAATAAGTCTTGAGGGAACTAGCTTGGAGGAGTTTGATGCCAAGGAGGCTGTACAGATGTGGTTCAGTCAGGGTAAAAGAGCTAGAAGGCCCAATTACAAAGGTTGGCCCTTAGAGCCTCCTAGTGGCCCTCAGGGGGATGTGCTCTAAACTAAAGGGAAGGGAAGGAGAGGAGAGGCATACAGCGTGAGTTCAGTGTTTACTTGTTTTGTTGTGGTTCTTGTGCTGTAATGACAGTAATGTTACTGACCACATACCTTATGTTTACATTTATAAATGTAATATTTGGTGCCTATGTTTACAAAAAGCACTTTAAAGTTTACATTTTATTTAACGTTTTTATATATATTTATTTATTTGCTCTTAAGCACTACCTCATTTTGTGACATTTAAAATAAAACAGCATATTGTTCTTTCTGTAAGTGATCTATTTATTACCAAAGCATTTATCAGTAATACAGTTAAGATGGAAAAATATCAATGTGTTGTGTTGCGTGTCGATTTAAGTGGTGCTCCTAAATTTTGTGCTGGTGCTCCAGAAATTTTCAGTAAGGAGCACCAGTGCTCCTAGTGGAAAAAGTTAGTCTGGAGCCCTGTAAAGACTATATCGGTAAGATTTAATTAATTTTCTTTTTTGTCCTACTAATTTTCATACATTTGCACAAATAATAAAGAGTGTGTGTGTTGTGTATGTGTGTAGAGAGCATATTTTTTGGCATGCACAATCTAGACGGGTAGATAAGCAACAGCAGTAAATAAATAGATAAATGCTCATTATGAAAATGAACTGACACTCGGGTCTGTGATTATTTTTTTTTAAGTGGCACAGGACATCCAAAAGGTTGCTGACCCATGGTCCCATCGTATTAGTGCCTAAGTGTTATGGGACAACACAGTTTTGTATGGACTCCTGTGGGTGAATATAGTGTCACAATTTGATGCCTCCCTGATGCCCTGTGTCAACGATCTTCTGGATAGGGTAGGCTCTGTTCCCTTTTTAAACAAAACTGGATTAACCAAGGGTTACTGGCAGATTTCCCTGTTGCCAGAGTTGAAAGAATCGATAGGTTTCTCCACCCCAGAAGGTTTGTACCAATTTCCTATGTTGGGTGGCCCTCATTACCAATTCAGAATGCCTCTAGGTGGCCCTTGGTAGTTGGTATGTTTATGAATTGTATGGTGAATGTTTGTCATTAAAGTCCAGCTGGTTTGTGCAAAATAATCAAAATAGATCTTGACTTATGTAGCACCCAAATGAAAAAATAAAACAATACCTGTTTATGCAGAGAGGTGAAAAACAGATGACATAATATACTGCAAGCTCAGAAGAGGAGGAAGGATTGAGGCATACTTGCTGTAGAAGAAAGCACCAGCAGCAGAAGCCAGCCCATGGTGTGAGACAAACACTAGAGGGTAGATGTTAGAGCACTCCTCTTCACTCAGACACTCCTCTTCTCTATCATACCTCGGCACACAAACACAAACATAGGTTAGACAAAGAAACTGAAAACAATAAAAGAGTTTGGAGTTATGTTTTTTATATATAAACTGGTAGGCTCATGTTCACTTGAATTGACTTGAATTGTATTCACGTACCACTGCAGGCTTACAGTAGACCAGAGAAGCCATTAAAGACTCACTGTTGAATGAGCAGCAACAAATGGATGACTTCCACTGCTACGTCTGGATCCTTGTCAAGAACCATAGCCAGTATCCTCCCCTGAATATACATGAACACACAAAGACATGCAAGCACGCACACAACAAAAGGAATAGACAAAATGAAGGATGTAAAGGAGCCAAAACATAGCATAAACAGACATTTATCTGCTGCAACACATGGGGCTTAGGAGGGTTTTCATCTATTTGAGAAGAGATTAATAACCATGCATAATTAGCAGATTAAAATTCAGATGGAAACAGGCAGCTGGACAAAGGAAGAAACCATGGAAATCCACAGGAATGAGGAGAATGGAGGAACAAATTTAGGGAGATTACATACAATAAGACATTAAAAAGGTGAGGCAAAAGATAGAAAGAAAAAAGAGAGAAAAATGGTAAAGAAAGAAAAAGGACGGAAAGAAAAGAAGAAAAAAAAACAAGAGGAAAGAAAAAGGTAAAGGAAGAAAAGCAAGAAATAAACAACCAGACCAGAAATATTAGAAGAGGTTTAGTAGTCCAGTCAAGAGGGAGAACTCACTTTGAATCTGCTGAAGAAGAGCTCTAGGCGCCCAATGAAGTCCCTCTTCTGGTACAAACCCTGCAGGGCATGCACACACTGCAGACGCACTGAACTTTGCTGAAAGGAGAGCAGTAATATTGAACAAACACATACACACCATCACAACCATGTAAAATAATTCCCAAGTCTGTTTTCAATAAACAAGTTTGTGTGTGTGCACGTGTGTCTATGCAAGTTAACATTTGGTTAGACGGGCTCCAGATATCTTTGTGGAAAGAAGGGAAGGAGGATTATAAAGCGCTAATTGCTGGCTAAGTGCTGGTAAATTTGAGCTTTTTAGTTATATTTGGTTTGTGAAAATGGCCTGTTTATTTTGAAATGTTTCCGTTATTGTATCTGTCTTCTGGATGTGTATCTGATGACCCACTTTATCATGTAGCATCCACCCCAGGTACTTGAGATACTGGTCATTGAGGAACTCCTCTGGGTCTTCTCTGAGCCAGACACCCAGTTCCTCGATACACGCTGCTCGGATCTCTGCCACACTGTCCCGATACCGATGCACAAACACGCCACGGAAAGTGCCATTGGTTAAGGAGCTCAGCTCTTCTTTGTTCTCCTGCAGCTACACAACACACATACACACTAGGGTTGGCCTACGTCGTCATATTGTTTGTTTATTGATATTGTAAAAACAATATTATTGTTTGTGCAAATGGTCTAAATGATTCCTGCTAGTAATTTACTATATCTAATTCGTTTTGTCTGTCCTGAGCTCTATTCATCTGTATCTATGCCTTAATTGGAACAGACATATTAACTGAAACCACCAACAGCCAGACGCTATTAAAATTTGACTAGTATCAAGAAAGTTGAAGTGAACATGCATCATTTCAAAGTTTCAACCCATCTTAAAAATCACTGTGGCTTGTAAATATAGCAGTGGATTTGGGGAGCTAACTGCCAGTGGAGCTAGGGGACAAGCAATTTTTGTCCACGGTGTGTTTATTTTTTGGCCAATAGCAACAGATTCATGAGAAATGTTGGTCACAATTTTGTTGTCGCTAAGAAATTAATGATGATCAGTTTGACAAGTTGTGCTCTTTGGCTAAGAAAGCTTAAATTTTTCAAACTTCAACCCCTTTGAGCACTTTAACATAAGCAGAGCTCTCATCAATGCCCGTCATATCATTGCCACTGCAAATGACAAGAAGAGTGAGCTGGTGTCCCCCCCCCCCTTTTCTCCCCACTTGTTCTTGGCCAATTATCCCACTCTTCCGAGTCGTCCCAGTTGCTGCTCCACCCACTCTGCCGATCCGGGGAGGGCTGCAGACTACCACATGCCTCCTCCGATACATGTGGAGTTGCCAGCCGCTTTTCACCTGACAGTGAGGAGTTTCACCAGGGGGACGTAGTGCATGGGAGGATCATGCTATTCCCCCCTCAGTTTCCCCTCCCCCCTCAACAGGTGCTCTGACTGACCAGAGGAGGCGCTAGTGCAGCGACCAGGACACATACCCACATCCGGCTTTCCATCCACAGACACAGCCAATTGTGTCTGTAGGGACGCCTGACCAAGCTGGAGGTAACACAGGGATTCGAACCAGCAATCCCCGTGTTGGTAGGCAGAGCAGGTGCCTTTTAAAGTTCTTTTGTAAAACGGATTGAAGGTGGGCTCATAACTTTGACTTCATGTACACGTGATTTTTTTTTTTGTGTGTGCACATGTATAAGACCTCGGTGATCATGGCCTGCAGATCCTCCAGCATCACAGTGGCTCTGTCCTGAGCACTCTTGCTGCTCTCTATGTTGTATCGCCTCTGACTAGTCTGCAGCTGGGCATACACCACCACTGATACCTTCATTAACCCAGTCATCAGCTTCATGGCTAAAAAAAAAACAAAAAAAAACAAGATAGCCACATAAGGCAACGTAATATTGATAAAATTTACAAATCAGGTGTTTTTTTTTTCTTCTGAAAATTGCCATGTGATGCAATGTGATACTTTTTCCATCCCTGAGGGGAAGTTTGTTTTTTCGCCTTTTGCCTTCCACAGGGTGTTCAGAGCACAGTCAGATACTGAGAAATACTCTTGAAGCTGGTATGGATTCAGTTTTACTTGTGAACACTTCAGCGGGGCTTCCTGACACAAGGGCTTGAATCTGGCTCATGAGACTCAGTACTCCACCCACCTGCCCATTTATTGTCATATGAGTTGCTTAACATCGAGTCTGAGCTCCCTCAATTTTATTTCATTGTCTTTAAAACAAGGGAAGAGTCAGGCTGATGGATTCTCTCAGGTGTGCAGCAGTACAGATATCTTGGAATCCCTTTTCTTTCTGAAAGTTGCAATTAAACTTTTGATTATCAAAAAAGGAGACATCATGGTTTTTCAATACTTACACCGTCCCATTGGAATGTGCTAAAGCCTTGAGAAAAGATTCAGCAAGTAAGCTTCTCAATACTGATGCGATTGGTGAAGTTTTTGTCTGTACAGTTCAAAATAATGCCCAACAACATTTTCACGAGGTCTGGGTTCAAAACCAATCCTTAAGGGCTCCAAATAATTAATAATGTGTTTGTATGTGTTGTCATGCATATATTAGACAGACAAGTGTGTTTCTGAGTTTTGTGTGTGCATCTTGCATAGAACCCTGCAAACATTTTGTGGCAACATAAATGCATAATGTTGTGAATGCAATGATAACACTCAACATTTCTAATACAATATGTATGCATTTGTCCATACGTGAAAAGTTAAGATGTGTGTGTGTGTGTATATATATTTGTATTTCCAGGTTTGCGTGTGTGCACGCGCAGATGTGTAAGTGTGTCCTGTGCGTGGCGTCCACTAACCAAGCAGGGTGCTGGTGTGCCTGAAGGCTCTGACTTGGGAGTCAGACAGCCCAATGAGCAGGGCCAGCAGGGAGGAGAAGAGATACTCGTCATGGAGCACGCCGTTTTGACAAGAGCGTACCAGAACCTGCACAAACTCACATAGGCTGGCCTTAAAACGCTTCCACTGGTGACCCGGAGAGCACAGTGGGTAGTTCACGGAGTCCTGGACAGGGAAGAACACAAATACGTGACAAGGTGAGTCTTCTACTTGAAGGAGGAAAATTGAAAAAGTATTTTTCAACAGTAAGTTCAATTATGTACTGAACATATTAGATGAATATAGAGATAATTGGACATGTCGGAGGAGAGATGCTGGGTATATTGGGAGAAGGATGCTGAAAATGGAGCTGCCAGGCAAGAGGAAAAGAAGAAGGCCAATGAGGGGGTTTATGGATGTGGTGAGGGAGGACATGCAGGTGCCTGCCTTGACAGATGACGATGCAGAGGACAGGAAGAGATGGAAATGGATAATCCACTGTGGCAAGCCCTAATGGCAGCAGCCAAAACTAGTAGTAGTAATAGATGAACTGACTATACAAGGGACAATCAGTGTGCTTACATGAAAGTAAAAAAAAAAAAAAAAAAAAAATCGATTTTAATCAGATTAAGACAATGTGATTACTGCAACTGCCATGTAAACACCTTAATCACTCTTCATCAAATCAAGGTCTAAATTGACACAAGCATAATGTGATTAACAGAACTAGATTTTTCAATCATTCAATTTACTTTGCTTTGTAGAGCTTTGCGGAGTTCTGGAAAATTGTGAGCATTCACCAAAAAGGTAATTCTGCTACAGACATCTGACCCAGAAAAGGATAGACAAAGGAGAACATGGTGAGCGACAGTAAACAACTGGATTTCTGAGTGAGACTTACCATGCTCAATAAAATAGAGTTTAATATCCTAAAGTTTTTGTTTTTCAAACACAATGTTCAGAAGTAACATAACTCCCATTCCATAATGCAGCTATCTGATGAGTCTTGTAAACTTGAATCATTGAAGAGATCACATTAATTTAACACGTGGAGAATTGCACTCCCCTTAAATTATTCAATTATTAGCCCTGCCTGGAGCTGTGTCCGAAGAGGTAACACCGAGGGCGGTCTGGTAGGACGCGGAAGCGGGGCAGGTTAAGCTAACCGCTAGCCCATGCAGACTGGCAGTGTTTTTAGTGTTGTCATGTGGAGTGCGGGGAGGTGTGTCGAGGGTCTGGCTGGGTGGGCTAGCGTTGGATTGGCTGAGGGAGCTTGGTCTTCTGCTTCCTGTGGGCCCAAGGACCACAGCCCTGACCGGAGCTGTGCCTGAAGAGGAAACACCGGGGGTGGTCTGGCGGGACGTGGAAGTGAGGCATACTAAGCGAACTGCTAGCCCATGCAGACCAGCAGTTCTGACAGTCGTCCTGGCTGGCACTCGTTCTCCTGGACAGTGATTTTTTTTTTTTTTTTTTTTTTTTTGGATATACACTCACTGGCCACTTTATTAGGTACACCTTACTAATACCGGGTTGGACCCCCTTTTGCCTTCAGAACTGCCTTAATCCTTCGTGGCATAGATTCAACAAGGTACTGGAAACATTCCTCAGAGAGTTTGGTCCATATTGACATGATAGCATCACGCAGTTGCTGCAGATTTGTCGGCTACACATCCATGATGCGAATCTCCCAGTCCACCACATCCCAAAGGTACTCTATTGTATTGAGATCTGGTAACTGTGGAAGCCATTTGAGTACAGTGAACTCATTGTCATGTTCAAGAAACCAGTCTGAGATGATTCGAGCTTTATGACATGGCGCGTTATCCTGCTGGAAGTAGCCATCAGAAGATGGGAACACTGTGGTCATAAAGGGATGGACATGGTCAACAACAATACTCAGGTAGGCTGTGGCGTTGACACGATGCTCACTTGGTACTAAGGGGCCCAAAGTGTGCCAAGAAAATATCCTCCACACCATTACACCACCACCACCAGCCTGAACCGTTGATACAAGGCAGGATGGATCCATGCTTTCATGTTGTTGACGCCAAATTCTGACCCTACCATCCGAATGTCGCAGCAGAAATCGAGACTCATCAGACCGGGCAATGTTTTTTTCTATTGTCCAATTTTGGTGAGCCTGTGCGAATTGTAGCCTCAGTTTCCTGTTCTTAGCTGACAGGAGTGGCACCCGGTGTGGTCTTCTGCTGCTGTAGCCCATCTGCCTCAAGGTTCGACGTGTTGTGCGTTCAGAGATGCTCTTCTGCATACCTTGGTTGTAATGAGTAGTTATTTGAGTTACTGTTGCCTTTCTATCAGCTCGAACCAGTCTGGCCATTCTCCTCTGACCTCTGGCATCAACAAGGCATATTCGCCCACAGAACTGCCGCTCACTGGATATTTTCTCTTTTTCGGACCATTCTCTGTAAACCCTAGAGATGGTTGTGCATGAAAATCCCAGTAGATCAGCAGTTTGTGAAATACTCAGACCAGCCCGTCTGGCACCAACAACCATGCCACGTTCAAAGTCACTTAAATCACCTTTCTTCCCCGTTCTGATGCTCGGTTTGAACTGCAGCAGATCGTCTTGACCATGTCTACATGCCTAAATGCATCGAGTTGCTGCCATGTGATTGGCTGATTAGAAATTTGCGTTAATGAGCAGTTGGACAGGTGTGCCTAATAAAGTGGCCGGCCGGCCACTTTATTAGGCACACCTGTCCAATAAGGTGGTTTAAGTGACTTTGAACGTGGCATGGTTGTTGGTGCCAGACGGGCTGGTCTGAGTATTTCACAAACTGCTGATCTACTGGGATTTTCACGCACAACCATCTCTAGGGTTTACAGAGAATGGTCCGAAAAAGAGAAAATATCCAGTGAGCGGCAGTTCTGTGGGCGAAAATGCCTTGTTGATGCCAGAGGAGGATGGCCAGACTGGTTCGAGCTGATAGAAAGGCAACAGTAACTCAAATAACCACTCATTACAACCAAGGTATGCAGAAGAGCATCTCTGAACGCACAACACGTCGAACCTTGAGGCAGACGGGCTACAGCAGCAGAAGACCACACCGGGTGCCACTCCTGTCAGCTAAGAACAGGAAACTGAGGCTACAATTCGCACAGGCTCACCAAAATTGGACAATAGAAGATTGGAAAAACGTTGCCCGGTCTGATGAGTCTCGATTTCTGCTGCGACATTCGGATGGTAGGGTCAGAATTTGGCGTCAACAACATGAAAGCATGGATCCATCCTGCCTTGTATCAACGGTTCAGGCTGGGTGGTGGTGTAATGGTGTGGAGGATATTTTCTTGGCACACTTTGGGCCCCTTAGTACCAAGTGAGCATCGTGTCAACGCCACAGCCTACCTGAGTATTGTTGTTGACCATGTCCATCCCTTTATGACCACAGTGTTCCCATCTTCTGATGGCTACTTCCAGCAGGATAACGCGCCATGTCATAAAGCTCGATTCATCTCAGACTGGTTTCTTGAACATGACAATGAGTTCACTGTACTCAAATGGCCTCCACAGTCACCAGATCTCAATCCAATAGAGCACCTTTGGGATGTGGTGGACTGGGAGATTCGCATCATGGATGTGCAGCCGACAAATCTGCAGCAACTGCGTGATGCTATCATGTCAATATGGACCAAACTCTCTGAGGAATGTTTCCAGTACCTTGTTGAATCTATGCCACGAAGGATTAAGGCAGTTCTGAAGGCAAAAGGGGGTCCAACCCGGTATTAGCAAGGTGTACCTAATAAAGTGGCCAGTGAGTGTGTATATATACACTACCGTTCAAAAGTTTGGGATCACCCAAACAATTTCGTGTTTTCCATGAAAAGTCACACTTATTCACCACCATATGTTGTGAAATGAATAGAAAATAGAGTCAAGACATTGACAAGGTTAGAAATAATGATTTGTATTTGAAATAAGATTTTTTTTACATCAAACTTTGCTTTCGTCAAAGAATCCTCCATTTGCAGGAATTACAGCATTGCAGACCTTTGGCATTCTAGCTGTTAATTTGTTGAGGTAATCTGGAGAAATTGCACCCCACGCTTCCAGAAGCAGCTCCCACAAGTTGGATTGGTTGGATGGGCACTTCTTTGAGCAGATTGAGTTTCTGGAGCATCACATTTGTGGGGTCAATTAAACGCTCAAAATGGCCAGAAAAAGAGAACTTTCATCTGAAACTCGACAGTCTATTCTTGTTCTTAGAAATGAAGGCTATTCCATGCGAGAAATTGCTAAGAAATTGAAGATTTCCTACACCGGTGTGTACTACTCCCTTCAGAGGACAGCACAAACAGGCTCTAACAGGTACTATTTAATGAAGATGCCAGTTGGGGACCTGTGAGGCGTCTGTTTCTCAAACTAGAGACTCTAATGTACTTATCTTCTTGCTCAGTTGTGCAACGCGGCCTCCCACTTCTTTTTCTACTCTGGTTAGAGCCTGTTTGTGCTGTCCTCTGAAGGGAGTAGTACACACCGGTGTAGGAAATCTTCAATTTCTTAGCAATTTCTCACATGGAATAGCCTTCATTTCTAAGAACAAGAATAGACTGTCGAGTTTCAGATGAAAGTTCTCTTTTTCTGGCCATTTTGAGCGTTTAATTGACCCCACAAATGTGATGCTCCAGAAACTCAATCTGCTCAAAGAAGTGCCCATCCAACCAATCCAACTGGTGGGAGCTGCTTCTGGAAGCGTGGGGTGCAATTTCTCCAGATTACCTCAACAAATTAACAGCTAGAATGCCAAAGGTCTGCAATGCTGTAATTGCTGCAAATGGAGGATTCTTTGACGAAAGCAAAGTTTGATGTAAAAAAAAATCTTATTTCAAATACAAATCATTATTTCTAACCTTGTCAATGTCTTGACTCTATTTTCTATTCATTTCACAACATATGGTGGTGAATAAGTGTGACTTTTCATGGAAAACACAAAATTGTTTGGGTGATCCCAAACTTTTGAACGGTAGTGTATATAAAGATCTTAACAGTTGCTCCACAGGATGGGGATAGCTAAAGCCACAGAAGGTTAGATAGAGTATTCTGCATACATGCACACACAGTGTAGCTTTTTTCTCGTTTTTTCTTTAGGGGTCCATGCATGTACTGCAGGAACCCTATTGTTACTGTAATGGCATGACTTTGTATAACATTCTGTCTTTGTTATGATTGTCACCAGTACTACAATTTTTTTTTCTTGTTTCTCTGCTCTGGGGATGGAAGGGGATGCATATATTTGATTGTTTGAAAAAAAATGCAAAACCCAATAACTACTACTACTACTTTTGGATGCTCCCGTTAGGGATCGCCACAATGGATCATCCGTTTCCATTTCTTCCTGTCTTCTGCGTCTTCCTCTGTCACACCAGCCACCTGCATGTCTTCCCTCACCACATCCATAAACCTCCTCTTTTGCCTTCCTCTTGTCCTCTTTCCTGGCAGCTCCATATTCAGTATCCTTCTCCCAATATACCCAGCATCTCTCCTCCACACATGCCCAAGCCATCTAAATCTTGCCTCTCTTGCTTCGTCTCCAAACCGTCCAACCTGAGCGGTCCCTCTAATATAATTGTTCCTAATCCTGTCCCTCTTCATTACTCCCAGTGAAAATCTTAGCATCTTCAACTCTGCCACCTCCAGCTCCGCCTCCTGTCTTTTCGTCAGTGCCACTATCTCCAAACCATATAACATAGCTGGTCTCACAACCATTTTGTAAACCTTCCCTTTAACTCTTGCTGGTACCCTTCTGTCGCAAATCACTCCTGACACTCTTCTCCACCCACTCCACCCTGCCTGCACTCTCTTCACCTCTCTACTGCACTCCCCGCTACTTTGGACAGTTGACCCCAAGTATTTAAACTCGTGTGCCTTCGTCACCTCCACTCCTTGCATCCTGACCATTCTAATGTCCTCTCTCTCATTCACGCATAGGTATTCCATCTTGCTCCTGGTATTTGTCTACTGGCATGATTTATTTATAATTACAAAATAGGTGCTTATATCTATGTCTGCAACTGCTGGCCAATTCATTCCTGTTATTCAATGTGGACTTTTCTGGTTTGCAAATGATAAAATATTTTTCAGTTAGACATATATTGCACATTTTACTACTGGTTGAATACGCTTTGTTCTTTGAGAGGATTTTCCAGGTGGTTGAATAATTAATGTTTCTGTCCGCCAATGACCAAATATAAAGGCTTAAAGATGTTACATTCTTTAAACGGTTGTTACTAAAGCTACAGGTGTGCATTGAACCTCTTTTTGAATGTTCCCTCTGTTAGACCGACATATGTCTCTATTTTGCTGTTGTCATTTCTCGTCACCGTAGCTTGGTAGATAACTCCTTTTATCTGGCATTTTCTTTCGAGGGGGCAGGAGTCGTTCACACGGCAGTTGCGGGAGTCCAATTGTGATGAAGGTGTCATTGATTTGTTCATGATCCTTGTGTTGTGGGACGATATTATTTGTTGAAAGTTTGGCATGCAGCTCTAACTAATTTTGATGGTGTTCCTATTGAATATCTTCCTCAGTTGATGGTCCGGGGTAAAGCACTTACCCCAAAGTTAAAAAAACTGCTTACCGATGTTTGTGGCTACGGTATCACTGTAGGGTGGGTTGTACCAGGTGAGGTTTAGTTTTCTGCTACGTTTGTTGATTTGCTGGCAGTCAGTATTTAATGGTGGGTTGTACTTGAGCTTAAAATTGTAGCCGCCCTTTTTTAATACATCTTGGTATGGGGGTATATATATATTAGCTTTTTTTTCTTTCCGGAAACAGTCAATGGTATTGATAAAAGTGCTCAACAAATGAGGAGCAGAATATTAGAGAATTTACTTGACTCACTGGATTATTTTGCTCCTTATTTGTTGAGCACTTTCCCCTACTGTTGAGTGTTTCTTTTATATAACCTTGTTAAAAGAAACACTCGACGATAGGGGTAGTGCTCAACAAATAAGGAGCAAAATAATCCAGTGAGTCAAGTTAATTCTTTATGAGACAGTACAAGCCTGTTTCATGCCATAAGCAATCAGGATTTTATATATATATATATGGCTGAGATATGAAGATATTTTTAACAAACTGATGGATCGACCATGTGGTGCAAGATATGTAATATCAAACTTAACTATCAGGAATTTCATGATTAATCATATGTAAGTCAAGCACAAAAAGAAAACGTAAGAGGACGTAAAGCAATCTCATAATTCACCATTACTGTCGGGCGTCACCGTAAGCCCATTAGAGCGGAGCAGATTACCCAGCTAATAGTTGTAGCGACTAATTTTTTTGTGCTGTGTTTGTTTGTGTTGTGGATTCATGACATGAAAAACCTAATCCAGTAGCATTCAAAAAAATGGCAAGACTTACCCGTGGGGACTGTAGGCTACTATTTTCTAAATTTCATGGGCACTCAAACAGGGAAATCAGGTCAAATGCATATCCCATACATTAACAGATACATAACACAAAAACATGTATTGCCCTTTTTTTCTTATTCCTAAAGAACATCTTTCCCCCACTCACCTCATCAAACTCTTTGGTCAGCATGCTGATGACCTCAACGTTCTGCATTGTGTCAAACATCTCTCGGCTCACCACTCCTACATGAAGCAAGAGGACAAGGAAAGTGATTACAATGGACCCTATTTCCCTTTTCTCATCCTCACTTTTCCAGAATACGGTTCAATGAAAAACCCTAAACACAAACATTACTACACACCTAAAAACCCCAAAAAATCGTTTCCGTATCAGCCAAATTTGACTTAACATAAGAATAACATTCCGGTTTCTAAACTCTAAACTCTGCAGTTCACACAGAATGTTATAATGTTGTGTTAATAGATAAATAATTAAGACAATGCCTTTCTGGTGCTAAGCACTGCATTGTTAGCACACTGTGAAATCGATACCATGGTGCTGATCGATGTCAATACTGACATCAGGAAGATAATCTGTGGAACTCTGACCCCTATTGCCCGCCCCTCCCTTGCCCTCTCCATCGACTCGGTTCCATCTTGGCCTCTGACCTTTGCATCCACAGCACCGAACGATTAAGTTGATGAGCACCAGGAGCCCCTCCTCTTGGCCTTCCTTGTAGCTCTCCAGCCACTCATCCACCACCGCCTTAAAATTGACAGAGAAAACAGCCAATGATAAAACTGCACTCAGGTCAGAGGTGTCGCAGGGAGGTCACAGTTTTTGCAGTCTCAAACTGTGACCTCTTTTACCCTTTTATTTTGTCATAAACCTCTCTCCATCTTGTAATATATGGGTATGAATTACCATTTAAAAGATCAAGCTTATTTTTCTCACTCCTCACATCCATATTCTGGTTTCAATACACCAACACCATGGTGTAATGATTTCACCCAGCCATTGCAACATTAGACATAAAGGGATAGCACACCTCAGAAAAATTCTCAGATGTGTACCATCTGTTATGTTGGTGACACAAAGTACCTAAATCCAATAAAGCACATAAGCACATAGTAAAATTCAGCTTTGTAAAAATTAAGTAAATTTTAGTTTTCCAAGCTTGCACAATACACTGAATAGTTCTTTCAGAGCAGGTGCAGAGGGCTCAAGAGGGGCCTTCTGCATTGTGGGGCAACTGTATACTGTAGCACCAGAATCTTTTCTTCTGCCCAACAGTCTCATTGTCCTTCATCAATCAATAGCCTGTCTTTTCAGTTTTAACCCAGAAGAAACTGGGGAAAGCGGTGCTTCAGAGCCAAACAATGGGCTGGGATGGACACGTGCTGTCAATCATTGACTGTGTGACCCAATGGAAGTGGCTCCTTCCTCATCCAAGGCACCACCATAGGGTCACATCATTCAGCCCACTGACAGCAAATGATAATCGCACTCATTGCCAGGTCTTAGGGCCTTGTTGCTACTCTCATTACTCATCCCTCCCTCAACCCTCCATGTGTCCCGCTATATTCCCCCCACCCAACCAAAAACACACACACACATACACACACCCCTTCTCCCCTTTCAGAATTACTGAGATCTCTTCCACTTCAGTTTGCTCACCACTATGGCACTCTTTCCACTGCAGATAGCTTCGTAGATCTCCCCTGCAGTAATACCCTGGTTCCCCTTATTCCTTGGCACAGCCCGAAGGGAGGCCCGCCTGGATGTCCCAAGGGATGGCTGCTGCGACTGAGTAGAGCTGCATGGAGGACTGGGGATGGGGCTACAGCTGGTGTTAGGTGTTGGCCCCACTGCAGTTTCACGCCTTGGTCTCTTGGGTGGCTATGGAATGAAAAAGAAATGAGGGCAGCTGAACAGGGGACTGCGGGTGAACTGATGTAACCACTTGACTTAATTGGTGGCAACCAGTAGAGATAAGGCATTGAGCAGAATCAAACTACTGAACTGAAGCACCTAGATTTCAAGGTCTACAATTCATGGCTGTCGGGTGAAACCCTTGCGATGGTGATTCAGACCCTTTGAATTTTTTTTGTTAATGAGAAGATATTGTGTGTGCAGCCATTTAGTTCCTTGGGCCCATCAAACATATCCATATTGAATAATTATCAGCTATTAACCTGGAATTCAAGCCGTTTTTCTTCACTTCTAGATATATAGCTTAAGCTATTAAACACTCCTATTTTAAGTACAATGCGAGTTGTGTACCAAACAATATACACAGTACCTAAATCTAAAGAAAATCCATAATCTGATCAAGACCCTATTGCCTCAATTTACCAATTCATGGCGACTCAAAAGGGAAAACCTTGTCAAAAGTCAATACCCAATACCCCCTTGGGGATGAATAAAGTATTTATTCTGAAAAACCACAAAGTACTTTGTTAAAGCAGATTTAGTTAATGTTAGAACTAAAAACATTGTCTCCAAGAAGTTATTCGGAATTCTGAGGAAAAAAAAACATCATTCATTTAAATTTAAAATAGCTTCAATCTACATGAGATTACTAAATCTGGGGAGAATTCAATAATTTACCACAACTCCAGGGGCAGATGCAACCCGTTTTCTCCGCGCCATTGATGCGATTTGGAACTCAACGTCACTTCCAATATCCGATATGTCATCCAACTCCTCCAAACTAACAAAGAGGGGTAGAATTAACCATGTAAACATATTTAACTAAATATCTAACGGACAAATAATTTTACCTTAGTGAAACCCCAATTGGTTAAAAAAAACTTTTACCAATTGGGGGTTTAAACTAGATTGCCAACAAGCAACTGCACATCGACTACTTTAGGTCCAGCTAAATTTAATGTTAACCTACCTGTCACAATCTGTTTTGTAATCCAACGCCATGTTTAGAGGACACCGGGGCGTTAAATTTAAAAAAGAGCCTTTGACCTGGTCTTGCTTATTAGCTTACTAGCTTGGAAAAATATCCGGGGACAGAAAAGAGATGGCAAAATCTAGTTTGCTGAAACAAACTGAAACCAACTAGATAATGAACGACAGGTTTACGGTATGACATTAGCCGAGTAGTTAAATTAGCTTTGAATTAGCTAATGCTATGTTAGCCATCAACATCAACTAACACGTTGTTAAATTAGCCAGTTAATGCGGCAGCAATCAAATAGCCAAGTGATAAAGCGGTCTGAAATTCCTGATAATTAAACATAACCATGCGATTTTTTTTTGTTCAAGTCTGATATGTTCTTTCTCGTCTTCTTCTTCAAGTCTAATATTTTCTTCTCTGCCGACCGAGTTTATGGGTCTCAAAAGCGCGAAAAATCGTTAGTGGATTCTGGAGGCGATTGGCTCAAAACTCATCAGCCCTATACGATGATTGGTCAATTTTGGAGGACGGAAATTCCGTAGTATCCATGTGTGGCAGATTAAGCGCCGCTCGGATAACTAGATCTACAGCCAAAAACCAGGTTTCCCAACAAACACAGTTACGTGTCCCCGAAATTAAACAAGTCATTTCAAACCAGAGAATGGTCTCCTTTTACGTTCAATCAGAATAAACTTCCTTGCCTCTTTACATGTTTACAATGGGAATGAGAGCCCCAGGGGTCGCCAAAATTCTCTTTTACACCATTATTCTGATAAATTACGTGCACTGATTTTATTCAGTTGCCCAGATCGTCATTTTGATGCCTGTCGGACAGTCAACACTGGATGTCATTTATGAATTTAGGACCCTGAGGTGGTTCGCCAACACTACCCCATGCCTCCCCTCCCTCCGCCGCAGGCACCTCACCCATCTCTCCCGTTGGTCCCCTCGCATGCTGCACAGTCCATTGTTCCGCGGCTGATAGGTTGCAAGCTAGAACGGGATGCTGAGACGGGAGTGCTTCATTCATTCCATTCTTCCCAATATTTACGCGCAACAGCCTCTAAACGAAGGACAAAAAAAATTAGGCATGGTCGAAAATGAATATTCAATCTAAAACCGAAGGTGGATGCGTCTGGGGGAATTTATATGCAGATTATTACTTTCTTTTTAGAGAGCCATTGCTATAAACGGTTCAGAATATACTTTTAGCAATCGTTTGCATTTAACCGCTCAGCACAAGTCATTGCTTGTTTCGGGAATACAACCCAGTTCCCCCCATCCCCTCTCAATTACTTCTGTGGAGAAGATGGATACCCGATTTTCTTTAAGGTACCCGCTGCTGCTGTTCTGTATGCTCACTGCCCTGTCACCGACTTTGGGCCCCGTGACCGCGGGGAAGAGTTGCACCGAGACGCGGCAGGTGTACGCGGAAAAAGGCTACAGTACAAGCAGCGCTCCGGTGACTCAAATCTCGGGTAAGACCGTCAAGCAACCCACTCCGAAATCAGTTAAGAAACGTCTTAAGAAACAGGCATGTCGGCACTTTTCTGCTCTCGGTAAAAGAACAGCGCAATACGTTAATTGAGCCTACCGCCCACATTGTACTGTGTAAATCGGAGGAGCAAATTGCCAACACCGGTGCAACAAAGAACCTCGCCCCTAATTAGTCACTGCCTTGTAGCCCACTGTGAAGTCCCGTACCCGAGGGTTGATCATCATCCAATCTGATAGTTAAAAAGATATGAACATTATGGGGGATTCCCCCCCCCCCGACTCATAGCCAACTTAATTTGAACTTTTGCTGACAGACTCGAGATGCAACTTGATTGACTGATTGAAAAGAAGAGAAATTAAAGCTAACACGAGACACGATGAGTGTGTGTGTGTGTGTGTGTGTGTGCGCGCGCGCGCGCGTGTGTGTGTTGAGTTATCTCTGTCTGAGTCTTGGCTTACTGTCCCGTGGGCAAGGGGAGCAGATGGCCAGCAAAACCAGGGAAGGGGAGAGGCAGTTTTGAAATGGAAATGGTGGGATGAGAGAGGGCTAATAGTGAGACACAGGGAGAGAACAAAAGGGGATGAGAGTAAATCAGTGAAGGTGGAGTTAGGATTTACACGGGAGAATATAGTGACACCAGCAATATTTACTGTAGTTATAAAATACATTGAAGTGAAGAATGGTAGGCTAGCAAGCCCTTCCCCATCTAAATTGCTGTTTTTTTATTGATTTCCATTTGTATATCATTACCTCTGACATGATAAAGAGCCAACCTGAGTTGACAGCGAAAGATGGATCAAATCTGAATAATTCATGCAATTCTCTATTACTTGCCCAAATCTGATAAGGTTTTTCCACAACAATTACAATGGCTGCTGAGAGATATAGGGCCCCCTTTCTCAGTGGCAACATCCATTTTGATCTGATAATTGTAGGCACTATAGCTTCAATCTAAAAGATTTACATGCTGACATGTGTACTTTTTAATATTTTCTAGCTTTGGTTCATCTAAGACAGTTGCTAATTCAGGATCGTCCAAAGCATGCACATACACTCACTGGCCACTTTATTAGGTACACCTTGCTAGTACCGGGTTGGACCCCCTTTTGCCTTCAGAACTGCCTTAATCCTTCGTGGCATAGGTTCAACAAGGTACTGGAAACATTCCTTAGAGAGTTTGGTCCATATTGACATGATAGCATCACGCAGTTGCTGCAGATTTGTCGGCTGCACATCCATGATGCAAATCTCCCGGTCCACCACATCCCAAAGGTGCTCTATTGGATTGAGATCTGGTGACTGTGGAGGCCATTTGAGTACAGTGAACTCATTGTCATGTTCAAGAAACCAGTCTGAGATGATTCGAGCTTTATGACATGGCGCGTCATCCTGCTGGAAGTAGCCATCAGAAGATGGGAACACTGTGGTCATAAAGGGATGGACATGGTCAGCAACAATACTCAGGTAGGCTGTGGCGTTGACACGATGCTCAATTGGTACTAAGGGGCCCAAAGTGTGCCAAGAAAATATCCCCCACACCATTACACCACCACCACCAGCCGGAACTGTTGATACAAGGCAGGATGGATCCATGCTTTCATGTTGTTGACGCCAAATTCTGACCCTACCATCCGAATGTCGCAGCAGAAATCGAGACTCATCAGACCAGGCAACGTTTTTCCAATCTTCTATTGTCCAATTTTGGTGAGCCTGTGCGAATTGTAGCCTCAGTTTCCTGTTCTTAGCTGACAGGAGTGGCACCCGGTGTGGTCTTCTGCTGCTGTAGCCCATCTGCCTCAAGGTTCGACGTGTTGTGCGTTCAGAGATGCTCTTCTGCATACCTCGGTTGTAATGAGTGGTTATTTGAGTTACTGTTGCCTTTCTATCAGCTCGAACCAGTCTGGCCATTCTCCTCTGACCTCTGGCATTAACAAGGCATTTTCGCCCACAGAACTGCCGCTCACTGGATATTTTATCTTTTTCGGACCATTCTCTGTAAACCCTAGAGATGGTTGTGCGTGAAAATCCCAGTAGATCAGCAGTTTGTGAAATACTCAGACCAGCCCGTCTGGCACCAACAACCATGCCACGTTCAAAGTCACTTAAATCACCTTTCTTCCCCATTCTGATGCTCGGTTTAAACTGCAGCAGACCGTCTTGACCATGTCTACATGCCTAAATGCATTGAGTTGCTGCCATGTGATTGGCTGATTAGAAATTTGCGTTAACGAGCAGTTGGACAGGTGTGCCTAATAAAGTGGCCGGTGAGTGTATGTACTTGCTCATTTTCGTGCTTACCGTTAGGTAGGACTGTCTCAGCAGAAATCCAGAAAAAGAACAAGGTACGTAGCGGTTAGTTGAGAAAAGATGTTGCGGATAACAAGCAGATATGGCATACCAAGCCCATAGAAGACCTTCACTAACATATACTACAATGTCAATAACTAAACCTCAGTTTCAGTTATGGGGACATTGCTGACATGACAACACTGGGAACATTTTAATTTCAAACAAATCTCTGGAATACCTAGAAAGATTTGAAACATTTATATTTGACATGCAGCCACTTGACTAAATTCTAAAAGTGCTAGGTGTTGTTCCAGTTGAGTCCTGTCCTATCATTCAGCGAAGCAAATTGTGACTACAAATTAAAGCAAGCGTAACAGTCAAATTAAAATAGAAAAGTTGCTAAACACACAGCTTGTGGGCTGACAATTGGGATTGCTGCATAGTTTGATGAGGACTGCAAGTGCGAGCCAAGTCTTTTGGGAGGTGGAATGTCAAACAATTAACATCTCAGCTGGGTCAGGGTATAACTGGCCTAGCTCCTGCGCTTTTTCATGCAGAAACTGGGGAGTTGGGGTGGGGTGTGAGTCATTTACTTTGTTTCAATCAGGATGATTCAGCAACCCCTGCTGATATGTAATTACCATATTACGCATCGGAAAATGCTATAATAGTACCTTTAAAGCTACAATCCTAAAGATTTGCATGCCACCATGTCGACTTTGATGCTTTCTCTCACTTGCATTTTTCAGAAAATGACTGATTAACAAATATCGTTAGCATGAATGCTTTTGTAGTTGCTCATTTGAACAGTTACTGTCAAGGTAGGACTTTCCTTGAGGAAAATGACATCTTCACCACAGGAGAAGACTAAGGCAGGACTAGCAACTGGCTTGAAAAAGAATTAAAAACTGTTGGGGCAAACGAGCGTATCTTTTTGTGCTTTTATTGGTTGTGGCCTGATCCTAACTTGTTTCTATCAATCCAGGTGAGCACCTGCGACTGTGCCCTCAGGACTACACCTGCTGCTCCAGTCAAATGGAGGAGACGTTGGCCTTGCAGAGTGAGAGGGATTTCCTCAAAGCCATCGAAGACACCAGCCAGTTCCTATTAACTACCTTTACCCAGAGACATCGCAAGTTTGATGGTGAGACACAGTCTAAGAGGGCAACCCTTGGGAAATCTTTAAATGCAGTTAAAAACCACTTTTAATAGAATCAAATTGCATGTAAGAGAAATTAAGACTGACTTTTGGAGATTTTTTGGAATTGAGGAAACCTACCAGCTGCTCCCACATTCTCTCATTAAAGTTCTCATTGTGTATTTCTTAACATTTATACATTTTTTCCATTGTTTTTTTTTCTCTCCTTATCATCCCAATTTGGCATGTTCAGTTCCCTGCTCTCCTTAAGACCTGCCATTGCACATCCCCAATAGTGGTTCGGATGTGTGTATATTTCCATGTGTGCCCTGTGATACATGTGGAGTCACCAACCACTTTTTTTCATCTGCCAGCTGCATGTTTCTCCAGGGGAGCATAATGTGTGCAGGGGCTAGTGCTGTTTCTCCCCAAATCCACCTGCAGGTGTATAGGTGCCCTACCACTTGTGGGATTTGCTAAATGCAATGGTGGGACAACTTAGCCCTATCTAGTCTAAAATTTCATTTTCTGTTTCATTTTCTATCAGTCTACCCTTCTTTATCTCTCATCTCTTTACGTAACCTAGGTGATGAATCTTTAAAAGACACTGAAGCAGTGGGAGACTGCATTTGAGTCTTAAAGAAGCACATAGCCTATGTGATACTCACCGTATCACACAGGCTATGTGCTGTCGCTCATTTAGCAATACACAGGAGCTGATGTAACAATCCCTCTGGGCCTTTAAACTAGGGCAAGATGAGCGCCTACGTACAAACCTGGCTGTGAAATTGCAAAAATCAGAGGTGGGCGACAGATCCATATCTAATCATATCCCTTCCTGTTTCTCCTCAGAGTTTTCCAGGGAACTCATAGACCTGTCAGAGAAGTCTATGAATCAGATGTTTACCAAGACCTACGGCCGGCTATTCACCCAGAATGCACATGTCTTCCAGGAGCTATTTGTGGAACTTCGCAGATATTATTCTGGTTAGTTGCCCATATCGGTTTCAACTACTTTTGAATATAGAGATAATTTGGAATGACAGGCTTAATTATTATTCGGTTAATAAAGATAGACCTAAATTGTATTCACAAATAAAGTACTGTGGGTTTTTTTTGTTAATATTTTTTGATTCCACCTGCTAGACATGTGGGGTTTCTATGCAGATGTCAGTACAATGATTGCCATACATTCCAAGCAAAAGAAAGCATTTGAAAGCCAGTGTAGTATATGTCTCGGTGATTATCAGCTTACTGGATGCGAGCTGCGTCTTCATTAAACCCTGCCCATCTGGTGCTGCATTGAGATGGAAACTAACAAAAAATAATTGAATTTCAAAAGGATACAATGGCACTTAAAGCTGCAGAGAAACCAGCCATTTATCAAGGCAGGTCGTCTATGAGTTGTGACCCATAGAGGCCCATAGAGGCCCATGTCATTACCTTGATTAGTAAATGAACACAGGATTATTTGCTAATTTTGTTTGACTCAGGTCTGTCCATATGGTTCTAGGCATTCCTGGTCGCTTCACCCAACATCCTTATTATAGTCATTTCACAGGGGCTGCAGTGAGAGGCTATAGTAGTCCTTTGAAGAGAGCCGGTACACCATGGAGAATTGGAGAAAGTCAGAAGGAGAATTGGAATCCCATGGATGCCAGACTGCTTCTATTTCAGCTTTAGATTTCTTTGTTTTGGCACAACGACCGCCAGTTGGCAAGGCACTGTAGTTGGCTGTTGCCGCTCAGTCAACCTGTCATTGTCTGCCAGACAACATGTATGGCTAATTTGAGTCTGTGCGGTAGACTATTTAAGATAGGACCATCACATACTCAGAATTGGGCTGCCAATTGCCTCATGAGTAGAAAGTCACAAGGAACCAAGCATAATCAGTCTGGCTTTTTCAAGTAGCAGGACAGCATTGTGAGTAGAGAGGTAGTCTTTCAACCAGTAGGTGCTGACTCACATCCTCTTGACAGTACATATCTACCCTGCTGAAGTGTCCACGTGCAAGACAATAGAATTTCCTGCTGACTAGAGCAGCTGTTTTGCACAGGTGCTATGTAACATGCAGCTTGGAAATAACCAAGGTAACAGAGAACATCTCCTTTGGGCATCAAAAGAATTACTACAACAACTACCACTACTAATACTACCACTTATAATAATGATAAATTATTATTATTTGATTTAGCATTTTAATTCCCGTCCACAGGTGGCAGTGTAAGTCTGGCAGAGGTTCTGTCTGAGTTCTGGGCCAGACTTGTGGAGCGGGTCTTCTCTCTGGTCAACCCCCAGTATCAGTTCAGCGAGGACTACCTGGAGTGTGTCAGCAAACACGCTGAGCAGCTGCAGCCATTTGGGGATGTGCCTCGCAAACTGCGTGTACAAGTGTGTCTTTTTGATAGCAATGGCTGTAGCATCAAAACAGACAACCAAAACTGCTGTCACAAGTTACAATAGTATCTCACATTTCACTTTTTGGTTTGAATTGTGTTTGTGTCTTATTTTTGTCTCTTGTCTACCACATTTAGGTGATGAGGGCTTTTGTTGCGGCCAGAGCACTGGCTCAGGGCTTGGCCTCAGGTCGGGACATTGTAAACAAAGCAACAAAGGTAAATTGTTCCTATTATTGTTATGATAACATCATATTTGCATTACTCGTTACTTGCCCCACATCTTTTTCACTTGCCCTCCATTGTTTTTAGCTGAGTGCAGGTTCTGAGTGTGTTCGTGCCCTGATACGTCAGTGGTACTGCCCCCTGTGTCGAGGCATGCCCTCTCTGCGCCCCTGTCACTCTCTGTGCCTTAATGTGATGAAGGGCTGTCTAGCCAATCAGGCTGACCTGGACACAGAATGGAACAACTTCATCGGTGAGTTAAGGAGAAGAGGCAGTTCCATGAGACAACTGATGATAAATATGCTGGGGTCCTGCTCAAAACAATGCATAATGAATAAAAATCTAATAATTCGACAATGCAATTTTTAAGGTTAGATTGTTTGGTTTATGATGCATCCAATGCAATGAGTTATTTGCTTCGGAGCTATGACTGTGCGACAAATACTGCTGATGCAAGGTCTTTTTCACCGTAGTGAGAACCTCATAAGTCCAAGAGTAGGCTCTTACTCACATTTTTTTTAGTTGGCTAGGATGACTGAAAGCTCTGCTCTGAACTATTACCACTATCAAATCCTCTATATGCAAATCCATTCTTTGCTCTCTCCTCCGTTTCATGTCATGTTCCCTACCCCCATTGAATTGCCCATTCATTAAACATTAATGTGTGTCTCCTCCTTTGCAATTGATCTGTCCTTCCATGTTTCCTTTTCCCTTTCATCAAAGCCTCCATGCTTCCTTCATTTTCTGTCTTTCTGTACATTGCTTCCACCTCCCTTTCATCACTTCCTACATCTGTAATGTACCCAAACCCATTTCACCTTAATGTACCCATTTCTAATCTGCATACCTAATGTGCCCCCCCCCTTCTCTCTATCTTGCCCCCTCACTCCTGTTTTAGATCCTCCTGAACTCACAACCCCGCTTCCATTGGGTCTTATCATAACAGTCCTGTAACCAAAACACCCTGCAAAAAGCTGTCAGTCAAAGAATATCAGTGTCCGTTGTTAGTTTACCATCAGGTGCACCAGAAACTGTGGAGTACTGTTTTGCTGTTTAGCATCGAACCTATGGAAAGGGAGGTGTTGCACTTTTGATGTTTTGCCTGTATTTCTTGGTAAAACAAAAAAAATGGGTGACCGACAAGTTGGAAACCATACCCTTTCTTCCCTCTCATCTGTCCGTGTCCTCTGTTCCCTCCCATCTTCTGTTAGATGCTCTGTACCAGTTGTCAGAGAAGTTGGAGGGACCGTTCAACATGGAGCTGGCAGCAGACTCCATTTCTGTCAAGGTGTCGGAGGCCATCATGCACATGCAGGAGAATAGCGTCACCATCTCCACCAAGGCAAGGGCCTCAATGGGTGGAGGGAAGTGGGGATAATAGAGAGAGGGGACTTAGGAAAGAAAGGGATAAGAAAGGAGGCTTGTGGTTAAAATTAGTATAATGTATGATTCATATATTTATACAAATGATGAATTGTTATAAACTGATTATTTTATTCACTTGGGGGTTCATTATACCAGTGAATGGTTGGTATATTTCTGTACTTCTTTATTGGTCTTGGATGATGAATCAGGATATTGAAATAACTTTCATGGTGCACTATTCATGGTGCACATCTCAAAAAAAGTAGAAAATGAAAACACTGTGTTGATCATAAATTATATAAATAGGGCCCTCAAAAAGTATAACTTTAACAGCGATTAATTAAAGGATAGTTTCACTTCTGTTGAACCCAGTCCTGATTAAGATGTTTTCATCTATCTTTTAGAATAATACAAAAACCTCACTACTGCTTCAGCATTGACCAACATACGTAACTTACCTTCCTACTAAATCTTTTGGAAGGGCTTCAACACAGTCCAAACGGGCAACTTTTAAGCCTTAAAATCCATGATAGGGTAATATCTTGCTTTAAAAAATCAGGAAGCTCACAGTACAGTTAGACATTATAATATGCTGTGCCTGGGTACTATTTACGCATATACAGACCGAAGACAGGCGCGCTTTTTTCTGTAACTTTATTCACCACGATGTCAATACCCCATCCGCTCCGTCCTCTAATAGCGTCCCTACATCAACCCCGTACTATATATATGTTCCCACACATATCCTATCAGTACATCTCCCCCTTTTAGCTTAACGTCAGACTTTCTTAAAAGTGCTTTTCTTTCTTCACTAAGCATGTCACTTATCTTGAACAATAAACATGAACAGTCACTAACAATGCTATCTATTGTGGATTACTCTCTTTTTCCTCTCCTTTTTTTTTCTTAGAGACATTCCTATCATTTAATAAAACAACAACATAGAACTGAATGTCTACTCACTAGGGGTCAGGGTAGACTACCTGGGTCCCCGAAGCTGTGCAAGGATTATTCTGCCTTGTGAAACAAACCACAGCTTTCTAACTTGTGACTATAAGTCCATTCTCTTGGATTGTCTTATGGACCGGCCCGACCTGGTCACTGTGGGAGTCTCTGGAATGACCCTGATGTGAGATCTATTTCTCCTAAGACTTCCTGAGGGCAGGTCTATGTTATAAGATCTTGGTGTATGAGCTGGACCACAAACAGTTCCTGTTTCCTTTGCGTTCTTCACCCAGACCCTTTGTCCTGGTCTGAGCTCTTGTCTTGTCTTGGCGTTGTGTCTTTTGTCATACCAAGAAGCTTGTTTCACTTTCAAGTCCTGATCCTTCCTCCTGAAAGCCTGGATGTCAGGCCAACCTGGCTGTAGCTTCTCCTGACTGACGGGCAAGGGTGTTCTGATGTTACGGCCCATCAGCAGTTGTGCAGGGGATGACCCGTGGGCCAAAGGGGTGGTTCTGTAAGCCATGAGGGCCTTGTGCGGATCCTCTCCCTTCTTCAGCAGAGACTTTACCGTTCTCACAGCTCTCTCGGCTTCCCCATTACTTTGAGGGTAGCGGGGGCTGCTCGTTGTGTGTGTGAAGCCATAGTCTCTGGTGAAAGATGCCAGCTCCGGTGCAGAGAACTGGGGGCCATTATCCGTGACAACAGTTTCTGGGACCCCATGGCGTGCGAAGATAGACTTCAGCTTCTCTGTCACGTGGGCTGTGATGGTGGATGAGAGGTTGGTTACTTCTATGTAGCGCGAGAAGTAGTCAATCACCACGAGGTACATTGCATTGTTCCACTGGAAGAGGTCCGCCGCAACGCGCTGCCATGGCCTGTCGGGCAATGGTGTCATCAGAAGCGGCTCCGGTGCACTGTGAGCCTCACATGCACAGATCTCACAGTTTTCCACTTTCTGTTTGATTTGACTGGTTAGACCTGGCCACCATATTGACTGCTGCGTCCTGGCGGCACACTTTGTCATGCCTTGGTGGCCTTCATGAAGTTTGTTGAGCATCTCCTCTTGCATGGTGAGTGGGATGACAAGTCTCTCGCCCTTCAGCAGTAGCCCATCTGCTATCAGCAGGTCCTGGTGATACTGCCAGTACGGTTTAAGTTCCGACGGAAGACATTTTCTGTTTTCAGGCCATCCGGTCTGCACCATGTTTTTGAGCTTTTTGCAGATATCATCTGTGTCCTGTGCGGTCCTGATCTGAGCCAGCCTGTCGTCCGACGCTGGCAAGTGCTCCATTATTTGGTTGATGGACATGCACACATCCTGCTCCAGCTGCCTGTCCTCTGCTGTGGGCTCTCCATGGACTGGCACCCGGGACAGTGCGTCCACTGTGATCAGTTTCTTTCCAGGCACATGCTCGATCTGGTACGTGAAGCGAAGCAGTCGCAGCCTGAATCTCAGGATGCAAGGTGGCAAGTCATCAAGCGCTTTGCTGCCGAGCAGAGAAATGAGAGGCTTGTGATCAGTTTGTATGAGGAAGTCCATTCCAACCAGATAAGTTCGTAAACGCTCGCACACCCAGGTCAGCGCGAGCGTCTCCTTTTCAATCTGGGCATATCTTCGCTCCGCGTCTGTCATGCTGCGTGAGATGAATGCGACTGGGCGCCAGTCCCCCGACGGTTGCTTCTGAGAGAACACTCCTCCCAGTCCGAAGGAGGAAGCGTCCGCTGCAACTCTGGTCGGTCTGTTCAGGCAGTACTGTGCCAGAACTGCAAGCGAACTCAGTTCCTGGCGCAGCTCGTTGAAAGCACGCTGTTGCATGCTCCCCCATTCCCAGTTGGTGTCTGTCTTGAGTAGTTCTCGTAGCGGCTGTGTGAGCTCTGCAATACGTGGTGAAAACTTACCCACGTAGTTTACCATGCCCACAAACCTCCTCACATCAGCAACATCTTTGGGTGTGGGCATCTCCTTGATCGCCTTGATCTTTCCAGGGTCTGCCTCGATGCCTTGAGCTCCGACGACATGGCCCAGGAACATGACCTTGTCCACTGCAAACTCACATTTTTCACTGTTGACCGTCAGCCCCTCCTTCTGGAGCCGCTCCAACACCTGGTGGAGCCTGCGGTCATGTTGTTCATGTGTCGCCCCAAAGACGAGAATGTCATCCGCGTGACACACAGTGCCTTCCAGCCCTGTCAGCATCTGTGTCAGCCTCTTTTGAAAATGTTCTGGTGCTGACGAGATCCCGAACGGAAGCCTCTTGTAGCAGTATCTCCCGAACGGAGTGATAAATGTTGTCAGTGGGACTGATTCTGGATGTAGAGGGACCTGCCAGAACCCGGCTGTGGCATCCAGTATTGTAAACACTGTTGCGCCTGCGAGCTTGGCCAGGGTTTCGTCGACGGCAGGCAAGATGTGTCTCTCTCTGACAATGTATTCGTTCAGATGGTTCATGTCGGAGCAAATTCTGATTTTTCCTTTGGGCTTTGGTGCGACGACCATCCCCGCGCACCAGTCCGTTGCCTCTTCAATGGGCATGATCACTTCCATGTCCTCCATTCTCTGGAGCTCTGCTTTGACTTTGTCGTGTAGCGGTAGAGGTACACGTCGTGTCAGCGACAACGCGTAGGGCTTGGCCTCCTCTTTCAGCTTTATCCTGTACTCCCCCTTCAGGCAACCCAGCCCTGTGAAGACCTTGGAGTATTGTTCTTTCATCTCAGCCTCCAGCTCTCTCACACTGTCCACTGGATGCAGTAGCTGCAGTGCAGAAATGGCTGGAAAGCCAAGCAGAGGAGTTGCCAGCTTCTGTACGACGTACACTGGTTGTGTCGTCGTCCTGTCCTTGTATTCCATGACTCCATCAAACTGACCACTCACCTTAAGAGGTTCGTTGCCGGGCCCACATAGTGGTTTTGTTGCTCTGGTGAGAGGGCCGTGCAGTTCTTTTGAGTAGGCATTAGGTGGAATGACTGTCACGTCCGCCCGTGTTCAACTTGAAAGTCATTTCTTGGCCATTCACTTTCAGTGTCTTTTTCCATGTTTTCGGTTTTTCTCCTGCCGACACTGCTCCCAGGAAAAGAGGATCTTCCTCCTCCTCTTCTTCTTGAACTGCACCCACTCTGCTGGATTTGCAAACCGCAGCAAAATGTCCTTTCTTCCGACATTTTCTGCATTCCGCTTCCCGTGCAGCGCAGTTGTTCAGGGAGTGTGAGGGAGCTTTTCCACATCTGCCACAGCTTTTCTGCTCTGTCCGACCCTTTTTGTAGGCTGTTTTACCTGTCTGATCTTTGTGAGACTTCTGCCTGAATTTCAGTAGATCTACATTTGCCTCCTTCAGGTCTGTAGTCTCTCTGACTACGGGTTGCTGCTTCTTGATTGCTTCATGTTGTCTTATTTTAAGTATAGCTTTTTCTAGGGTCAGGTCACTATCCATCTGTAGCCTCTCTGACAGGCCATTATGTCTGATGCCGACCACTAAACTGTCTCTGATCATTTCTTCTTGTAGTGCACCATGACAGTTTTCTGCTAGTTTGTAAACTTCAGAGATGAAGGACTCAGCCGACTCTCCTGGCTCTTGGCATCTCTTATTAGAACGAGCCCTTTCATAAATCACATTATATTTGCAGATGAAATGCTTATCAAAAGCCTCTTTTACTAAAATTGTTGTACTTCTTAAGTTCATCATCAGTTAGGCCTAGCGTGCCTAAAACATCATCTGCTTTATCACCCATTGTGTAAACCAGAGATTCACTTGATATTCTTCCCTCTTCTTGTCCAGTCCAGCAGCTATTCTGAATCTTTCAAACCGACGACTCCAGTTGGGCCAGTTAGCAAAGTCAGAAAAGTCAAAGTTTTCCGGCGGGTTGGTAGAGAAAAGGGAATCCATCGCGTTCTTGCTGTCTTGTAACGTCACGTTCAACCGACCGTCTAGCTAGCTAACTAGCCTAGCTGCACACAGTCTCTTAACTGCTGGCTAGCGTTAGCTTAGCTTAGCTAACGGGACTCACGTTGTTCGCACGTCGCGGTTATATAACTCGCCCGACAACTTCTTCCGAACGGCTCAAACGTCCTCTTGAGACGGGATTCAAACTTCTGACACCATATAATATGCTGTGCCAGGGCACCATGTACGCATATACAGACCGAAGAAAGGCGTGCTTTTTTCTGTAACTTTATTCACCACGATGTCAATACCCCATCCGGTCCGTCCTCTAACAGCGTCCCTGCATCAACCCCGTACTATATATATTGTAGCGAATTCGGGGGACAAAGCAACCACAGGAACTGCCGCGGCCGGGAAGCGAACCCGTACCGCCCGCAGACATGTCTACATTTCAGTGAAAAAAATGGTCACAAACTGTGCTTTGTCAAGTTAAAATTATGTTTTGTGAAATCTGCGGAGTTCCTTTAATTTTTTTTACTTACTTTATGGGACTGGCTACAGGACTTGTCACTCTTACATATGTGGACGTTTACAGATGGACAAAAAGTGGCTCCAAATCAAATCAAAATTTGCTTCTATTCCAAACAAACACATATAGTTTTTTTTATTTAATTTCATTATTTTTTTTATTTTGATATATTCTATTGATTGCCTTGGGGAAATTGCACTCTGCATTTACCCCATCCTAGCTGTGTAGCTAGGAGCAGTGGGCAGTCGCCGTGCAGCACCCAGAGACCAACTCCAGTTCATCTTGCCATGCCTTGGTCAAGGGCACAGACAGAAGTACTAACCCTAACATGCATGTCTTTTTTATGGGGGGGGGGACCGGAGCACCCGGAGAAAACCCACCACAGACACGGGGAGAACATGCAAACGCCACACAGAGGATGACCTGGGATGACTCCCAAGGTTGGACAACCCCGGAGTTCGAACCAAGGACCTTCTTGCAGTGAGGCGACAGCGCTAACCACTGTGCCACCGTGCCGCCCAATTATATTATAGTAATAGACGTATATTCTGAGTAAACATAAATGAAGATACATGTGATTGTACTGTTTCCCTTTTCTGAAAAGGAACTATATCATGTTTTTCAAAAGCTCAAACCCCCGTTGGATTGTGGTGAAGCCCAGTGAGAAGATTTAGCATTTTAACGAAATTCTGTGTTGAAAAAACTAACCCATCATTTAAATGCTGAACTGTGATTTTTTGGGGGGAGGTGGGGGGCTTTAGGCTTCAGGTGTCTGTACACCTGTAAGCCTGTAAGCTATCAATAATTTTTCAACACTGGTGAAATTCAAAACTATGTTTAAAAAAAAAAGTTGTGTTGCCCTTTTTCCATCTAAAATCTCACCACTGCTGCACCGCCAACCCAACTGGTGATGTAATACCAGAGATATCGAAGGACTTTGACAACAGTGATCAGAAACTAAAGAAAGATTATAAAATTGTCAAAGAGGAAAGGGAAGGGTTACAAAATTGTAGTGAGATCAGCTATGTTGTATGGTTTGGAGATGGTGGCACTAACAAAAAGACAGGAGGTGGCAGAGTTTAAGATTTTATTGGGAGTGATGAAGAAGGGCAGAATTAGGAACGAGTATATTAGAGGGACAGCTCAGGTTGGACAGTTTGGAGACAGAGACAAAGCAAGAGAGGCAAGATTGAGATGGTTTGGACATGTGTGGAGGAGAGATATTGGGTATATTTGGAGAAGAATGCTGAATATGGAGCTGCCAGGGAAGAGGCAATGAGGAAGGCAAAAGAGAAGGCTTATGGATCTGGTGAGGGAGGACATGCAGGTGGCTGGCGTGACAGAGGAAGATGTGGAGGACAGGTAGAGGTGGAAACGGATGATCCGTTGTGGCGACCCCTAACAGGAGCAGCCAAAAGTAGTAGTAGTCAGTTAAGAGGACTCTAGAGAGGTTCAGCCCCTTCTACCCAACTCTCCACCCTGCAAATCAATTTATTTCAAAAGTATACACTGCTCGTAGATAAGCTGAAATTGTGTTACCCTAAAAAAACAAAAACAGAGTTGGCGAGACTGACTTCACTGAGTGGGTCGTTCCAAAGTCCAGGGGCCCTGCTGGGCCTCCTTAAGTCTTTAAAGAAATTTTTTTTCAATGTCTTTTTTTTAATCTGCTTATTCAGCATAATATTCCCAATTAGACAGTGTGCCAGTATGCAGTGTAAAATGAGCGAGCGAGACAATGACATGCTGCCATGTCACACATTATGTCAAGAACGTGGCAGGCACAAAGCAGGAATCCCAGCCTGCTGTGCTCCCGGAGGATACAACAGTATATCCTCCACAGAACTGGGCTCCTAATCCACCCGTGATAGCTTCATTCCTTAAAGGAATAGAGGGAAGAATCACAGATTTTCAACCTTATGTCTGCGAGAGGGATAGCAAATGAAAAACGCGTGCAGCTGTTCCCGTGCGGCGGCAGCGAAGCAGTTTTTTTTTTGTTGGTTTGGTTTGGTTTTTTTTTTTTTTTGTGGCCGACGAGTGATTTATCAATTTTTGGTCAGATTGCTTTAAAATGTAGTCAGTTACTGACTAACGTTACATGGCAGTTTTTGTAATTAGTAACGTATTCAATTGGATTACAAAAAAATGTAGTCGAATCTGAATACTTTTGGATTACTTCAAAATCAAACATTGAAAATATTGCACCTTATACTAAAAAAGATAAAAATGGATAAGCTACAGAAATTCGAGTGCCACAAACACTTCTTTAAACGTCTCAAAACATTTTTGATGAAAAAAAATACATCTTGCATATTCAGCATTTACAGCTGGTCAAATCAAATTACCCTTTCAAAAAAATACTGTCACGGCGGGAGCAGGAACTGAGGACCCAAAAGCAGAGAGCAGAGACAGACTGGGGTAAAGCAATGGTTTAACGGACGCAACGAAGGAATCAAACTTACAACAAATGGAGAGGCAGAAAAGCACAGAGCAAGCAAGGCTCGGGGACGAGGCATGAAGCCCCTAGCTAACACATAATCGACGAAGATCGGGCAACCAGGGGGAATATAATTGTTCGGGAGCCAATCAGGGAATGAGGAACAGGAGAGCAAAGTGGGGAGCCAATCAGGGAATGGGGAACAGGTACGTAAAGCAGGGGCAGGAATAGAAATGGCAAGAGCGGTGAGCCTTCAAAAGCCAATCAGGGAATGGGGAACAGGTGAGCAAAGTGGGGAGCCAATCAGGGAATGGGGAACAGGTGAGCAAAGCAGGGGCAGAAACAGAAATGACAAGACCGGTGAGCCTTCATAATAAAACAGGAAACACTGATAACTATGGCATTTACTGACACAAACTACAGGCGAGACAGTCACTGAGTTACTCAAGCCCGCTCCTGTCCCTCCCTCTCATGTTTTGAAGTCTCTTACACAGGAAGGAGTACCAAATAGTTTATTAAATAGTTAGGTGTCGTGAAAATATACATCCTGTATATAATAGGGTACGTTTGCAAACCCTTTATCCAACTAAATTCCCACCGGCTTATCTGGGTTATTGGTTAACTGGCTTATCCTCCATGAATGACTGTTCTCAGCTCACTCGTTAGTGAGCTGAACTGAACCTTTAGCCGTGCTTCAGTTTAGGGAGTGGGACTATGCAGCCAGAGTTCTAGTCAAGCACTGAACGATTTGCTGAACGAATCTTTTGAATGAAACTGATTCGCCTCACAGCAAGAAGGTTCTGGGTTCGAGCCCCGGGGTAGTCCAGCCTTGGGGGTCGTCCCAGGTCGTCCGAGTTTGCATATTCTCCCCGTGTCTGCGTGGGTTTCCTGCGGGTGCTCCGGTTTCCTCCCACAGTCCAAAGACATGTAAATCAGGTGAATTGGCCATACTAAATTGCCCTGAGGCATGAAATTGTGTCTGTGTGTGTGTGTCTATGTCGGCCCTGTGTGATGGCCTGGCAGCCTGTCCAGAGTGTTTCCCTGCCTGCTGCCCAATGACTGCTGGGATAGGCTCCAGCATCCCCGTGACCCTGAGAGCAGGATAAGCAGTTTGGACAATGGATGGATGGATGGATGGATGATTTTAATGATGAAGTACAATGAAAATAACTGCTTTGCCCCTCACTACCACAAAGTGGTGCACTAAGAGACCCTGTATGGCAGACGCGGTTTTCACGAGTTAATAGAGCGTTGGTTATCATTAAAAAAGTTACATAATTTTAAAATTGCCATATTTTAAAGACGAAATCAAAACTATAACTACTTAATCCTTGACAAGTGTAAGTATAATCTGCTCCCGTTAGGGGTCGCCACAGCGGATCATCTTTTTTTTTATCTCTTCCTGTCCTCTGCATCTTCTTCTGTCACACCAGCCACCTGCATGTCCTCCCTCACTACATCCATAAACCTCCTCTTTGGCCTTCCTCTTTTCCTCTTCCCTGGCAGCTCCATATTCAGCATCCTTCTCCCAATATACCCAGCATCTCTTCTCCACACATGTCCAAGCCATCTCAATCTTGCCTCTCTTGCTTTGTCTCCAAATCGTCCAGCTTGAGCTTTCCCTCTAATAGACTTGTTCCTAATCCTGTCCTTCTTCGGCACTCCCAATGAAAATGTTAGCTTCTTCAACTCTGCCTCCTGTCTTTTTGTCAGTGCCACGGTCTCCAAACCATATAACGTAGCTGGTCTCACAACCATCTTGTAAACCTTCCCTTTAACTCTTGCTGGTACCCTTCTGTCACAAAGCACTCCTGATACTTCACCCTGTCTACACTCTCTTCCGCACTCTCCGTTACTTTGGACAGTTGACCCCAAGTATTTAAACTCATACGCCTTCGTCTCCTCACCGTTCCACTGTCCTCCCTCTCATTCACGCATAGGTATTCTGTCTTGCTCCTACTGACTTTCATTCCTCTTCTCTCCAGTGCATACCTCCACCTCTCCAGGCTCTCCTTAACCTGCACCCTACTCTCGCTACAGATCACAATGTCATCCACAAACATCATAGTCCATGGAGACTCCTGCCTGATCTCGTCCATCAACCTGTCCATCGACATTGCAAACAAGAAAGGGCTCAGAGCCAATCCTTGATGTAATCCCACCTCCACCTTGAACCCATCTGTCATTCCAACCACACACCTCACCACTGTCACACTTCCCTCATACATATCCTGCATCACTCCTACATACTTCTCTGCAGCTCCTGACTTCCTCATACAATACCACAACAACTCCTCTCTCAGCACCCTGTCATATGCTTTCTCTAAATCTACAACGACAGAATGTAACTCCCTCTGGCCTTCTTTAGAATTCTCAGTCAACATCCTCAAAGCAAACATCACATCTGTAGGGCTATTTCGTGGCATGAAACCATACTGCCGCTCGCTTATCGTCACCTCTCCTCTTAACATAGCTTCTATTACTCTCTCCCATATCTTCATGCTGTGGGTGATCAATTTTATACCTCTGTATTTGCTACAGTTCTGCACATCACCCTTATTCTTGAAAATCGGTACCAGTATTCTTCTTCTCCACTCCTCAGGCACCCTCTAACTTTCCAATGTTGTGTTAAATAATCTAATTAAAAACTCCACTGCCATCTCCTCTAAACATCTCCATGCCTCCACAGGCTCAGCAATTCATTTTTGTCCACTGTAGTGGATGTAGCGTCTTTGCTCATATCTCTCATATTATACATGCCACTGTATTTCAGTCCTGTTTTCCTTTGAAGAGGACAACTGTGCCTTTAAAATGATGTTACATATGTGTGTGTGTGTGTGTGTGTGTGTGTGTGGGGGGGGGGGTGTTGTCCACTACAGTGGACATGTAAAATTTGAAGAAAATCAAGTGTTAACTTTTTTTTTTTTGCAATGTGTGCTTCACCACCCCAACACTTAATTTATGTACAAAAAACAGAACTTAAACAACATTATTTTTCCTGGGTCTCAGCAGGCTGTGTCATCTGGACCAACTGCTTTTCCATTCTTCATCCTCTTTCTCCTTGCTAATCCACTGCACTTCCTGATTCCCTATCCCCATATCACCCAACCATCTCTCTCTCTCATTTTCTTCATTCATCAGCCCGTCAAAGTACTCCTTCCACCTTCTCAGCACACTCTCCTCGCTTGTCAGCACATTTCCACCTTTGTCCTTGATCGCCCTTAACTGCTGCACATCCTTCCCAGCTCGGTCCCTCTGTCTAGCCAATCGGTACAAGTCCTTTTCTCCTTCCTTAATGTCTAACCTGTCATACAACTCACCATATGCCTTTTCCTTTGCCTTTGCCACCTCTCTCTTCACTTTATGCTGCATCTCTCTTACTATCCCACTTCTTCTTTGCCAACCTCTTCCTCTGTGTACTTTGCTGGACTCCCTCATTCCACCACCAAGTCTCCTTGTCTTCCTTCTTCTGTCCTGATGACACACCAAGTACCTTCCTAGCTGTCTCCCTCACTATTTCTGCAGTGGTTGCCCAGCCATCTGGCAACTCTTCACTACCACCCAGTGCCCATCTTAACTCCTCTCTGAACTCCACACAACAGTCTTCCTTCTTCAACTTTCACCATTTGATCCTTGGCTCTGCCTTGACTCCCTTCCACTTCCTGGTCTCCAAAGTCATCCTATAGACCACCATCCGATGCTGCCTAGTTACATTCTCCCCTGTCACCACCTTGCAGTCTCCAATCCCTTTTAGATCATGCCTTCTGCATAAAATATAGTGCACCTGCGTGCACTTTCCTCCACTCTTGTACGTCCCCCTGTGTTCCTCCCTCTTCTTGAAATACATAGTGTAACTACAATCTAATTACAAATTTTTCAAACATAAATTACTTATTTTTGTAATCTGATTACATTATCCCGATTACATGTAATCTGTTACCACCCAACCCCACTTATCGTGACGTCAGTTGGTGGACGGTAAAACTAACAGCCTAGCAGGGTTTCTAATACTCCAATGTACTCTAACTAAGCTGTTCAAAAAACATTCTCATTCTCTCAGCTAAGCTATGTTCCGATGGTGGAAATGACATCCCACTACACTATCGCAGAGGATTTTATGGACGACGATACAGGGGCATACATGCATGTGTAGGCACTGTGGGAAAGACTCTGAGCAGGAGCATCCCAATTTTTCTGTCAATATAGTACACAGTGAGGACTTTGCTGCTTCAATCCACTACATTATTCATCAGTACTGGTTTCCATATAAAACAACAACAAATCTTACTTTATTCGGACACAAAGGTAGGTCCATGTTAAAGACAACAACGAAGAAATACAACACAAGACAATAACACAAAAATGTTGCTAAAAACAGCAGCTCACAAGTCCACAATGATTAAACGTTACAGACATTTGTTCCAATGTTTCCAGAAACAAGAGGAGTACCTGGTGTCACTTTGTGTAGGCTCCATTAACAGCATTATAATTACATTCTTAGAATCAATAAATCGACAAATAAATTTGTACATAAAATTCCTCAACACAGCATGAAAAGTGGAAACATTACTAGTCACAAACATGTGACTTGCACTTGTCCATCTTGGAAGCTTGAGCAAGATTCTAAATGCATCATTATATGCTACCTGCAGCTTTTTCGTTTTTGCTTGGCTATAATTGCACCACAAGTGGGCTGTATAGAGTGGAGTACAGTAGGCACTAAAAAGAGCAGTTTTAACCTCATCTGTACACATATGAAATTTGCATGCCAGCATATTGGCTTGTGCATACAGTTTGCAGCACTGGTGCTGCACATCATCATTGTCACATAGATCATTCCTGATGATGTGACCCAGATATCTCATTTTGTTCAACGCATTTAGTGCTTGGTCTGCCAAGAAGAATGAGGGAAAATTTTGCTTCTTATCCTCCTTGGTTTTAGCAATCATGACAGCGCTCTTTTCATGCTGCACACCATAGCTTGAGCAGACTCTGAGCAGTTGCTGTAGCCAGCGCTATAAGGGGACAGTATGACTAAGTCATCAGCATACATCAGATGGTTAATAAGACTATCCCCCACCATACAGCCAGTCTTACACTCTTTTAACTTTTTGGAGAGATCATCCAAATACACATTGAAGAGAACAGGCGACAGTATTCCACCTTGTCGGACCCAATTGGTCACTGGGAAGGGTGCAGATATACCCTTACCCCATCTGACTTGCATGGTTTGATATGAATACCAAAATGCAAGATCCTTATCAAATAAGAGGGGACCCCTCGCTCTTGTAGTTTAACAAATAATTTGCCATGATTAACTCGGTCAAAAGCTTTTGATGCATCAAAAAAAAACTGTAGTGTTATGTCTTCGATATTTACTAACAACTTCCTTCAGTGCATGTATGCACAAATCTGTGCTGTGTTTATTTTTAAAGCCAAATGGATTGTCAGTAGTTGGTGTATATTCTTGAAGCCTATCCAAGAGAATTCGTTCCAGTACTTTGGAAAGTATGCTAGCCAGAGCAATTGGCCTATAATTTTCTATGCTGGATATTTTACCAGTTTTGTCTTTGATTGCTCGTACTAGTAAGACAGACAACACAGAGTCAGGTAGGATGCCATGCATTAACAATCCAGAAAAACACACAGCCAGTAACATTGAGATTCTGTGGCTAGCATACTTCAGATGTTCTGCTGTTATTTGGTCAAGGCCACATGCTTTGTTCACTGACAATTTCTCAATGGTATAGCACACTTCGTTGGGTCTAATAACCACATCATCATTGTTAGAGACATCACCAACATTAAATCCATTACTCTTTACGCAATTAAAAATGTCTCTATAGTATTTTCTCCACAGTTCAGCAATATTTTCAGGCCCAGTAATCCCATCAATGCTGAATGGCAAGGGCATCTTAATATTATTAGTAACCTTAACTTCCTTCCAGAAGTCATAGATATTATTCTGCTGAAGCTTTTTGGCCATGGAGTTTGTCCTCATGGCCTGCTCATTTCTTTTAATAAAACGTAAAACATATTTACGTCTAGCGTTAGCCTGTTTCTTGTGTTCACACTCTGGGCCATGCCTAGCTTTTCCTGATAAGACCCAGTTTTTAAAAGCTTCTTTTGGAAAAAATAAAAAAAAACATCGCTGAAATTTCCATTTAAAGCCCTTTCGTTTAGGGGTTGACTGTGCACATCCACTTTTAGCCTATGTAGAGACTGTACATGGAGATGATGAAGGACAAATGTAATCTTATTATCTATTGAGTTTTTCATGTCACAGTCATTTGTTTCTGCTTAGATTTTAAACTTCTTTATATATCACATTTTACATTGAGCAAAACTACACAGTTAAAGAGTAGGGACAGATAAAAGAGGAAAACTGCTTCCTTTATCTTATTATGGGACAAAAGGAGGAGAAAAAAAATGCCAATCACATAGCAAGAACATGGTGGTCATTTTGATGATGTTTCTGTTGAGATTGTTCGCTGCTGTGATGTACATCTTTTATTTATATTGATATTATCGTTTCATTGTTGTTTAACTGTAGGTGTTTCAAGGCTGTGGGAACCCCAGGCCTGCCCCAGGACGCTCTAAACGTTCACCCAAAGAGTCAAGCAGCAACAGGAGGCCTTTCCGTACATACAGTCCTGAGGAGAAACCTACTACTGCTGCAGGCACCAACCTGGATCGACTGGTGAGAACAGGAGGGATGGCAGAAAGAAAAGAGAGCTATCTGAATCTGATGTAGTTAATGCTGATTATCTGGACATTTTGGAAAACTGAAATTAAAATGATTTACGGTGGCAGGTAAAATATTCCAGCCTGAACGTAACTTCAAACGTTAGCATGATGTTAACATTTGGTTTCGGTGTAGCCTTTGGCAAATACATGATAAAGGCAAAACTAATAAGAGTAAAAAGAGAGCTACCTGTTCACAGCGCTATCATACAGGTTGTTTGAATTAACCGTGGACAGATAACACAACTGTGACTCTGGGCATATGTTACCATCAGAGGTTTGATATAGCTGAATGCAGCTTGTTGAAAATTGTCTTTTATGTGGGCATCTACACATACTGCATGTCCCAGTGCACCTCATGTTTATGGTTAGGTATGCTCTAAACCGAATTCAGAAATGGAAATTGAGTTTAGGAAAGAAAAATAGAGTGAGCAAAGTTATGGAGGGAAGAGGTTTGAGTTGTGAGAAGATTAAAAAGATTGTGAAGGCGAGAGGGATTTCTGAGAAGCACCCGAAAGTAATAAAATGGTAAGGACCACATAGGAAATAAGTTGTTTTCATTACTTTTGCGTGTCATCCTCAGGTTGCAGTTGTGAACATGTTTGCACATAAATAACTATTTATAAAAATAAGACCACCCCCATCCATACCAAATAGGAATACTTAAGTGAGCCATGAGTCACAACCAGTTTCCCTCCGCCTCCATTCAGGTTACTGAGCTGAAGGAGCGACTGCGGCCCATGCGAGGCTTCTGGGTGTCCCTCCCACACACCATCTGCAACGACGAAAAGATGGCTGCCGACGTCAGCAACCAAGACCGCTGCTGGAATGGGCAGAACCGGGGGAGGTGTGTTGAAGAAGACACTTTATTTGTCACTGTACATAAGTTCGTTCTCTTCATTTAACCCATCCTATGCTAGGAACAGTGGGCAATCGCAATGCAGTGCCCGGGAACCAACTCCAGTTCTTTTTTCCTATTGCCTCAGTCAGGGGCACAGATGGGAGTATTAACCCTAACATGCATGTCTTATTGATGATGGGAGGAAACTGGCACACCTGGAGGTTCCCACGGAGAACATGCAAACTCCACACAGAAAGGGGTTTGAACTCAGGACCTTCTTTCTTGTGAGGCAACAGTGCTATCACTGGGCCACCATGCTGCCCAGTATTTACTTAAAAGTAAATGAAAGAGGGAGGGGTGGGATGTGGAAGAGAGCGCCTGAGCTGAAGTGGGAGCGTGCAACAGATGGAGCAGGGTTTAATTTGATTTCCTTCCCAACAGTTGTCCGCGTGCTCTCTATTGTGGGTCTGCTTGCTTTTATGTTACAGATACAGCGGTGCATCTGGGGTGATAGAATGACACTGTGTAGTCATACTGTGTGTGTGTGTGTGTGTGTGTGTGTGAGAGCACGAGAGAGTGTTAGAGAAAACACAGGACTGCATAATGGCTCATTGTGTGTGCATGTGTGTGTGTGCACGCGCGTGCATGTGTGCGTGTGTGAAAGGTAAGGGAAATTTATTTGTGTAGCACATTTCAGCAACAAGGCAATTCAAAGTGCTTTACATAAAACATAAAAGGCGTTAAGACAAAATGTAAAAGCAACATAAGGCAATAAAAAGACATTTAAGCACAAATAAAAAGAAAAAAATAAGCTAAGGTAGATAAAACAGGAGATTTAAGGTTAAAGTGCAGTGTAAGATGAAAATCAAAAGCTTCAAATTTTATTTAGTAAAAGGCAGCGGCAAACAGGAAAGTCTTCAGCCTTGATTTAAAATAAATGAGAGTTGCAGCAGACCTGCAGTTTTCAGGGAGTTTGTTCCAGATATGTGGTGCATAAAAACTGAAATCTGCCTCTCCATGTTTACTTTTGACTCTGGGGACAGAAAGCAGACCTGTCCCAGATGATCTGAGCAGTCTGGATGGTTCATAGTGTAGCAGTAGAGCAGAAATGTATTTTGGCTCTAAACCATTAAACCAAGAGCAGAGTTTTGAAATCAATTCTTTGACGGATAGGAAGCCAGTATAAAGACCTCAGAACTTGAGTGATGTGATCCACTTTTTTGGTCTTAGTAAGGACTCGAGCAGCAGTGTTCTGAATCAGCTGCAGCTGTTTGATCGATTTTTTTTTATTTTAGAAAGACCTGAAAAGACACCAACACAGTAGTCGAGATGACTGAAGATAAATGGATGGACAAATTTTTCCAAATCCTGCTGAGACATAAATCCTTTAATTCTTGACATGTTCTTCAGATGACAGTAGGCGACTTTGTAATTATCTTAATGTGGCTATCTAAAGTCAGGTCTGAGTCCATGACTACACCAAGATTTCTGGCTTGGTTCATGGTTTTTAACATTACTGATTGTTGCTAAGTGCTGACTTTTTATCGTTCTTCCTTGACTCAAAAGGCAATTACTTCAGTTTTATCCATTATCCAAACCCCTTATCCTGCTCTCAGGGTCACGGGGATGCTGGAGCCTATCCCAGCAGTTACTGGGCGGCAGGCAGGGAGACACCCTGGACAGGCCACCAGGCCATCACAGGGCCAGTAACATAACATAACAGTAATAATGATAGTAGTAACATAACTCCCATTTTAAAAAGAGGTAATTCAATGCTTTCCTTAAAAAAACAAAAACAAAACAAAAAAAATTGGTCAAAGGTTTTACTTGGGGTTTTTTTTAAAGAAAAATAATGCGAAACATTTCAAATTTCCCTTATCTCTTTGAAAAATATCGTTAACTTGGCTAGCTAGCATAGTGATAGCCAGGTGCAGACACTATGTTTGAAATGGAGGTGGACAAAGATATTCGTTTTGCCATGCATAACTATGACTACTTCAGTTTTAGCTTTGTTTAATTGAAGAAAATTCTGAGACATCCGATCGTTGATTTGTTCAATGGATTCACTCAGTGCTTGTATAGGATTATAGTCCCTTGGTGATAAGTTATGTAAATCTGTGTGTCGTCTGCATAATTATGGCATCATATTTTGCTGTTTTCCATAATCTGAACTAGTGGGAGCAATCAATATTAAACAAAAGAGGCCCTAGAATGGAGACCTTGGGAAGTCTACAGGTCATTTGTTATTTTTGTCCAATCAGATTTCTAATTACCTATAGACACAAAGAAGTCCCTGTCCTTTAAGTTGGATTCAAACCATTTTAGTGCTATGCCAGAAAGTCCTACCCAGTTTTCCAGTTGATCTAGCAATATGTTGTGGTCAACTGCATCAAATGCAGCACTGGGATCCAATAATACCAGGACTGAGATTCTGCCACCGTCTGTGTTTAAGTGGATGTCATTAAAGACCTTAACAAGCACAATCTGAGTGCCGAGGTGTGGTTGGAATCCTGACTGGAAGACATAAAAACTGTTATTTAGTGCCAAAGAGTTGTTCAACTGCTGGAACATGGCTTTTTCAATTACTTAGAAACAGGAGGTTTGAATGGGCCTATAACTGTTCATTAGTAAGGTGTCTAGATTATTCTTTTTGAAGAGCGGTTTGATGACGGTGTGCATGCACTGTTTAGAAGTTTGTGTGTGTGTGTGTGTGTGTGTGTGTGTGTGTGTGTGTGTGTGTGTGTGTGTGTGTGTGTGTGTGTGTGTGTGTGTGTGTGTGTTTGCACACCCAGGTACCTCCCAGATGTGACTGGTGATGGGCTGGTCAGCCAGATCAACAACCCTGAGGTGGAGGTGGATATCGCCCGGCCAGATGTGAGGACCAGACAGCTGATCATGGAACTCAGGGTGGCCACCAACAAACTCAGACATGCTCAGACTGGACAGGACACAGACTTCATAGACAGTGAGTAGCTTTCCTTGATCTCTCTTGCGCTGTCTTTCTCTCTCTCTCTCTCTCATGTTCTTACACCTACTATTAGCTTTTCTTTTATTTCTCAAATAGTTAAATTCTCTGTCCCACATTTTTTTTCTTCCTTTCTCTGTTTAACCCACATTGTGATTCTCCATGTCTCTCCCTCTCTGTCACACAAACACATGATGGCATTACTTCTACAAACCCAGGAGCGATAGTAATCTCTCTTTTGGATTCATTACTGTTTGACAGGGAGCAATACAAACTGAGTACATGGCTTGATTGTTAAGATTGCCTCCTCATGTAGTCTTGGTATCTAGATAAAGGAACGCCTAAACAGAAGGATGGACAGACATGTAACTTAATCTCCAGGGGAAGTTGGTGAATATTGGCCTCACTAGCATGAGTAGAGTTGACTGGTGCTCCTGTCTTTGCATTTCCTCATTCAAACTACAAATATAGGCAGTGGGGGCAATGAGCTGTGGTCTGAACTGCTTCACCAATCTGACATGTGTCCCTCACTTTTGTTTTTATTCCAGGTGAGGAGGGCAGTGGTTCTGGGGGAGGAGACCAGGGTGAGAGGTACAGTGATGATTGGCCAGGCTATGGGCCTTACTCACCACCCTACAACAAATCACCTCGTAACCCCGCCTCCAGTCCCGTAAAACCCCCGCGTGTGCGAGAAAGAAATGGCTCAAAATGGAACCGGAACAACGGCCACGGACGGGCCACATCTAAATCCAGCCGGCTGTCATGGTCACTGAGTCCCATATTGTCTTTGTTTGTCATGGTCACTGTTGCCCCCATGTGGAGATAGCTGGTTATTGCAGCCAGGAGTCGAGCGTTTTCAGGGAATTTTCCTTTCTATTCTTTTTTGTTGGGTGTTGTTGGAGTCTTAAGCACAATAATGTATGTATATTTGGTCGCACCAGCAGAAATGACACAGAATGAAAGATGAGATTGAAAATCAATTTAGTTTGTTAATTCTTTTACAGGTTAGCAATAATCAGAAAGACAAAACAAAACAGCCATTTCTCAGCACATGATATCCACAGCTGGTTCAAAAATGAGTGTTCCCCCCCCCCCTACTGTCCAGCTACTAGTGTGGATGCTACCAGACATCAAAATTAATAATCGCAAAAAAGAAAATTCTTAATTACATTTTAGTACTTTTTAAGAGCCGGGAAATGTTTACTAATTAAGGAATGAATGTATTTGGAAATGGGGACAAAATTATCATGATGTTTGGAATTAAAAGCTTGCCACCGAAAAGTAAAGTATGAATTGTCATGGACAACAAAGACAATTGCAAAAGAAAATGCGATGATACACTGTCTTGAATTGAAGAGTTGGGAGGGAGAGTGTTTGAGTTCGCTTTCTCGTGGTTCGGTTTGTGGGACTAGTAGTCCAAGTGATTACTGTATGTAGTTTTAATGAGCAGCCGATCGGATTTGAGTTGAGTCCATTTCAGTGCTGTTTGCTTCACGAGACTCCTTATTTAGCCAGCGCCATATCAGGGGAGCTTGGTGCAGGTCCAGTTAAGCTTTGTTGAGTTCAAAAACCAGCAATAATATTTGATTCAAGCAATTCCACAGTCCACATTTTGGGGTGGAAATCAAATGTAAGATTTGGTTGTATAAAGTCAATGGGATGACTCCGGAGACCATGTAACAGACTTATTTGGAATGTACTTAGAGCAGGCCTTCACTTTGGGTTACGACTTACTACAAGTAGTTAACTCATGTAATATATTGATGCCCTTAATTTATTCAGAACTTTGTGATATTTGATTGTATTTATTATTACCATTTTGTAAGCAAGGTATGATCAATATGTTCATGACTTCTAAAAGAAATCTATGGCCCTGCAGTATATCTGCTGGTTGTGTTTTAACTATAAAAGACTTAAGTTCTCCTTTTTCACGCTCCTTGTAAAACACAATTTTAAGACGATCTTTGCATCACTCACAAGAAACTTGGTTTAATGTTGGGCCACAGGACCTGCATTATCACAACTTTAAATCTCTGTCTAAACCAGTTTGTAGAATGAAGTATGTGTGATTTTTAATGGCTTCGTATCGTTTGTGTATGTCCCGGTTCTGAGTTAGAAAGCTTTGAAGTCGGCGCTGACAACATAATCTTGGGACATTTCGTAATAGTGCTCTTTCTGTATGTCAGCCTCTCTACTTCCTTCTCCTTAAGACAACAAAGTTCAATGAAAATCAATGTAGAGTGAGCTCATAGTGCGTGATGGAGTGTCAAAGTGAATGATAGACAAAAGAAGTCGAAAAGACCAACGGAAGACAAAAGTCTGTCAAGGATGTAGAAAAGAGAGCAGCTGAGGGCTCTTGATAAGTGTTTCAAGACAGGTAGAAATATCAAAGAAAAAGCAAGGGGCTGACTAGTCTTCACAGATACAGAGGTGGCAGGGAGCAAGGACACCTGGAGACTCTGTAGATTGATAGCTAATGGGATTAAAAAACAGGCTAGTGTAAACAAAGATGAGTGACACAGATGGAGTACCCAATACGAATGTATAAATGTTGGGCATGAATACTTTCTGATGATGAAGAAATTGTGATATTCCTTGCTTATAAAGTACATGTCTCCTTCAATAGACCTGTAAAGCGGGATGCAAATTTCATGTCCAAGTGAAGGATTCCAGATCCAACCATGTTTCAGTCTAATGTGAAAATGAAAACAGAAAACAAAAATGTCTTTAACTATATCTAATGCTAAAATTGACTCTTTTCTCTTTTGAGGATTGCTCTCTTATACATATTCAGATTGGTTTAGGTGGATTTTGATTGGTTTTGAAACGGCATTAATAAATTGCTAATCCATTAGCGTAAATTGTATTTGGCCCTGATGTCTGCTTACTGACAAAGACTAAATTAAAAAAAAATGTTTAAACCACTTCAAGAACAGTATGAGCAATCACCAACTAGTCATATAACACATTTTCAAGAATATTTACAAGTGGTTAATTTTATAAAAATGAGACTGGAGCATGGTAAGCAAGTTATTCTTAAAAAAATCATTAATATATTGAAATACATAATAACCCCTCTTCATGTATTATTTATACTTATATTACTCAGTATGTTTTAATAAAATGGTTGGCAAACTGGATAAAAAAAAAACAACTCTATTTTTTGGCAATAAAGGTAATAATAAATAAATGGATTTGGATGTAGTCTGAGAGCCCCCAAAATGACAAGTACACTTTAGAGGTCTATAGAGATGTTCGTCATGTACAAAAAAAAAAAAAAGATTGCAAGACAGCAGTTTAATTCCAAAAATTTGCTATCTGTTTTTTGTGAAAAACCAACATTTTAAAGATATTCCTTGCTCAGAATCTAGAAAGAATGGGTAGTTGTTTTTCTGAAGTGGTACGTGTTTATTCACTAGGCTCAACATGGTGAAGAACTTGGTTTCTCTTCAATAGTGAGGTCAGCTGTCATGCCAGCTATCTCTTTAGCATCGTATGGGCGTCATGACTTTCAAATGGTGGCCCATCATTTTACAATGAAACTCTCCAAGACGGCAGGAGTCAGGGTAAATCCTCATTGAACTATCACTTTTAACCAAAACAACAGTATTATAATGCACAAGTAACACGATAAAGATGACACAGTATTGCAACAGTACAGCAATTATAGGAGCTTGTGATGATCAAATTACACTGTTAAAAAAAAGGAAAAAGAAAAAAATAGAAATGTAGGTGTCAGGTGAAATTCTCTTGTGCAAACGTCATCACTTCTCATCCAATTCTAGCACATTCCATTTTGGTGAGAGAATAGCACAACCTTTTTCATGTTGTTGTTCATAGTCTTTTGGTATCAAAAAATGGAAATGGCCTTTTTTGCTTAAGTAGAAAAAAAATAAAACTTAAAGAACATTGTGGTTTAATTATTCTGTTCTCATTTATAATGCAGCAGTTTACACCCCTCTATTTACAGCACTCATTTACTACGCCTCCATTTACTCTGTTTACTAAACTGCTTCACCCTGGTGTAGCAGTTTACACTCCTATTTACTTTTAGCTCGTAGCAAATTGTAATTAAAGGCTGGGGCTGAATGTGTTACAAGACATAGAAAAGTAAAAAAACAACAATAACAAAACTCTGTAAAAGTAAAAAAAAGAAAAAACAGAATATCAAGTTAAAAAAGAAGCCATGCAGGAGACATGGATGCCAGAAGAGCTATCATTCCCTGCAGGTAGTCATGATAACCCAGAATCAAATCCACATCACCCATACATGGCATGCGTCACGTCATGAGATAATATTTCTTCTCCGGACGAGTAGCCCCTCATTGTGAGTTTTCTTCAATCTTGCGCTGATTTCTTATGCACAGGACATTTGATGCATCCACACTGAGGGATAAGAGTATAATAAAAGTATCATCCAGGCATGAAGAGTAATGAAATGCATTTACTAAGGTATTCTTCTTCAGAGTTTCCAGGTATCTGAACTTTACTTAAGCACTTCCATTTCATATGACAAGTACTCCAGTGCATTTCAAGTCGAGTATCTTTGTTGCTTTTACTCCACTACAATAATCAGACTTATGCAGGTATTTGTAACCTTAAAACAGTCTGTAAAACATAGTTTTTAAGAAGGAATCAATGAAACTTTTTACCTTTTATAGAACAGATATACACTTGAGTACTTCCAAATCATGAAACATTCAATTTGATAAAGGCTTCTCTTCAAACTATGTTCCAGCAACATCGATGGCCTATGTTGGTTTATAAATGAACACTGCTGGAAAAAATCCATAACCAGACATTTCTGAGAGGAAATAGTCAGAATACTGTAAGTGACATGCCAGCACCTTAGTGGCCCATGGAGCATAATACACTAAAGACTCTTTATACATCAATATATAGAAATGCAGTATAACAATTTTATATTGGCATACTGATATCGCCACAGTTTTTTAAGCTTCACTTTGATGGGTTTATTCACATTTGTTTTACCTCCCACAACAAGAAGCCAAGCGCCGTCAATAGCAGCAGCCCTGCCGCAACTGTCAAGAAGATTATCCACCAGGCAACTCTGATGAAATATTTATCCTTTCTCTGCGGGAATACAGTCAGCTTCACCTATTGAAAAAACAGGACATTGTCATTTGACCCTCATCATAAATTATTTATTACTACGACTACTACTACTACTACTTTCGGATGCTCCCGTTGGGGGTCGCCACAACCCAGCCACTGAGAATGCACAAGCCAGTGGATTCCTAGTGCTGGTCCCAAGCCTGGATAAACGGGGAGGGTTGCATCAGGAAGGGCATCCGGCGTAAAATCTTTGCTAAATCAAATATGCGAATCATAAATCAGATTTCCTCATCATAAATGATCAAATGATATTAAACTACAAAGTCAACAAACACCAGAAAGTAAAAAACAAAAACAAAAACAAAAAAAACCAGGTATAAAAAAACTGTATATTTTCATGTCAGATTCATAGTTCACCTTCTATAACCTTAAAATACCCAATTTTACTAATATCAATGTCACAATATTGTAATTTATATTGTGAATTTATACTGTAACAAACATTTATGTAAGAATGCAAGGTCGATGAATAATTTGACCAAAAAAGTGCGAGTTTTGGTCAGGATGTTTGAGTTTCCGTCATTTTATCCCACCATGTGGCTGCTTGTGGGCAATAGAACTGAGATGAATTCGATCGAAGAGTGAGTTGTCTTCATTCCGTTTTTTTAAATCTCTCTGGCGAGGAAAGATTTTCGACAAAATCCTGTCTGCTTTACCTGGGTCCCAGGCTTCCCTGGTTTAAATCCAATATTCTCAGGAGAGTCAGTTAGGTTGAGCGTGGCATCCACAACAATGTCTAGATAGTCCCAAGAACTGTAATCCTAGTGTGGGAACAGCATATTCAATATATGAGTTGTTTTCAGCATTATTAATTAACTATGATATAAGAAAGTACAACAAAGTGAACCCCATGTGTTGTGTCGCATTTCTCTGACGTTCTTGTCTCTGTGTGAGTTCAATGAAGGAGACTGAAACGGTATCTTTGTCATTACTTCTGACACCAGTGTGGCGAATGTAGAAGTAATGACAAAGGTACCTTTACAGTCTCCTTTATTGAACTCACACAGAGACCCGAACCACAGATGAATGCGCCACAACACATGGCCTTCATCTACTCGAACAACAAAGTTGATCAGGGTTTCAGTACCAAAGTTACACAACACAACAGAACGACAGCTACAATTACACCACTCCAAATAGTAATCACATAAACACATAAAACCACATAAACACTTACAAAACATTTAATAACAACTGCCAATCTGAGCTCAGTGCCTGATGGGTAAAACAGGAGCGCACAATTCTGACGGAGTAGCCTCTTCGCTACCATATAAATAAAAACTTTGTTAAAAGAAACACTCAATGGTAGGGAAAGTGTTCAACAAATAAGGAGCAAAATAATCCAGTGAGTCAAGTAAATTCTTTATGAGACAGTACAAGCCTGTTTCATGCTATAAGCAATCATCAGCTGTCAATAAAGCTACTCGAGGACACGACATACCATTTACTGTCTCGTCATGCACATCACGTGCATAATGTCCTATGGGGAAGGGACAAGTGCAACATACAAAAATGAAAAACACTTTATCTCTAACGAAGGTGCGACATTCAAAAATTCAAAAACACGTGATCGCTAACGGTCCAGTGGGAGGGGGGGGGCTGGTATTTGTCTATTGTCATGATTTATTTATAATTACAAAATAGGTGCTTATATCTATGTATGCAACTACTGGCCAATTCATTCCTGTTATTCAATGTTGGTATTTCTGGTTTGCAAACGATATGATTTATATATTTGATATATATATATATATATATATTATTGTAGCGAATTCGGGGGGCAACCACAGGAACTGCCGCAGCCGGGACGCGAATCCGTATCTCCCGCACCGCGGGAGACATCGCTGACCGCTCGACTAAAGGGTCCGACCCCTTAGCCAAGGGCCAACGTGTCTACTTATCCATACACGTTACAATATATATGATATTGTGGGAGTGCAGGAATGAGGAGACGGAGAGATCGAGTCGAGTTAATCCCGTTTACTCGCCAGACAACACGACACCGATACAGCACAATCTCTCGTGGCAACCAGCTAACCGCTAGCTGCTGCAAACATGGCTCACCCCGGAAACTCTAAGCAGCACTCTGAATGTCTGCCTTAAAGTAGCGGCAGCCCCTGGTGAATCTACCCTCAATTGTGTATCACCACACAGGCCCCCCCCCCCAGAATTCACCATCACGAAACAATTCAAAACAGTAATGCAACACAAAAGTACTCAGCGAAACACAAACAGCCAACAGGCGAACAGTCCTCAGTGAAACAGTCAACGTCTCGGGGGCCGGACCAGGCGGCCAAAACGGCTGCGCTGAATGGGTAGTGTACTATTTGCTAGTAATATTTGATTTGCTAATGTCCCTTACGGCTTTCCGTAGCGCCACAACAAAGTCACGTGATGTACGTAACAACGTCAGTCGGAATCCGGTCGGTGAATAAACACCCAGCACGAGAGAAGTCGTCCTTGCTTTATTAATGTTATAAGTTAACATAGCCAGAGGGCACAGATCATTACATGGTGTCAGAGTAGCGGAGTTTAAATACCCAATATGGATTCGTACGGCGTTCCAGCTCCACGGATGGACTGGGAATCGGCGAACTTACCTGAAGCATGGAGACGATTTCGACAAACAACGGTATTGTATTTTTAAATCACGTCAGGACACAGCGCTGTCGCTCGACACAACCTCTCCGTGGCATTCTTTATTTAGACTGACACAGCATCAAAGGCAGACCCGATCAAACAACCCAGAGCCCGCAGGCATCACCAATCGATCCCAGCACAATAGAACAGCACCAAATCAAATGCAGCACTGTCGATGTGTGCATACATAACATTCCCCCCCCCCCCGGCAGGATTTCAAACATGAAAGGTTGACACAAAGTCCTCCAGGTGGCCAGGGCGTAAACGTGTGCAAACAGGTCGCGGGGCGGCCTGAGGCTGGGCAGGCCGAGGTGGGGAGGGAGAAGGCAGGGGAAGCTGAGGCCCAGGAATGTCTGGGGCCCGTGTAGGAGCTGCATGAAGCCCCGGGGCGTCTCGCCATGCTGAGGGAATGGCTATGGTTGTGTCACCAGCTGTGTGTGGCGGAGCTGACACCTTCCGTAGACGACTGGAGTGCCACCGAGTGCCATCGCTGAGGAGGTAAGTGGCTGGGCCCAGCTGACGGGTGACTTGGAGAGGAGAGGACCAGTATGAAGCCATTTTATTGTCCCTGTGGGGCCTGCGGACCCTGACCCAGTCTGACACATTGATGTCTGGCACCCTGGTTCGTTTTGACTGGTCAAACCGTTGCTTCATCCGCGTCTGCTGACGAGTGACTGAGGCTCTGACCCCAGAGGGAGGTGCCTGAGGTGTGGAGGGGCGGAGCCTGTCAAGGGGCATGCACAGTTCCCGGCCTAGCATGAGAGAGGCTGGGGAGATGCCTGTGGTCGAGTGCTGTGTGGCCCGATAGTGCAGCAGAGTGTGACGGATGGCCTGCGTGAAAGAGCACCCTTGGGCCATGTGTGCTCTGAGGCCGTTCTTCAGTGACTGGTGAAAACGTTCAACGCCGCCATTGGCCTGGGGGTGGTAGTACGCAGTGCGTATATGACGGATGCCCTTGCTTTCGAGATAAACAGTGAACTCAGCAGAGACCAGCTGAGGGCCGTTGTCAGTGGTGATGGCCTTTGGGAGGCTCCAGCGAGAGAAAAGAGAGTCCAGGAAGTCGATGATGTTCTGTGAGGTCACAGTGCCGGAAGTGGTGAGTTCAGGCCATTTTGAGTGTAGATCGTAGGCGACCACCATGAAGCGTTGGTGGTGGGGAACTCCATGGATCTCACCACAAATGTCCAACTGCAGGTGTTCCCAGGGCTGAGAGGGCCAGGCGAGAGGTTGCAGGGGTGGGGGAGCCTGGTGGCCAGTCTTGCCACTCACAAGGCAGGCAGAACAGTCCTTCACCAGAGCCTCAATATCTCTGTCTATCCCCGGCCACCACACCAGGTCTCGGCAGCGCTGTTTCAGTTTCACAATGCCCAGGTGGCCTTCATGCGCAATATTCAAAACACGTGCACGGAGAGCAGCTGGGACCACTGTGCAAAAACCACATGCCACGCAGGTGTCGTTCCAGCAGGAGAGCTCCTGTCTGACTCGGGCGAACGCAGCCAGCTCCTCTGGGACCTTGTGAGGCCAGCCGTTCTGGATGTAGGTGCGGAGCTGGGAGAGGACAGGGTCCTGTTCGGAGGCTGCCCTCAGCTCCTGCAGAGAGACAGTGGCCTGGAGGGGTGTGTGTAGCATTTGGACAATGTCCTTTTCCACACAGTCAGTGTCCGTCTGTGGAGCTGGGGTGGAGACAGAGCGAGAGAGCAGGTCGGCGACAACATTGTCTCTGCCTGGGGTGAACTGCAGGCTGAAGTTGTACTGGCGGAGGCGGTCAGACCAGCGGTGCAGCCTCAGGGGTTTGTGGCCTGTCCCAGATGTGGACAGCAGCGCTGCCAAGGTGTGGCGACAGTCACGATTGCTGCCCCCCTTGTGTCTAAGAGGGAGAACCCCAGAGCGGAGAACAGGTCCAGGCCCATCAGGTTGGCCCCACGGCGTGCCACATGAAACTGCATTGGGCACCAGCTTGGTTCCATAGCGGACAGTCACTTGGAGAGAGCCAACCAGATCGATTTTGGAGTCACCATACCCACAGAGGACAGCTGAGGGTGCGGACAGTGGCAGTGAACCGAAAAATTGACTGTAGGTATCAACATTCAGGAGAGACACACTTGCACCGGTGTCCAACAGCAGGGGGATGCACACATCATTAATGTTGACTGTGCATGATTTGAATGACACTGGCCCAGAGCTCACCTTGTGAATGACGGCGGTTGAAGACTGGGGGGTGTGGCCCTCTGACCCAGCCGGGGAAGATCGACAGACGTTGGCGAAGTGATTGTGCTTACCGCAGCTACGGCATGTCTGGCCACGGGCAGGGCAGTTCTGAGCCCTTGAAACATGAGACCGAGACCCACAGTTACCACAGGACTGTTGAGGGCGGGGCCGAGAACGCCGTCGTTGCAGTTGCAAGACGTCCCCAGTGGAGTCGGCGCCCGCCTCGCTCTGGTTGGGTTGCGTCCCGAGGGGCAGCCGTGAGTAGAGGGAGGAGTCGTTGGCAGCTTGACTGGAGGTGGCCACTTGCTGTGTATTTAGCATAGCAGCACACTCAGCTGCTCCCTCAACCTGTAGTGCGATGGTAATTGCTCTGGACAGCAGCAGATCGTCTTTTTCCAGCAGGAGAGTCTCACGCACCTTTGCGTTGTTGGTGTGTTCGATTAGCTGGTCGCGAACCATCTCGTCCTGAAGCGCGCCAAACTTGCATGAGCTAGCTAGCCCTCGCAAATTAGCTACGTACTGCCAGCCAGACTCACCAGGCAGTTGGTGTCGCTGACGGAATATAAATCGCCGAAGGAGGGCACTCTGTGGAGCAGCGAAATGGGTGCTCATAAGTCCCACAGCTTCGGCAAAGTTTGTGACGTTTCCCAGAGTCCCGAGCACACGATGACCCTCTGCTCCCAAGCGGTGTAGCAACAGAGCCGTCTTGCTAGCCTGGCTCACGTCGTCGAGCCCTGAGGCGATGATGTAATTTTCAAAACTATGTAGCCAGCGAGTCCATGGTACCGGAGGCTCGCCAGGTAATGCCAGGAAGGGGGCAGGTGGTGGGAGAGAGATATCAGCCATCCTCGTCGCCAATATTGTATTTTTAAATCACGTCAGGACACAGCGCTGTCGCTCGACACAACCTCTCCGTGGAATTCTTTATTTAGACTGACACAGCATCAAAGGCAGACCCGATCAAACAACCCAGAGCCCGCAGGCATCACCAATCGATCCCAGCACAATAGAACAGCACCACATCAAATGCAGCACTGTCGATGTGTGCATACATAACAAACGGAGCTAATGTTCAAGGGCCCCCTGCGCGGGAAGAACGAAGAGGAGAAATGCAGCTACCTCCTGCTCTGGATAGGGGAAAAAGGGCGCGATGTGCACAACACTTGGACACTCAGCGGAGAACAAGCCAAGAAGCTAGAAACGTACTACGATAAGTACACTGAGTACATCACCCCCAAAGCAAACCCGATTTATGCCAGATATAAATTTCATGAAAAGATGCAGGGAGAGATTGAATCCTTCGAACGATTTGTAACTGAGCTAAAGCTCCTAGTCAAAGACTGTGGCTACCCAAATGCCGACGAGATGGTCAGGGACCACATCGTGTTTGCCACCAACTCACCCAGAGTGAGAGAAAAGCTACTTAGCCAGGGAGCTGAGCTAACGCTAGAAAAAGCCATAGATGTAGCCCGCTCACACGAGCTAACAAAGCAACAGCTAAAGTCTATGGGCCAGGGCAGCACACATGAAACGGTGCACGCAATAGGCAGAAAGACTTACAAACCGAACGCACCCAAAGCAGCTAACGCTAACTTCAGACAAAGGGAGCGAGGGGTGAGGCTCAACCCCGACAAGTGTCACATATGCGTGTCCGAGGTAAGCTACTTCGGCCACACGCTCTCACACGAAGGCATAAAACCAGACCCACACAAGGTGAAGGCGGTCAAGGACATGCAACCCCACAGAACAAAGCAGAGCTGGAGACAGTCCTCGGCATGATCAACTACCTCGCCAGATTCGCTCCACACCTCTCACAGATAAACTCACTGTTATGTATGCACACATCGACAGTGCTGCATTTGATTTGGTGCTGTTCTATTGTGCTGGGATCGATTGGTGATGCCTGCGGGCTCTGGGTTGTTTGATCGGGTCTGCCTTTGATGCTGTGTCAGTCTAAATAAAGAATGCCACGGAGAGGTCGTGTCGAGCGACAGCGCTGTGTCCTGACGTGATTTCTAAATACAATATTGGCGACGAGGATGGCTGATATCTCTCTCCCACCACCTGCCCCCTTCCTGGCATTACCTGGCGAGCCTCCGGTACCATGGACTCGCTGGCTACATAGTTTTGAAAATTACATCATCGCCTCAGGGCTCGACGACGTGAGCCAGGCTAGGAAGACGGCTCTGTTGCTACACTGCTTGGGAGCAGAGGGTCATTGTGTGCTCGGGTCTCTGGGGAACGTCACAAGCTTTGCCGAAGCTGTGGGACTTATGAGCACCCATTTCGCTGCTCCACAGAGTGCCCTCCTTCGGCGATTTATATTCCGTCAGCGACACCAACTGCCTGGTGAGTCTGTGCGGCAGTACGTAGCTAATTTGCGAAGGCTAGCTAGCTCATGCAAGTTTGGCGCGCTTCAGGACGAGATGGTTCGCGACCAGCTAATCGAACACACCAACAACGCAAAGGTGCGTGAGACTCTCCTGCTGGAAAAAGACGATCTGCTGCTGTCCAGAGCAATTACCACCGCACTACAGGTGGAGGGAGCAGCTGAGTGTGCTGCTATGCTAAATACACAGCAAGTGGCCACCTCCAGTCAAGCTGCCAACGACTCCTCCCTCTACTCACGGCTGCCCCTCGGGACGCAACCCAACCAGAGCGAGGCGGGCGCCGACTCCACTGGGGACGTCTTGCAACTGCAACGACGGCGTTCTCGGCCCCGCCCTCAACAGTCCTGTGGTAATTGTGGGTCTCGGTCTCATGTTTCAAGGGCTCAGAACTGCCCTGCCCGTGGCCAGACATGCCGTAGCTGCGGTAAGCACAATCACTTTGCCAACGTCTGTCGATCTTCCCCGGCTGGGTCAGAGGGCCACACCCCCCCAGTCTTCAACCGCCGTCATTCACAAGGTGAGCTCTGGGCCAGTGTCATTCAAATCATGCACAGTCAACATTAATGATGTGTGCGTCCCCCTGCTGTTGGACACCGGTGCAAGTGTGTCTCTCCTGAATGTTGATACCTACAGTCAATTTTTCGGTTCACTGCCACTGTCCGCACCCTCAGCTATCCTCTGTGGGTATGGTGACTCCAAAATCGATCTGGTTGGCTCTCTCCAACTGACTGTCCGCTATGGAACCAAGCTGGTGCCCAATGCAGTTTTTCATGTGGCACGCCGTGGGGCCAACCTGATGGGCCTGGACCTGTTCTCCGCTCTGGGGTTCTCCCTCTTAGACACAAGGGGGGCAGCAATCCTGACTGTCGCCACACCTTGGCAGCAGAAGTGGCCATCGCTGTTTATGGGGCTGGGCTGCCTCTCCGCCTTCACCCATCAACCTCTCCTCAACCCTGCTGTGAAATCTGTCATCCAACCACTGCGCCGCATCCCGTTGGCTCTCCGTGATGGGGTCTCCGCCGAGCTGCAACAACTGCTGGAAGCTGGCATCATTGAACCGGTGGACGCGTCACGTTGGGTCTCAAACCTCGTGGTGGCTAAGAAGAAGTCGGGGGGCCTGCGTGTCTGTGTCGATCTACGTGCAGTAAATAAGGCAGTGGTCCCTGATAAGTATCCACTGCCCACCTCAGAAGAACTCACTGCTCAGTTCTATGGCTCTGAGGTGTTCTCCAAGCTCGACCTCAGACAGGGGTACTTACAGGTGCCCCTCCACCCCAGCAGCCGAAACCTCACAGCCTTTGTGACACATGCAGGAGTGTTTCGCTACACCAGGATGCCTTTCGGTCTCAGCTCCGCCCCTAGCTGCTTCCAGAAAATCATGGTCTCCGTGCTGGCTGGCATACTGGGCGTGGCCATTTATCTGGACGATATAGTGGTACACGGGCCCACCAGTGAAATCAACGACAAGCGCCTTAACATGGTCTTCGCAGCCCTGTCCAAGCACAAGCTAACTCTCAATGCTGAGAAATGTGTCCTCTCTGTGCCAGCCATCGACTTCGTGGGGTTCCGGCTGTCAGCGAGCGGTGTAACTCCACTACAATCCAACGTGGACGCCATTCAGGCCATCCCTGAGCCCAGCTCGGCTGCCCAGGTCGCCTCCTTCCTGGGTATGACAAGTTACTACCTGAGGTTTCTTCCCCAGTACTCTGCGACCACAGCCCCCCTGCGCCAGCTGCTGCGTAAGGACGAGCCATGGGTGTGGTCAAAGGCATGCAGTGACGCTGTGCGTGATCTCAAGACTCAACTGACTTCACCACCAGTGTTGGCTCACTTCGACATCTCCAGCTTCACCTTTGTGACCTGTGACGCATCAGCCACAGCGATAGGGGCCGTGCTGTCTCAAACCCAGAACGGTGTGGAGAAGCCCATTGCCTTCGCCTCCCGTGCCCTCAACCTGACCGAGCAGCGGTACTCCGTGGGTGAGCGTGAGGCGTTAGCCTGTATCTGGGCTTGTGAAAGGTGGCACCTCTACCTCTATGGCCGCTCCTTCACCCTCAGGACAGATCACCAGGCCCTGACAGCGCTGCTGTCCACATCTGGGACAGGCCACAAACCCCTGAGGCTGCACCGCTGGTCTGACCGCCTCCGCCAGTACAACTTCAGCCTGCAGTTCACCCCAGGCAGAGACAATGTTGTCGCCGACCTGCTCTCTCGCTCTGTCTCCACCCCAGCTCCACAGACGGACACTGACTGTGTGGAAAAGGACATTGTCCAAATGCTACACACACCCCTCCAGGCCACTGTCTCTCTGCAGGAGCTGAGGGCAGCCTCCGAACAGGACCCTGTCCTCTCCCAGCTCCGCACCTACATCCAGAACGGCTGGCCTCACAAGGTCCCAGAGGAGCTGGCTGCGTTCGCCCGAGTCAGACAGGAGCTCTCCTGCTGGAACGACACCTGCGTGGCACGTGGGTTTTGCACAGTGGTCCCAGCTGCTCTCCGTGCACGTGTTTTGAATACGGCGCATGAAGGCCACCTGGGCATTGTGAAACTGAAACAGCGCTGCCGAGACCTGGTGTGGTGGCCGGGGATAGACAGAGATATTGAGGCTCTGGTGAAGGACTGTTCTGCCTGCCTTGTGAGTGGCAAGACTGGCCACCAGGCTCCCCCACCCCTGCAACCTCTCGCCTGGCCCTCTCAGCCCTGGGAACACCTGCAGTTGGACATTTGTGGTGAGATCCATGGAGTTCCCCACCACCAACGCTTCATGGTGGTCGCCTACGATCTACACTCAAAATGGCCTGAACTCACCACTTCCGGCACTGTGACCTCACAGATCATCATCGACTTCCTGGACTCTCTTTTCTCTCGTTGGGACCTCCCAAAGGCCATCACCACTGAAAACGGCCCTCAGCTGGTCTCTGCTGAGTTCACTGCTTATCTCGAAAGCAAGGGCATCCGTCATATACGCACTGCGTACTACCACCCCCAGGCCAATGGCGGCGTTGAACGTTTTCACCAGTCACTGAAGAACGGCCTCAGAGCACACATGGCCCAAGGGTGCTCTTTCACGCAGGCCATCCGTCACACTCTGCTGCACTATCGGGCCACACAGCACTCGACCACAGGCGTCTCCCCAGCCTCTCTCATGCTAGGCCGGGAACTGTGCATGCCCCTTGACAGGCTCCGCCCCTCCACACCTCAGGCACCTCCCTCTGGGGTCAGAGCCTCAGTCACTCGTCAGCAGACGCGGATGAAGCAACGGTTTGACCAGTCAAAACGAACCAGGGTGCCAGACATCAATGTGTCAGACTGGGTCAGGGTCCGCAGGCCCCACAGGGACAATAAAATGGCTTCATACTGGTCCTCTCCTCTCCAAGTCACCCGTCAGCTGGGCCCAGCCACTTACCTCCTCAGCGATGGCACTCGGTGGCACTCCAGTCGTCTACGGAAGGTGTCAGCTCCGCCACACACAGCTGGTGACACAACCATAGCCATTCCCTCAGCATGGCGAGACGCCCCGGGGCTTCATGCAGCTCCTACACGGGCCCCAGACATTTCTGGGCCTCAGCTTCCCCTGCCATCTCCCTCCCCACCTCGGCCTGCCCAGCCTCAGGCCGCCCCGCGACCTGTTCGCACACGTTTACGCCCTGGCCACCTGGAGGACTTTGTGTCAACCTTTCATGTTTGAAATCCTGCCGGGGGGGGAATGTTATGTATGCACACATCGACAGTGCTGCATTTGATTTGGTGCTGTTCTATTGTGCTGGGATCGATTGGTGATGCCTGCGGGCTCTGGGTTGTTTGATCGGGTCTGCCTTTGATGCTGTGTCAGTCTAAATAAAGAATGCCACGGAGAGGTCGTGTCGAGCGACAGCGCTGTGTCCTGACGTGATTTCTAAATACAATACTCACCCCTCAGACAGCTTCTGAAACAGGACAGTGAGTTTGTGTGGGATGCAGTCCACGACAAGGCGTTCCAAGAGATGAAGAATCTCATTACACAGCACCCAGGTCCAGTACTCTCATATTTCGACCCGCAGAAAGAGCTGCGACTCCAAGTGGATGCATCCAAAAGTGGCCTTGGGGCTGTCATGCTCCAAGATGGCAAACCAATTGCCTATGCGTCCAAGTCACTCAACAGCACTGAAGAAAACTACGCACAGATAGAGAAGGAGCTCTACGCTGTGGTCTTCGGCTGCAAGAGGTTCCACGAGTACATGTACGGACAAAAAGTGATTGTGGAGTCAGACCACAAGCCCCTGGAGGCAATACTAAAAAAGCCACTGGCAGCAGCACCACCCCGGCTGCAACGGATGATCCTGGCGCTCCAAAAATACGACATCCAAATCATCCACCGCCCCGGTAAGGACATACCGGTGGCCGACACACTGTCACGCAAGTCAATAGAACACCACGACGGTGACCTACAGGAAGGGATGGAGGCCCAAGTGCACACAGTCCTCAGCAACATCCCTGTGAGCGACACAAGACTCACAGAAATCAAGCAGGAAACAGCGCAAGATCCACAGCTCACCGCACTCAGACGAGCCACACTCACTGGCTGGCCAGACACAAAGAAAAAGTGCCCGCCCAGCATCCAGGAATACTGGAACCACAGAGCAGAAATCTCAGAAATGGATGGTATCCTGTTCAAAGGTGAGAGAATCATTGTCCCCCAAAAGCTTCGCAAGGACATGATACAGCGCATCCATGCCAGCCACCTTGGCGTGGAAAAAAGCAAATGCCGAGCAAGAGACTTACTGTTCTGGCCTGGCATGGGGAAACAGATCGAGGATGCGGTAGCAGACTGCAGCATATGCCAAGAACGGCGCAGCGCAAATGCAAAGGAACCAATGATGTCACACGCCATACCCGAGCGGCCGTGGCAAGTGATAGGCACAAACCTATTCACATGGAACTCACAGGACTTCATAGTCACTGTGGACTACTACTCCAGATTCTTCGAGCTAGAGAGACTTTACAGCTGCACCTCATCTGCCGTCATCATGAAGCTGAAAGCAGCAATGGCTCGACACGGAATCCCCGAGACTATCATCAGCGACAACGGTCCGTGCTACAGCTCTGGTGAGTTCCGCAACTTCTCACAGACATGGGGTTTCTCACACACCACCACAAGCCCCCACTACCCACAGAGCAACGGCCTCTCCGAGAAGACTGTCCAGACGGCCAAACGCATCCTGGACAAAGCCAAAGCTGAGAACAAAGACCCCTACATGAGCTTACTGGAGTATCGCAACACACCGGTGGACAACCTGAAATCACCGGCACAGCTACTGATGAGTCGGAGGCTGCGGTCCATTCTCCCATCAACAGCAAAACACCTGCAGCCACAGATCGCCAGTCAGGATGATGTTCACAAAAGGAGAGAGGTATGTCAACAGCGCCAGCAGGCATACTACAACCGAACAGCCAAACCTCTGCCCCACCTGCCCGCAGGCACACCAATCCGCTTCCGGCAGGAGGATGGATCCTGGAGACCTGCAACTGTGGAAGGACCAGCGAACACAGACAGGAGCTACCACATCCAAACCAAAGAAGGTCAGATCTACCAACGCAACCGTCAACACCTGCGACAAAGCAGAGTGAACACTCACACTACACACACACACACTTCACAGCAGACTGTTACCAGCGCTAACAACAACACACAAGCCCATCAGCAAGAGCATGCTGAACCTCCAGACACGAACAATCAGCGACAACCAGACACACAGCCTGGTTACACCACGAGGTCAGGTCGCACGGTCAAACCAAGACAAATCCTTGACTTATGAATGTTAAAAAAAAAAGATGAAATGTTATTACGGTGTCACATTTAGACAGGGAAGGAAATGTTTTACACTACTTTGTTGCAGTCCAGTTATATAAGAGTTCCACTTTCATATTCTTTCTTATTAAGATTGTATTCGCTTATAAACGTGCTCAACGTGGTCTGTATCTCTGCAGAGAAAGCAGCACTTTTCAGAAAAAGGGAGATGTAATATTTGCTAGTAATATTTGATTTGCTAATGTCCCTTACGGCTTTCCGTAGCGCCACAACAAAGTCACGTGATGTACGTAACAACGTCAGTCGGAATCCGGTCGGTGAATAAACACCCAGCACGAGAGAAGTCGTCCTTGCTTTATTAATGTTATAAGTTAACATAGCCAGAGGGCACAGATCATTACAGGTAGGGGGCGGGGGCAGGGGCAGGGGACAGAGCCGGAGTCCGGGCAGGGGCCGAGGCTGGGCCAGGGGCCTGAGAAGGGGGGCATCCACGCCACGAGGGCAGTGCCAGTTCGACCGGCCCACCCAGGTCCAAATGGGCAGGCTTGAGATGGTCCACCGAGACCCGCTCTGGTTTGCCCCACATGTCCACCACAAAGTTCGAAGGCCCCGCTTCCAGGACGCGGAAGGGCCCGTCGTAGGGGGGCTGCAGGGGGGTACGGTGGCTGTCGTGGCGGATGAAGACGTACCTGGCCGACAGCAGATCCTTGGGGACATAGGACTGAGGGAGGCAGTGGTGAGATGTAGGGATCGGAGCGAAAGCGTTGGCACTGTCCCGGGCCACAGCCCGATGAGAAGCTGCTGACCAGGGGGCCAAAGCATCTGGGAGAAACTCACCCAGGACACGCAGCGGCTGGCCGTAAACCAGCTCAGCAGACGAGGACTGGAGGTCTTCCTTGGGGGCAGAGCGAAGGCTGAGCATGACCCACGGGAGGCGATCGACCCAGTTGCTGTCCGTGAGGCTGGCACGAAGAACCGGCCTTCATAGACCGATGAAACCGTTCCCAAAGTCCGTTGCCCTGCGGGTTGTACGCTGTGGTGTGGTGAAGCTTCACCCCCAGACCCTCTGCGACTGTCCAGAGCTCCGATGTGAACTGCGGGCCCCTGTCAGAGGTGAGGTCAGCCGGCGTGCCAAAACGGGGCCACCCAGGACCCGATGAACGCCCGGGCCACCTCAGTAGATGTGGTCGATGACAGGGGAACAGCTTCCAGCCACCTGCTCGTCCTGTCCACCGTGGTGAGAAGGTGAGTGAACCCGTGGGAGGGGGACAGGGGGCCCACCAGGTCCACATTCACATGTTCAAAACGCCTCTCGGGCACCAAGAATGGCACCAAGGGGGCTTTGGTATGACGGTGTACTTTGGAACGCTGGCACGCCACGCAGGAGTCAGCCCAGGCCTTGACGTCCTTCCTGAGGCCGGGCCAGACGAACTTGGCCCCACCAGCTTAGTGGACGCCTTCACACCCGGGTGGGAAAGGCCATGGATAACGTCAAAAACACGGTGCCGCCAGCCGGTGGGCACCATGGGGCGGGACTGGCCCGTGGAAACATCGCAGAGGAGCGTGGCGTTGGCGCTGTCAAACACCACATCCTCCAACTGCAGCCCCATAGCAGCCGTCTGATAGGATTGGATGTCCGCGTCAGCGGCTTGGTCTGCAGCCATGGCAGCGTAATCAAGTCCCAAGTGAACGGACCCTGCCACCACCCGGGAGAGGCAGTCAGCGACCAAGTCGTCCTTGCCAGCCACGTGCCGGATGTCCATGGTAAACTCCGACATGGCAGAGAGCTGACGCTGTTGGCGCCCAGACCACGGCTCAGAGGTCTTGGCCATGGCAAAAGTCAACGGCTTGTGGTCGACGAAGGAAGTGAAATGGCGGTCTTCCAACAGGAACCTGAAGTGTCGGGAGGTGAGGAAGAGACCCAGGAGCTCCCGGTTGAAGGTGCGGTACCTCTGCTCGTTGTCCTTAAGCTGTTTGCTAAAGAAGGCAAGGGGCTGCCAGGCGCCGCCGACCCACTGCTCGCACACCGCCCCGACCGCATAGTCAGAGGCGTCGGTCGTGAGGGCAATCGGGGCAGTGGGGGACGGCTGCGCCAGCAAAGCGGCATTAGCCAGCGCAGCCTTGGCGTCGTCAGAAGCTTTGTCCATCCCCGGGGACCAGTCTACTTCGCCCTTGGCTTCCTTGCCCCGCAGGGCCTCGTACAAGGGCCGCATGTGGTGAGCTGCGTGGGGAATGAACCTGTTATAAAAGTTCACCATGCCCAAGAACTCCTACAGGGACTTCACAGTGCGGGAGCGTGGAAAACTGGCGACGGCGTCCACTCTGGCAGGAAGCGGAACGGCTCCTTGCGGGGAGATGCGGTGGCCGAGGGAGTCGATGGACGACAGGTCAAACTGGCACTTGACTGGGTTGACTATGAGTCCATGCGCACTGAGCTGCTCGAACAACTGCCGGAGCTGCGTCAGGTGCTCCTCCGAGGATGCGCTGGCCACGAGAATGTCATCCAAGTAAACAAACAAGAACGGAATACCCCGTAGCACAGAGTCCATCAGCCGCTGGAACGTCTGCGCTGCCCCCTTGAGACCGAAGGGCATCCGCAGGAACTCGAAGAGTCCAAATGGCGTGATGACCGCTGTCTTGGGCACGTCCCGAGGGTGGACCGGTACATGGTGGTAGCCCCGCACCAAATCTACTTTGGCCCCCGCCAGGTGGCCGGAGAAGTCCTGTATGTGCGGGACGGGGTACCGGTCAGGGGTTGTGGCGTGGTTCAGACGACGAAAATCGCCGCAGGGTCGCCAACCACCGTCAGCCTTAGAAACCATGTGCAGGGGGGAGGCCCACGGGCTGTCCGACCATGGTGGCAAACTCCTCCCTGGCGATCGCGAGCTTAGCAGAGTCGAGGCGCCGAGCACGTGCGTAGACCGGGGGCCGTCGGTGGCAATATGGTGCTCCATGCCATGCTTGGCCACCGCTGACGAGAACGTAGGTGTGGTGAGGTCAGGAAACTCTGCGAGCAGTCGTTGATACGTATCTCGAGCATGTTTGACAGGCCGAGCGTCCCTGCACCTCCCGGTGTGCACGGGTATATAGCGAAAGAGACAGCATTGATCAAGCGACAGTTCGTAACATCCACCAGCAGCCTGAAGGCGCCCAGGAAGTCCGCGCCCAGGGGGGGAACCGACACCGCAGCCATAACGAAGTCCCAGCCGAAACGCCGCCCGCCGAAACACACCTCCACATACCTGGTACCGTAGGTACGTATGGGCGTGCCGTTCGCGGCATCCATCGGGGGGCCTTGTCCGCCGGCCATGGTGTCCGCGGCCGATGCAGGCAGGATGCAACGCTGAGCGCCCGAATCGACCAGCAGCCGCCGGCCAGATAAGGCGTCCTTGATAAGCAACAGCCTGCTGTTCTCGCCGGCGCTCACAGCTGCTATTGAGCGCCGGTCCTGTTGTTTCCCTGGACGCTGAAGCTGCATGGCGGGCGACACTGCTTGGCCCTGGCACCAAACCTGTTGTGGTAATAACCCAGCCCGCTGTCACGGTGGCAGCGGGCAGTCACCGCAGCCGCGGTGCCCGCTGCGTCCTCCAGAGGCGGGGGCGAGGTCTGGGTGGGGAGCATCGCATGAACGAACTGCTGCCGGTTGGCGAGGAAAATCCTGTCCGCTTCCGCACCTAGAGCGCGGTAGTCTTGGTGGAGGAGAGGGGGGAGCTGGCTAACGCTGTGCGCACGAGCGCTGCCGTAGAAAAATATGGGTGAAAATGAAGGAGGGGTCCGCCGAGCCCAAAACGCCAAACATCTTCTCCAGTAGCTCGGAAGGTTTGCTGTCGCCGAGTCCGTTGAGTGACAACAGGCGACCCGCCTTCTCCATCTCCGACAGCTCGAAGAGCTGCAAAAGGAATGCCTTCAGTGCGCCGTTTTTTCCCACGGCCGGGGGGCTTCCAGTAGCCCCATAGCTCGCGCCGTCGTCCGGGCATCCAACGCCGCCACCACACTGAAATACCTCGTAACGTCCCGTGTTATACCTCCCAGCTCGAACTGGGCTTCAACGTGCTGAAACCATGGCCGGGGACTGTGCTGCCAAAACTCGGACAACATCACCGTCGCTGCTGAGATGCTAGCGCTAACATGAGCCATACCGTTAGCATCACTCGGAGCCGGAGCGGTGTCGTCATCGCTTTGGGTCGACATGTTCGTTGTCAATCGAGTCAATTCCGTTTACTCGCCACACAAAACGACACCGATACAACGCAATCTCTCGTGGCAACCAGCTAACCGATAGGCTGCTGCAAACATGGCTCCACCCCGGAAACTCTAAGCAGTGCCTACGTCAGCACTCTGAACGTCTGCCTTAAAGGAGCAGCAGCCCCTGGTGAATCTACCCTCAAATGTGTATCACCACAATATATATATATACACTACCGTTCAAAAGTTTGGGATCACATTGAAATGTCCATATTTTTGAAGGAAAAGCACTGTACTTTTCAATGAAGATAACTTTAAACTAGTCTTAACTTTAAAGAAATACACTCTATACATTGCTAATGTGGTAAATGACTATTCTAGCTGCAAATGTCTGGTTTTTGGTGCAATATCGACATAGGTGTATAGAGGCCCATTTCAAGCAACTATCACTCCAGTGTTCTAATGGTACAATGTGTTTGCTCATTGGCTCAGAAGGCTAATTGATGATTAGAAAACCCTTGTGCAATCATGTTCACACATCTGAAAACAGTTTAGCTCGTTACAGAAGCTACAAAACTGACCTTCCTTTGAGCAGATTGAGTTTCTGGAGCATCACATTTGTGGGGTCAATTAAACGCTCAAAATGGCCAGAAAAAGATAACTTTCATCTGAAACTCGACAGTCTATTCTTGTTCTTAGAAATGAAGGCTATTCCATGCGAGAAATTGCTAAGAAATTGAAGATTTCCTACACCGGTGTGTACTACTCCCTTCAGAGGACAGCACAAACAGGCTCTAACCAGAGTAGAAAAAGAAGTGGGAGGCCGCGTTGCACAACTGAGCAAGAAGATAAGTACATTAGAGTCTCTAGTTTGAGAAACAGACGCCTCACAGGTCCCCAACTGGCATCTTCATTAAATAGTACCCGCAAAACACCAGTGTCAACATCTACAGTGAAGAGGCGGCTGCGGGATTCTGGGCTTCAGGGCAGAGTGGCAAAGAAAAAGCCATATCTGAGACTGACCAATAAAAGAAAAAGATTAAGATGGGCAAAAGAACACAGACATTGGACAGAGGAAGACTGGAAAAAAGTGTTGTGGACGGATGAATCCAAGTTTGAGGTGTTTGGATCACAAAGAAGAACGTTTGTGAGACGCAGAACAAATGAAAAGATGCTGGAAGAATGCCTGACGCCATCTGTTAAGCATGGTGGAGGTAATGTGATGGTCTGGGGTTGCTTTGGTGCTGGTAAGGTGGGAGATTTGTACAGGGTAAAAGGGATTCTGAATAAGGAAGGCTATCACTCCATTTTGCAACGCCATGCCATACCCAGTGGACAGCGCTTGATTGGAGCCAATTTCATCCTACAACAGGACAATGACCCTAAACACACCTCCAAATTGTGCAAGAACTATTTAGAGCAGAAGCAGGCAGCTGGTATTCTATCGGTAATGGAGTGGCCAGCGCAGTCACCAGATCTGAACCCCATTGAGCTGTTGTGGGAGCAGCTTGACCGTATGGTACGCAAGAAGTGCCCATCCAACCAATCCAACTTGTGGGAGCTGCTTCTGGAAGCGTGGGGTGCAATTTCTCCAGATTACCTCAACAAATTAACAGCTAGAATGCCAAAGGTCTGCAATGCTGTAATTGCTGCAAATGGAGGATTCTTTGACGAAAGCAAAGTTTGATGTAAAAAAAATCTTATTTCAAATACAAATCATTATTTCTAACCTTGTCAATGTCTTGACTCTATTTTCTATTCATTTCACAACATATGGTGGTGAATAAGTGTGACTTTTCATGGAAAACACAAAATTGTTTGGGTGATCCCAAACTTTTGAACAGTAGTGTATATATATATATATATATATATATATATATATATATATATATATATATGCAGTTAAAAAAAACAAAAATAAAAAAACCTGTATTTAAAATAGCATATTAAAAATCCATATTTAAAATAGCATATTTAAAAATAGGATATTTAAAAAAATAGCATATTAAAAAACATATTTAAAAAACCCATTCGCCGTTGCACGCGCAAAATGCAACAGCCTTAAGCCGGTCATTGGTAAACAAGAATATCAGTTATTCCGTCTCTTGGATAATCCTTGCAAATGTAACCAGGTTAAAATTAATGTTTTTATTTTATTTTGTTTGAGTATGAAATATCACCAAATCCTGTCTGTGTGCTGTTATTTGTGTTTACTACATTTTATTTTATGTCATTATTTACTTTTATGTATGTTTTATAACGACCGTCATATACATGTACTGTCGCTTTAAGAGAGAGGTCTTGTGGGTACACGGAAGAGGGAACGCGGGAGAGGCCATTTTTGTTTTGTGGGAGGAGTCTCAAGCAGCGATCGAGCCGAGCCAGGTGAGGACGCTATGGAGTATTGGATTAGGCTTAATAAGACAGTGGAGGTGGCTGACGAATGCTTGAAGTGGCAGGGCCGTAGTATTGAAGAGCCAAGCCACGAGGTAAGCATGATGTTTATCAAACACTGTCCAGATCAGTCTCTTGCCAATGTTTTTAAGTTCAAGTCCGCAGGGAAATGGTCTGCTAGCAAGATCCAAGAGAGGCTTGATGAGCACATGCTGGAGAGGAAGTCCCGTGTTGCTGCAGGTGGACAACGTGAAGCAGGCGCTGTAGAGCGTAGGTTCCATTCACAGGTTCATGCCCCTGTAGTCGACGTGGCTCCCGACTTGAACACGACCGTGCCGGTGGTGCCATCTCCCGTCCCGGCTCATGCGTCACCTCCTACACCATTTTGTGCAAGGTCTCCTACACCGTCTCCTGCACCTGTCTCTGGCGGTGATGACTATATGAGGAGTTTGGTGAGCTTGCTAGACCGTTTGGTCACAATGCAGACTCAGGTTCCAGTTAGCGCTGCAGTCCGGACACCGACGCAGACTCAACCGCCAGCTAGCGCCGCAGGGCAGGGCCAGACGCACCGCAGCGGTTGTGCAGGGTTTGTAAGTCTCCGGATCACTCCACATTTTCCCACTGCAGCCGGGAGAACCGATGTAGCGTTTTTTTCCGAAACCGTCAATGGTGTTGACTGCTCGACTAATGAGGAGCGGAATATCAACACGGATACAGGGGGAAAGATTTTAATGCATAGCAGTACAGGCCTGTTTCGTGCGTCTCGCACTCGTCAGCTGCGAATGTTTTTTTCCCACAAAGAATCATACCGTTACATTGCCCAGCGTCACGCCCCTAATGTCGGTTGGACAGCGACCAATCAGATGGGGAAACATTCAAATTATAACAGCCAATGGAGTAGGTACTTATGATGCACAGCAACTAGTGGAGGGGTAGAAAACATTACAACCAATGGGACTGGGGTTTGTTTTGAAAAGCATTTAGGGGCCAGGGTACTGTTGAAATGGGCGTGCATTAAAAATATAACAAGGTAACATGTGAATTATATATTGGGGTGGTGTTGGGGCACAGTTGTGAGGACAGGTAGTTAAAAAAAACAAAAATAAAAAACCTGTATTTAAAATAGCATATTAAAAATCCATATTTAAAATAGCATATTTAAAAATAGGATATTTAAAAAAATAGCATATTAAAAAACATATTTAAAAAACCCATTCGCCGTTGCACGCGAAAAATGCAACAGCCTTAAGCCGGTCATTGGTAAACAAGAATATCAGTTATTCCGTCTCTTGGAAAATCCTTGCAAATGTAACCAGGTTAAAATTAATGTTTTTATTTTATTTTGTTTGAGTATGAAATATCACCAAATCCTGTCTGTGTGCTGTTATTTGTGTTTACTACATTTTATTTTATGTCATTATTTACTTTTATGTATGTTTTATAACGACCGTCATATACATGTACTGTCGCTTTAAGAGAGAGGTCTTGTGGGTACACGGAAGAGGGAACGCGGGAGAGGCCATTTTTGTTTTGTGGGAGGAGTCTCAAGCAGCGATCGAGCCGAGCCACGCGTGTTTCTTACCGTAGCACAGTTTTGCTGGTTGAGGAGAACGTAACCTTGAGTATCCCTGTAAGAAGATACTGCAAGCTGTGGGATAAAATACTTGTTTATCCTTTCTTACATCGGAGTCCCGTGGACGGTTTCTCCTTCTAACGCACACGAGTGAAGTCCGGGCAGTGGTTGAGCTTCGACCCCCACGTCCATAAGAAACACCGCTCCAGCTGGAGGACTGGACGTTTGTCGAAGGGTTTGAAACCAAAATAAATGGCAAGGTGGGCCAAATAGAGTCCTGTGTGTCCCCCCTCCTTCCTTGATCATGATGATGATGATGATGATGAGAGACTGAGGGCCCCCCACAACACCTGGGGCCCCACCCAAAATAGAACACAACGCAGAGCTAATGATGAGAGTGACGGGCGTGCAGCATGCTGACCAGCATAGAACACCATAGTACTGCCCCCGTTACATTGGTGCCGTGACCCTCCTGGATCCTGAGAGCGACATCAGTTGCTCGCTGCGGGAGGCTGCTGTCGTCATCAAGCCCCAGACGTCCTCAGGTATTTCTATAGACTGTACACTCATGTTACAGTGGACTGGAGTTGAGCTGTGTGGGCACTGGACAGTCATAGCTGTGGTTACCATGGACTGGGCTTGTGAACAGGACATTTGTATATATTGAAGGAAAAAAAACACACGAAAAAAATAGGGAAAAAAGTTAATGTTGATGTGATTGAAGGACTCGTGTGAATAATCTATTGATGTAAACTACTAGATATGTGAATATGTGATTAATCTATTGGTGAATTTGTTGATTGTGTGTGATTGTTTCAATCTCTTAGTGCTTTCTAGATTCAATTATTTAAATGAATTGAGCTTTTCACTTTTTTATTTTATTTTTTATTTTATCTGAGTGTTAGAGGTAGGAACATGGCAGAGGGTGGTTCGTACGTAGGTGGGGGTAACATTGCTGATCAGGATCTTTTGGCAGTGTGCTATGGAGAGGGGGTACCAGTTAGATGTGGGTGGGGGTTTACGGCTAGGTGTAGGTAGGAGTTTCGGGCAGCTCTTACAGGGCGGGGAACCAGACACCAGAGCACCAGGACCTAGAGACCCGACCACATTTGGCACTCCTCAGTTCACCTCCACACGCTACGTAGAATGGGCCAGGCCAGGTATCAGCGAAGGGGCTGTGCTAGGTAACAGCGAGCAGCCAGTGGGTGAGTTAGCCATGCTCATTACTCAGTTAGCAGAGAAGATAGGAGAGTCAATCACTGCTAAGCTGCAGGAAACACAAATGCTTAGAAACACACACACAGACAGTGCTAGGTCTGCTGAACAGTGTTCGGAGACAGTGCCTAGTGTTAGAGTAGTAATGCAGACAGACGCTAGGGAGCCTCCTATTTTCAGGGGCGATAACTCTGAAAAGTTTACAGTTCATGAGTGGGAGAGCCTTATGACTTTGTATTTGAGGAAGCGAGCCATTCCAGTTAGTGAGCAGTCACATGAGATTCTAGCTAAGCTTATGGGGAAAGCAGGGGACGTGGTGAGGATAAAGCTGCGCAACACATCTGTCGACCACATAGCGAACCCCCACATTATTTTTGATGTACTGAAGCAACACTTTAGTGACCTCACATACTCGAGCATGCCCCTGGCGGACTTTTACAGTACGCTGCCCAAGCCAGGTGAGGACGCTATGGAGTATTGGATTAGGCTTAATAAGACAGTGGAGGTGGCTGACGAATGCTTGAAGTGGCAGGGCCGTAGTATTGAAGAGCCAAGCCACGAGGTAAGCATGATGTTTATCAAACACTGTCCAGATCAGTCTCTTGCCAATGTTTTTAAGTTCAAGTCCGCAGGGAAATGGTCTGCTAGCGAGATCCAAGAGAGGCTTGATGAGCACATGCTGGAGAGGAAGTCCCGTGTTGCTGCAGGTGGACAACGTGAAGCAGGCGCGGTAGAGCGTAGGTTCCATTCACAGGTTCATGTCCCTGTAGTCGACGTGGCTCCCGACTTGAACACGACCGTGCCGGTGGTGCCATCTCCCGTCCCGGCTCATGCGTCATCTCCTACACCATTTTGTGCAAGGTCTCCTACACCGTCTCCTGCACCTGTCTCTGGCGGTGATGACTATATGAGGAGTTTGGTGAGCTTGCTAGACCGTTTGGTCACAATGCAGACTCAGGTTCCAGTTAGCGCTGCAGTCCGGACACCGACGCAGACTCAACCGCCAGCTAGCGCCGCAGGGCAGGGCCAGACGCACCGCAGCGGTTGTGCAGGGTTTGTAAGTCTCCGGATCACTCCACATTTTCCCACTGCAGCCGGGGGGGACCGATGTATAAACTGTTTGTCTCCTGGTCATTGGAAGAGGGACTGTCCTCGCCTTCAGCCGCCCAACCAGCTCCGTTCTCAGCCTGGTGGAAGAGCTGGTCATCAGTCTCGTCCGTTAAACTACTATACCCACACCTAGAGAGGGATGGTGCGGGTAAAGTAGATGTATCCCTCACTGATGTCTCCGATCTGGCTCACTTGTATGAAGACAAGTGTGCCAAAGCACCTCAGGGTTCGCGTATGGTCATTCAGGCGACACAGAGGATTCAGGCTTTCAGTGACTTGTTCTATGCTCCTGTTCTTGTCAACCAGAGTGTGCAGCTTAATGGCATGTTGGATACTGGCTCTATGTCATGCAGTATCAGTGAAAATGCAGTAGAGAGCTCCGCTCTGGGGGTGTTTTACCTGAGAAGCAGCAGCCTGAAGAGAACATTGTCTTGATTGGCTGCGGTGGTCTGGAGACTAGGCCTGATGGTTTTTATGACCTCAACATGCAGCTTTATGGTGTTTCCTTTGTCATACCCACTCTGGTCATGCCCGGTCAGCATAGTTGGCACAAACGTCATTAAACATGTGGCCCATGTACTCAAGAGTGGTACTGAGTATTGGGACATCGCGTCCAGACAGGAACATCCATCTAGTCCTGACGTTGAACAGTTCTTGTCCATGTTCACGAATATAGAATGCTGGAGGGGTGGTGCAGTTCCTGAGAAGATAGGTACTGTTAAGCTCACCCAGGCCGTGACACTCTTACCGAGGCACGAGCACTTAGTCTGGGGCAGACTTCCTGCTAAGGTGCCTATGTCAGCTGGAAGCACTGTTGTTGTGGAGCCGACAGACTCCAAGGCCATGCCACGCAGTGTCCTCATAAGTCGACTTGTCACACCGCTCTGGGGTGATAGGTGGGTACCCATGACTGTTGTCAATCCATCTGACAAAGCCATCACGCTGAAAAGGAACTGCAAGTTGGCTGATGTGTTTCCATGCTTGGCGATTGAGGACTTTAATGTTTTCCAGGGACTGCAATCAGTTGCAGGGAGGCATGAGTCCAACGCCACAGATAGTGCCTGTTTCCCTGTCCAGCCGGCTAGGAGTTTGTCAGAGCTCGGACTCAGTGGCATTGACCTCAGCTCCTGTCAGGTTAGTGAGGCATGCAAGTCCCAGCTCATTCAGCTGCTCACCGAGTACCATGACATCTTCTCCAGGGATTCTCTGGACTGTGGCGAGGTCACAGGATACACACATCGCATCCATCTGGTGGATGAGCGCCCGTTTCGCTTGCCCTACAGGAGGGTTCCCCCAGCCCACTATCAGAAGTTGAGACAGGTTCTCACTGATATGGAGGAGAAAGGGATTATCCGGAAGTCCTCGAGCGCATACGCTTCACCGCTGGTTATGGTATGGAAGAAGGATGGCGGGCTTCGGATCTGCACTGATTTCAGATGGCTGAATGCTCGGACCTTGAAAGACGCTCATCCCTTGCCACACCAGTCGGACTGTCTTGCCGCGCTGGGTGGTAACTGCCTCTTTAGTACGATGGACCTCACCTCTGGCTTCTTCAACATCCCAATGCATGAAGATGACAAGAAGTACACTGCTTTCACAACTCCCCTTGGGTTGCATGAATACAATCGCATGCCACAGGGCCTTTGTAATAGCCCTGCAGCCTTCATGAAAATGATGATTGGGATCTTTGGGGATCTGAACTTCACGAAGCTTTTGTGCTATCTTGATGATCTTCTTGTCTTCGCGCCGTCAGAGGTTGAGGCTCTGTCGAGGCTCCGCACTGTGTTTCAGAGGTTGAGGGAGAACAACTTGAAACTGGCTCCACAAAAGTGTCATCTGCTGCAGAAGCAGGTGCGGTTTTTGGGCCACGTGGTTGATGGCGGAGGTGTGTCTGTCGATCCCTCCAAAGTAGAGGTCATCTCCAACATGACAGTGCAGGATCTCATGGAAGGTGATGGGTGCACGCCTTCTGTTCGTAGGATCAAATCTTTCCTTGGTATGGTATTTTACTACCAGCATTTCCTCCCGAACTGCTCCTCCGTGGCTAAGCCCCTGTTCGCCCTTACAGCTGGACAAAAGAGGAGGGGGAGGTCAGCTAAGGATAAGAAGCCCCATGGCAGCTTCCGTAAGCTTACCTCCGCAGACTGGACGGTGGAATGTGGGGAAGCATTTGATCTGTTGAAGACGATGTTACTGGAGTGTGTGGTGCTTGCCCATCCAGACTTTGAGGTGCCTTTCATTTTGTCGGTCGATGCGTCTTTGGACGGACTCGGTGCGGTGCTGTCTCAAGTGCCCCGAGGAGAGTCCAAGGCCAGACCTGTTGGTTTTGCAAGCAAGTCCCTCAGTGCCTCACAGCGGAAGTATCCAGCTCATAGACTGGAGTTCATGGCGCTGAAGTGGAGTGTTTGTGAAAAGTTCAGCCACTGGCTGAAGGGCCAAAGCTTCAACGTTTGGACAGATAATAATCCGCTGACTTATCTCCTAACGAAGCCGAAGCTTGACGCGTGCGAGATCCGCTGGGTGTCTAAGTTGGCGTCTTACACCTTCGATCTCAAACACCTGCCAGGGAAGAAAAACGTGGTGGCGGATGCGTTGAGTCGCGACTCTTTTTCCAAGCCCGTCAGTCAGAGGCTACTTAGGGAGCCCTACCCGGCCCTTGTTCAGGAAGCCGACGGGGTTGAGGGGGACTCTGTGCAGGATGTTTTCAGACTCGGTTGCCAGTCCCAAACAGTGAGTAGTGTGCGATCTGGGTTTGCTTGCGATGCAGCTGAGGTCAGGGCTTTTTGTCAAGCCAAATGTGGCTGGCCTGATGCATCAGTATTCACAGCACTCAGTTTGGTCCAGCACGTTCAGCATCTGTCGGGTGGTCAGGATACACTGCCAATGTTATCCACCGAGGAGCTCAGGTTGAGTCAGGAGCAGGACCCCTGCATCTCCAAGGTGTTGCCCTTTGTCGCTGTTCGGAAGCGGCCATCGAGACGTGAGAGGCATGGTGCTGACCAGAAGGTCCTCAGGCTGTTGAAACAGTGGGAGAAGTTGGAAGTCAATGATGGTGTCTTGTACAGGGTGACAAAGGACCCAGTGTCCAAGCAGAGGAGGTCTCAGTATGTTTTACCTCTGAGTCTGAAAGACAAGGCACTGTCTGGCATCCACGGTCACGCTGGTCATCAGGGCCAGGACCGTACTCTCTCTCTTGCAAGGCAGCATTTTTATTGGCCTGACATGGAGAGGGATATCAGAGCATATGTCAGATGCTGTCGGAGATGTGTGTTTGGGAAGACCCCAGAGCCAGCTGCTTGCGCGCCCCTGGAGAGCATAAAAACCTCCGCACCGATGCAGCTTGTGTGTATGGATTTCTGGTCCGCTGAGGACAGTAAGCAGCGGTCGGTCGATGTCCTAGTGGTTACTGACCACTTCACTAAGCTTGCTCATGCGTTCCTCTGCGCCAATCAGACAGCGAAGCAGGTCGCCAAGAAACTCAGGGATCATGTATTCTGTGTTTCCGGGTTTCTGGAGAGAATACATTCTGACCAGGGCACAAACTTTGAGAGCAACCTGATTGCAGAGCTTCTCAGGTTGGCGGGTGTAGCGAAGTCCCACACGACGGCCTACCATCCTATGGGTAATGGCGGAACAGAGCGGTTTAATCGCACGATGGGGAATATGCTCCGATCCCTTCCGCTTCAGCAGAAGCAACAGTGGCTTCAGCAGATCCATTCTCTCACGCTCGCGTACAATGCCACTGTTCCCGAGACCACGGGTTACGCGCCTTTCTTCCTGATGTATGGGCGTGTCCCAAGACTGCCGGTGGATGTTATGTTCAGGCAGGTTTTGCATGACCCTCACGTTGTTGACTATGACTCTTATGCTCAGTCTCTGCTTTCCTGTCTAAGGAGTGCAATGGAGATCGCTCAGAAGCACTCCACGGCTGAGCAGCAGCATCAGGCGCGACAGTACAACAGACACGCCAAGGGCACTGTCCTGTCTGTCGGGGATCGTGTTTTGGTTGCGAACCAGAGTGAGCGAGGGAAGAGAAAGTTGGCTGACAAATGGGAGAACGGAGTGTACACGGTTGTCGGTGTCAACCCCAATATCCACATCTACAAGATTCAGGATGCAGAGGGGCACACCAGGGTGGTGCACAGGAACCGTTTGTTGGAGGTCAACTTCTTGCCCCTTCCTGAGTTAGATCAGGGTGAGGAGTCCAGTACAACCAGTCAGTTGCTTGACTGCGCAGAGTCCGATGAGGAGGACAGTGCAGATGGCCTGACGGTCTCAGGGGATGCAGTGGGGCTAGCAGTCTCATCACTTGGAGACTCGCCTAGATCTGAGTGGGCAGAAGTGGAAGAGTTCATTCCGTCTAGTCTGGTAGTCCGTCCTGTGGGGGCCACTGCTCAGTCTCCACCCAACACACACACACCACACAACACACATGCACCACACATAGAGGCATCACACTCACTCGATGTAGGTGTTATATCTCACACTGATTCGCACACAGGGGCACCACCCTCACTCGATACAGATGTTGCAGCTCGCACTGTCTCACGCACACAAGTAGAGAGCGATGGTCAGGTTAGGACACGCACAGGGAGGGTGGTGAGGTCAGTGAACAGGTTAATAGAATCTATGGCTCAGATGCCATTTCTACGGAGTGTGAGGGTTTGAACTTTGATGGAGGTTGGAGTCATTCAAACTAGTTTAATGTGAGTTATTAGGTGTCTACCAGACAGGGTTGTTTTGGGCCAAGTGCATGGTGTGGCGTATCAGGCGTCACATTGATCTAAGGGAATTCTGAGACTTGATCAACCTCATTATTTTCTGGACCTCGTAACCGAGGTAGCTCCTAAGTTGACTGGAGGACTAGGTCCTTCTTTTCACTTGTGCCAGTAGTCAGTGATGGGCTTTTCCTTTCCTCTTTCTCTTTTTATCCTGCTGTCAGGATGTTGGTGAATTTCAGGAGGGGTGAATGTAACCAGGTTAAAATTAATGTTTTTATTTTATTTTGTTTGAGTATGAAATATCACCAAATCCTGTCTGTGTGCTGTTATTTGTGTTTACTACATTTTATTTTATGTCATTATTTACTTTTATGTATGTTTTATAACGACCGTCATATACTTGTACTGTCGCTTTAAGAGAGAGGTCTTGTGGGTACACGGAAGAGGGAACGCGGGAGAGGCCATTTTTGTTTTGTGGGAGGAGTCTCAAGCAGCGATCGAGCCGAGCCACGCGTGTTTCTTACCGTAGCACAGTTTTGCTGGTTGAGGAGAACGTAACCTTGAGTATCCCTGTAAGAAGATACTGCAAGCTGTGGGATAAAATACTTGTTTATCCTTTCTTACATCGGAGTCCCGTGGACGGTTTCTCCTTCTAACGCACACGAATGAAGTCCGGGCAGTGGTTGAGCTTCGACCCCCACGTCCGTAAGAAACACCGCTCCAGCTGGAGGACTGGACGTTTGTCGAAGGGTTTGAAACCAAAATAAATGGCAAGGTGGGCCAAATAGAGCCTGTGTGTCCCCCCTCCTTCCTTGATCATGATGATGATGATGATGATGATGAGAGACTGAGGGCCCCCCACAACACCTGGGGCCCCACCCAACTAGAACACAACGCAGAGCTAACGATGAGAGTGACGGGCGTGCAGCAGGCTGACCAGCATAGAACACCATAGGACTGCCCCCGTTACACTAGCGTTAGCAATAGCCATGTTGTTAGCACCGGCGTCGGGAGCGGGTACCGCGGCAGCATTATTCCCGGCGTCTTCGTTGTCAGACATACTTGTATTAGTAGTTCGATCACGTCGGGGTCACCAATGTGGAGTTAGAAAACAACGAGACAGGAGACGTGAGAGTAGACGTAGTCGAGGTAGTTTACTAGCTCCAACTTAGCATGTCATACATCTGACAACGACACTGAACTGACTGTGAACCGGAAGCGGAAGTGCATTATCTGACCCCTCGCCTCTTCCCTTAAAGGTACACCGTCCTCTTAGGTGAATGTCTCTCGATATATAGATGTGGGTCACCACAATACTACCGAGTAATATACAAAACATATTCTCAGAGAAGGAGAATAGAATTTGAGAGGGAAATTAAACTTCAAGAAATTATGTGTTCATACAACTTTGAAGAGCATGGGCATTTCAATCTGTGGGGTAAAACTGTGGATCAATCTGAGCATGGAACTCAAAGTACAAACATTACACAGTTCAGGAAGCAGTACAAAGGACTGGTTATCAAGAGACATAGGGATGACGAAAAGTTGTGTTCACTAAGTTTTATTTATCTCTTAACATTTCTTATTACACTTTTAAAAAATATGTCTTTCTATGACACCGAGTGGATATCTGGGTTGTACGGAGCACTGAGATCTGTTTATTCTTGGTACATGAACTTAGGATGTGTTTTTTTCCTCTCTCTTCTCTCGTGTTTTGATGCGTTTCCCCCCGCTTCTTGTTAACAGTAGTTGAGTTTGTATTGTGCAGAACATGTTGGGCAACGGCCGGAGCGGAACCAAAAGAGGCAGTTCAGAGGTAGCGGAATTTTTAGCCGCCGGGAGGGCGGATTTATTAACAAAATCAAACAATACACAAGAATAAAGTTTACAGTGTATGGTGCGTTGTTCGTCTCGTTTGTGGGATGTGTGTCTAAACTATGTGTGCAGCGGTTGTGTGTCTAGGCTATGTGTCAGTATTAACTCTACGTGTGGTGTGGTATATGTAAATGGCGTGTCCCATGTATGAAATTTAAGTGCAGGCAAAAAGTGTCTGTGATCCAAGAGAGAAGAGTGAGTCCTTTAGAAGTCCAAAACCAAAAGCCGGGAGTTCCAAGCGAGAGGTTGGGGTCCGTTGGAGAGGGCAGAGCTCGAGGTTTTTTTGTTTGTTGAGAAAACAGGATTAAAACGGGGCGCCAGAAGACACGAAGGAAAACTTGGGTTGACAATCCGACTAGAAGGCACGAGTAAACTAGGTACCGACTGTCGTTTAGGCACGTTCTGGCGACGACACAATGGGTTGGCTGGGGTCTTGTAGATGGTGATGAGCTGATCACTCGCAGGTGTGGCAGTGGTTGATCGTAGACAAGTGCGTTGTTGTATATTGTGTCTACGCGACGCTCTAAGAGCGCGCGCAGACGTGCCTGGTGTTTCAGAGACAGATGGAGACGTGCTTCGTGACCTCACGGTGGAGCCAGAGGGCCAATCAGGGGGCTGAGCACAACCGAACAACTTGCATTACATTTTAAATATACAGTACAGTGGGAATTGAGTTTGAAACGTATAATAGCTGAATTAATTTAAGAGTAGGTAAGAAGGAATAGGAAAAATAAATATATACTTCCTCCTACTCCCTTTAACAAATAATCTGATGCATATGGAGATTTGTTTGCTGAGTTTGATGTGCGGATTTGTTGATCACTTCAGATTATTGGCAATGGCTTATCTGTATGGTATGTCCTTCTTATTTACACGTTGAACAGAAATCATTCATTCATTCATTCATTCATTGTGAAAAGAATAGCACTGTGTTTAGTTTTTTATTTTTTATTCTGTTGCACGTTTTAACACAATGGTGATTGTTTCAGGATTTGACAACTGTAACAGACAAGAAAGAGGAGGACAATATTCCCCAGCCCAAACTTTCCTATCAGGTGACACTCGAGTCAGTCAGGTTACCTATACTAGACTTCTCCTAACAGTCAATATGACATCAACTTTACAGGAAAGTAAGATTTTTTTTCATGTGACGTACGAAAAGACATGGTAAAATATGGGTGATTTAGACCCTTCATCAAAAACAGTTTTGAGAATGAAAAGTTAAGGAACTGTGTGTGACAGTTTGAATGCACTTTTGTCATCAGGTGGCGCTAGACTGTCACAACAGAATTCACCCCCCCCATTGAAAATGATGCAACATTGCATACCGAGACATTTTGGTAATTGCGATTCATTGTTACAATGTTACAGTTTCATTTAGCAGACACTTTTATCCAAAGAAACGTACATCTGAGAGTTAATACAACACAAGAAAGGATCTAGTCAGGAGACAACAATGCAATTAAGGGCCAAAAAACTAGGTTCAGGTCCGATAGGACTTAAAGGTCTCAACAGGGCAGAGCACAAAGGCAATGCACAGGGTGCATAGAAACGCGTTTTTCTTCTTTTTTTAAATTAATACCATCAGGAGTGGAGGTGTGCGAGAGAGCTGGGTCTTCAGCTTCTTCTTAAAGATGGAGAGGAGCTCAGCGTATCGAAATGAGTTTGGTAACTCTTTCCACCCCTAGGGAACTACAGTAGAGAAGAGTCTGGCTAGTGACTTAGAGCCCCGTTGTGGCAGACGTGCCAGGCGCCTTTCATTGGCAGAGCGTAGTGAGCAGGACTAAGTGTAGACCTGAATGAGGGTGTTCAGGTAGACGGGAGCCGTTTTAGCTGCTGTTTTGTAAGCGAGCATCAATTTTCTGAATTTGATGCAGGCAGCAACTGGGGGCCAAGAAATTTAACAATAATAATTCAAATTTCAAATATAAGAACAGAATGAAAATGATGCAAAAGAAATGGTTGTTTGTTTTATGTTTGGGGGTGAGCAGATTGGCTTTCTCTGAGATATCTCTGGAACTGGGTTCCCGAACACAAAAATCCAGGCAGTAGCAGTATAAATCATTTATAGTTGCTGGAAAGCATATAACAACATCCAGACCAAAGGTTTATGGACCAAGTCCATGCTTTATGGGTTATGAATGCATGTCGAGCTTTAAAAGAAACAGTCTGACATATTTACATGTTGATAGATAGATACACACACACACACACACACACACACACACACACACACACACACACACACACACACACACACACACACACCAAAACTCATGCAAAAAAACCCTCCACCAACAAACAAACTGCATTATGGAAAACCGAGCATCATCGTGGTTAGGCTGTGAAAATAAAGCGAGAAGTCACAGGGCTGCCTTTCCTGCCACAGTAGAGGGGAAATAACAGTACAGAACATTTTTAGCAGGAACCCGGCAAGTAAAATAACTACACTATTGAATTGACAGTAACAGCCTCATGTCATGACATGTGGGCTATTGAAGATCTTTAATGGAATAGTTGGGGGCTTAGTTGCTTTCCTGCATTGGTAGCTGCTGAGGGTGAGGAGGGCGCCAAATCAGACTTTCAAAGTCGGCGAAGAGTTTTGAGTGCACAGTGCACAGGCTCCTTTTTCTGACCATCAGAAATGTTTATCTATTTACGATCTTACGTACATGGGTACTTACTGTAACAATGTAAAGGGTGATGGCTAATCCAAGACCAAGTTGTTTAAGGAATGCTAGTCCAAGTCAATGAAGCCACCAACTTTTAAATTTTATTTGGGGACTCATGCCAAGCTCCTTAGAATCCAGTTTCCAGGCTAGACAGATTTAAAATGCCGTTAAGAATTGAAGCCAAGAAGACAAAGGGTTGTTTCATTGATCTCTGAATCGATTCTGCATAACTGTAGTCCACTGACTTCCAGTTTCTACTGCAGTGGTCATACCAGTTTCCTGTCTGTTGGCGTGAGTTATTGACAATTGCGTATTTTTCGAGATGCCTGCAAGATTTACCATGGATAAATGTCAACGACATGCACAGAATAGTCGACAAAGTTTCACCTGCACCTACCAGCAAAGGGGTGAAAAGTTTCAAGTTGTACATAACAAGTTACATCCACAATTCCGTCTGTCCGCCTGTCCGCTCATCCTTATAATTGTGGACGTAACTTGAAGTCAGTGGACTACAGTTATGCACAGAGCCAATTTAGATCACACACATTGTTTGGTAATTATACACTGAATATATTGCATTGATATTCATGGCATTTCTACCATCAGCCTCTGTGATAATTAGTAATATGATAATAATAATAATAATAATCAGACTTATATAGTGCTTTTCTAAATACTCAAAGACTCTTTACATCAGAGGAAAGTATAGACAAGCAAAACAAATATAATTATTAAATCACTATATTGATATTCTAATATTATTCAATGAAATATAATGCATTCCAAGGTGACACTGAGATGTACTGTATGCATCATGCCCAAAGTATAAGCAAATGCAATGAAATAGACAAGTAATAGATAAATAGGTAATCGATGGGATTGGAGGGTTATTAAACTGCTATTTGAAAACAAGAAGCGGCCTGTCCAGGGTGTCTCCCTGCCTGCCGCCCAATGAGTGCTGGGATAGGCTCCAGCATCCCCGCGACCCTGAGAGCAGGATAAGCTGTGTGGATAATGGATGGATAGTGTGTATAATGGCTGTGTTTACGTATTAATGAACAACTCCTTTTAGAGTGTTCAGAGATCTATTAAATGATAAATCAATTAAAGAGTGGCCAGGAAGCCAAAACTGAAACTGTTAGACAGACAGTCATAACTAAAACCAGTCTGTAGGTGCCCTTTGTGGATGAAGCCTTTGCTGTACATCCTGTTGACATGCACAGTCAGATCTATTTTGGGTAACAGCTTCAGTTGTTTGTAAGAGATGTAGTGATGACCAAGGCTACCCGGGTTGCTATAGTACTGTATGTGGGTTTTCCTGTTACTTCTGAGACATGTTTGAAAAGATTGTCCTCACCACAGCCCAGTGTAATCAGGAAGGCAGAAGAACGCACACCTTTATATGCTTACCACCAAGGTTTGAGTCACAGTTACCTACTTAAAAATGTGAACCCTAACCGAGGCCCAAGTGCCGTGCAGTTTCTTACGACGGCCGATTACAATTAATTGACTTCCCTAATCAATTCCTCCACCTCAAGGTGAAGTAATTCTGATTAGAAAAAAAAAAAACGCCCAAACAAACCCAAATAAAACTGCACACTCTGACCTCCAAAGTATGTGACCGGAAAACACTTGGAGTTTTATGGCCCATGCTAAGAGACGGTCGCAACAGTAAGAAAGTTTGCTGTTTCACACAAGCTGTGTTGGAGTTGCTACACCCAAATGAGCTTTGGTTTACAGTACGTTAACAATTTTGAAAGCGAGCGGTCCCCTGTATCTTCAGTCTCACCCTCCTCAGTGCTATAGTCATTTGTCACAATCTACGAGTTCCCTCTTGAAACTTCATTCCGTGATTTTTCTTGCTACTTTATCCATTTGAAACGTGATGAAGATGTGGCAGTTCTGCTGGACAAATAATATATATTACAGCTGAACCACGTTCCAATATAGTTTGATGGGTGGCCCAGTGGTTAGTGCTGTCGCCTCACAGCAAGAAGGTCCTGTGTTCTAACCACGGTGTTGTACAGGGGTGTCCCCAGGATTTTCAAACAAGATGGTGCTGAGTTGCAACTAGGGGGTGGTCTGGAGGGGGGCTGTGCCCCCTGTCCGGGAGGCAAAAAAATTTGTAATAAAGAAAGCCATTTGCTGTAATTTCCTGCAACTTAAAAACATAATTTCAATAAAATGGCAAACACAAGGGTAAGTTCCAAATAAAGTATTTATTTAAGTAGTGTTGAAATAGTTGTTAGAACACGAAAACACACACACACACACACGCACACACACACACACACACACACACACACACACACACACACACACACACACACACACACACACACACACACACACACACAGAGGACAGAACAATCACATATTAGACAATGATGCGTCTGTTTCTAAGCTGGCCCCAAGCTTTCACTGCTGTACTAAAGTTAAATTTATCTATGGGGAGGGGGGCCCTCGATGGTTATGGTCAGCAAAGCGTTAAGTGTGGCTATGGTCATGCTGCTGCGCAGCCTGGTTTTAACCCTCTTCAGTGCACTGAAAGCACTCTCACAGACAGCCATGCTAACTGGAATAGCCATGCTAACTGGAATGACACTCAGCCAGGTCTTCCTGGATCTTGGCCAGCCTGCTCCCAGGTGGCATGCCCTCTCTCATCGATTGAACCACTGCCATCTTGGCCTTCACACTTTTGTCGATCTGCTGGAGGTTGATCTTCTCCTGCTGAAAGCACCTGCTCAGCAAAGACAGTTGTGGCAGCAGATCACAGAGCAGGTAGAGAGTGGCCAGGGTGTTGTATTTGCACAGCCAGATGAGGAGACCGGTGGCAGTGGCACTGTTCTTGTTCTCATTGTCGAGAGTCATGAGCACTGCAGGGAGGTTCCTATAGAGTGACTTGCATGCCTCATCATGACGCAGCCACCGGGTATCTTTTGCTTCCTTTAGGGTATTCTGGGCCAAATCCACAAGTTCCTGAAAGAGAAAAACGTTCATTTTCTTGCAGTCCAATATCTAATCAGATTCAGAATCATGTTGGAATCTTGGACATGTAATATCATTTAACATAAAATATCAAAATATATGTTAATTGAAGGGGCAAGAGAACAGTATTTGTCATTTTTAATCACAATATTTGCTATTTTTAATTCAGTAAACTGCAGAAAATGTATCTCAGCAAATAAACAAAACAATGTGATGAGACAGCCACTGTATTTATCCCTATATAATGAATGATGCGTAAAAAAGAAAAAAACCTGTATTTGGTGGAGTCTGGCCATCCGGCAGGCCGAATAGGCAAATAACCTTAAGAGTTCACCCAGATTTGGCTTGTATGGAACCCTCTCCCCTGCCTGCCCCACAGCCAGCGCCAGTCGGTGGCATATGCAGTGGATCGCTGTCATGAGAAGGTTTTCCTTGTGCAGGAGCACTGCCACTCAATTCTTGCGCCCTAAGCAGTACAACAAAAATTAATGTTTTGTGGCGTTTTTTGTTTCAAAACAACCATGATTTTTTTTAAAAAAAATCCTGGTCAACATTATGAGTAAAACAATATTTTTTGTAATATATATATATTAATTTGAATTACGTTACCAGTCATCACTGCAGCTCCATTACTGCCTCAGTCCATCACCTTCTTGATGGAGATATTCTTCTCCTGGAGCCAGGTCTTCAGAGCTGCAGCAATTGTGTCCGCAGTGCCATCTTGCAGTGAGATTACCTTGGCAAAGGTGCTTTTGGCCTGGCTCCGTATCCGCAACTTTGATTCTGCCTAGTCAAAACTGAATTACAGATATCTGTAATTGTCATTTAGGATATGTGACGAGTCGAGCGTCATCAACAGTGACAACAATGCAGATATCTATAATTCAGCTTTTGACTAGATAAAATGACGTTGTTGATATCTGTAATGTTAATTCCGAATAGTCAAACATAGCTAATAAACGTTAAAGGGGCTTGCCATACTCTAATACTCCAACGCTGTTGACAAAAAAAAAAATAGAAAAGAAAAAAATCTTCATCCTCTCAGCTAAGCTACATCTCTGATGGTGGAAATGACGTCCCACAACCTTAGCGCAGATGATTTTATGTGCGATGATGTACAAACTGACATGCAGTGATGCATTCTGGTACACGTAGGCACTTTGGGAAAGACTGTAACTAGGAGAGCATTGATTCCTCCATCTTCCCCATCAATATACAGTGAGGACTTTACTGCTTCAGTCCACCTCATTACTGATCAGTATTGATTGAATGTTCACAAAACCATCTGTGAAATTTCCCTGTTATAATGTCCACAAGCAGATCATTACAAGCTGTAGTCTTTGTGACTGTGTTCTAGGCTATGTACGTCCCCTGCTGATAGGAGGATATGGTAACCAGCTAGGTAGTCAGGCGCTTATGTTCAGTCAGGAAGCCACCTGCCATGTGTAAATATGTCCTGAGACTTCACTAAAAGCATCGTTCACTCTAATCGTTGTCTGTCCATTTATTGATGTTATAAGAAGCACAAAACATCACACTGGCAACGAGGATCAAACCTGTGCGACGAAGGAAAATTCCGTCAAGAGAGAAAAAAATGGAGGAGGAAAACAGAGTGAGTTGCTGAGATAAACTAACGAGGACACAAGCTAACTCCCAAAAATAACATTACCATATCACTTGCAGGCAACATCGCTGTCCTCCCCTTTGATACTGAAAGCGATCCCAGTGCTACTGGACCACGATGGACAAAATGGGTACAAAGGTTTGAAAATTATACCATAGCTATGAACATTACGGGAGATGCTAAGCTAAAAGCATTGCTGTTGCACTTAGCAGGAGAACGAGTGCATGATATCTATGATACTATGGCAGTTGAGGCAGACAAGTATGCAGATATTAAACAGAAGCTTACAGGATATTTTTAACCCAAAAAGAATGTCCAGTATCAAGTCTACATAATCAGAAAAGCAGTGCAGCAACCAGGAGAAAAATTGGATAGCTACCACGCATGCTAGCAAAGAACTGACTATGAGTTTACAAACATAGATTCTGAAATTAAACCACAACTAATACAGAGCTGCACATCATCCAGGCTTTGCAGGCAGGCAGTGAGAGAGCCTGACATAACACTAAGTGGACTTCTGGACCACAGGAGAACTCTAGAACTGTCTGAAATGCAGGCTGCGGGCATAGAACAGGGTACAGCTGCTACAGCGAATGCGGTGCATCAGAAGGCTCAAAACAAGCCATCAGCTGGAAATGTACGCCCAATGAGAGGTAAACCAAACAATGAGTGTAGGAATTGTGAAGGCAAATACCCGCACGAAGAAGACTACCCAGCTAAAGGCAAGCTATGCAGAGCATGTGGTAAACAAAGCCACTTTGCACGACAGTGCCTCTTAAAACTCAGAGATAAGGACACAAAACAATATAAAGACAACAGTAAACAACAGAACGCACATCAGAGAGTACACCATGTGACCAGCACTACACCTAGTGAAAGTAACAAGCCAGGTTCATCCAGCAGTGATGATGAATATGTGTTTGTAGTAAACACAGAGACTGCAAAACCACCACAGACCAACATTAAGATAAACAATCTCAGTGTGCCAGTCTTGATAAGACTCGGGGGGGGGGGGGGGCACAGCGAACATCATCAGTGAAGCAACATTCAACAAACTAAAGCCACGCCCACAACTTAGGCCAACTGTGACGAAAATCTACCCCTATTGCTCCAAAATCCCTCTCCCTGTTGTTGATGCATTCAAAGGAAATGCAGAAAAAGGAAACAAACAGTCGCAAGGCATGTTCTGTATGATTGAAGGGGACAGTTTCTCCATACTAAGCTATGGCACATCTATGGAGCTAGGACTGATCAAGATAGTAACCTCCCTGTCACCCACACCAACCAGCAGGACAGTTGCAGATGAGCTTATCGACAGCTACCCAGAGTTGTTTGATGGAATTGGCAAGCTGAAAGACTTCCAGGTTAAGCTCCATATCAACCCCAATGTCCAACCCACATGCCAACCTCACAGGTGTGTGCCATTCCATATAAGGCAGAAAGTGGAAGATGAACTGCGAAAGCTGGAAACAGATGACATAATTGAGACAGTATTAGGGCCCACACCATGGGTCTCTCCCATTGTCACAGCCCTGAAATCAAAAGATGCAGACAAAGGGAGAATCTGCATGGACATGTGTCAAGCAAACACTGCCATGGAACGTGAATCTCAAATACACATGGATGATGTTATTCATTAACTGAATGGAGCCACTGTGTATTCTAAGCTGGATCTGACAGTAGGCTACCACCAGCTGGAGCTCCACCCTGACAGCAGGTATATAACCACGTTCACCACCCACCTTGGTTTGAGGTGATATAAACGCCTGTACTTCGGCATCTTATCAGCTGCAGAGGTGTTTCAGAACACAATCTGCCAGACTCTTCAAGGTCTTAAAGGAGTTAAAAATCTGGGTGATGACATCATCATTTATGGTACCTCGCAGTCTGAGCATGACAGCGACCTCAGAGCAGTGTTACAGAGGCTCAATGAGAGCGGCCTCACATTCAACCGAAAGAAATGTGAATTCAACAAGTCCAAAAGTAGTATAGTTTAGTGTATTAGAAATATAATCTATGTATACTAAAGTTAGTACAAGCATACTTTTACTTTTTGTGCTTAATTTAAAGTATTTTTAAAATGTACTTTTAAAAAAGTGTACTTCGTACTCTCACCATTCTCCTTTATCAAAAGGAGAAAGGTGAGAGATGTACCATAGCATATGCAAGCCGTGCTCTCAGCGATGTGGATAAGCGCTACTCACAGACAGAGCAAGAAGCACTGGCTGTCGTCTGGAGCTGCAAGCATTTCTTCTTATACATCTACAGATATCCATTCACACTAGTGACTGATTACAAGTCCCTTGAGATTATCTGGAATGATCCCAGATCAAAACCACCTGCCAGAATTGAGAGATGGGGACTGAGGCTTCAGCCATACAACTACAAAGTGGAGAATAGAAAAGGAGCTGACAACCCAGCCGACTACATGTCCCATCATCCCATACCAACACAGACGGTGACAGCACACTGGCAGCAAAAGTAGCAGAGGACTATGTCAACTTCATGACACATCACGCTACACCCAAAGCAATAACTCTCACAGAAATTAAAGAGGAGTCTCTGAAAGACCCGATCCTACAAAAGGTCAGTGCACATCAGAAACAATACGTGGTACAAGGTCACACATGACACACAACACGCTGCCATTCTCAAGCAGTTCAGACAAATTAGCAGTGAACTAACAGTTTCACCTACGGACGATATCATATTAAGAAACACGAGAATTGTCATCCCCACAGGCCTACAGAACAGTGCTACAGCTTGCCCATGAGAGACATCAGGACATTGTTAAGACTAAAAGATTCCTCAGGACAAAAGTTTGGTTTCCAAACATGGACCAGCAAGCAGAAGCTACAGTCAAAAATTGTATAGCTTGCCAGGCAAACACACCAGTCACACACTCAGAGCCACTGCAAATGTTTGAGTTACCAGAACCCCCTGGCATAGCACAAGTGCAGACTTTTATGGAACTCTCCCCACTGGAGAGTATCTACATGTCATTGTGGATGAATACACACAGTACCCAATAGTTGAGGCTGTTAAGTCAACTTCAGCCAACACAGTCATACCAGTTATAGACAAAGTATTCTCCATGTTTGGAATCCCCAGAGTGCTCAAAACAGACAATGGCTGTCCATTTAACGGTGACCAGTTTGCCCAGTTCGCAACCTCTCTTGGTTTCACCACTGCAAAATCACACTCCATTGGCCTCAGACTAATGCCACTGCAGAACATTTTATGCACACACTAAGACCATCCGTTTTGCAGGAACACAAGGCATACCATGGAAGCAGCATCTCAACATCTTCCTTCGAAAGTATCATCCCACACCACACAGCACCACAGATGCTTCACCAACAGAGCTTCTGTTCCAACGGAAGATCTACACAAAGATTCCTACAATCAACCATGCCACTTCCAACAGCTCAGATCATGGAATCCGAGCAAAATATCAAGAAGCGAAAGCTAAGATGTCAAGCTCCTGCTCCTAACCTTTAAGGCCCTTAATAATGTAGCTCTTTCGTATCTTTCCACATGCCCTCCCACACTCTCAGATCCTCTTCTGTTCTCCAACTCACTACACCATCGGCCCACTTGACTACCATGGGGACTAGAGCCTTCACTCATTCTGCCCCCCACCTATGGAACTCTCTCCCACAAGAAATTCGCAACATTGACTCTCTTTCAACCTTCAAATCCCATCTCAAAACGTACCTTTTCAAACTGGCATATTCAGTCTGATACACACTTCATTGAGTTTTGTGCAGATGATGATTTTATACTTATCTGTTGGATTAACTTTTTTTTTATTGTGTACCCTGCTTGTTTTCATTTTATGCTGTCTGATACAGTGCTGTTTTTTTTTACTGTGTTCTGTAAGTTGTGCTTGAGTGCTCTGAAAGGTGCCCACAAATAAAATGTATTATTATTATTATCGTTAATGCTTATGCCGACATGTCGTCACACAACACCAAGTACTCTCACCCCATGAGACTCTGTGCTCCACCGGCAGCCTAAGCACAACGCGCTCACCACACCCTACAACAGTGAACCACACACTGTGAAAGATCAAAGGCTCAATGGTCACAGCAACAATGGATGGACACTCCATCACGAGGAACTCATCCTTTTTCAAGAAAATCCCTACTGAGCTCCAGAGCATTCCGCCAGAGCCAGGTGACGATAGTGACGAGACTGTTGTTAACACACCACCTCCAAGATATCCTGTTCAGCGCAACAGGCTCCTTCCTCCCTATTTCCATGAGTATGAGTAGTCTCACGAACCAGTATGGACTGTTACGGGCTGAGAGATTATTCTATCTCATGGACAGACAATGTTGTTTATAAACAGAGTATTGTTCCATGGACTGTTCTATACAAGCAAGCTTAACGCACAAAGTAAAGGACTGTTTTGGATGCACCATAGAAATGGACCTTTCAGTTGTTTCAGGGGCAGCTACAGTAAATGCGTTTATTGCAAATAAGGAATAACAGTCAAAGTTAAGGCTGTTATGGGTTTTTATTTGAGAATGCTTACAAGGAAAGTACTTCAGTAGCACCTCGGAAATTAAAACTGAGTTATTGTTAAAAAAAAGAAAAGTGATGTAATAATAATAATAATAATAAAAAATTAAACTTATACAGCGCTTTTCTAACACTCAAAGTCGCTTTACAATAAACGGCGGTGAAACAAGACAACAGATAAACAGCACAAACATGCAGGGGTGGATGGGAAGGGGGGGCTACGAGAGGCAGAAGCGGCAGCCACACACGACGCCGGCAGTACTCTCAGATACAGAAGGACAAGGGGGGGGGGGGACAGCACTGTAGACGTTGATTTTCTGTAGGGGTTTACTCCCGTAGCCTATTTCTCTCCCGAAGTATCCATTATGTTCACAAGCAGATCATAGCAAGCCATAGTCTTTGTGACTGTGTTCTAGTCTACGACTAGAACGTACTACCCCTGCTGATAGCAGGATATGGTAGGCAGCTAGCTAGTCAGGCACTTACGTTCAGTCAGGAAGCCATCTGCATCGTGTAAATACACGTGTCCTGTGAGACGTCACTAAAATCATCGTTCACTCCAATCGTTGTCTGTCCATTTTATTGATGTTATGAGAAGCACAAACATCACATCTGTGAGGCAGAAAAGTTGAAGATTTCAGTTTTAATGGAAGTGGATAGGATTGAGGATGGATGTATGTCTAAAGAGCAGTAATATACAGTTACTAATTCAAAAAGGACCGACCTGGGGTAGGAGAAAAAAATACTTCACTGCAAAAAACAAAACAACAAACAACCCTCCCCTCAAAAAACAAAAACAAAAACAAATCAGTGTTACTCAAAAGGCAGGAGGAAATCACATAGATACACTAGCCTTTGCTCTGTTTTGGTGAAAATGTGCAGGAAGTATCATGCTTCTCTTGTTTCTGTGTCAAAAGGCAGATCACATGTGTGCTTTGAAGTGGTAAGTCCCCCAAACGGTCGCTCTTTGTCAAAGCCCATAATGGCTACCTGTTGCTCTTTTAGCTGTGGCCAACAAACGAGTGCCATTGGTCATGTTGTCTTTTTCTCTTACTTAATTGATGCCTCTCTATTTTTTTCTCAGTCAGTAGAGAATGTGTTGGACCTAGTCAAAAACTTAAGATTTACCAAATACATTAACAGTTCAGTGTGCTCTCATTGTTTTGTTTTTTTTTTTTTTTCACCCGTTCTTGAAGTTCATTCTAATTGGAGGTGATTGGTGTCCTGTAGGGAGAACTCTAGTTGAGCTGTGTTGTTGTTGCCACACGGACCTTTTTGGGTATCACACATGAGTTTTAATAAAACGTTCATTCATCGCACACTCTGCTCTCCGGCCAGCTCATCATTGTCAACGCTGGCACAACCTTGTTGTTAACGTAACATGGTGTCAGAAGAAAAAGAAAAACAACAGTAAAGACGAACTAAACCTGATAACGCGAAACGACATCAGAAAAAAAGGAAGATAAAATAAAGCAGCGGCGCCCCAATTAGTCCCGCCAGGCAAGTTCAACTTCACTAATGCCAATGAATGGCCGAAATGGATGAAGCGTTTTGAACACTACAGAACAGCGTCAGGATTGGACATTCAATCAGAGGAATTTCAGGTGAATGCTTGTATGTATGCGTCTGGCGATGACGCCGAACATATGTTAAACGTATTACCTGTAAGATTCGACTTAGAGACGAGAGAGACATTGGTTGTAACGAACTCTACTTAGAACTTAGCAAATTTAGGATACTCAGCCATCAGGCTACATCTGTGTTTCTTCCAGTTCGGCTCATACTTAACATTACTTCCTGGTCTCGTCTCGCGAGAGCCCCCCATCAAAGACTAACCAGAGAGCATGCGCATTAACATAAGTCCCAATACATTACACCCCTTTCCCCCAGTCAACAAAATCCGCCAAGTGGCGTGGAGGGTGCTGGTCTCCTGCCGGACGCTGTAGAGGGGTAGTGGGCACAGGAATGGACACAGGACCAGAGGGATCTTCAACAGACCCGCTGGTCTCTGGTTGTGGCGTTTCCAACGAGGTAGACTCGAGCGGCTCATCTTCAGGTGACTGCTCACCAGGAACAATGGATTCTCCAGCGACCACATCCGTGCGTGCAGTCGCTCTATCACGCAGCTGACCCACGTGGCGTCGATGCATTTGCCCATCAGGAGTCTGCACTCTATATGAAACTGGGCCAGCAGGATCGGCTATCACACCAGGAACCCATTTGGGTCCCCCAGTGTAGCTCCTCATGTACACAGTGTCCTGTGGCCTAAAACATCTGTTTGGGCCTTGCAGCTTTTCTGCACTCACATCCTGCTTGAGGTGCATCTCATTTTCATAGTCAGGATGAAGGCGATCAAAGGCCGTGGTAAGACGCCGGTTCATGAGAAGCTCGGCAGGGCTCTTTCCTGTTGCTGAATTGGGAGTCACATGCTGTGACAGCAGAAACCTAGCCAGGCGTGTCTGCCAGTCACCGATAGTGATCCTAGATAGGGCCTCCTTGGTTGTCTGGACCATACGTTCTGCTTGGCCATTTGAACGAGGATGGTAAGGGGCCGTAGTCACTGCCCCGATGCCATTCCATCTGGCAAACTCTTTGAATTCTTCCGATGTGAAGGCTGCACCGTTGTCAGAAACAATGACATCTGGTAACCCGTGAGTTGCAAAGAGGAGCCTCAGTGTGCTGATCGCTGCAGAGGAGGACATTGAACTCACCATGGCAACCTCTAACCACTTAGAGTGTGAGTCCACAATTATGAGAAATGTCTTCCCCTGGAATGGACCAGCAAAGTCAATGTGTAGCCAGGACCATTTCTCAGTTGTCCACTCCCAAGGGTGCAGCTGTGCTGTTGGTGGTGCATGACGAGTTCTGTGACAGGTTTCACAGGATTTTACTGTCTATTCTATTGCTAAATCCATACCTGGCCACCAGGCATAACTCCTCCCCAGGCCCTTCATATGCACAATGCCTGGGTGTGCATCATGCAGCATGGCTAGTACCTCCTCCCTTGCCAGGTTAGGAATAACTACACGACTTCCCCATAATAGGCAGTCCTTGTGTGCGGACAGTTCATGGCGCCGGGTGAAAAATGGCTTGAAACGGCTGTCGGGTGTATCCACTGGCCAGCCATGCAGGACCCAGTGCAGCACCCGAGACAGAACTGGATCCTTCCGAGTAAGGGCGGCAATGTGTTTTGCATTCAGTGGGGCTTCAGGCGCCATTTCCAGTAAGAGCACCTCCATGGGTGGAGGGGTCTCACGCATACCAGCGGGCAGTGGTAAGCGACTGAGGGCATCAGCATTTGCAAGCTGTTTGCCAGGGCGGTAGCACAATTCGTAATCATAGGCCCCAAGAAGAGCACTCCAGCGTAGCATGCGTGGGGACAGGACAGGTGGCATGGGCTTTGAGTGGTGTAGCAGGCCCAAAAGAGGTTTGTGGTCAGTAAAAACCACAAAGTGGCGACAAGCAAGGTACTGGTGAAATTTTTTGACTGCAAAAATGACCGCCAAGGCCTCCTTATCTATTTGAGCATAATTTCTTTCAGTGGAGGATAGTGTCCTCGAGGCAAAGACGATGGGAGCCTCCCGGCCATCAGACTCCATATGGAAGAGCAGCGCCCCCAAGCCAAAAGGCGAAGCGTCACAAACAACGGCTAATGGCTTTGTTTCGTCATAGTGCATGAGCACGCCATCAGCCTGAAGCAGTTGTTTTGCAGCAGTGTAAGCTTTTTTATGTGCGTCAGTCCACTGCCAGGGTGCAGACTGATCCAGGGGGCGGTGCAGCGGTTCTAAGATGGTAGCCTTGTTTGGCAAAAAACAGCTGTAAAAATTGAGTAGGCCTAGGAATGACTGAAGCTCCATTTTGTTCCGGGGTGAAGACGCCTTCTGAATAGCCTCAACCTGCTCCATAGTCGGCCGCACGCCATCCTTGTCCACACGAAAACCTAAAAATCCAACTTGGTCAGCAGCAAACACACTCTTCTCCTTCTGTAGCCGCAATCCTGCTTCTGCGAATCATTCCAGCACTGCACGAAGACGGTTATTGTGCTGGTCAACAGTCTTTCCCGCTATTAAGACATCGTCCAGGTACGGTTGCACGCCTGGTATATCAGCGAGGAGTGTATCCATGAAACGCTGAAATATGGACACAGCTGTCGATACTCCAAACTGCAGGCGGCGGGCCCGAAACAGCCCGCGATGGGTGTTTATAGTGAGAAGCTCTGCAGCCTCATTGTCCAGCACCAGCTGCTGGTAAGCTTGTTTGAGGTCCAATTTACTGAAAAGCACCCCCCCGCCAGTCTGGAAAAAAGTTCAGCCACCATAGGAATGGGGTATACATCAGGTTTCACACTGTATTCACAGTGCAGCGATAGTCACCGCAAATTCTTAAGCTGCCATCCTTTTTAACTACTGGTACGATGGGTGTGGCCCACCTTGAGTGTCTCACGGGTTCAAAAATACCCTGAGCTACTAGCTTGTCAAGCTCCTCGTCTAGCTTTGGTCGAAGGGCAAAGGGCACCGAACGTGCTTTAAAAAACTTGGGTGATGCTGTCGTATTAATATCAATAGCAGTTGGAGGGGTTCGTGAAGCCCCGAGGTCCTGGAAGACTTCTGCATATTCTATTAAGATGGACTCCACAGATTGTAAGCAAACTCGGCGCACCCCCATTACAGAAATGCCCAGTGCCTCAAACCAGTCCCTGCCCAATAGACTTGCCCCCTGACCTCGAACAATAATCAGTGGCAAGGTCTTGTGATTGCCTTGATACTGCACATCCACAAAAATCTTCCCATTAACTTGTAGTTCTGCTTGTGACCATTGTCTAAGCACACTACTGTCCTTGTGCAGTAAAGGCGGCTGGTCAGGCCACAAGGTGTTGTAACTGCCCTCACTGATCAAGGAGCATGCGGCTCCAGAGTCCACCTCCATTACATGTGTTTTGTTATTCAGGATCACAGTGGCTTGATATGGCTTTTTTACGTGAGCATACAGCTACCTGCCCATGGTGTAAATGTCACATTCCTCTTCTTGTTGCCTAACAGTGTGTGTGTGTTGTTCGGCTTGAGGAACTGTGTCGGAAGAATCCGCTGATGCGATATCCCTGCTCTTTTTAAAACAAACACGAGAAATGTGCCCCCTTTTTTTGCAATAGTAGCATACAGCAGAGGTAAATTTGCAATGTTGTTGGTTGTGTGTGCCTCCACAACGAAAACATGGCTTTGCACCACCTTCTGCTACTGTTTGTTTCACTTTCAAAACGGTTTGACTTTGTGCAGTTTGATGAACTTCTGCTGGCTGAGGTGGGCCCAGCTGGTTTGGTTGTAGTATTCGCGCATTTAACGTGGCTGTTTCCGCTGCAAGGGCTTTCTCCTCTGCTGCTTTGAATGTGAGTTCCTTTTCAGCCAGCAGGTGGCGCTGCAGCGCTTCATCTAGCACCCCACAGACAATTCTGTCACGCAGCATGGCTTCCAGTTGGTCACCAAAAGCGCAATGCACTGAGATTTTATGGAGTTCAGCAATGTAGCTGGAGATTCCTTGGCCTTGCTTTTGTTTGCAATTGTGAAACTGAAAACGCTGAACAATTTGTGATGGAGGAGGACTGTAGTGGTGCTTCAAGGCCGATACTAAGTTTTCATAGGTGACGGCCGGAGGAAGGACGGGAGCGACCACCGAACGTAGTGTAGAATACGTTGCAGCCCCACAGACGCTAAGCAAAACAGCGCGTTTCTTCTCCTCCCCATCTACTCCATTTGCCAGGAAAAAAACATTCCAGTCTCTCAATATACTCCTCAATGGCAGTGCCGGAGCCTTCATCAAACTCTCCTATGCGACCCAGCGTGGTCATGGTGATGTCGTTAGGCTACTCACAGATTCCTCGAAGCTGTAGTAGAATATCGGAGGTTGCTGATTTCCATCAATCAACTGTTCAGAACTGTTGGAGTTCGGATCCGCTTCGTCGCCAGTGTAAGATTCGACTTAAAGACGAGAGAGACATTGGTTGTAACGAACTCTTTACTTAGAACTTAGCAAATTTAGGATACTCAGCCATCAGGCTACATCTGCGTTTCTTCCAGTTCGGCTCATACTTAACATTACTTCCTGGTCTCGTCTCGCGAGAGCCCCCCCATCAAAGACTAACTAGAGAGCATGCGCATTAACACAAGTCCCAATACATTACATTACCTTTGACAGACGGACAGGAAAAGTCATACAAATTAGTCACGAAAGCGTTCAGTGCACACTGCGTTAGCAAGAGGAACGTCATCTTTGAGAGGGCACGCTTTAACAGCCGGAGTCAAGAGCCGGGTGAAAGTGTAGAGTCTTTCATAACAGTGGCGCACAGACTTACTGAACATTGTGAATTCGGAGCCCTGAGAGAACAGTTAATAAGGGACCGAATTGTAATTGGCATAAGAGATGCTAAGCTATCTGAAGACGTACAGTTGGATGCAGCATTGACATTAGAAAAAGTTATGACGAGAGTGAGATAGAGTGCAGCAGTGAAAAAGCAACAGCCAATGCTACGAGGGACAGAGCAGGTGACCAGACATGTTGATGTGATACACAAAAAGAACAACAGGGGCAGAAGGGGGACGAAAGATAAAATGGATACTCAGTCATCTGCATGTGGCAGATGTGGAAACTTGAGGAAACACGCCTGGAAAGACTGTCCTGCTAGTGATGCCGAGTGTAGGAGATGTCATAAAAAAGGACACTTTGCTAAGAAATGTAAGTCAACTGGTGGTGTCCATGGCATTACACAGGCAGAGATAGAGAGCAAAGATTAAGGATGACTCTACTTTCTTAGGAGAAATATGCTCAGAGGAAACTGAGGAGTGGGTTGAATTTTTGCAGTTGAACGGGGAAGAGACTGTTCAAACTGGACATTGGAGCAGCAGTCACAGCAATTCTGAGCAGCACGTTCTCCATCAAAAAGCATGGGACACTGCAGCTGCCATGTAAAGTGCTGTATGGACCAGGAAATCACAGACCGAAAGTAAAAGGACGCTTTAAAGGTAAACTGAGCATTAACAAGGAGAACAAAAAGAGAACAACTGAACAAAATGTTTATGTTGTTGTTGGACTGTCTAAGCCCCTACTAGGTCTTCCTACAATATGTAGCACACTTGATAAGAATGACACTTACAAGGGCTGGTGTTTTTGTTGTTTTACTCCATCTGTCAAATAGACATTACAGAGGACACGTTTTCAGAGCATGGCTCACTATACGAACGGCAACACTCATCTCCAATTTATACACAATAAGAGCACCAAATATATTCTTACATAAATTCACATTAGTCTAGCCTACCGCTAGCAAAGCTAAACAGTATATAACGTTACGGAACATGGGGGGATCAAAATAGCAACACACATAGGCCTACCTTCATATTTACACAGTGTGGAGACACTAAACATAGTAAAGGGAGACTAATCACACATACAGACAATGTCAAAGCCAAGCTACAGAACAATGGGTTCAGACCGCGGGAGCTATGGCTATGCTAACGTTAGCAACTCGCTAGCAATCTAGCTAACGTTAGCCAGTGATATGACGTTATCAAAATAAATATGAAAGTCCCTTCGTGGGTATTTCTAATAGGCATCCATATCCCACCTACACATCATATTTAATCACCATCCTAATTCCATATGTCTAACTAGTCTGCTTACCTGTCAAATAGACATTACAGAGGACACGTTTTCAGAGCATGGCTCACTATACGAACGGCAACACTCATCTGACGACTCTACCCGAATGTCCCAGAGTGCACCGCGAGAGCCAGCACTACGTCACACAGGCTAGAAGCAATTAACCTGCAGTGCCCTCCTGTGGCGAGAACCGGCTATCACAACAACACAGTAGACAATTCTCCTCTTTACTAGTAGTGAGTGGTCAATGAAGGTAAGTATATAAAATAAAAAATAGATGGGGGGCTACTAAATCCCAAGTACCCCACACTCTCCCCTCAAAAAGATAATGGCGTCCCGACATAACAAATCTACCAGTCCACATTGCATAACTTTTCATTGAAAAGATAGGTTATTACTAAGCAGGAGTCAATCTGGATACTGTACTGTAATCAGTCATAACATATAACACACATCTCCTATTAATGGTATATGTTTGCAGTAAATAATGTGCACTTGAATCCACTGCTTCGTCCGTCTTGAGGCCGGGGAGCTATAGTATCTGACTAAAAGCAAATAACTTTGTAATAGTAATATCCCTGGTGGTAACAGGTGTGTTCTAAAACACCAATGCTACAGTAACTCTATGTCTGGTGATCACAGGACAACTAAAATCACATAGCTATAACAATTGTAACATGTCAAAAGTTTTTTGGTTTTTAAAAAAAAAAAATTTTTTTTCTTCATTTATTTATTTATACTGACTTGTCTGATTTGCTTATCTACCAGACACACTAGGCTGCCCTAGTCTGTGATAAGTAAACACTGGTGTAGGTTTTCTACATCTCAAAGGATATGCTTTTTCTCTGGCAGGCTGCACAGCTTCCCCTGGAGGAGGCTGCAAGGCATCTTCTGGTGGAGGCTGCAAGGCATCTTCCGGGCTCTTGTCGTCATCGGGCTCATCCTCTTCTTCAGCTCCAGATGTCTCGCCATTCTCTGACACTGTCCCATTGTCCTCTATTGTTGCAGGCTGCTCCGCAAAATCCTCTCCATCTTGACCGTCTCTTTCCTCCGGATAGAACTCCAAGGCGTCTGGGCTCAGCTGACTCTGGATCCGCTCACTGGCTCTGACTGTTGGTCGTCCCACGATGCATCTCCAGTTATCCTCATCATCTGAGTCACTGTCCTGTTCCTGGTTCCACTGCATTTGTCTGTCTGTCTTCTTTCTCTCCCGTCTAGGTTTCACAGGTAAGTCCTCTTCTCTTGGTTCCACCGGCAGGAAGTCGCATGGCAGAAGAAGGTTCCTATGCATGATTCTGGTTCGTCCTTTTCCATTCTCCGGCTTCAGCTCATACACAGGGCTGTCGGCGTGCTTCCTCTGTGTTACTACATGCACCTGGTCCTCCCAGAATGGTCTTAATTTCCCCGGTCCTCCTTTCTCGTTCAGGTTGCGGATGAGAACTCTGCATCCGGGATACAGCTCTGTCCCGTGGGCCTTTTTGTCGTATAGTGTTTTGTTTCTGGCCCCCTCCTTCCATGCTGTCTCTGATGCTAGGCGATAGGCGTCATTCATGCGGGCCTTCCACTTCTCTGCATATTCTTGATGGCATAGTGCCTGGTCCTTTGCTCTAAGGCCAAACATCAGGTCAATGGGAAGTCTTGGATTTCTGCCGAACAACAGATAGTAAGGTGCAAATCCGGTCGCTTCATTTCGGGTGCAGTTGTATGCATGTATCACCTTTGGGAGTGACGCTTTCCAATCCGTTTTCGCAACCGCTGGCAGGTTTCTCAGCATCGCCAGAACCGTTCTGTTGAAACGCTCGACCTGACCATTTCCTTGCGGGTGATACGGTGTTGTGTGAGAACCCCTGACTCCACTGTACTCCTGCAGCTTGGCGAAGAGCTTATTGTCGAACTCCTTCCCTTGGTCATGGTGCAGCGTAGCCGGGAAACCAAATCTCAGCACAAAGTCCCCGAATACCTTCTCTGCGGCGGTCTTGGCAGCTTTGTTTCTGCATGCATAGGCTTGAACAAAACGGGTAAAGTGGTCCATAACCACCAGTATATACTCGTACCCTCCCTTACACTTCTCTAAGTGTAAGAAGTCAATGGAGACCATCTCAAATGGGTGTGTGGTCACGATGTTGGTGAGAGGGGCTCTGGTTGGTTTGTTGGGGCGCTTGGTCTTCAGGCAGCTACACACCTGTGTGATGTAATGTTCCACATCTTTCTGCATGTGAGGCCAATAGAAACGGTCCCTCAACAGGTGCAACACCCTCTCCACGCCTAGATGGCCCAGGTCTCTGTGCAGTTCTTTATACACCAGCTCATGGAACTTTTTCGGCAGGACTAGCTGAGTTCGGGTAGTTGTTTTCCGGCGCAGGATGCCATCATCATCAAGGCACAGCCGATGCTTCTCTCTCATGAGTGTCGCAACACCCCTGCTCGCACACTGTGTTTTTCCCCGAGGCCACTGATTGGAGGTTATGTACTTCAGCACCTCACCAATGACAGCATCCTCCCTCTGGGCGTCTCTCACCGTCTGACTGGGTATCTCTGCCACAGGTGATGTATGTTCCTTCTCAAACTCGGCTAGTGCTGTGGCTATGGTTACCGGACACATCCAAGGCTCAGCTCTCTCCAGCTGTACTGACAGCGCCTGAGTCACACTGTTCATGACCTCGGGGTGTACTTCTTGTGAACAGGTCTGCATGTACTGCTCCATCGGCATGCGTGAGAGGCCATCTGCGTCCCCATTGGCTCGTCCAGGCCGGTACTTGATAGAGAACTGGAAATCGGCTAACTCTGCTACCCACCTGTGGGTGGTCGCATTCAGTTTGGCTGTCGTGAGCACATAGGTGAGGGGATTATTGTCTGTGTAGACAGTGAATGATGGAGCGTGGTAGAGGTAATCTCTAAATCTCTCACATATGGCCCATTTCATCGCGAGGAACTCCAACTTCCCTGAGTGGAGATGGTAGTTCTTCTCAGGAGATGTCAGTGTCCTAGACCCGTACGCGATGACTGCCAGCCCACCCTGTGACTGTCTTTGATACAATACTGCCCCGAGGCCCTCTCGTGACGCGTCGCAGTGAAGGATAAAGGGCTGTTCAAAGTCTGGGTAGCCCAACACTGGTGGCTGGATGAGGAATTCAATCAACTGACAGAGGACCTGTTGGTGTTCAGCTGTCCACTTAACTGGGTGAGAGGAGGGCAGATGGTCTCGGGAGCCCTTCCTCCCCTTGTCCTTTCTCTTTTGTTTGAGCTTCCCCGCTGCTGTCTTCTCTGGGGTGAGGAGGTCATAGAGAGGCCTTGCGATTCGGGAGAAGTTAGGTATGTAGGGCTGGTAATACGAGACGAATCCAAGCATCTTCCTGAGCTCTCCGATGGTCGTAGGTTCTCTCTCCTTCAGTGCCTGGACCGGGGCCACATCAGCGGGGTCCATTGTGTATCCATCCTTGGTCACAAGCCTTCCCAGGAACCTTACTTGGTTTTTGAAGAGTTCACATTTTCTTGCCGTCAGCTTGATTCCATGGCTTCTGTAGCGGTGCAGTACTCTTCTCAGGTGCTGGAGGTGTTCGTCGAATGTGGTTGAGTGGACCAGGTTCTCATCTAAATACGGCTGACAAATGTCGTCCCTCAGCCCAATCAAACATTCCTCCATGGACCTCTGGAACTCTGCTGGTGCTGAGAACAGTCCGAAGGGAATTCTCACCCATTCATATAATCCCCACGGGGTGATGAATGCAGTCAGTGGGCGGCTGGACTCCTCAAGAAACCCCTGGTGATATGCCTTCCCCTGATCCAAGACAGAAAACCAGGCACTCCCCTTCAGGCTGTCGAGCATATCCTGGATGCGTGGTATTGGATGGCGGTCTGGGATGGACCTCTTGTTCAACTCACGGTAGTCACAGCAGAGGCGGAGGCTCCCATCCTTTTTCCGCACACACACGATTGGGCTTGAGTAGGGTGATTTTGACTTAGTTATCCAGCCTCTGTTCAGTAAATCCTCGAGGTATTCCTTCACTTCTTTATGAAGAGGCTTTGGGACTGATGTGTATGTCCGCTTCACCGGTGTGGTGTCACTCAGGCGGATCTTGAGCTGGAGTGATGGAATAGTCCCCACATCATGGTCATCGCGTGCGAACACACTACTCTCCTCCCGCAGTAGCTCTCTCACCTGCAGTTGTTGTTCAGGTGTCAGGTGGTTCAGAGGGACAGGCGGGTCCCATAGATCTTCCTCCTGGTGTTCCGTCTTGACATCACCTGGCCCTTTCAGCTTTGTTGTGTCTCTAATCACAGGTCTTCGTTCTGTACCTGTTGTGGAGGTCCCTGGGATGACTGGGTTCACTGTACTAGTCCCATCCACATCCAACGGCTTCACGGCGGCAGGGTAGATGGCTCTAGTTCTTTGGGTCTGCCCCAGGGGAGTCCATGGCGGCAGTGTGATGTCATGAGCTGTGACGTTAGTCACTGGGACAGCGATGCGTGACCAGGTTCCCTTCTGTAAACATACAATGTTTTCATCCACCTTCAGGCCCTCTGGCCACTTTGGGTTCACATTAGGCTCAAAGAGGACGTTCTGGTCTGCTTGGAGGGGCCCTGCTCTAACACCACACTTAACAGTCTTTGTCTGGCCGGCCGGAATAGTCATGCTTTCTCGGCCCACTTTAACCATCCCCTCACCTTCCTTATCATCTCAGCTCTTTATCAGCTTCACGAGGACTTCAGCCTTCTTGTAGTCAACCGCGAACGCAATGCTTAGTGCCTTTGTGATTACACTTGATGGCTGTCCAGCTCCAGACTCTAACAGGTGTTCAATTACATTGTAACCGATGATCGGTTCTTCTGCGGTGCCCTGGTGTGTGGTTACTAGTATTGGCACAGTGAGTTCCATTGGTGGGGTCTGAGTGGTGCTATTCGGTGCTAACTGGACAGTCACTTCCACCCATCCAGAGAAAGGAATGGTTGTCTGGTTTGCTGCTTTACCAGTCAGGGTGCCAGGGCCAAGGATCTCTTCTGTGCTTCTCACCTTGGTGTGTGGGAGATGTTTTCTCCTCCATTCTTCACTGATTAGGCAGACCTGCGACCCGGTATCCCACAATGCCTGTGTGGCTACACCATCAATGTAACAGTTTATCATGTATTTCTTTCCAATTAGGTTCAGCAGCTGTGACTGGCGTTTTGAGGAGATATGACTCACTGTGGGTGCTTGCTGTTCCCGCCCTGCCTCGTCTCGCTGTCGGGCAGACACTCTGGCTTCTAGTAGCTGAATACTGTCGTCGATGAGCTTGCTGGTGACAGTACAGCTAGATGTGTCTACCTGCTCCGATTTTTCAGGCCTCTGAGCTCTACACCCTCTTGAAAGATGGCCACTCTGTCCGCATTTGAAACAGTGGTTGCACTGGTCGCCCCTTTCACTGTCTTGACAGGCTTTGCATCCGCGCTTCCTCACAGGCTGCTGCTGACGAGAAGGTCTTTGGCCAGAGGAGTGGTTCATGGCTTTTCTCATCTGTTCCATTTCTCCTTTCAGCTGTTGGATTATCTCGTAGAACGCAGACTCCTTTTGGTTCCCTGCCTGTGTCTTAAGGGCTTTCACACTCGCGGATGTTGATGGCGACGACTCCTGACCCCCGACCACTGCAGCTTCCGCTCCTAGATACTGATGTGCCTCAGCTCGCACTTCCCGCACTCTGGTTTCCTTACTGTGGGAGCTCTTCTTGAATTTCCGCTGTCTCTCTGACTCGAAACTTGCGGCCTCTATCATCTTAACAATGAGAACATCATCAGTAGTTGCTTGATCATCGAGATAGCTCTTGAGCTGATATTTTACCTGGTCACTCACTATCCCAGTTCCCACAGCTCTTAGGAACTTCTTCTGTATCAGTTCAGGGCTGTATTGTTCATCAGAGCCAGGCTCTCTCGCTGCTGCTAAGAGTCTCTCTTTACATGCTATGGCTCGGAACAGGAAGTTCTGTGGTGACTCCTGACTGTCCTGTGTGATGTTGATTAGTCGGTGATATAGGTCCACAGAGCTATCCTCTTTGAAATGGCCTTTCAGAATGGTCCTCAGCTGAGGGAGGGTGAGTTCGGTTTTGATCTCTAACAAGTCACGGAGAGTCAGCCCAGGGCTGATGGCTCGGATTACAGCCTCTATTATCTCCAACTCGCTGTGGCCTTTTCTCACCCCCATATCAATCTGATGCGTAAGATTTATATAAGACAACTTGTCTATCTGCCCCCGTTCTCCTATTTGGCCATTTATCTTAAAGTCTCTGCGTATGGTCACTTCAGGGGGTTGGATTACTGACGGGATTGGGTTTGAAGGTTGACTAGGTCTACTGGGTTCTTTAAGACTTAGTTTCTCACTGAGGCGTGATATCTCTTCCTCAAGCGCTTTTGTGGATGCAGTAAAGCTGGACTGTAAGGCCTGATATTGTTCATGTAAGCTTGCCAATTCAGCAGCATCCTTGTTAGTACTGTCTGCACCTGCACCAGTATGTGACTCCGCCCCTCTCTGCTTCATTTCACTAGAGAGGTCCACTAGTCTGGACAGAAACCTACGTGCTACCTCTTCATCCTCCTTCTCAATTGCTTCATCCACAGTTTCACTAATAAGTCTGATCAGCGCATGCCTCTTTGTCTGGTTTTCAGTGGGGACTTTAGCAATAACACACACCTCTTTTAACTGGTCCAGCCCTAACTGCAGGAGGGTCTCACTCAGCCTGTCTTGCAGTTGCTCAAGCTCCAGTTCCATTGTTGGTCACGTGTTCTCACTCCGCTCCCCACTTCTTCTCCTGACAATGGTGGCAATGGCGCTGATCCCGGGTTTCGGCACCAATATTTGTAGCACACTTGATAAGAATGACACTTACAAGGGCTGGTGTTTTTGTTGTTTTACTCCATCTGTCAAATAGACATTACAGAGGACACGTTTTCAGAGCATGGCTCACTATACGAACGGCAACACTCATCTCCAATTTATACACAATAAGAGCACCAAATATATTCTTCCATAAATTCACATTAGTTTAGCCTACCGCTAGCAAAGCTAAACAGTATATAACGTTACGGAACATGGGGGGATCAAAATAGCAACACACATAGGCCTACCTTCATATTTACACAGTGTGGAGACACTAAACATAGTAAAGGGAGACTAATCACACATACAGACAATGTCAAAGCCAAGCTACAGAACAATGGGTTCAGACCGCGGGAGCTATGGCTTGGCTAACGTTAGCAACTCGCTAGCAATCTAGCTAACGTTAGCCAGTGATATGACGTTATCAAAATAAATATGAAAGTCTCTTCGTGGGTATTTCTAATAGGCATCCATATCCCACCTACACATCATATTTAATCACCATCCTAATTCCATATGTCTAACTAGTCTGCTTACCTGTCAAATAGACATTACAGAGGACACGTTTTCAGAGCATGGCTCACTATACGAACGGCAACACTCATCTGACGACTCTACCCGAATGTCCCAGAGTGCACCGCGAGAGCCAGCACTACGTCACACAGGCTAGAAGCAATTAACCTGCAGTGCCCTCCTGTGGCGAGAACCGGCTATCACAACAACACAGTAGACAATTCTCCTCTTTACTAGTAGTGAGTGGTCAATGAAGGTAAGTATATAAAATAAAAAATAGATGGGGGGGCTACTAAATCCCAAGTACCCCACAAATAGAACCTCTTAACATTAATGTGGCATCTCCACACGTTCCAAGACCAGCAGGAGGATGTTAAAGCCCAGTGCCCCACAGTATTTGCTGGCTTAGGGAAATTGAAGGAGCCCTACACAATCGAGCGGGAGCCAGATGCCGTCCCATATGTTCTGTCAACTCCACGCCGCATCGCCCTGCTGCTGCGTGACAAGGTGCGAGCAGAGCTGAGCTGTATGGAGGACATGGGGGTGATTTCTAAAATGACACACCCCACACCATGATGTGCTGGCATGGTCGTGGTGCCCAAGGCTCAAGGGGAAGATACGACTGTGCATAGACCTAACACACTTGAATAAGTGGGTACGGAGAGAGAGACACATCATCCCAGCAGTAGACCATACACTAGGCATGCTGGCAGGGGCGAAGGTGTTCACGAAGCTGGATGCCACCTCTGGCTTCTGGCAAATCCCAATGTCAGAGGAGAGCTCACTCCTGACGACATTCATCATCCCATTTGGGTGATATGCATTCAGTCGCCTACCATTTGGGATCTCATCAGCCCCTGAGCATTTCCAGTGTCACATGTCACAGATGCTGCAGGGGTGTGTGGGAGTAGTGTGTCATGCCAATGACATAATAGTGTATGGAGAAAACATGCAGCAACATAGTGAGAGACTGCATCAGGTGCTGAAGAAGGACTGACACTGAACAACGAAAAATGTGAGTTCGCCAAGAACAGCATCATGTTTGTGGGTCACCGGATCACAACAGATGGTGTGACACCGGATCCAGGCAAGGTCAGAGCTATCATGGAGATGCCTGAACCTACTGGGCTGGAAGGTGTGAGGAGAGTGATGTGGATGGCCAACTATCTTGGCAAGTTTTTACCCCAACTTACATCATACACACACCCAATTAAAGACCTGCTCAGTGAGAAAAATGAATGGTGCTGGGGGACACCACAGAAAGAAGCAATTCAGAGACTGAAAACCGAACTGACTTCCCCACATGTGTTTAGTCCATAGTCACCAACAGCAGAGATGTGTGTATCCGCTAATGCCTCATCCTTTGGCCTTGGAGGTGTCCTGACCCAACAACAGACAGATGGAACATGGAAGCCGATTGTGTTCATCTCAAGAGGCTTGTCTGAGGCTGAAAAACATTATGCACAGATCGAGAAGGAGGCTTTGGCAGCTACGTGGGCTTGTGAATGCCTGTCACCCTATCTCCTGGGACTTAAATTCAAATTACAGACTGATTACAAGCCACTAGTGCCACTGCTGAGTACCAAGGCACTAGATGACCTCCCCCCGAGAGTACTTAGATTCCGGCTGCGGCTGATGAGGTTCACATTTGGCATCAGGCATGTACCTGGTAAACACTTGATAACAGCAGATGCATTAGCAAGAGCCACTGTGAAACACACATTCACACAAGCAGAAAAAGACAACAAGACAGATGTGAAAGTGTTCATGGATACAGTCATTCAAAGCCTTCTTGCTACAGAAGCAAGAATGAAAGTAATTCAAGAAAATCAGAAAGCTGACCCCATCTTTGCAAAGCTAATCAAGTACTATGAGACTGAGTGGCCTGAGAAACATGCCCTCCCACCAGAGCTGGGGCCATATTGGCCTGAAAGAAAAAACCTCACCTTGGCTGGAGAGTTGCTTCTCGGAGGACAGAGAATCATGATTCCCCGCTGCATGAGACAAGAAATTCTCTACAACCTGCACACTGGTCACCTAGGTATTTTAAAGTTCAGGGCAAGAGCCCACCAGTCTGTCTGGTGGCCAGGACTGTCTGTACACATCAGTCAGATGGTGGAGAACTGCAGCACATGTTCACAGCACAGGGCAGAGCATAAAGCACCCCTGATGACCACTCCAGTGCAAGAGAGACCCTGGCAACGGGTGGGTACAGACTTATGCTTCTAGAGGGAAAATGCTTACCTTCTCATAGTGGATTATTTTTACGCTAAATTGAGGTAGCCCACCTCAAGGTAGCTTCTGCCAACACTGTCATTGCTGCTCTGAAGGAAGCATCAGCTGCCATGGAATACCAGAAACAGTCATGTCTGATAACGGGCTGCAATACAGCTGTGCATGCTTCAAAGACTTCGCCATGAAGTAAGTTTTTACACATGTTACCCGCAGCCCGAGGTATCCACAGGCAAACGGGGAGGCGGAGCATGCATTGACTTCTATAAAAAGCCTGTGGAAAGGAGGAGGTGAGAAAACAAAGAATTTGGTGTCATACTGTGCCACACCTCTGGAAAGTGTTTATTCCCCTGCACAACTCCTGAAGGAGAGACCAATACTTACCACCATACCATAGCTCCTGACATCCTTACGTTGATGTTGGCCGAACATCCAAGGATTCAGGAAGTCTGAGAAGCAGGTAAAAGATAACCAAAAATGCCACTACAACCTGCGTTACAGAGCTCATCCTTTACCACCACTGCAGTCGGGCCAAAATGTGTGGCCCCCAAGATAGAAGAAACAGGGGACTGTCATTCAACATGTGACAACACCCAGGTCCTACATTATACACACAGATGAAGGACAGGTCAGGAGAAATCACACACATATGCACACAGTACACCATTCACAACCCCAGACACCACCTGATACACCTGACACAACTCCAGAGCCAGGTAACACTGACACAAACACTCATATCACCAGAGACACAAACAATCACAAACATACTGACGCAACCACACACCAACACCATATGTGACAAGTTCAGGCCGACTGTCACGCCCTCAAGTGCATCTGGATTTGTAAATATGTCTTGTAGAAATGTTCAGTAAAGATTTGACATGTCAGAGGGGTTCTTACGAAAAGGGGGAGGTGTCCTGTTAAGAGGATTCTAGTTGAGCTGTTGTTGTTGCCACACAGACCCTTTTGGGTGGTACACATGAGCATTAATAAAAGGTTGACGCTAGATCAAACGGGGTGTAGGCACGGAAGTAGCCGTGATAGGCTGTTGCATCGGCCAATAGACAGCGCAGAACCTCGAAGTGCACTGATTTGAAACAAATGATGGGCAGTGAAACATTTAGCTAGCTAGCTTACAACTGACCTTAACATTGCCAGATCATACTGTAACGATCGCTAACGTCAACGCTTGCTAACAATGGAAATTCAAAAAAGAGTTTAAACCTTAACCCTAACCCTAACCAACAACCAATCACGTCTACTTCTGTACCTACACCCCGTTGGATCTAGCATCAACCTTAAGAGAACGTTCATGCTCGTACACTCTGCTCTCTGGCTCATCATTGTTAACCTGGCACAGCCTTGTTTTTAATGTAACAATTGTGAAGGGGTAAAATCTCTCTCATAATGTTTTTCACTGATGTAAGCCAGTCTTTAAATACTCAAATTTTGAAAGAAGGTATATGCTGAGAGACAGGCCCATATGCCTTTGTAATTTACTACAGACAATGTAGTAAATTAAGCTAGTTAAAAAAAATGCTGAGTAGGAATCCGTCTCTCCTGCCAAAAAAGTGCATCTACTTAGCAAAAAAATAGCATAGACTTATCTAGGAATGTACCCTCTTAATCATAACTTACAGTGTACTGATAGTTTGTGTCAGTGCCTCGGTCTGCAGAGACGACCTGCCGTGCCTGTCCACGTGTTTCTTGTTTTCTGAATGTTCGGGTTATTTCTGGGCAGTGGATCTGCTGGCCAGAGCCTGCAACCAATAGCGCTGCTTGTGGGTGGGATTCTTTGAAACTGTAGCGTTGGATGAGGGTTGCAGACACTGTGGCTATTTGGTGATTTTCAGACCCTATCAACTTTCAAAAATGAACCCAGCGACAAATATGACCAGTTATTAAGGAGACAGGAAGTACTTCTTCAAGAGAAAGGTCAATACTGATCTCAGTGTTCTGCAGTCTGCCCTGTGATGTGTTTTTGTGGCATCTGTAGTTTTCTGAACGCTTTTACACGGATTGGACAACTTCAGATATATACAGCGCCAGTCCGTCTAAACTTGTCTGCTCCACGTGTGTGGTGTAAAACTGATGTCACACGACAGCTACCTAGTTATATGTTGTGTGTATTTTGCAAATATGTAAATAGTCAGTTTGTAACTTTGAATGGCTTTCATTGGCATCTTTTTAGAAAATCTCCCTCCGTAAATCTGTCCTCGGCTTTATGGAGGGAGTTTTTAAGGCAGGTAAGTTTAACTTTAAGGCAGTTTTTTTAAATATGTTGTTTTTCTTTTTCAGCTTTTTTGGCTTTCACGGCCTGTCACTCCACTGAAACTGCTCTGATCAGAGTGGTGAACAATATTTTACTAGCTATGGACTCTGATTCCACTTCTCTGCTTCTACTACTGGACCTCAGTGCATCCTTTGACACCACTGATCACTGTATACTATTAGACAGATTAATTTGTAATTTTGGTGTCTGTTTTAGCTCTCTCTTGGCTCAAGTCCTACTTATCTGGAGGAACACAATGTGTCTGCTATAGTAATATTACATCAAATTCTCTGACGTTAAATATGGTGTACCTCAGGGCTCAGCTCTTGGCCCTCTACTTTTTTCTCTTTATATTTCACCTCTTGACCAAATTATAGTTGTGGAATTAATTTCCATTTCTATGCAGATGATACTCAGCTGTATGTGCCTATAAGGGCTGATGATCATACTCAAATGACTAATTTAGAGGCCTCCTTGGCTGCTGTGAAAAATTGGATGTCACTAAACTTTCTGCTTTTAAATTCAGATAAAACTGAGATGCTGGTCATTGGCCCTGCTAGACACAGACACCAATTTTTAAATTTATTTCTGATTTTTCCCTTTTTTCTCCCAATTTAGTGGCCAATCGTTCCCTATTTTAATTCAAAGGAGACATCTCCCCACTTTCGTGACAAGGCAACTCCAGGCCGAACCACTGTTTTTTCCGACACACACAGACACGCATTCACATGACGAACACAAGCCGACTCCGCCCCCCTCCCGAAGACAGCGTTGCCAATGATTGCTGCTTCATCGAGTCCGGCCATAGTCGGATCTGACGAGACCGGGGCGCGAACCCCAGTCCCCAGTGGGCAACTGCATCGACACAAAGCCGATGCTTAGACCGCTACACCACCACAGACTCACGACACAGACACCAATTTTATCAGGTAACAATAGTAATCGACAACTCTGTGATTTCATAAAGTGTGGCAGCCAAAAATCTTGGTGTTATGTTTGATCCCAGCCTTTCCTTTGATACTCACGTTAAAGAAATCACCAAGACTGCCTTTCTTTCACTTACGTAACATAGCTAAAATTTAGTCTTTTCTGTCCATGGCTGACGCAGAGACTCTAATACATGCATTTTTTTTAATCCAGACTTGATTATTGTAATGTTGTTTTCAGGTCTGCCACATTCTAGTACTAAAAGTATTCAGATGGTTCAAAATGCTGCAGCTGGACTCTTAACTAAATCTAGGAAATTTGACCATATTACACCAATTCTTGCCTCCCTTCATTGTCTTCCTATCCATGTTAAATCAGAATTCAAGGTTCTTCTGCTGACTTAAAAAATCCTAAATGGGCTTGCCCCATCATACCTGTCTGATCTCCTTAAACCATTCCGTCTCAAGCTCTTTGCTCACAACATACAGGGCTCCTGTGTGTACCCAAAGTGAAGAAAAAGTCCGCTGGTGGCAGGGCCTTTTAGTATCGGGCCCCGTTCTTGTGGAATAACCTGCCTGCTACCATCAGATAATCAGAGTCTGTTGAGTCGTTTAAACTCAAAGTTAAAACTCATCTTTTTGCCTTAGCCTACAGTTAGTTGCCTTTAAGTTGAGTGATTCACTACTTGTACTGCATGGAGGGTCAGTTTCTGTCTCAATGAATTTACCAAGCACTGTTCTGCCGACGACATTATAGCGTATAAATTGACTATTGCAAACTGTTCTCTTCTCTCATGTCTTTTCTCTCTCTCTGAATGATGTCTTCTCCTTTCTCTTGTTCTGTGTGAATGGTGTCATGTGAGTATTCCTTTTGTGCACGTGCAGTCAGTCCTCCTCCCAGGTCTCCGTGGTGAAGTTGGCCGCCACCTGGACGCTGCTTGTCGTCACATTTCCTTTTTATATATTGTATGAACCCATACAATTGTTATCCTGTTTCAATGTCATATCTTTCTCTCACTAAGATGTGTGACTAATTTATTCATTTATTTAAAGGTGATGCTGGTCGCATGGCTTGGGTCCTGGGCTGATCCGGTGGCATCTGGACACTGCTTGGCATCCTGCTCATCATATTCTTCATAAATTTTATAATTACGTTATAATTCTGTTATCCTCTTTCAAAGTTGCATTCTGTAAATTGTGTAAACACAACATCCATTGCATGTTGTCCGTCTTGGGAGAGAGATCCACCCTCTGTTGCTGTCCTTGAGGTTTCTTCCCACCTTTTCTCCTGTTAAAGGTTTTTTTTTTTAGGGAGTTGTTCCTTATCTGATGCGAGGGGTGTAAGGACAGGATGCTCTGTTGCTGTAAAGCCCCTTGAGGCAAATTTGTAATTTGTGATATTGGGCTATACAAATAAAATTGACTTGACTTTTTTCAGACCCTTTTCAACAACCACACAGAACACAAAACACCAAAGAAACTCCAACCCCCCCCCCCCACACACACACACACACACACATACACACACACACAAACCCAACTGGAAAAATGGAAGACGGGGGGGGGGGGGGGGAAAGTCAGTGCATGGAGTGAAATACAGACACACTGCATTAACAGTGTTATATCCTTTAAAGAGGCCTTCTGGCTAACCAGAAATGATCACATCCCTATGGTGGCATCAGTGATGTGTAAGTCTACCAAATTTTCAGAAAGTTGTTGTATCCTTTTCTAAGACTATATGTGATCTTTTCAAGAATACAACTGTTCATTTGCGAGGACCATCTATTAATGAGCAAAGGGGAATCAGATTTCCATGTCACTTGTTCATTTCCTGGCCACACACAATGCGATTTCTATAAATTTAATTTGGGAATTGGTTGAGGATATACTGACAATTGTGAAATTCCCCAGTAAGCAAAGCTCAGGTTCTAATGGGAAGGTAACTCCTGTGATCTTGGTCAAGGTGTCACAGAAGTCTTACCCAAAGGGCCCACCTTTGTACAAAGGCAGGTACAGTACAGAAAGGAGCCGACCTCTATACCACATCTGAAGCACACTTCTGACAATTCAGATTTGGATTTATGTAAATTCTGTCAGATGAGGTACAGCTGATGGAGGAAATCATAGTGAATCAGTCTTTAACCAGGCTTTAATGGTGGCTGACTAAGGAGAAGGCGTTTGAAAATGAAAATGAACGGTCATGTTATATATTTGCAAATTAGATGCACATTGACGTGAGGCCTCTAGTAAAATTCATAGTGTTTCTGTGTTCCCTCAGCCCTGCATTTCCTATTGAGACTAAAAACACAAGATGTGACATATGGAAACAAGTCAGCAGACATTTTTTACATTTTAAAAATAAAATTGAATTTATCGAAGAGCAACAAACAAACCGGCATGCTTTGCCGATATCCAGATTTAGAGAAGCATGAACATTGTTTGTAAATAACAATCTCAATATTACTATATTTATCATATACTAGTCCAGTGGGTCTGCTTGCCGGGCCTGCATGGTTATTCATTCAGATAATGACTGTGGAGTTACTTCAACTGAAAAGCTGAAGTTGAGTCCATTGTGTGGCCCTTATTTGCTAAAATGAATATTGTAAATCAATCAATCAATCAATCAATCAATCAATCAATCAATCAATCAATCAACCAATCAATCAATCAATAAACCAACCAACCAACAAATCAATAATTTAATGATATACCGTAGCATGCATACAATAAAAGCAGCCAAGGCGTTTTTGCAGAACATCAGAACAATCATAATAATACAAATGTAAACTGAAATCCTTTTAAAGCAAAAATCAGAAATCAAGATAAAAGTCAATTTAAAACCAAAATTTGTTTGAAAAAGGACATTGAATGAAAACAAAACCCTCAAAAAGAGACAAGTTAGGATAATCCAGTTATATTTCTCACCTCTACTTTTGGTAGACAGTCTCGGAAGTTTTAAAATTACTTTAGGTATTTTGGAGTATTATTCGGACACATGTAGAGCTTGGAACAGGTAAGAAAAGTACCGGTTTGGAAATGTGTGCGTTGAATGTGTGCTTCATAAGTGGGGTGTGAATCTAAATCGAAGTCAGCAGGCCTGGTCTGTTGGCAGACGTTTATTACCAATGACTCAAATCGTGACAGTTCGTTTACATCAAAGAGCCACTAAACAAGCACTTTATTGACATTTTATGTTTTTTTTAAATGTACCTGCAGTTTTTACACAAACTCAGGGCCATATTTTACCTGCGTACCCCTGTTTCCAAATGACAGTAAAACCTTTTTAAATCAAAGGAGTCTAAAAATCTACTTAAGTAACCTCAAACTGCAAATAGTCTATCTAAATGAAATATGACATGCTACTGTATCTAGCCTCAAAGCATGATATGCAGACTAAAGAGCACCAAAATCTTTTCCTATATCCTCCAGTACAGTGTTTTAACATTGCTTAGAGTTGAGATGCAGATGCCAAAAACACCTAAACTCTCCAAGAATCAAATTGAGAATGTCAGAAGTCTAGTTTGTATTCATTTGCTGTTTTTTGACCCGGCGGGCGTCTGTCCATTAGATTTTATTCCCATCCAAAATGCCTGATATCAGAGTAAATGCGCTCTCCTCTTCCCACCCCTGCTGCCCCTCCTCTCTCATTGCCATGTTGCCTCCTGGAGAAGTATAGACCTGCCGAATACACCAACGCGTCCTCGTTTCTCTGAAGGAAATATATGGTAAAATTTCATTGGATGCTGTGTGCATAAACATAAACACATTTAAAAACCTCAGTGATAAATGTTATTATGTAAATGATCAAGTCTATCCCATATTTCAGTTCCTTACCTGTTTTATGTCCTGATCACCGCTGGTTGATGTAGCATATGTTTGTAGAGCGTTATCATCGGCTGGTTTGTCATATGAAAAGTCAGTTAATAACACAAAGTACAACAAGTATTCACCAGGTTACAACTCATGTCATTTAACTGTTAAGCTAAATCAAACATGGTCTGATAAATAACTAGCATTAATTAAACTGAAATCATGCAGGCTCGAGAAAAATACGTTTGATGCAGTAATGAATGATAAGGGAATAGGAATTAAAAAAAATCTGTTGTACCTTCATTACAATTGCACTTTTACTTCTTGATGGTAAAAACAAGGAGAACTATTACAACCACACATATGGCCAATGCTGTAATTAGCAGGATTAGAAATGCAGTCTGGGCTTGCGTCAAATCCAATAACCCCACGCAAGTATCTGGAACATTGAAACAAAACAACAACAACAACAGTCGCAACAACAACATTAGTAACAACAGTAGCAGCAGCAGCAACAAGAATATTAAAATATAATTATAAATATGAAAAATAAACCTTGTATCTAATTGTGTCTTTTTTCATGAGATGATGTCGAATAAAAGCCAAATTCAGGCCTTAAACACCTTGTTCAAGTGTTAAAGGAACATTCAAGAATGAAATTCCACACGTCCACATTAAAAAGACAGCAACGTAGTTACTACCTTTGATATGCAGTTTAGACCCATTTCCAAAATATATCTCGCCACATGTGACCACGGCACAGTAGTAACTGCCAGTGTCAGAAGGCAGGACATTGTCCTTATGGAGGCTGTGGGAGCAGCTGGGAGAAGGATAGGAGCTCTCATTTCTCTCATCACATCCATCACCCCAGTTTCCATTGCTGTACATGATGTGTGGCTGAGATTCGCCCGCTCCAGCTTTGAACCAGAGCACACGGCGTTGGTCCAGGCAGGTCTGAGCATCTGAACTGGAGAAGACTGAACAAGTGAGAGTCACAGGGTCTCCTGGATAGACAGACTGAGGAACAGGGTCTTGGATGACAGTATGGATATCTCTCCTCGGTCCTGGAGAATATGCACAGATGATTTAAAGATACATCCTAGGATGCACTGGGAGACATCGTCAGTGTACTTCTATGAAATCTTCCTGAGTGAAGCCGAAAATGTCATGTAGGATTTGGTGTGTGTGTATGTGTGTGTGTATGTGTGTGTGTGTGTGTGTGTGTGTGTGTGTGTGTGTGTGTGTGTGTGTGTGTGTGTGTGTGTGTATGTCTGTGTGTCTGTGTGTGTGTGTGTGTTTATTAAAAATCAAATTGGAACAAATCAAAGTTGCTTAGAGCTACATTATCAAAAGCAGTTTTGATGGTTAAATTATCAAATAAAAATCCAACACCAATACCAATATACCAGTATACCAATATAATGTTTTCACTGGCAATAAAGATTCCAAGTACAGATCTTATATAAATATCCGCCAATATCAACTACCAATTCAGTTCAGTGCAGTCTAAAATTAGTTTGGGGTCAATGAGCCAAATAACTGAGATACTATAATTTTACCATTAAAGAAATACAGGCCTCCTTGCACCAAAATGCAGTAAGTCAAGCCATTTTGCTTTTACTTTTGATGTGCCCCTCATGGCTTTTGGTATGGGATTTTAGTCTTGGGTAAAATAGAAAACTTCAATGTTCCATTTTAGCCTGGTATGAGCCCAGTACCAGATACCAGTATCAGTAATCCTGGGCTTCGTTTCTGAATTATACCAATATGTATGATTGCTAAATTTGTACAAATACACAAAGGAAAATGTACAATTTGGAACTACTGTTGAGAATGATCTGTTCGATATCAACACGGCCACTTTACTTGTCTCTGAGTCAGAAAAACACATTTCCTTTGGCTGAATACTCTGTATTTACCTTTGATTGTCAGAAATACTCCTTTTAAGAAAATCATTTCTAGACTGTATACTGTGATACAGTAGTACATGCCGGTATCATTTAGGTTTATTTTTGCAATGTGCACTTCAAATTTCCCTTGCTCTTTTTTGCTGTAACACGGGGAGACATGTAATAAACATCAAAAGCAAAAGCAAAACTTGCTCCCAAAACTTCAGGCATGTTTGCAACATGTCTGATCCAAAATAAGGTTGCCCCTGACAACTTGTGTGTCTCATAAAGACACGTCAGATGCACAGTTTCTCCAACACGAGCAGTCTCTGTCACAAAGAGTTCATCAGCTGTGCATTCTGAAAAAAAGATGTAATTAAAACCTGATTAAAATTTACACACATTCACAAGTATTTCATCCTAACATGCTTACCATTCTTGAGAAGTATCTGGAATCAACCTGACTTTTTCCAAATGCACTTACATCCAGTTCTGCTCACAAACAGTATGCAAAGGAAGATCAGCATTTTCAGATTAACCCGGTTGAAACTGCCTTTTATTTTGAACCAAACTGACAGATGATTCAACCTCAATCTGATCATATCAGAGGGGAGGAAACACATTCTACGTTGAATGCGATTGGCTAGACATCGTGATGGCGTTCCAGTCCACTACCACAATGGAAACACTTACAACTAAAATGTTTCTACCTTGTGCTCATGCCCACGGAGGGCAACACGAGTTAGTAATATCATTTAGCAATGAAAATCTCAACTAATTTCCACTGTTGGCTCTGACAGTTAATTAATATTTCATTCACAAATGTTCCTTAGTGGGGTAAGAAAGCAAGAAATCATCATCAAAAATGTTTTGTTACACAAAATGAAGCACTGCAACACTTTTTTACAGGTGGGCCCAAACACACACTTAACTTGATAGGAATTTGCACCAATGACTGATGGGTCACTGCTTTGTAATTTCTCTAAATCTAAAAATGTAGCCCAAACACTTGAAAACACACACACACACACACACACACACACACACACTATATGTATATATATGTATGTATGTATGTATATATATATATATATATATATACACACACACACACTCATGCAAGGATACACACACACACACACACACACACACACACACACACACACACACACACACACACACACACACACACACCAAATCATCACATCGCGTGCAAATATGCATCTGACCTGTGAGGTATCTTTAATTTCCAGAGAGGTTGCATCATCTCTTGTCATGACAGGTTAATAATAGGAGTACTTCGAGGTCTTACATCAGAGCCTGTTTCATGTAAATATTTCTTTCTATTTCCTTTCCATGTAAAGTAAAATGTGACACCTTCTGGTTTTTCTCACTAAATGTAGTAGTTTAATAATAATAAAAAAGAATTGAGGAGGTGCAACCTATATAGGTGATGGTTGTGTTTTCTCTCGGTTTCAATAAGTTCTGTTTGTCGACAGCTCGTTATTTTCTGACCCAGTGAGTTTGATGTTCATGTATTAAGATTATGACCGCAGAGCTGCAGGTAGGCTTAGCTGATTGTAATTTTTTTCCCCTTAAAGTTTTTTTGTTGAAATGGTGAGCATTTAACCTCCTTGTGTAGGCTGAGAGGGGAGAAAGGGTCGAAGAAGGCCCCGGCCCTCTCCCTCAGTGTGTTATGGTGACATCTCCTGGGGGAGCATGCGATTTAACAAAATAGGTTTAAGGCTAGTCAAGTCAAGTCAATTATATTTGTATAGCCCAGTATCACAAATTACAAATTTGCCTCGGTGGGCTTAACAGCAACACAACATCCTGTCCTTAGACCCTCTCATCGGATAAGGAACAACTCCCTAAAAAAAAAAAAAAAAAACCCAACCCTTTAACAGGGAGAAAAAATAGGAAGAAACCTCAGGGAGAGCAACAGAGGAGGGATCTCTCTCCTGAGACGGACAACGGGCAATGGATGTTGTGTTTACACAATTTACACAATACAACACTGAAAGAGGATGAACAGAATTACAACGGACTTGTATAATTTACGAAGAATATGATGCGCAGGATGCCAAGCTGTGTCCAGACACCACCGGAACAGTCCAGGACCCAAGCCACGCGACCAGCTTCATCATGTAAAAAACAAAAAAAAGGATTTATAAGATATATAAAAAGAAAATGTGATGAGGGGAATGCCAGGCAGCGTCCAAGTGGCGACCACCATCACCACGGAAACCTGGGAGGAGAACCGAATGCACGTGCACACAAGGAAGACTCACATGACACCATTAACACACAGAAAAAGAGAAAGGAGAAGACATCATTCAAAGAGAGGGAAAAGACATGCGAGAGAAGAGAACAGTTTGTAATAGTCATTAGACATAATCAGTTAAGTCATCAATTAGTCATAATCTATATGCTACAATCTCGTCGTCAGAACAGTGGTTGGTGAAGCCATTGAGACAGAAAACCGACCCCCATGCAGTACAGGTTGTGAAGCACTCAACTTAAAGGCACCTATTAGATCAGCAGGTTAGAAGTGACTTAATAGATGGTTATACATTTTGTCCTACTTTAACTTGCACTAATACAATTAACCTTAAAGCATATTAAAGTTTGCATCCTTCAAAGCCATTTTACAGTTTTGTGTCATCAAACAACCTCAGCAGAAGTGAAAATTATGCACACGAAGCTATTTGCCGTTGTGTCGATGACATGAGTACATATCTGCCATTATTTGTTACATAAAATTGGTTTCATGTTGTATCATCCCACTGTTGTCACAGTCCATCTTAGTTAAGTTATTGTTTTTGTCTCCTCTAGTTTCCTTGTCTCGTGCATCCGGTTTTATTTTGATACTCACCTTGTCTCTCGTTGCAGATGCCTTCACTTCCTGCCCTCCCGTGTTTCCCGCGTGTGTGATTACCTGCCCCGCCCTGTGTTTGACCATAATTTATAATGTCTTCTGTATATTCTTTATTTGTACAATAATATCTAGTAAGATAGGTAGCGTTCTGCTATATTTTCTTGTTGTGTTATTGTAAATGTTAAAACGTTTTTTTTCTTCGTTTAGCTTTTAAGGTGTGTTTGTGAAGACTATATGTGAATAAAGCGAATCTTTATAAATCATCAGTTTAAGACTACAACCATCAATCAGCTGGGGATGCTACAAGAAACAATATACTGTGGAGTTAGAAAACAACGAGACAGGAGACGTGAGAGTAGACGTAGTCGAGGTAGTTTACTAGCTCCAACTTAGCATGTCATACATCTGACGACACTGAACTGACTGTGAACCGGAAGCGGAAGTGCATTATCTGACCCCTCGCCTCTTCCCTTAAAGGTACACCGTCCTCTTAGGTGAATGTCTCACGATATATAGATGTGGGTCACCAGACAGGCCCCCCCAGAATTCACCTACACAAAACAATGCAAAACAGCAAAAGTGCAAGTCATGAACATAAAAATAGACTCTACAACAGAACAGTCAATGACATAGTGCAAAGTCACGGGGAACACAGGTGACGAGTCGGGGGGCGGACCCTGCGGCCATAACGGCTGCGCTTCACAGGAGGGGAAACAGATGGGGCCGAAACCCGGGCCATAGGCGGGGCCGAAGCAGGAACAGAGGCAGGTGCCGGGGCCGACCTAGGAGGGCGCCCCCGCCGCGGGGGTAGGGCCAATTGCATTGGCTCCCCAATGTCCAAGTGAGCGGGCTTGAGACGGTCTATAGCGACCCGCTCCGGCCTGCCCCCCATGTCCACCACAAAGTTCTTATCCCCCGCCTCCAGCACGCGGAAGGGCCCGTCGTATGGGGGCTGCAGCGGGGACCGATGGCTGTCGTGCCTAATGAAGACGTACCTCGCCGATGGCAGATCCTTGGGGACGTAGGACCGGGGGAGGCAGTGTTGAGACATCGGAACGGGAGCGAAGGCACCGGCAGCGCTCCGGGACACACTGAGGTGAGAGGCGGCCGACCAGGGAGCCGTAGCATCCGGAAGAAACTCCCCCGGAACCCGCAGGGGCTGGCCATACACCAGCTCAGCGGAGGAGGTCTGGAGGTCTTCCTTCGGGGCCGAACGCAGGCCGAGCATGACCCAGTCGCAGCCAGTGAGGTTTGCCCGCAGAGCGGCTTTCATGTCCCGATGGAACCGCTCACAAAGTCCGTTGCTCTGCGAGTTGTACGCCGTAGTGCAGTGGATCCAGAGCTCCGAGGTAAACTGGGAGCCCCGGTCGCTCGTGATGTCACCAGGCGTGCCGAAACGGGCCACCCAGCAGCCGATGAACGCCTGTGCTACCTCTGCTGCCGTCGTGGAGGACAAGGGAATAGCCTCTGGCCACCTGGTGGCCCTGTCCACAATAGTGAGGAGGAACGTATAACCACGGGAAGGGGGCAGGGGACCCACCAGGTCAACATTGACGTGGTCAAACCGCCTCTCTGGAACCACAAACGGCGCCAAAGGGGCCTTGGTATGGCGGTGCACCTTGGCGCGTTGGCACGCCACACACGAGCCGGCCCAGGCTCTAACATCCTTACGGAGCCCAGGCCAAACGAACTCGATGCTCACCAGCTTGGTCGAGGCCTTCACTCCCGGGTGGGAAAGGCCGTGGACGGTGTCGAAAACTCGGCGCCGCCAGGAAGTAGGCACCAGGGGGCGCGGTTGACCGGTGGAGATGTCACAGAGGAGGGTGGTGTTGGCCGCGTCGAACGTCACGTCCTCCAGCCGTAGCGCCGTAGGGGTCGACCGGTAGTCTTGAACGGTCGCCTCCTTGGCTTGGTCCGCTGCCATAGCGGCGTAGTCGAGTCCCAAATGAACGGCGTTAACAACCGCCCGTGAAAGGCAGTCGGCGACGAAGTTATCCTTGCCCGACACGTGTTGTATGTCCGTGGTAAACTCGGAAACCGCCGCGAGATGGCGCTGCTGACGCCCAGACCACGGTTCTGAGGTTTTGGCCATACAGAACGTCAGCGGTTTGTGGTCCACGAAAGCGGTGAACTGTCGGCCCTCCAATAGGAACCTAAAGTGTCTGGTTGCGAGGAAGAGACCCAGTAGTTCCCTATCAAAGGTGCTGTATTTGCGCTCGGTCTCACGGAGTTGTTTACTGAAGAACGCCAACGGCTACCAGCCCCCCCCCCACCCACTGCTCACACACGGCCCCCATGGCGTAGTCGGAGGCATCCGTTGTAAGGGCTATGGGGGCGGCAGGCGACGGGTGAGCTAGCAGCGCAGCGTTGGCCAGCGCGGTCTTGGCGGCCACAAAAGCCTCGTCCATCCCCGAAGACCAGTCCAGCTCGTCCTTAGACTTCTTACCCCGCAGGGCCTCATACAGGGGACGCATGATGTGGGCGGCACGGGGCAGGAAACGGTTATAAAAGTTCACCATGCCCAGGAATTCCTGCAGCGACTGTACAGTGCGGGGGCGGGGGAACATGGTGACAGCCTCAACCCTGGCAGGGAGGGGAACGGCCCCCTGTGGAGTGATGTGGTGCCCGAGGAAGGTGATGGACGACTCCCCGAACTGACACTTAGCTGGGTTGATGATGAGGCCGTGTTCGCTGAGCCTGTCGAACAGCTGTCTGAGGTGCGTCATGTGTTCCTCCGCCGACGTGCTGGCCATGAGGATGTCATCTAAGTACACAAACAAAAATGGCATGTCGCGGAGCACAGAATCCATAAGGCGTTGAAACGTCTGCGCCGCCCCTTTAAGGCCGAAAGGCATACGTAAGAACTCAAAAAGCCCAAAGGGTGTGATGACAGCCGTTTTTGGGACATCCAGTGGGTGGACCGGCACTTGGTGATACCCCCGCACTAAGTCGATTTTGGAATAGATGGCAGCGCCCGCCAGGTGGGTAGAGAAATCTTGTATGTGTGGTATGGGGTACCGGTCGGGGGTCGTGGCATTGTTTAGGCGACGGTAGTCCCCGCACGGGCGCCAACCCCCGTCGGCCTTAGTAACCATGTGAAGAGGGGAAGCCCGCGGGCTGTCAGAACGGCGGACAATGCCGAAGCGCTCCATAGTCGAAAACTCCTCCCTGGCTATTGCGAGCTTGGCCGAGTCGAGGCCTCGGGCCCGGGCGTAAACTGGGGGGCCCACTGTGGTGATATGATGTTCCACGCCGTGCTTGGCCACCGCCGAGGAGAAGGTGGGTGTGGTGAGCTCGGGGAAATTGGCGAGCAGGCGTTGGTATGGATCCCCGGTGGAGAGTGTGTTAGCGAGGCACAGCGCTCCAGCCCCCCCAAGCATGCAGGGGTATGACGCAAAAGAGACGGCATCAATCACGCGACAGTTTTTAACATCCACCAGCGGGTTGAAAGCACAGAGGAAATCCGCACCTAGGAGCGGGGTGGATACAGCAGCCATCACAAAGTCCCAGCCGAAACGTCGGCCGCCAAAACACACGTCCACATGTCTGATACCGTACGTCCGAACGGACGTGCCGTTGGCGGCGTCCATCTGGGGGCCGTGACTGTCGGTCATCGTGTCCACAGCTTGTGCTGGTAGTATGCTGCGTTGAGCGCCAGAGTCAACCAGCAGCCGTCGGCCCGACAAGGAGTCTCTGATGAACAACAGCTTGCAGTCACGGCCGGCGCCCATAGCCGTTAACGAGCGCCGGCCTTGGCGTTTCCCTGAACCCTGTAACTGCAGGGTTTGCGACACTGTTTTGCTTTTGCCCCAAACCTGGCATGGTAATAACAGAGCCCATCGTCAGGTTGGCGGCGGGCTGTCACCGCAGCCGCGGTGTCCATATAGTCGTACACAGGTGGTGGTGGGGCGGTGTGGTGGGGTAGCAGGGCATGCACAAACTGTTGCCGGTTGGCCAGGAAAACCCTGTCTGCTTCAGCAGCCAGAGAATGGTAGTCCTTGGAGGCGGTGAGAGGAGAACTGGCCAGTGCTGTGCGTACAGGTGCGGGGAGCTGCCTCAGAAAAATGTGTGTGAAAAGAAAGGCCAGATCAGCCGATCCCAGCACAGACAGCATTTTTTCCATTAACTCAGACGGTTTGCCGTCGCCGAGGCCATTCAGGGACAGTAAACGGTCTGCCTTCTCCAGCTCCGACGGTTCAAATAGTTTCAGGAGGAATGTCTTTATAGCATCGTACTTGCCAGCAGCTGGCGGAGCTTCCAACAGCGTCATTGCTCGCGCCATTGTCGATGCGTCTAACGCCGCCACTACGTGGAAGTACTGCGTTGCATCCTGCGTTATCCCTCTTAGCTGGAACTGGGCTTCCACATGTTGAAACCACGGCCGTGGATTATGCTGCCAAAAGTCGGGTAGCTTCACAGTAGCGGCGTAAATGCTAGTGTAACCAGGTGGCAGTCCTATGCTGTTCTATGCTGGTCAGCCTGCTGCATGCCCGTCACTCTCATCATTAGCTCTGCGTTGTGTTCTATTTTCGGTGGGGTCCCAGATGTTGTGGGGGGCCCTCAGTCTCTCATCATCATCATCATCATCATGATCAAGGAAGGAGGGGGGACACACAGGACTCTATTTGGCTCACCTTGCCATTTATTTTGGTTTCAAACCCTTCGACAAACGTCCAGTCCTCCAGCGGGAGCGGTGTTTCTTACGGACGTGGGGGTCGAAGTTCAACCACTGCCCGGACTTCACTCGTGTGCATTAGAAGGAGAAACCGTCCACGGGACTCCGATGTAAGAAAGGATAAACAAGTATTTTATCCCACAGCTTGCAGTATCTTCTTACAGGGATACTCAAGGTTACGTTCTCCTCAACCAGCAAAACTGTCCTCCGGTAAGAAACACGCGTCGCTCGGCTCGATCGCTGCTTGAGACTCCTCCCACAAAACAAAAATGGCCTCTCCCGCGTTCCGTCTTCCGTGTACCCATAAGACCTCTCTCTTAAAGCGACAGTACACGTATATGACGGTCGTTGTAAAACACATAAAAGTAAATAATGACATAAAATAAAATGTAGTAAACACAAATAACAGCACACAGACAGGATTTGGTGATATTTCATACTCAAACAAAATAAAATAAAAACATTAATTTTAACCTGGTTACATTCACCCCTCCTGAAATTCACTAACATCCTGACAGCAGGATAAAAAGAGAAAGAGGAAAGGAAAAGCCCATCACTGACTACTGGCACAAGTGAAAAGAAGGACCTAGTCCTCCAGTCAACTTAGGAGCTACCTCGGTTACGAGGTCCAGAAAATAATGGGGTTGATCAAGTCTCAGAATTCCCTTAGATCAATGTGATGCCTGATACGCCACACCATGCACTTGGCCCAAAACAACCCTGTCTGATAGACACCTAATAACTCACATTAAACTAGTTTGAATGACTCCAACCTCCATCAAAGTTCAAACCCTCACACTCCGTAGAAATGGCATCTGAGCCATAGATTCTATTAACCTGTTCACTGACCTCACCACCCTCCCTGTGCGTGTCCTAACCCGACCATCGCTCTCTACTTGTGTGCGTGAGACAGTGCGAGCTGCAACATCTGTATCGAGTGAGGGTGGTGCCCCTGTGTGCGAATCAGTGTGAGATATAACACCTACATCGAGTGAGTGTGATGCCTCTATGTGTGGTGCATGTGTGTTGTGTGGTGCGTGTGTGTTGGGTGGAGACTGAGCAGTGGCCCCCACAGGACTGACTACCAGACTAGACGGAATGAACTCTTCCGCTTCTGCCCACTCAGATCTAGGTGAGTCTCCAAGTGATGAGACTGCTAGCCCCACTGCATCCCCTGAGACCGTCAGGCCATCTGCACTGTCCTCCTCATCGGACCCTGCGCAGTCAAGCAACTGACTGGTTGTACTGGACTCCTCACCCTGATCTAACTCAGGAAGGGGCAAGAAGTTGACCTCCAACAAACGGTTCCTGTGCACCACCCTGGTGTGCCCCTCTGCATCCTGAATCTTGTAGATGTGGATATTGGGGTTGACACCGACAACCGTGTACACTCCGTTCTCCCATTTGTCAGCCAACTTTCTCTTCCCTCGCTCACTCTGGTTCGCAACCAAAACACGATCCCCGACAGACAGGACAGTGCCCTTGGCATGTCTGTTGTACTGTCGCGCCTGATGCTGCTGCTCAGCCGTGGAGTGCTTCTGAGCGATCTCCATTGCACTCCTTAGACAGGAAAGCAGAGACTGAGCATAAGAGTCATAATCAACAACGTGAGGGTCATGCAAAACCTGCCTGAACATAACATCCACCGGCAGTCTTGGGACACGCCCATACATCAGGAAGAAAGGCGCGTAACCCGTGGTCTCGTGAACAGTGGCATTGTACGCGAGCGTGAGAGAATGGATCTGCTGAGGCCACTGTTGCTTCTGCTGAAGCGGAAGGGAATGGAGCATATTCCCCATCGTGCGATTAAACCGCTCTGTCCCGCCATTACCCATAGGATGGTAGGCCGTCGTGTGGGACTTCGCTACACCCGCCAACCTGAGAAGCTCTGCAATCAGGTTGCTCTCAAAGTTTGTGCCCTGGTCAGAATGTATTCTCTCCGGAAACCCGGAAACACAGAATACATGATCCCTGAGTTTCTTGGCGACCTGCTTCGCTGTCTGATTGGCGCAGGGGAACGCGTGAGCAAGCTTAGTGAAGTGGTCAGTAACCACTAGGACATCGACCGACCGCTGCTTACTGTCCTCAGCGGACCAGAAATCCATACACACAAGCTGCATCGGTGCGGAGGTTTTAATGCTCTCCAGGGGCGCGCAAGCAGCTGGCTCTGGGGTCTTCCCAAACACACATCTCCGACAGCATCTGACATATGCTCTGATATCCCTCTCCATGTCAGGCCAATAAAAACGCTGCCTTGCAAGAGAGAGAGTACGGTCCTGGCCCTGATGACCAGCGTGATCGTGGATGCCAGACAGTGCCTTGTCTTTCAGACTCAGAGGTAAAACATACTGAGACCGCCTCTGCTTGGACACTGGGTCCTTTGTCACCCTGTACAAGACACCATCATTGACTTCCAACTTCTCCCACTGTTTCAGCAGCCTGAGGACCTTCTGGTCAGCACCATGCCTCTCACGTCTCGATGGCCGCTTCCGAACAGCGACAAAGGGCAACACCTTGGAGATGCAGGGGTCCTGCTCCTGACTCAACCTGAGCTCCTCGGTGGATAACATTGGCAGTGTATCCTGACCACCCGACAGATGCTGAATGTGCTGGACCAAACTGAGTGCTGTGAATACTGATGCATCAGGCCAGTCACATTTGGCTTGACAAAAAGCCCTGACCTCAGCTGCATCACCAGCAAACCCAGATCGCGCACTACTCACTGTTTGGGACTGGCAACTGAGTCTGAAAACATCCTGCACAGAGTCCCCCTCAACCCCGTCGGCTTCCTGAACAAGGGCCGGGTAGGGCTCCCTAAGTAGCCTCTGACTGACGGGCTTGGAAAAAGGGTCGCGACTCAAGGCATCCGCCACCACGTTTTTCTTCCCTGGCAGGTGTTTGAGATCGAAAGTATAAGACGCCAACTTAGACACCCAGCGGATCTCACACGCGTCAAGCTTCGACTTCGTTAGGAGATAAGTCAGCGGATTATTATCTGTCCAAACGGTGAAGCTTTGACCCTTCAGCCAGTGGCTGAACTTTTCACAAACACTCCACTTCAGCGCCATGAACTCCAGTCTATGAGCTGGATACTTCCGCTGTGAGGCACTGAGGGACTTGCTTGCAAAACCAACAGGTCTGGCCTTGGACTCTCCTCGGGGCACTTGAGACAGCACCGCGCCGAGTCCGTCCAAAGACGCATCGACCGACAAAATGAAAGGCACCTCAAAGTCTGGATGGGCAAGCACCACACACTCCAGTAACATCGTCTTCAACAGATCAAATGCTTCCCCACATTCCACCGTCCAGTCTGCGGAGGTAAGCTTACGGAAGCTGCCATGGGGCTTCTTATCCTTAGCTGACCTCCCCCTCCTCTTTTGTCCAGCTGTAAGGGCGAACAGGGGCTTAGCCACGGAGGAGCAGTTCGGGAGGAAATGCTGGTAGTAAAATACCATACCAAGGAAAGATTTGATCCTACGAACAGAAGGCGTGCACCCATCACCTTCCATGAGATCCTGCACTGTCATGTTGGAGATGACCTCTACTTTGGAGGGATCGACAGACACACCTCCGCCATCAACCACGTGGCCCAAAAACCGCACCTGCTTCTGCAGCAGATGACACTTTTTCGGAGCCAGTTTCAAGTTGTTCTCCCTCAACCTCTGAAACACAGTGCGGAGCCTCGACAGAGCCTCAACCTCTGACGGCGCGAAGACAAGAAGATCATCAAGATAGCACAAAAGCTTCGTGAAGTTCAGATCCCCAAAGATCCCAATCATCATTCTCATGAAGGCTGCAGGGCTATTACAAAGGCCCTGTGGCATGCGATTGTATTCATGCAACCCAAGGGGAGTTGTGAAAGCAGTGTATTTCTTGTCATCTTCATGCATTGGGATGTTGAAGAAGCCAGAGGTGAGGTCCATCGTACTAAAGAGGCAGTTACCACCCAGCGCGGCAAGACAGTCCGACTGGTGTGGCAAGGGATGAGCGTCTTTCAAGGTCCGAGCATTCAGCCATCTGAAATCAGTGCAGATCCGAAGCCCGCCATCCTTCTTCCACACCATAACCAGCGGTGAAGCGTATGCGCTCGACGACTTCCGGATAATCCCTTTCTCCTCCATATCAGTGAGAACCTGTCTCAACTTCTGATAGTGGGCTGGGGGAACCCTCCTGTAGGGCAAGCGAAAGGGGCGCTCATCCACCAGATGGATGCGATGTGTGTATCCTGTGACCTCGCCACAGTCCAGAGAGTCCCTGGAGAAGATGTCATGGTACTCGGTGAGCAGCTGAGTGAGCTGGGACTTGCATGCCTCACTAACCTGACAGGAGCTGAGGTCAATGTCACTGAGTCCGAGCTCTGACAAACTCCTAGCCGGCTGGACAGGCGGACAGGCACTATCTGTGGCGTTGGACTCATGCCTCCCTGCAACTGATTGCAGTCCCTGGAAAACATTAAAGTCCTCAATCGCCAAGCATGGAAACACATCAGCCAACTTGCAGTTCCTTTTCAGCGTGATGGCTTTGTCAGATGGATTGACAACAGTCATGGGTACCCACCTATCACCCCAGAGCGGTGTGACAAGTCGACCTACGAGTACACTGCGTGGCATGGCCTTGGAGTCTGTCGGCTCCACAACAACAGTGCTTCCAGCTGACATAGGCACCTTAGCAGGAAGTCTGCCCCAGACTAAGTGCTCGTGCCTCGGTAAGAGTGTCACGGCCTGGGTGAGCTTAACAGTACCTATCTTCTCAGGAACTGCACCACCCCTCCAGCGCTCTACATTCGTGAACATGAACAAGAACTGTTCAACGTCAGGACTAGACGGATGTTCCTGTCCGGACGCGATGTCCCAGTACTCAGTACCACTCTTGAGTACATGGGCCACATGTTTAATGACGTTTGTGCCGACTATCAGATCATCATGCTGACCGGGCACGACCAGAGTGGGTATGACAAAGGAAACACCATAAAGCTGCATGTTGAGGTCATAAAAACCATCAGGCCTAGTCTCCAGACCACCGCAGCCAATCAAGACAATGTTCTCTTCAGGCTGCTGCTTCTCCGGTAAAACACCCCCAGAGCGGAGCTTCTCTACTGCATTTTCACTGATACTGCATGACATAGAGCCAGTATCCAACATGCCATTAAGCTGCACACTCTGGTTGACAAGAACAGGAGCATAGAACAAGTCACTGAAAGCCTGAATCCTCTGTGTCGCCTGAATGACCATACGCGAACCCTGAGGTGCTTTGGCACACTTGTCTTCATACAAGTGAGCCAGGCCGGAAACATCAGTGAGGGATACATCTACATTACCCACACCATCCCTCTCTAGGTGTGGGTTTAGTAGTTTAACGGATGAGACTGACGACCAGCTCTTCCACCAGGCTGAGAACGGAGCTGGTTGGGCGGCTGAGGGTGAGGACAGTCCCTCTTCCAATGACCAGGAGACAAACAGTTTATACATCGGTTCTCCCGGCTGCAGTGGGAAAATGTGGAGTGATCCGGAGACTTACAAACCCTGCACAACCTCTGTGGTGCGTCCGGCACCCGCCCTGCGGCGTTAGCTGGCGGTTGAGTCAGCGTCGGTGTCCGGACTGCAGCGCTAACTGGAACCTGAGTCTGCATTGTGACCAAACGGTCTAGCAAGCTCACCAAACTCCTCATATAGTCATCACCGCCAGAGACAGGTGCGGGAGACGGTGCGGGAGACGGTGTAGGAGACCTTGCACAAAATGGTATAGGAGATGACGCATGAGCCGGGACGGGAGATGGCACCACCGGCACGGTCGTGTTCAAGTCGGGAGCCATGTTGACTACAGGGACATGAACCTGTGAATGGAACCTACGCTCTACCGCGCCTGCTTCACGTTGTCCACCTGCAGCAACACGGGACTTCCTCTCCAGCATGTGCTCATCAAGCCTCTCCTGGATCTCGCTAGCAGACCATTTCCCTGCGGACTTGAACTTAAAAACATTGGCAAGAGACTGATCTGGACAGTGTTTGATAAACATCATGCTTACCTCGTGGCTTGGCTCTTCAATACTACGGCCCTGCCACTTCAAGCATTCGTCAGCCACCTCCACTGTTTTATTAAGCCTAATCCAATACTCCATAGCGTCCTCACCTGGCTTGGGCAGCGTACTGTAAAAGTCCGCCAGGGGCATGCTCGAGTATGTGAGGTCACTAAAGTGTTGCTTCAGTACATCAAAAATAATGTGGGGGTTCGCTATGTGGTCGACAGATGTGTTGCGCAGCTTTATCCTCACCACGTCCCCTGCTTTCCCCATAAGCTTAGCTAGAATCTCATGTGACTGCTCACTAACTGGAATGGCTCGCTTCCTCAAATACAAAGTCATAAGGCTCTCCCACTCATGAACTGTAAACTTATCAGAGCTATCGCCCCTGAAAATAGGAGGCTCCCTAGCGTCTGTCTGCATTACTACTCTAACACTAGGAGCTGTCTCCAAACGCTGTTCAGCAGACCTAGCACTGTCTGTGTGTGTGTTTCTAAGCATTTGGGTTTCCTGCAGCTTAGCAATGATTGACTCTCCTATCTTCTCTGCTAACCGAGTAATGAGCATGGCTAACTCACCCACTGGCTGCTCACTGTTACCTAGCACAGCCCTTTCGCTGATACCTGGCCTGGCCCGTTCTACGTAGCGTGTGGAGGTGAACTGAGGAGTGCCAAATGTGGTCGGGTCTCTAGGTCCTGGTGCTCTGGTGTCTGGTTCCCCGCCCTCTAAGAGCTGCCCGAAACTCCTACCTACACCTAGCCGTAAACCCCCACCCACATCTAACTGGTACCCCCTCTCCATAGCACACTGGCGATCCAAAAGATCCTGATCAGCAATGTTACCCCCACCTACGTACGAACCACCCTCTGCCATGTTCCTACCTCTAACACTCAGATAAAATAAAAAATAAAATAAAAAAGTGAAAAGCTCAATTCATTTAAATAATTGAATCTAGAAATCACTAAGAGATTGAAACAATCACACACAATCAACAAATTCACCAATAGATTAATCACATATGCACATATCCAGTAGTTTAGATCAATAGATTATTCACACGAGTCCTTCAATCACATCAACATTAACCTTTCTTCCTTTTTTTTTCGTGTTTTTCTTCCTTCAATATATACAAATGTCCTGTTCACAAGCCCAGTCCATGGTAACCACAGCTATGACTGTCCAGTGTCCACACAGCTCAACTCCAGTTCACTGTAACATGAGCGTACAGTCTATAGAAATACCTGAGGACGTCTGGGGCTTGATGACGACAGCAGCCTCCCGTGGCGAGCAACTGATGTCACTCTCAGGATCCAGGAGGGTCACGGCACCAATGTAACGGGGGCAGTCCTATGCTGTTCTATGCTGGTCAGCCTGCTGCATGCCCGTCACTCTCATCATTAGCTCTGCGTTGTGTTCTATTTTCGGTGGGGTCCCAGATGTTGTGGGGGGCCCTCAGTCTCTCATCATCATCATCATCATCATCATCATGATCAAGGAAGGAGGGGGGACACACAGGACTCTATTTGGCTCACCTTGCCATTTATTTTGGTTTCAAACCCTTCGACAAACGTCCAGTCCTCCAGCGGGAGCGGTGTTTCTTACGGACGTGGGGGTCGAAGTTCAACCACTGCCCGGACTTCACTCGTGTGCGTTAGAAGGAGAAACCGTCCACGGGACTCCGATGTAAGAAAGGATAAACAAGTATGTAGCCCGTGGAATTAGATACCACACAGGACACAATTACTTCCGGGGTTCTTGTAGCTTTAATTTTATTGTTTGAATCTTCGAATGCAGATCGTTTTACTGAGTGCATACATTCCTGTGTCTTTCGAGCAAACAGCTCATAAATGTTCACAGGTGTGGCAAGTTTAACAGAAAAGATTTTTAAAAAAGGGAAATAATAAATACAAAACACGGTGCAAAATACGGCAGTGGACTATGTACGTTAAACAGGGTTTAACAAAGACATGTGGAACTTCCTGAAGATCGCGCAACTTCTCACTCTGTCAGTTACCTTGTCATGCCTGCAATGGCGAACAGCGGTCGACGGCTCGCGCCCAAAATCACCGAACATCAACTCCAGTAGAGTTTACTACGGAGTCAGAGCCTCGTCACACCGCAATCTTCAGGCGCTCCACACAAGAAAAAAAGAAAGAATACCCAAGATGCACTTGGATAACTTGCACGGAGTTACAATAAAAGTCCGCCACTGCCACTTACTGGTCAAAACATGCAATGACAACCAAAACTATAAAAATACACTCACAATCTGCCTCACAATTTAAATACATCAAATGACATTTTACATGGCTTGACAGCGTAACAATTACATATATTAACAGTTAAACTATACTAAATTTAAGTGGAAAATCATTTAACATATTTAACAGATTTACCACCCGGCTACAAGTATTTTATCCCACAGCTTGCAGTATCTTCTTACAGGGATACTCAATGTTACGTTCTCCTCAACCAGCAAAACTGTCCTCCGGTAAGAAACACGCGTGGCTCGGCTCGATCGCTGCTTGAGACTCCTCCCACAAAACAAAAATGGCCTCTCCCGCGTTCCCTCTTCCGTGTACCCACAAGACCTCTCTCTTAAAGCGACAGTACACGTATATGACGGTCGTTATAAAACATACATAAAAGTAAATAATGACATAAAATAAAATGTAGTAAACACAAATAACAGCACACAGACAGGATTTGGTGATATTTCATACTCAAACAAAATAAAATAAAAACATTAATTTTAACCTGTGTAGGTTAAAATTAATGTTAATGTAAGAACCCCCAGAGCATAGTAATGATGCAGATGATCTGTACATGTTTGAGTCAATCGGCGCAGTGCACACCAAAGGAAAGAAGTGGTTTGTGACTCTGAAACTCCACGACAAGCCACAACAATGTCAGCTGGACTCTGGAGCCACCTGCAATGTAATGGGCTTTCAAGACAAGAAAAGGCTGGCCCCAAACACACCTCTCCGCCCGAGTGATACCAGACTGAAGCTGTATTCGGGGGAAACACTGAGCTCTATGGGCACCTTTGAGACTGACTGTACTGTGAGAGGCCAAACACACAAGCTCTCATTCGAAATAGTGAGGACCAGCCAACATCCTCTTCTGTCAGGATCCACCTGTGAACGCTTAGGGCTCATGCATTTCACAATTCCAGAGGATGTGCTCAAAATGGAACACACACAACCAGGAGCCCTAACTAAAGAACAGCTTATCAACAGATACAGTGACGTGTTCAACTCCCCTATGGAATCCGTGCCTGGGGAGGTCCATTTTGACCTTGATCATAGTGTTGCTGCAGTACAGAGTGCCCCTTGCAATGTCCCAATCGCAATGAAAGCAGCAGTCAAAGCCCAGCTGGACAAGTACGAGGCTGACGACCACCTCGCGCCTGTCACAGATGCTACAGATTGGATCAGCAACATGGTGATTGTTAAAAAACCGGAGAAGCTGAGAATATGCATTGACCCTAAACCATTGAACAAAGCCCTAAAGCGCTCTCACTACATCATGCCTACCTTGGAGGACATTTTGTATAAATTGCCCAAGGCCAGAGTCTTCACGTTAGTGGACGCTCGGGATGCATTCCTGCAATGCAAACTGGACTATGAGAGTAGCCTCATGACCACGTTCTGGACCCCCTGGGGGAGGAAGCGGTGGCTCAAGTTACCATTTGGAGTATCGGTGGCGCCCGAGGTATATCAGCGCAAGCAACACGAGCTCCTCGCCGGTCTGAAGGGCGTTGAGCCCATTGCAGACGATATCCTGGTCGTCGGCTGCGGGGACACAGACAAGGAGGCTGGGGACGACCACGACGTCAAGCTTGCGGCGTTGATGGAACGCTGCCGCGAGGTCAAGCTTCGCTTCGGCCTGAAGAAGTTGCAGTTCAAGGTGGCTGAGGTGCAGTTTCATGGCCACGTTCTCTCATCTGCTGGACTGAAGCCCGATCCAGAGAAGGTGAGAGCCATTATTGACATGCCGAACCCAACAGATGCCAAGGGCGTGCAGCGTCTCATTGGCTTCGCTAACTATTCAGCCAAGTTCATGCCTCATCTATCTACTGTCTGCGAGCCGTTGCGACGTCTGTTGGACAAGGACACACCCTGGCACTGGCTGCCTAAGCACGAGGCGGCGGTTCATGAGCTTAAGGCGCTGGCGACAGCCATGCCCGTCCTGCGCTACTATGATGTAACTAAGCCAATCACAATCCAGAGCGACGCCAGCCAGAGCGGTCTCGGATGTTGTCTCATGCAGGAAGGTCAGCTCATCGCATTTGCCTCGAGGGCTCTTACCCCCACCGAAAAAAACTATGCACAAATTGAGAAGGAGTGTCTCAGTATCGTCTTCGCCTGCCAGAGGTTTCACCATTACCTATATGGCCGCGACCCAATCACAGCAGAGACAGACCATAAGCCTCTGATCTCTATTTTCAGCAAGCCACTTCTCAATACGCCCAAGAGACTCCAGAGCATGCTCATGACTCTGCAGAACTACGACCTGAGGGTAATCTACAAACCAGGCCCAGAGATGTTCATAAGCGACACGCTCAGCAGAGCTACGGCTGGATGCTCCGGCAGAGGGACTGCATATCAGCGACACGCTATCTGCTCTCTGCAACAAGAGCAGGAAGACATACAGCACGTGAACCAGGCAGAGTACCTGAATGTGACTAACCAGCGGCTGGAACAGATCAGACGACACACCGACAGAGATGAATGCTTACAGGCACTGAAGAACACTGTTCTCGTGGGCTGGCCAGATGTAAAGGAGGAAGCGCCCCTCATCGCTAGGGAGTACTGGCCCTTCAGGGATGAAATCAGTGTGCAGAACGGAGTTCTGTTCCGGGGGCAAAAAGTCATCATCCCAAAGTCACTCCGCCCAGAAATGTTGACGCGCATACATTCAAGTCACATAGGGGGTGATGCATGCTACCGACACGCTCAAGAGACATTGTACTGGCCCAACATGCAGTCAGAGATAAAGGACTTTGTAAGCAGCTGCTCGACCTGCAATGTGTACGCCCACAATCAGCAAAAGGAGACCATGCTCTCTCACGAAGTACCAACCAGGCCATGGCAGGTCTTGAGCATGGACCTATTCAGCTTCAGACAGAAAGACTATCTCCTAATAGTCGACCACTATTCCGATTTTTGGGAGATTGAGCTTCTACCCGACATGTCTGCAGAGACAGTCATCAAGCGATGTAAGGCACAGTTCGCCCGACATGGTCAGCCAGAGAAGGTTATTACAGACAACGGCCCTCAGTTCACAGCTCAGTTCACACGGTTCGCTTCTGAGTGGGAATTTGAGCACGTGACCTCCTCTCCCAGACACCCGAAAGCGAATGGCAAGGCCGAGTCGGCCGTGAAGATTGTAAAAAATCTTCTGCGTAAGGCCGCGCATGATGGTGAAGACCCCTGGAAAGCCGTGCTTCACTGGAGGAATACACCTACGGAAAACATGGGCAGCAGCCCAGCACAACGCCTCATGTCCCGCCGGTTGAAGACGTCCATCCCGGCGGCAAGCAAGCTCCTGGAACCAGCTGTTGTCGTGGGCGTCACTGAAAAGCTGCGCCACAGGAAGCAACTCGCCGAATCCTTCTATGACAGATCTGCCCGTGAATTGCCGGTACTTGAAATTGGGGAAGTCGTACGTCTGAAGCCCCTGCCAGGTGATAACACTGGCCGCTGGAGAGTCGGAACTTGTCTCCGCAGGGTTGCGCCGAGGTCTTATCTTGTGGACATTGATGGCTCCCTGTACCGTCGTAACAGGATCGATCTCAGAGTGGCTGAGCCAGCTGCACGAGCCGCGCACGATCCTGTTGAACCCGCTGCGGCACACACACCGGACGGGGATCCAGCTACAGAAACTGTCATTGAGACCCCTCAGGCTGTGTTCGAGCCGAGCCCCATCAGGTCCATGCCCAAGGCGCCATCTACTCCTGTTGGCGCTCCGCGTTCGGATGGAAACACTTACACAAGGGTTGGACGGCTGTCTAAACCTCCACTGAAACTCACTATGTAATCTGAATAATTTTGATGGTTGCTATGTGGGAGAGAGGGGGAAAAGAGGAGAAATGTTATCATACGCTACTGTGGTTATTACACTGGTATGGGATATGAAGAGATTTACTGCTGTTGCACTGTTATTGGTTGTTCGTATATGAAAGTAATTTTATTTTGCACTAACTTCATGTGTATGTGTTTATACTTGGAAAAGGAGGATGTTACGGGTCTAGATAGATCGATGCCATCGGCTATCCACTAGTTTACCTTAGATACACGTGACCCGCGCTCAGGAACATGTTACAACACTTTGATTATACTTGGCTGCACTGAGCAACTCGTGTGTGTGTCATTCTTTATAAGATAGCCTACTGAAACAAATGTCTCTCGATATATAGATGTGGGTCACCACAATACTACCGAGTAATATACAAAACATATTCTCAGAGAAGGAGAATATAATTTGAGAGGGAAATTAAACTTCAAGAAATTATGTGTTCATACAACTCTGAAGAGCATGGGCATTTCAATCTGTGGGGTAAAACTGTGGATCAATCTGAGCATTGAACTCAAAGTACAAACATTACACAGTTCAGGAAGCAGTACAAAGGACTGGTTATCAAGAGACATAGGGATGACGAAAAGTTGTGTTCACTAAGTTTTATTTATCTCTTAACATTTCTTATTACACTTTTAAAAAATATGTCTTTCTATGACACCGAGTGGATATCTGGGTTGTACGGAGCACTGAGATCTGTTTATTCTTGGTACATGAACTTAGGATGTGTTTTTTTCCTCTCTCTTCTCTCGTGTTTTGATGCGTTTTCCCCCGCTTCTTGTTAACAGTAGTTGAGTTTGTATTGTGCAGAACATGTTGGGCAACGGCCGGAGCGGAACCAAAAGAGGCAGTTCAGAGGTAGCGGAATTTTTAGCCGCCGGGAGGGCGGATTTATTAACAAAATCAAACAATACACAAGAATAAAGTTTACAGTGTATGGTGCGTTGTTCGTCTCGTTTGTGGGATGTGTGTCTAAACTATGTGTGCAGCGGTTGTGTGTCTAGGCTATGTGTCAGTATTAACTCTACGTGTGGTGTGGTATATGTAAATGGCGTGTCCCATGTATGAAATTTAAGTGCAGGCAAAAAGTGTCTGTGATCCGTGATCCAAGACAGAAGAGTGAGTCCTTTAGAAGTCCAAAACCAAAAGCCGGGAGTTCCAAGCGAGAGGTTGGGGTCCGTTGGAGAGGGCAGAGCTCGAGTTTTTTTTTTGAGAAAACAGGATTAAAACGGGGCGCCAGAAGACACGAAGGAAAACTTGGGTTGACAATCCGACTAGAAGGCACGAGTAAACTAGGTACCGACTGTCGTTTAGGCACGTTCTGGCGACGACACAATGGGTTGGCTGGGGTCTTGTAGATGGTGATGAGCTGATCACTCGCAGGTGTGGCAGTGGTTGATCGTAGACAAGTGCGTTGTTGTATATTGTGTCTACGCGACGCTCTAAGAGCGCGCGCAGACGTGCCTGGTGTTTCAGAGACAGATGGAGACGTGCTTCGTGACCTCACGGTGGAGCCAGAGGGCCAATCAGGGGGCTGAGCACAACCGAACAACTTGCATTACATTTTAAATATACAGTACAGTGGGAATTGAGTTTGAAACGTATAATAGCTGAATTAATTTAAGAGTAGGTAAGAAGGAATAGGAAAAATAAATATATACTTCCTCCTACTCCCTTTAACAAATAATCTGATGCATATGGAGATTTGTTTGCTGAGTTTGATGTGCGGATTTGTTGATCACTTCAGATTATTGGCAATGGCTTATCTGTATGGTATGTCCTTCTTATTTACACGTTGAACAGAAATCATTCATTCATTCATTCATTGTGAAAAGAATAGCACTGTGTTTAGTTTTTTATTTTTTATTCTGTTGCACGTTTTAACACAATGGTGATTGTTTCAGGATTTGACAACTGTAACAGACAAGAAAGAGGAGGACAATATTCCCCAGCCCAAACTTTCCTATCAGGTGACACTCGAGTCAGTCAGGTTACCTATACTAGACTTCTCCTAACAGTCAATATGACATCAACTTTACAGGAAAGTAAGATTTTTTTTCATGTGACGTACGAAAAGACATGGTAAAATATGGGTGATTTAGACCCTTCATCAAAAACAGTTTTGAGAATGAAAAGTTAAGGAACTGTGTGTGACAGTTTGAATGCACTTTTGTCATCAGGTGGCGCTAGACTGTCACAACAGAATTCACCCCCCCCCATTGAAAATGATGCAACATTGCATACCGAGACATTTTGGTAATTGCGATTCATTGTTACAATGTTACAGTTTCATTTAGCAGACACTTTTATCCAAAGAAACGTACATCTGAGAGTTAATACAACACAAGAAAGGATCTAGTCAGGAGACAACAATGCAATTAAGGGCCAAAAAACTAGGTTCAGGTCCGATAGGACTTAAAGGTCTCAACAGGGCAGAGCACAAAGGCAATGCACAGGGTGCATAGAAACGCGTTTTTTCTCTCCCTTTTTTAAATTAATGCCATCAGTAGTGGGGAGAGTGTGAGAGAGCTGGGTCTTCAGCTTCTTCTTAAAGATGGAGAGGAGCTCAGCGAATCGAAATGAGTTTGGTAACTCTTTCCACCACTGGGGAACTACAGTAGAGAAGAGTCTGGCTAGTGACTTAGAGCCCCGTTGTGGCAGACGTGCCAGGCGCCTTTCATTGGCAGAGCGTAGTGAGCAGGACTGAGTGTAGACCCGAATGAGGGCGTTCAGGTAGACGGGAGCCGTTTTAGCTGCTGTTTTGTAAGCGAGCATCAAGTTTTCCGAATTTGATGCAGGCAGCAACTGGGAGCCAAAAAATTTAACAATAGTAATTCAAATTTCAAATACAAGAACAGAATGAAAATGATGCAAAAGAAATGGTTGTTTGTTTTATGTTTGGGGGTGAGCAGATTGGCTTTCTCTGAGATATCTCTGGAACTGGGTTCCTGAACACAAAAATCCAGGCAGTAGCAGTATAAATCATTTATAGTTGCTGGAAAGCGTATAACAACATCCAGACCAAAGGTTTATGGACCAAGTCCATGCTTTATGGAATGCATGTAGAGCTTTAAAAGAAACAGTCTGACATATTTACATGTTGATAGATACACACACGCACACACACACACACACACCAAAACTCTTGCAAAAAACCCACCATCAACAAACAAACTGCATTATGGAAAACCGAGCATCATCGTGGTTAGGCTGTGAAAATAAAGCGAGAAGTCACAGGGCTGCCTTTCCTGCCACAGTAGAGGGGAAATAACAGTACAGAACATTTTTATCAGGGACCCGGCAAGTAAAATAACTACACTATTGAATTGACAGTAACAGCCTCATGTCATGACATGTGGGCTATTGAAGATCTTTAATGGAATAGTTGGGGGCTTAGTTGCTTTCCTGCATTGGTAGCTGCTGAGGGTGAGGAGGGCGCCAAATCAGACTTTCAAAGTCGGCGAAGAGTTTTGAGTGCAAAGTGCACAGGCTCCTTTTTCTGACCATCAGAAATGTTTATCTATTTACGATCTTCCTTACATGGGTACTTACTGTAACAATGTAAAGGGTGATGGCTAATCCAAGATCAAGTTGTTTAAGGAATGCTAGTCCAAGTCAATGAAGCCACCAACTTTTAGATTTTATTTGGGGACTCGTGCCAAGCTCCTTAGAATCCAGTTTCCAGGCTAGACAGATTTAAAATGCCTTTAAGAATTGAAGCCAAGAAGACAGAGGGTTGTTTCATTGATCTCTGAATCGATTCTGCATAACTGTAGTCCACTGACTTCCGGTTTCTACTGCAGTGGTCATACCAGTTTCCTGTCTGTTGGTGTGAGTTGTTGAAAATTGCGTATTTTTCGAGACGCCTGCAAGATTTACCATGGATAAATGTCAACGACATGCACAGAATGGTCGACAAAGTTTCCCCTGCACCTACCAGCAAAGCGGTGAAAAATGTCAAGTTGTCAAGTTGTCTTTCAAGCCGTCCGCCGCTCATCCTCATAATTGTGGACGTAACTTGATATGCACTTAACTTGAAACCTTTCACCCGTTTGCTGGTAGGTGCAGATGAAAGATTGTCAATAGTTCTGTGTATGTTGTTGACATTTATCCATGGTAAATCTTGCAGGCATCTCGAAAAATACACAATTGTCAGTAACTCACGCCAACAGGAAAGGGGTATGACCGCTGCAGTAGAAATCAGAAGTCAGTGGACTACAGTTATGCATAGAGCCAATTTAGATCACGCACATTGTTTGATAATTATACATTGAATATATTGCATTGATATTCATGGCATACCACCAGCCTCTATGATAATTAGTAATAGGATAATAATAATCAGACTTATATAGTGCTTTTCTAAATACTCAAAGACCCTTTGCATCAGAGAAAAATATAGACAAACAAAATAAATACAATTATTAAATCATTATATTGATATTCTTCAATAAAATATAATGCATTCCAAGGTGACACTGAGATCTACTGTATGCATCATGCCCAAAGTATAAACAAATGCAATGAAATAGACAAGTAATAGAAAAATAAGTAATCGATGGGATTGGAGGGTTATTAAACTGCTATTTGAAAACAAGTAGAGGCCTGTCCAGGGTGTCTCCCTGCCTGCCGTCCAATGAGTGCTGGGATAGGCTCCAGCATCCCCGCGACCCTGAGAGCAGGATAAGCTGTGCGGATAATGGATGGATAGTGTGTATAATGGCTGAACCCAGCCACTGAGGATGCACAAGCCAGTGCATCCTTAGTGCCGGATCTTTAGTTTCGGATGATCCGCTGTGGCGACCCCTAACGGGAGCAGCCGAAAGTAGTAGTAGTAGAGTGTGTATAATGGCTGTGTTTACGTATTAATGAACAACTCCTTTTAGAGTGTTCAGAGATCTATTAAATGATAAATCAGTTAAAGAGTGGTCAGGAAGCTGAAACTGTTAGTCAGACAGTCATAACTAAAACAAGTCTGTAGGTGCCCTTTGTGGATGAAGCCTTTGCTGTACATCCTGTTGACATGCACAGTCAGATCTATTTTGGGTAACAGCTTCAGTTGTTTGTAAGAGATGTAATGATGACCAAGGTTACTCGGGTTGCTATAGTACTGCATGTGGGTTTTCCTGTTACTTCTGAGACATGTTTGAAAAGATTGTCCTCACCACAGCCCAGTGTAATCAGGAAGGCAGAAGAACACACACCTTTATATGCTTACCACCCAGGTTTGAGTCACAGTTACCTACTTAAAAATGTGAACCCTAACCGAGGCCCAAGTGCCGTGCAGTTTCTTACGACGGCCAATTACAATTAACTGACTTCCCTAATCAATTCCTCCAGCTCAGGGTGAAGTAATTCTGATGAAAAAAAAAACAATCAATTGGTAAAAAAACAACAAAAAAACCAAACAAAAACAAAACAAATAAAACTGCACACTCTTTGACCTCCAAAGTATGTGACTGGGAAACACTTGGAGTTCTATGGCCTATGCTAAGAGACGGTCACAACAAAAGAAAGTTTGCTGTTTCACACAATCTATGTTGGAGTTAGTACACCCAAATGAGCTTTTGTTTACAGTACGTTAACAATTTTGAAAGCGAGTGGTCCCCTCTATCCTCACCCTCCTCAGTGCTATATTCATTTGTCACGATCTACGACTTCCCTCTTGAAGCTGCATTCCGTGATTTTTCTTGCTACTTTATCCATTTGAAACGTGATGAAGATGTGGCAGTTCTGCTGGACAAATAATATATATTACAGCTCAACAACGTTCCAATATAGTTTGATGGGTGGTATAGTGGCCCAGTGGTTGCTGCTGTCGCCTCACAGCAAGAAGGTCCTGGGTTCTAACCACGGTGTTGTCCAACCTTGGGGGTCATCCCAGGTGGTCCTCTGTGTGGAGTTTGTATGTTCTCCCCGTGTCTGTGGCTGGTTTTCTCCGGGTGCTCCGGTTTCCCCCACCATCAAAAGAAACATGTATGGTAGGGTTTATACTCCTGTCTGTGCCCCTGTACTAGGCAATGAGAAAAGTACTGGAGTTCGTCCCCGGGTGCAGCATGAAGGCAGCAGCTCACTGCTCCTAGCTAAACAGATCGCAACTAGGATGGGTTCATTTGAAGTAACTGAATCCCCAAGGGGATTAATAGAGGAAACTTAAATTAACTTTAATGTAGGAGATAGAGAGATATAGACATGTTGCATGGACTACAAACAAGGTATAGCAGCCATTGCTGATCATGTGCTTTCAGCCCACCATTGAATAATCTCTACCCTTGTAAAAATGGGATCCTTGGACCAGAGCTAATGCAGGTAGTCTAATGTATTACAAACTCTATCAAAATATATCGAAATGTGGTGATACACAATTGACATTAGATTCACCAGGGGCTGCTGCTCCTTTAAGGCAGACGTTCAGAGTGCTGACGTAGGCACTGCTTAGAGTTTCCGGGGTGGAGCCATGTTTGCAGTAGCCTAGCGGTAGCTGGTTACTACGAGAGATTGAGTTGTATCGGTGTCGTTTTGTGTGGCGAGTAAACGTACTCGACTCGATCTCTCCGTCTCCTCATTCCTGCACTCCCACATTGGTGACCCCGCACGTTGACAACGAACATGTCGACCCAAAGCGATGACGACACCGCTCCGGCTCCGAGTGACGCTAACGGTATGGCTCATGTTAGCGCTAGCATCTCAGCAGCGACGGTGAAGTTGTCCGAGTTTTGGCAGCACAGTCCCCGGCCATGGTTTCAGCACATTGAAGCCCAGTTCGAGCTGGGAGGAATAACGCGGGACGTTACGAGGTATTTCAATGTGGTGGCGGCGTTGGGTGCCCGGACGACGGCGCGAGCTATGGGGCTACTGCAGGGGTTCTCAAACTTTTTCACACCAAGGACCACTTGATCATAAATTTTTTTTCCGTGGACCACCTAACCAGCTGGCCAACACCCCCCCCTCCTCCGCCCCCCCAAAAAACCCTTTTAAAACAGTCTATATTAGGCTTACAATAGCATATTATGTTTTATATTACAAATTATGTCTGCAGAATATTACAATACAAAATATGTAATAAATAGGCTACTAGCAAAATTAGGCTAGGCTTCTACCATATACCTTGACCTTTGTGAGATGTATGTGTAATTACTGTTTCATATTAATTTTGTTCAGAGCTATTGCCTTTGGTTGTGATGTGATGAATAAAACATGGGAATTTATTTGAAATACCACTGTTAGGGTAAACTCAATGTGAATTCATCATTAAAAGAGTGAACTATTAATGTTAATTTAACAAAAATTCGTTTTAATAAGAATCAAATCTTTTTACTGGTTCTTGTGAAGCTATGAAATTACACATTTCAAATAAGCATAACAGCTTTACAGGTAGCAGCAGTCAACAACTAATGGGAGGAATGCTGTTGCTTTTGCTGTTGCATCACTGACTCAATGTCTGGCTCTACACTAGAGAGTTTCAGTCTCATACAGGAGGCTACATCGATCTTGTTCCTCTGCTTGGTTTTCAAACCAACCAGTGTGGAGAACCCAACTTCACAGTTGTAGGTGGTTGAAAACGGCATTAACACTTGCAAAGCAGACTCAGTCAGCTCAGGATGTTCAGGTTGGACGAGAACCCAGAAGTCTGTCAAGTATTTTTCTCTGAACGCCATGCTCAGTGTTCCATCTGATGCAATGTCCACAAGACTATCCACCTTCCGTGCTGATAGTTTGGAACTGACGCGCTCAATGTGAGGTTGGTCTCCAAATGGATTTCTGATCCATTCAAGGTCCACATCCAATTCTGTAAAGTATCTTCCCAATTGCGTGTGATTGCCTTGCAAATGGTCCTTGAAGGCTGCAAGTGTGTTGCTATCCAGAACCTCTTCAGCTTCGAGGACAAAATCGGCCAGAGTTGGGAAACAGTCAAACTCCTGGCGATCAAGACGCGCGCACCACAGATCAATTTTGATGCGAGTGGCTTTAACTTTGTCCTGCACTGTAAAAACCGTGACCGCTTTTCCTTGCAGTGCTAAATTCAGGTTATTAAGCGTGCTGAACACATCAGCAAGAAAGGCTAGTTTTGCGAGCCATTGAAAGTCATGCATTCTGCCATAAAGTTCATCAGTTTAATGCAAAAACAGCTTGACTTCATCGCGCAGTTCAAAGAGGCGGGTGAGAACTTTACCACGCGATAGCCAGCGAACTTCTGTGTGGAAAAGAAGTCTTGTGTGCTCACTCCCCATTTCTCCACACAGAACTTTAAAAAGACGTGAGTTCAGTGCCTTGCTTTTAATTAAGTTGACAATTTTTACGGCCTCGTCCAAAACCTGTTTAAGACAGGGTGGCATTTTTTTTACTGCCAATTGCTCTCTGTGGATACAGCAGTGCGTCGATGCGGCAGAGGGAGCGACAGCGCGTACACGCGTAACCAGGCCCTTGTGTTTGGCTGTCATCGCCGTGGCACCGTCAGTGCACACGCCAGCACACCTCTTCCAATCAACGTTATTCTGCACAATGAAGTTATTTAGGGACTCAAATATCGCCTCTCCTGTGGTGTTGCTTGGTAGGGATTGACAGAAAAGAAAATCATCGTGAACAGCACCCGCATGTATGTACCGCACAAAGCAGAGGAGAATAGCCTCGTTACCGATGTCCGTGGACTCGTCCAGTTGGAGAGAGAAAAAAAGACTGACGCAGACGCGTCACCAGCTGATCTTGGACATTTGCAGCCATGGATGTTATTCGCCGCTTGACTGTATCATTGGACAGATGTACTTTGTAAAGTTCCTCACTCGCTTTCTCCCCTAGCATTATGTTGGCCATAACCTTTGCAGCTGACTTAACCAAGGTCTCGCCGATTGAGTGAGGTTTGCCAGCTTTCGCAATGAGTAGGGAGACCTTGTATGAGGCTTCGGTAGCTTTCGCGTTGTCCCCTGGCATAAAAAATTGCGTGGCTTCCTTTCTCGCGTGTCGCTCGAGCTCTTCACGTTTTCTCTCAAAACATTGCACAGGTTTCCAGGTGTATTCCTTGCGTTTTGACTCGAAGTGACGCTTGAGTTTGGCAGGTTTCATTGCTTCATTAGCTAATATGTCATAGCACACAACACAATGAGGTTTTGGATCCTCAGCATCTCCAGTCCAGAAAAATCCAAATTGAATGTAATCGCTACTGTATTTACGTTTCACTTTTGCAGTGGCTTTTTCAGAGTGTTGTGCTAGCTCCTGCTGCAAACTGTTAGCACTATGGGACTCCATGCTAACATTGACGCGCTCAATGTGAGAGGAAAGTTTCTGCACCTTGTTGCTTACATTGTTCGTCGTTTCTCCGGATTTTCTCTTCAGCCACCGATCCATGATGTTTGTATTTTGAACGGTTCACTTCACTCTTTGTTAGATTCTACTTAATTTTCACAATATTCAGGAGGTCTTTGATATGAAAATCCTGTTATTGGAATGGAAGCTAACTAGGTAACCTAGGTAACACAGGCTAACTGAAGAGACATGACTCAAAACGCAGGTTTGCATTAGACAAATTGAACAAAATTCTTAGGCTTATTTAGGCTACATTCTGATTCACTTTTAATTTAGAAAACATTTAGAAAACAGCTGTACTCGTAACTTTGCATTGGAACGCAGATGGTGATTTGAGAAACACGATTTTTTTTGCAATCCACACGCGGACCACTTGGGGGCGCTCGCGGACCACTGGTGGTCCGCGGACCACACTTTTGAGTATCACTGGGCTACTGGAAGCCCCCCCGGCTGTGGGAAAATACGGCGCACTCAAGGCATTCCTTTTGCAGCTCTTCGAGGTGACGGAGATGGAGAAGGCGGATCGCCTGTTGTCACTCAACGGACTCGGCGATAGCAAACCTTCTGGCTGCTGGAGAAGATGTTGGCCGTTTTGGGCTCGGCGGATCCCTCCTTCATTTTCACCCATATTTTTCTACGGCAGCTCCCAGCGCCTGTGCGCACAGCGCTAGCCAGCTCCCCCCTCTCCTCCACCAAAGACTACCGCGCTCTGGGTGCGGAAGCGGACAGGATTTTCCTCGCCAACCGGCAGCAGTTCGTTCATGCGATGCTCCCCACCCAGACCTCGCCCCCGCCTCTGGAGGACGCGGTGCCCGGCCGCCGCCAGCGTGACAGCGGGCTGTGTTATTATTGTAGCCCGTGGAATTAGATACCACACAGGACACAATTACTTCCGGGGTTCTTGTAGCTTTAATTTTATTGTTTGAACCTTCGAATGCAGATCGTTTTACTGAGTGCATACATTCCTGTGTCTTTCGAGCAAACAGCTCATAAATGTTCACAGATGTGGCAAGTTTAACAGAAAAGATTTTAAAAAGGGAAATAATAAATACAACATACGGTGCAAAATACGGCAGTGGACTATGTACGTTAAACAGGGTTTAACAAAGACATGTGGAACTTCCTGAAGATCGCGCAACTTCTCACTCTGTCAGTTACCTTTAAACAGAATTAAAATGCATATAAAACCTTTACATCCCAAATACAATGGCATGGTGTGGCTTTATTCACGCCAACATTACCTTGTCATGCCTGCAATGGCGAACAGCGGTCGACGGCTCGCGCCCAAAATCACCGAACATCAACTCCAGTAGCGTCTAAATCAAACCATCTTGTCAAATTACCGACATACAATATTGTTTGGAATAATGTTACAGGTATATTTCACAAGATATTTACCCTTACTTACCACGGAGTCAGAGCACTGTCACACCGCAATCTTCAGGCGCTCCACACAAGAAAAAAAAGAAAGAATACCCAAGATGCACTTGGATAACTTGCACGGAGTTACAATAAAAGTCCGCCACTGCCACTTACTGGTCAAAACATGCAATGACAACCAAAACTATAAAAATACACTCACAATCTGCCTCACAATTTAAATACATCAAATGACATTTTACATGGCTTGACAGTGTAACAATTACATATATTAACAGTTAAACTATACTAAATTTAAGTGGAAAATCATTTAACATATTTAACAGATTTACCACCCGGCTACATACTCCCCTGCAAATATAGTCAACGTCCTCGGTGACTACGAAACATGAACTGACTCAAATACTCCCTGCAAGGCCTTTTCAAAGAGAGCAGCACCCAGGCTTGTCAAAACCTTAGAGACCATGTCTGTGCTGACTGAGACTGCATTACAGGCTGACTTTGGCAGATGAAATGGGTTTGAATGAGATCCAGCCATTTCCCGCTTGCTTTTCCTAATGGCAGGTTTAGGTGCATAGGTTCTACGTCCTGCTCCACCAGCATCCTCTGTTAGTGCGGGCCTGTCCCTGTTTTCAATAATGGGCAAGTCACTGTCGCTAACGTTTGGATGCACATCATTAACACATTCTGTTTCTGTGCCACAATTTCTCATATCTGAATAACCTTCCTCAGGTCCTTCACCGTCACTCTCATCTGTGGGTGCTGTCACAGGTAAACTAACACTTTCTGCTGCAAGAGGCAGGTTAGGTACTTGCACAAGCCGGCGAGGGATGACTTCCTCAACAATAACAAAATCAGCCTCAGGTGACTCAGGCTCATCCTCAGCTATAGGCTGTGTAGTGGTCTGTAACCTAGTTCTAGTTCTTGGTTTGGGAACTGGTTTCGCACAAGGTCGCAACTCTGACCTATGAACTCTTTTAATGGGACCTCCCTCAAAAGGTTCAACAGTGTGTGTGGTACCCTGGATGTCAACTACCTTGTAGACTGTTGAGGTCCATGTGTCCTGAATCTTATGTCTACCTGGGGGTCTGTGACGTAGGAAAACCAACTGACCAATGTCCACAGGAGGACAATACACCTTCTCATTTTGCAGTGAGATCCTCTCAGCTGCCTTCTGCTCTGAGTACTCTCTGGCTCTCTCATGTGCCTGTTGGAGTCTCTCCTGATGAACAGACAACCAATCCTGTTTCCTGTCTGACACACACTCACGCCCTAATAAAGCATCTACTGGGAGATGTGGCTGTACCCCGAAAAGCAAATAATAAGGCGAGTACCCTGTGGTGGAATGAGGAGTGACATTATAGGCATATACTACTTCAGACAGATGCTCTGGCCAACGCTTTTTTTTCTCTGGTGGGAGTGTCCTTAACAAGTCATGGAGTGTGCGATTGTATCTTTCACACTGACCGTTTCCCTGTGGCCTGTAGGGAGTTGTCCGTGTCTTTTTAACCCCATAGAGTTTGCACAGCTCTGCTATAATTTCACTCTCGAAATTTCGACCTTGGTCTGAGTGCAGTCTCTCTGGGACCCCATATTTCATGAACCACTCCCTGAGCAAAACTTAAGCTGTAGTGTCAGCCTTCTAGTCTTTGGTAGCATACGCTTGTGTGAACTTTGTAAACACATCGGTCACAACAAGGACATTTTCACGGCCATCTGAAGCTGCCTCCAACACTGTAAAATCAACAGCCACCACTTCTAGAGGTCGGGAGGCCAGGAATGCCTGAACTGGAGCATGGATTTTTGGCTGAGGCATCTTGGTCAAAATGCACCGCTCGCAGTTTTTAACCCAGCTTTCCACATCCTCGCATAGCCCTACCCAAAAACACCTCCCTCTTAGCAAGTTTACAGTGCGCTCTATGCCCTGATGTCCCATGTTGTTATGTACATTTTCTAGAACTTGGTCCCTCAAACAACTAGGCACGAGTAACTGCCACACTTCTCCATGACGTGGGTCTGTGATAACCCTGTACAACAACCCTTCTCATTGTTGTATGCATCTCCATTGTTTCAACAATCTTTTCACTTGACTAGACAGGGCTGCTCTCTCTCTGGGACATGGCCTCCTCCCCCGATCCCAAAATGCCCTAAACTCTTTTAGGGTGGGGTCACCGGCCTGAAAACCTACCAGCTCCTCTCTGGTATAACCTGGCAGTGTGGGGGTGTTGCCCTGTTTAGTACCTGTCTCACCAGACCTCGACTCCCCAGCACGGATCTGTCTCACTTTGTAACACTCCAGACCTCTAGAGACAAGACCAGGATCCAGAACTGTTCCTCACTCAATCAGGTTACACACAGTGATACAGTCGTCAAAATCCGAGTCAGGGTCAGTTTCAGGCTCCCCTGCAAACTTCTGCCTAGAGAGAGCATCTGCGGCGGCATTACTGCAACCAGGACGGTACTTAACCTCGAAATCAAAAACAGACAGTTGCGCTACCCACCTCTGCTCTATAGCACCTAACTTGGCTGTCTTGAGGTGGCAGAGGGGATTGTTATCAGTCAGGACAACAAACTGTGTGTGTGTGTGTGTGTTGCACAGGGCGTGTGTGATGCGTCAGTGCAGTAATACTGGGGTAGTAGTGCTTGTAGTTAGTGCATGCTGCATGCTGCTTCTGCTTGCTACTCTCTGCTCTCAGCTACTGCCGCCGGCTAGCCCTCTTTGTGGGGGTGAAAAGAGGAGCCGAGTGCGTAAGTCTCCCCTGCCGGTACATAGCCTCTCTACCGCCAAGACTCCTGCAGTGCCTCCTCGTGGCCACACACGGTAACTGGGTACCTTGCGGTCCCTGGCTAAACTGTAGGGGATCTCGGAGCTACAGTGGTCCCCAGAGGTCTAATGCGCAGGCCCATGTGAAGTGGATACGCCCTGGCATTGACCAACCACTGTCCCACTGCCTTGTGGGTAAGTGTAGGACGACAAAGGCTAGGGGAGCACACCCTGAGAGAAAAGCAATGTGCATGGCGGCGCACGATAGGCGGTCCTCTGACAGACTGGAGCTCCGGCAGCCTCCTGCAGCTGTGGAAGAGTGCTGGTCGTCTTGGGCCCCCCTTGCCACCAGATCCCACCCTCTCACAGTGAAGAAGTGCTGCTGGGACATGCGCACCCCCAGCGGCACTGTAAATAATCTCTTTGCGCAGGTATCCACCTCTGCCTCGGTGAGACCAGCAACCGGAATATGGATCAAAGTCTGGCGGCGATGGGGTGGTGACGGGAGCAGGTATGAATGCACTGGAAGCTCCTAATCAGACCCCTGCACGCCAGCGGCACAGGGCTATTCATGGTCGCCAGCAGCTGGGCTTGAGTGGCAGCTGCTCTCGGCAGACCCCTGTGTGTCTGAGCAGCCCTATTTAGGAGCCACACTGCTCACCCCAACTGGGGAGGGGCCTAGAAAAGGTGGCCTAAACATTGCCCACTCAAAACATCCTGGATAGGCTACCGCACCTATCGGGACATTCCACTCTGCGGTCGAAATAAAAAAAAAGAAAATAATTCCCTTTAAACTGGCAACATGGAACATAAGAACTCTGCTGGATGTTAATGCCGAAAGACCTCAGCGAAGGACTGCACTAATTGCAGCGGAACTCAATCGCTACAATATTGACATTGCTGCACTCAGTGAAACCAGGTTCCTGGATGAAGGCTCCCTGAAGGAGGACATCTACACCTTCTTCTGGAAGGGATACCCTGCAGGAGGACAACATCAGCATGGTGTGGGATTTGCAATAAAAAACAGCCTCCTACCAAGACTCACTGAAACACCGATTGGCATAAGTGAAAGACTCATGTCGCTCAGGATCCCTCTGGCCAAGAAACGTTATGCCACCCTCCTAGGTGCCTATGCACCAACACTGCCATCAGAGGATGACGTAAAGGACCGCTTCTATCAGTCACTAGATGAGGCTCTCCGTCATATACCCAAGGAGGACAAGATCTTTTTGCTGGGCGATTTCAATGCCAGAGTGGGGAAAGACAACAAGGTGTGGAGTGGTGTCATTGGTGGGCATGGCATTGGGAAAGTCAATGCAAATGGACTGCGCCTCCTAAGCCTCTGTGCTGAGCATGGCTTGACCATCACAAACACCCTCTTCCAATTAAAAAACAAGCACAAAACATCCTGGATGCACCCACGCTCCAAACATTGGCACCTATTGGACTACATCATTGTGAGACGTGCTGATACAAAAGACGTCTTAATCACTCGTGCAATGAGAGGTGCTGAGTGCTGGACAGATCACCGGCTCATCATGACCAGGCTCCAGGTGGAGGTACGCCCTGCTGTTCGTCTCCAAAGGTCAGGAAAGAAGAGGCTTGACTGTACCCGGCTAGAAAAGGCTGAGGTCCAGAACAATCTCCGCCTCTCTCTGGCTGAAAACCTGGAAGACATTGAGCTTCTCTTGAGCACGGATGATTCCATTGACAGGAAATGGTCTTCCGTGAGCTCCAGACTCTACAAGGCAGCATCCCAATCCATCGGTTACAAGAGCAGAAAACACCAGGACTGGTTCAATGACAACACAGGCACAATAACTTCCATACTCAAAGGCATGCATAAAGCACACAGTGCTGTCCTCAACAATCCCACATCAGCTACACTCCGGCAACAATGGCAAGCATCCAGGAGAGAGGTGCAGTCAAAATTGCGTGCCCTGCAGAATGAGTGGTGGATATCGAAGGCAAATGAAATACAATCCCATGCCGATAGAAATGATATGCACAACTTTTATGATGCAGTGAAAACCATCTACGGCCCAAGAAACTGCTCTGTCTCCCCCCTGAAGTCTGATGATGGTACCACCCTCATAAAAGACCAGAAATTCATCACAAAAAGATGGGCAGAACATTTTGAGACTCTTTTGAACCAGCCCTCCCCAACCGATCCCTCGATCTTGGATGAACTACCTGTCCGCCCCACCATCCAAGACCTTGACCTTCCACCAACCTTTGAAGAGGTTCATTGTGCAGTTAGGTCGCTGAAAAATAACAAGACCCCTGGCCCTGACAGTATCCCTGCAGAGATTGTTAAACAGGGAGGCTACCTCTGCACCCGTGCACTTTTCCTGTTCATCTCACACGTATGGAAGAACGAAACTGTCCCTCAGCAGTGGAGGGATGCTAACATCATCTCCATATATAAAGGCAAAGGAGACAAGTCCCTCTGTTGCAACAGCCGTGGCATTTCACTACTGGCTGTTGCTGGAAAAGTCCTGGCCAAACTCATGTTACACAGGCTGGTAAAACACATCTCAGAGGAGCTGTTGCCTGAGTCACAGTGTGGGTTTAGGAGGAATAGGAGTACTGTGGACATGGTGTTCACAGCACGGCAACTCCAAGAGAAGTGCAGGGAGCAACATCAGAACCTCTTCATAGCCTTCATCGACCTGTCAAAGGCTTTCGACACAGTCAACAGGGACATCCTATGGAACATCCTCCTGAAGTTTGGCTGTCCACGAAAGTTTGTCAACATCCTTCAAAGATTTCACGTGGGGATGATGGCACGTGTGACCATTGGAGGCCAGGAATCTGAGCCCTTCAGGGTGTGCACCGGGGTATGTCAGGGGTGCATCCTTGCTCCAGTTCTTTTTAACATCTTCCTCCTGTGTGTGACATTGCTGCTCCACAAGGAAATCAGGAAGGACAGTGGGGTTACTGTGGACTTCAGACTAGATGGAAACCTATTTAACATCCGTAGGCTCCAAGCGGTCACAAAAATGACATCGGAGCACATCATTGAGTTACAGTACGCAGATGACTGTGCAGTTGTGGCCCACACACCCGAGGCACTACAAGCTACCCTTGCAGCTGCTACAAGGGCGTATGGTAGGCTGGGGCTCTCTATAAATGTGACAAAGACTGAAGTAGTATGCCAGTGGGCATCTACTCCTCCATCTCATTCACCAACCTTCAACATCTCCGACAAACCACTTGCAACAGTGGAATCCTTCAAATACCTGGGCAGCTTTCTCTCTGACGACTGCAGCATCGACAGGGAGATGCAAAACCGGATTAAACAAGCGTCATCCTCTTTTGGCAGACTTAGGAGAAGGGTCTTTCAAAACAAAGACCTCAACCTCCACACCAAAATATCTGTCTACTTGGCAGTTGTCATCACGACTCTCCTCTACAGCTGTGAGGCGTGGACCCTGTACAGCCACCACCTCAGGATGCTTGAGGCCTTCCACATCAGATGCCTACAATGCATCCTGAGGATAACCTGGCGTGACCGAGTGCCCCATACTGAAATACTCCGCAAGACCAACTGCATCAGCATGGAGGCTACCGTCACCCAGCACCAACTTCGATGGCTCGGTCACGTCATCAGGATGCCAAAGGAGCGCTTACCGCGTAAAGTGCTGTATGGCCAGCTACATCTTGGCCGCCGCTTGGCAGGGGGCCAGAAAAAACGGTACAAAGACCAGCTGAAGACCATCATAAAGAAGTACGGCCTGAACCCGAGCCAGCTGGAAGACACTGCCGCCCAACGCTCCATCTGGCGGCAGCTCTGTCAACAAGGGGTGCAAAACCTCGAGAAGGACCGCGGTGATCGACGGACCAGAAGACGTCTGAAGAGACATGAAGCCAGTACCACACCTACACCCCCAGTCAGTGATTTCACCTGTTCTGTCTGTGGCAGACATTGTGGATCGCGGATTGGGCTTTACAGCCATAAGAAGACTCACAAGTGACAGAGGCAGGATTGTCATCATCGGACACGACGGACAACCTAAAGCAAAGTACCCACCTCTGCTCTATAGCACCTAACTTGGCTGTCTTGAGGTGGCAGAGGGGATTATCAGTCAGGACAACAAACTTTGAACCAAGCAAGTAACCCCTGAATTTTTCAGCAACTGCCCATTTTAAGGCAAGCAACTCCAACTTCATGCTACTATAATTTCGGTCATTCTTCTCAGCCTGGCGTAGTCTGCGGCTAGCATATGCTAGGACACGTCTGGTGTCACCTTGCTGCTGACACAATACAGCGCCTAATCCATGCTGACTAGCATCTGTCTCAACTACAAATGGTTGTGTGAAATCGGCAAAACCCAAAATGGGAGCAGAGGTAAGTTTTTCCTTTAACTGCTCAAAGGAAGAGTCACACTCTGGTGTCCACATATTACAAAACTGGTGACCTACTTTCCCTGTTTTTTTCACACCTGAACATTTGTTGACTAGGTCATGCAGTGGCCCGGCAATCTGTGAGAAGCCTCGAATGAATCTCCTGTAGTAACTACAGAAACCCAAGAACGACTGCAGCTCTTTGGCAGTGGTTGGGACCTTCCAGTTCTTAACAGCAGAGACCTTGGAGGGGTCAGTTCCTATACCTTCTGCTGACACCTGATGACCCAAAAACTTTACTGACTGTTGTAGAAACGCACACTTCTGCAACTTCACCTTAAGGCCCGTCTCTGCCAGTCTCTTAAACACAGTCTCAAGTCTCTCCAAATGCTGCTCAAATGTCTCTGAAAAAACCAAGATGTCATCTAGGTAGACCAGGAGTATCTGAAAAATGAGATCATTCATAGTAACTTGCATAAGTCTCTGAAATGTAGCTGGACCGTTACAAACACCAAAAGGCATTCTCACGTACTCATACAGACCAAACGGTGTAGTAAATGCAGTCTTAGTCCGATCTCTCTCATGCATAGCTACCTGGTGGTATCCGCTCGCCAGATCTATGGTCGAAAAGAACTTTGCCCCTCTCAGCGCATCAAAACTCTCATCAATTCTCGGGAGCGGGAATGCATCACGTCTTGTCTTTGAGTTGAGTTTCCTGTAATCGACACATAGCCTCAGACCACCATCTGCCTTTCTCACTAGTACTATGGGCGAAGCATAAGCACTAGAGCTTTCTTGAATGACCCCTTTTTTAAGCAGCTTGCCACTATGTTCCCTGACTTCACTGTACTGTGTGGGTGGGATTCGTCTGTATGGCTGTGTTACAGGTATGTCATCTGTCAGATGGATCTCATGTTGTACTTTGTCAGTGTGGCCTAGATCTTCATCTTCTGTTGCAAACACAAAAGAGTACTTCTCCAGTAACAAAGTCAGCTGTGCTTGCTGTTCTGGGCTACCACAGAAATTGAGCTTGCCGAGAATTTCCTGCACATCTGTCGGTGTTTCGGGGTGTTCACTGATACTCACTTGTTCAGTGTCTGCTGAGATTCTCTGGAACTGTACCTCACAAAGCTCATCACTTTTCACACAGTCTACCTGAGTCAAAACCCCTAGCCTAGTCCGTGGCCCTAGCCAGATATCTTCATCAGACATGTTCATGACTCGGACTGGAAAAATGTGATTGCCCGATGAAACCAAAGTAGGCACAACAACCAAACCTCCAGGAACGGGGACACCCACAGACTCCAGCAACAAAAAAGAACCATCCTCACTCACGGTCCTGAGTCCCCTAGCCATAACTGTAGCAGCAGATGAAGCAGGTATATGGACTACATCCTTACCAGCTACCCTAGCGAAAGAGAGTCTGTCTGTTGCATGTACTGCATGAAGATGATTAAAAGCTTCTCTCCAGTTTGAGTCAAACCTCTCCTGCAGTGTGGTGTCAAACTCAGTGTGTACTAGCTCTCTGCATTTTTTGACAATGTTCATCCCTATTAGACCTGGAACAGAGGAAGAGTGTTCAGAATCTTTAACTATCAGAAAACCTCACTCTGGGATAGTCAGACCCATGGCTTCTACGTCAAGCTCCACATAGCCCATATAGGGTATGTCTAATCCATTAGCTGCAGTGATCTTTAACCACTCAAATGCCGGGTGAATGTCTTCGCCTTTCACTGACAGGTGTTCCCTGAAAAAACTCTCAGAAATTGTACTGACCTGGCTACCAGTGTCAAGTAAGCAGGACACTGTAACACCTCGTAGTTTCACCTCAACAGTTTTACATTCTCCGACTGCACGCTCTAAGATCCTGCTTCTGTCTGGAGTCTCTTTTGGTGAGCCAGCGTCCTCCCCTCGAGTTGTGTGGCTCATGACAACTGAGGGTGCGAGTTTTCCTGCACTACATAAGAACTAGGTGTTGCGTCCCCTTGACCCCCTCTGGCCTGTGAGCATTTTCTTGCAATGTGACCTATGCCTCGACACTTGAAACAGATAGGCTGACCATCTGGTGTGAACTTTGGCTGGGGTCTAGGTCGTGGCTTGGGCACTAGGAATGTCTGTTGAGTGCTGCGCTTACTCAGTTTACCTACAGCAAAGGCTAGATCAGCGAGTGTTTTGCCTAACTCTGCTAGCTGTTTTTCCTGATGGGCTACTGCTCTCCGAACATCATTTAATGCAATACCTTGGTCATTGTTTGTTTTAATAATAGAGCACTGGGTTTCCGGAACCTCTGATGTAACTTGGTTGCTCTTTATGACCCTGGGACGATGAGACCTGCTGTCCTCCATCTCCCACAGGAGGGCCTCGTTCCTCACATCTAGAAGACTGCTCTCTGGTTTGTCCCTAACCATTTTCCTGAGTTCACGCCTGAGTGCTGCTTCTCTTAAACCCTCAATAAACCGGTCTCTGAGCACAGTTTTCTCATTAGGTATTACATCTGTGGACTGTTTCACTACAGAGCTCAAAATCTGGGATAGTGCATGGGAGTAGTCACGGAGGTCTTCTCCATCAGTTTGGTTACGGTTGTAAAAGGTCTGCAAAAGCTGTGTGGAACTGCGCTTTTCCCCAAATGCATTGCTCAGGTAAGTGTATAAATCACTGGGCCCCACTGACTGACCCCTCATGCATAGTCGCACCTCTTCCAATGCAGGGCCATGCAATAGAGATAGTATATAGTCACATTGTTCTTCTGTTGTTTGCTCTCTGTATCTTAAAACCCTTTCAACCTCTTCAATAAACTCTTCGACAGATCTCCTGTCTGTACCACACTCCCCACTAAATGCTTGGATCTGGCGTTCTCTTGGAACGTAGATGTATGAACGTGTGGGTGCACTGTTATCACTTGCTCTCTGAGCCCTTGCTTCACCATTTAACCTGGTGAGCTCATCTCGCAGTCTGGCGAGCTCTAGCATGGTGGTCTGCATTTCTTTTGTAGCACCTTCACCTATACCCGTTATGCCACCTGAGGTGTGGCCATTATCATTACGTGAACTCCCTTCAGCACCAGAATCACTAGACATAATGATATATTGATCTTTACTCAGTCCAGTATAAATGAGGATATTTAGTTCAAAACCTGGTTCAAGGATACTACAAGGACAGTCTTTAACTTGGAGCCTTGCTGAATCTTGGTCTTTGTAGCTGAAGTTAGCGCTGGAGTCCTCTGCGCTGGTACGGCTGAGTCGTGTGAAACAGGAAGCACCAGAACCTCTTAGAGGCCCTCACGTCGTCTCTCGCTGGTCACCACCTCCACAGCAGGATGGCTTCAGACTCAACACCAACGGATGTCACCAGCAATCTTCACCACTGCCGTATTTTTTTTTAAGTAAAAATAAGCCACTCTGTTGCCAATTAAAAAAAAATGTTTTAGCTACACCCCACTCCTGGTACCAAAATTATGTAGCCCGTGGAATTAGATACCACACAGGACACAATTACTTCCGGGGTTCTTGTAGCTTTAATTTTATTGTTTGAACCTTCGAATGCAGATCGTTTTACTGAGTGCATACATTCCTGTGTCTTTCGAGCAAACAGCTCATAAATGTTCACAGATGTGGCAAGTTTAACAGAAAAGATTTTAAAAAGGGAAATAATAAATACAACATACGGTGCAAAATACGGCAGTGGACTATGTACGTTAAACAGGGTTTAACAAAGACATGTGGAACTTCCTGAAGATCGCGCAACTTCTCACTCTGTCAGTTACCTTTAAACAGAATTAAAATGCATATAAAACCTTTACATCCCAAATACAATGGCATGGTGTGGCTTTATTCACGCCAACATTACCTTGTCATGCCTGCAATGGCGAACAGCGGTCGACGGCTCGCGCCCAAAATCACCGAACATCAACTCCAGTTGCGTCTAAATCAAACCATCTTGTCAAATTACCGACATACAATATTGTTTGGAATAATGTTACAGGTATATTTCACAAGATATTTACCCTTACTTACTACGGAGTCAGAGCACTGTCACACCGCAGTCTTCAGGCGCTCCACACAAGAAAAAAAAGAAAGAATACCCAAGATGCACTTGGATAACTTGCACGGAGTTACAATAAAAGTCCGCCACTGCCACTTACTGGTCAAAACATGCAATGACAACCAAAACTATAAAAATACACTCACAATCTGCCTCACAATTTAAATACATCAAATGACATTTTACATGGCTTGACAGTGTAACAATTACATATATTAACAGTTAAACTATACTAAATTTAAGTGGAAAATCATTTAACATATTTAACAGATTTACCACCCGGCTACATTATCACAACAGGTTTGGTGCCAGGGCCAAGCAGTGTCGCCCGCCATGCAGCTTCAGCGTCCAGGGAAACGCCAGGGAGCGCCGGCGAGAAGAGCAGGCTGTTGTTTATCAAGGACGCCTTATCTGGCCGGCGGCTGCTGGTCGATTCGGGCGCTCAGCGTAGCATCCTGCCTGCATCGGCCGCGGACAACATGGCCGGCGGACAAGGCCCCCCGATGGATGCCGCGAACGGCACGCCCATACGTCCCTACGGCACCAGGTATGTGGAGATGTGTTTCGGCGGGCGACGCTTCGGCTGGGACTTCGTTATGGCCGCGGTGTCGGTTCCCCTCCTGGGCGCGGACCTCCTGTGCGCCTTCAGGCTGCTGGTGGATGTTACGAACTGTCGCTTGATCGATGCTGTCTCTCGCTACATAACCGAGCACACTGGGAGGTGCAGGGACGCTCGGCCTGTCAAACATGCTCGCCGCCGGAGATAGTATCAACGACTGCTCGCAGAGTTCCCTGACCTCACCACACCTACGTTCTCATCAGCGGTGGCCAAGCATGGCGTGGAGCACCATATTGCCACCGACGGCCCCCCGGTCTGCGCACGTGCTCGGCGCCTCGATTCTGCTACCATGGAACGCCTCGGCATCGTGCGCCGCACGGACAGCCCGTGGGCCTCCCCCCTGCACATGGTTTCTAAGGCTGACGGCGGTTGGCGCCCCTGCGGCGATTTTCGTCGCCTGAACAACGCCACAACCCCTGACCGGTACCCCGTCCCGCACATACAGGACTTCTCCGGCCACCTGGCGGGGGCCACCATCTTTTCCAAAGTAGATTTGGTGCGGGGCTACCACCAGGTACTGGTCCACCCTCGGGACGTGCCCAAGACAGCGGTCATCACACTATTTGGACTCTTCGAGTTCCTGCGGACGCCCTTCGGTCTCAAGGGGGCAGCGCAGACGTTCCAGCGGCTGATGGACTCTGTGCTACGGGATATGCCATTCTTGTTTGTTTACTTGGATGACATTCTCATGGCCAGTGCATCCGCGGAGGAGCACCTGACGCAGTTCCGACAGTTGTTCGAGCAGCTCAGTGCGCATGGACTCATAGTCAACCCAGCCAAGTGCCAGTTTGGCCTGTCGTCCATCGACTTCCTCGGCCACCGCGTCTCCCCTCAAGGAGCCGTTCCGCTTCCTGCCAGAGTGGACGTCGTCGCCAGTTTTTCACGCCCCCGCGCTGTGAAGTCCCTGCAGGAGTTCTTGGGCATGGTGAACTTTTATAACAGGTTCATTCCCCATGGAGCTCACCGCATGCAGCCCTTGTACGAGGCCCTGCGGGGCAAGGAAGCCAAGGGCGAGGTAGACTGGTCCCCGGGGATGGACGAAGCTTCCGCGACGCCAAGGCTGCGCTGGCACACCCATCCCCCACTACCCTGATTGCCCTCACGACCGACGCCTCTGACTATGCGGTTGGGGCGGTGTGCGAGCAGTGGGTGGGCGGCGCCTGGCAGCCCCTTGCCTTCTTTAGCAAACAGCTTAAAGACAACGAGCGGAAGTACAGCACTTTTGACCGGGAGCTCCTGGGTCCCTTCCTCGCCACCCGACACTTCAGGTTCCTGTTGGAAGACCGCCGTTTCACTGCCTTCGTCAACCACAAGCCGCTGACATTTGCCATGGCCAAGACCTCCATGCCGTGGTACGGGCGCCAACAGCGTCAGCTCTCTGCCATCTCGGAGTTTACCACGGACATCTGGCACGTGGCTGGCAAGGACAACTTGGTCACTGACTGCCTCTCCCTGGCGGTGGCAGGGTCCGTTCACTTGGGACTCGATTACGCTGCCATGGCTGCAGACCAAACCGCTGATGCGGACATCCAGGCCTATCGGACGGCCGCTACGAGGCTGCGGTTGGAGGATGTGGTGTTTGACAGCGCCAACGCCATGCTCCTCTGTGACGTTTCCACAGGCCAACCCCGCCCCATGGTGCCCACCGACTGGCAGCGCCGTGTTTTTGACGTTATCCATGGCCTTTCCCACCCAGGTGTGAAGGCGTCCACTAAGCTGGTCGGGGCCAAGTTCGTCTGGCCCGGCCTCAGGAAGGACGTCAAGGCCTGGGCTGACTCCTGCATGGCGTGCCAGCGTTCCAAAGTACACCGTCATACCAAAGCCCCCTTGGCACCATTCCTGGTGCCCGAGAGGCGTTTTGACCATGTGAATGTGGACCTGGTGGGGCCCCTGCCCCACTCCCACGGGTTCACTCACCTTCTCACCATGGTGGACAGGACCACCAGGTGGCCGGAAGCTCGTCCCCTGTCATCAACCATGTCTACTGAGGTGGCCCGGGCGTTCATCGGGTCCTGGGTGGCTCGTTTTGGCATGCCGGCTGACCTCACCTCCGACAGGGGCCCGCAGTTCACGTCGGACCTCTGGACTGCAGTTGCGGAGGGGCTGGGGGTGAAGCTCCACCACACCACAGCGTACAACCGGCAGGGCAACAGACTTTGTGAGCGGTTTCATCGGTCTATGAAGGCTGCTCTTCGTGCCAGCCTCACGGACAGCAACTGGGTCGATCGCCTCCCGTGGGTTATGCTCGGCCTTCGCTCCACCCCCAAGGAAGACCTCCAGTCCTCGTCTGCCGATTTGGTTTACGGCCAGCCGCTGCGTGTCCCGAGTGAGTTTCTCCCGCACGCTGTGGCCCCCTGGTCTTCAGCTTCTCATCGGGCTGTGGCCTGTGATGGTGCCAACTCTTTCGCTCCGATCCCTACATCTCATCACTGCCTCCCTCAGTCCTACATCCCCAAGAATCAGCTGTCGGCCAGGTACGTCTTCATCCGCCACAACAGCCACCATACCCCCCTGCAGCCCCCTTACGACGGGCCCTTCCGCGTCCTGGAAGCAGGGTCTAAGAACTTTGTGGTGGACATGAGGGGCAAGTCGGAGCGGGTCTCGGTGGACCCTCTCAAGCCTGCCCATTTGGACCTGGGTGGGCCGGCCGAAGTGGCCCTGCCCTCGCAGCGTGGATGCCCCCCTTCTCGGGCCCTTGGCTCAGCCTTGGCCCCTGCCCGGGCTCCGGCTTGGTCCCCTGCCCCTGCCCCCGCCTCTATACCCATTCAGCGCAGCTGTTTTGGCCGCCTGGTCCGCCTCCCGAGACGTTGACTGTTTCACTGGGGACTGTTCACCTGTTGGCTGTTTGTGTTTCACTGAGTACTGATATGTTACATTACTGTTTTGCATTTTTTCGTGATGGTGAATTCTGGGGGAGCTTGTGTGGTGATACACAATTGACAATAGATTCACCAGGGGCTGCTGCTCCTTTAAGGCAGACGCTCAGAGTGCTGACGTAGGCACTGCTGAAGAGTTTTCCAGGAAGTGGAGCCATGTTTTCAGCAGCCTAGCGGTTAGCTGGTTGCCACGAGAGATTGTGCTGTATTGGTGTTGTTTTGTGTGGCAAGTGAACGGAATTGACTCGACTCGATCTCTCCGTCTCCTCATTCCTGCACTCCCACAGTAACACTGTTCTTCAGTAATATTGATCTTTTTTTCTGCTGGAACTATTTCTAGCACCAACGGTTTTGCTGCTCCGGTTACTGTAGCCTAACCAAAACATTTCTAAAGTATTAAACTCAGACTGGAGAGTTTGTCATATCATGGTAAGCATTATGTAACCAGACTCCATATGATCCAAAGGGAAAATTCACAGATTCCCACCAACCTTATCTCTGTCTGCGACAGGGGGTAGCACATGACAGTGACAGGGGTTTTTCCCATGACAGGGGTTGTTCCTGTAACAGGGGTTGTTCCCAATCGTTTCTGCATCGCTGGGGTTGTAGTGAAACCGAGATTTTTTTATGGCCACCAAGTGACGTATCGTGACGTAATTTGGCAGCCAGAGGCAGCGACGTCATGCACAACAAATCAGACTAGTCAAAATGACGTTTGCGATATCTGCAACTTTGATTCTGCCTAGTCAAACCGGAATTACAGATATCTGTAATTGTCATTTAGGATATGTGACAAGTCGAGCATCATCAACAGTGACAACAATGCAGATATCTGTAATTCAGCTTTTGACTAGACAAAATGACGTTGTTAATATCTGTGATGTTAATTCCGAATAGTCAAACATAGCTAATAAATATTAAAGGGGCTTGCCATACTCTAATACTCCAACGCTGTTGACAAAAAAAAAAGAAAAAAAAGTCTTCATCCTCTCAGCTAAGCTACGTTTCTGATGGTGGAAATGACGTCCCACAACCTTAGCGTGGATGATTTTATGCGCGATGATATATAAACTAACATGCAGTGATGCATTCTGGTACACGTAGGCACTTTGGGAAAGACTGTGACTAGGAGAGCATCGATTCCTCCATCTTCCCCATCAATATACAGTGAGGACTTTACTGCTTCAGTCCACTACATTACTGATCAGCACCGATTGCACGTTCACAAGGCCATCTGTGAAATTTCCCTGTTGTAATGCCCACAAGTAGATCATTACAAGCTGTAGTCTTTGTGACTGTGTTCTAGTCTACGTACGTCCCCTGCTGATAGGAGGATATGGTAACCAGCTAGGTAGTCAGGCACTTTTGTTCAATCAGGAAGACACCTGCCACGTGTAAATATGTCCTGAGACTTCACTAAAAGCATCGTTCACTCTAATCGTTGTCTGTCCATTTATTGATGTTATGAGAAGCACAAAACATCAAACTGGCGACGAGGATCAAACCTGTGCGACGAAAGAAAATTCCGTCGGGAGAGAGAAAAAATAGAAGAGGAAAACACTGAGTGAGTTGCTGAGGTAAACTAACGAGGACACAAACTAACTCCCAAAAATAACGTTACCATGTCGTTTGCAGGCAACGTCGCTCTCCTCCCCTATAATACAACAGAGCGCCACAGACAACTCCTCCCTCACTCAGACTGTCAGACACTGAGTTAATGGTCATTGGATTGACCCTGTCGAGTTTTGTTTCTGCTTGTTGTGTACTGCAGTAGTGCAGTATAGATAGGGTGTTATGTGCACTATGCTTGTTTATATATTTTGTTCTTATTTCTATTTCTTATTTATCTTTTATTTCTGTTTGTTTCTGTTTCTATTTTCTTATCTTGTATCTTGTTAGTTTTTAGTCAGAGCGTGAGTGAACCCAATTTTCCCCTCGGGGATAAATAAAGTATTCTGATTCTGATTTTGATTCTGATACTGAAAGCGATCCCAGTGCTTTTGGACCACGATGGACAAAATGGGTACAAAGGTTTGAAAATTATACCATAGCTATGAACATTACTGGAGATGCTAGGCTAAAAGTATTGCTGTTGCACTTAGCGGGAGAACGGGTGCATGATATCTATAATACTGTGGCACTCGAGGCAGACAAGTATGCAGATATTAAACAGAAGCTTACAGGATATTTTCTCCCAAAAAGAATGTCCAGTATCAAGTCTACATATTCAGAAAAGCAGTGCAGCAACCAGGAGAAAATTTGAATAGCTACCACACCAGGCTATGCATGCTAGCAAAGAACTGACTATGAGTTTACAAACATAGATTTTGAAATTAAAGCACAACTAATATAGAGCTGCACATCATCCAGGCTTCGCAGGAAGGCACTAAGAGAGCCCGACATAACACTAAATGGACTTCTGGACCACGGGAGAACTCTAAAACTGTCTGAAATGCAGGCTGTGGGCATAGAACAGGGTACAGCTGCTACAGTGAATGTGGTGCATCAGAAGGCTCAAAACAAGCCATCAGCTGGAAATGTTACGCCCAGTGAGAGGCAAACCAAACAACCAGTGTATGAATTGTGGAGGCAAATACCCACATGAAGAGGACTACCCAGCTAAAGGCAAGCTATGCAGAGCATGTGGTAAACAAAACTACTTTGCATGACCGTGCCGCTCAAAACTCAGAGGTAAGGACACAAAGCAATATAAAGACAACAGTAAACAACAGAATGCACGTCAGAGAGTACACCATGTGACCAGCACTACACCCAGTGAAATTAACAAGCCAGATTCATCCAGCAGTGATGATGAATATGTGTTCGTAGTAAACACAGAGACTGCAAAACCACCACAGACCAACATTAAGATAAACAATCTCAGTGTGTCAGTCTTGATAAGACTTGGGGGCCACAGCGAACATCATCAGTGAAGCAACATTCAACAAACTAAAGCCATGCCCACAACTTAGGCCAACTGTGACGGAAATTACCCTTATTGCTCCAAAATCCCTCTCCCTGTTGTTGGTGCATTCAAAGGAAATGCAGAAAAAAGGAAACAAACAGTCTCAAGGCATGTTCTATGTGATTCAAGGGGACAGTTCCTCCATACTAAGCTATGACACATCTATGGAGCTAGGACTGATCAAGATAGTGACCTCCCTGTCACCCACACCAACCAGCAGGACAGTTGCAGATGATCTTATTGACAGCTACCTAGAGCTGTTTGATGGAATTGGCAAGCTGAAAGACTTCCAGGTTAAGCTCCATATCAACCTCAATGTCCAACCCACATGCCAACCTCACAGGCATGTGCCATTCCATATAAGGCAGAAAGTGGAACATGAACTGTGAAAGCTGGAAACAGATGACATAATTGAGACAGTATCAGGTCCCACACCATGGGTCTCTCCCATTGTCACACCCCTGAAACCAAAAGACCCAGATAAAGGGAGAATCTGCGTGGACATGTGTCAAGCAAACACTGCCATCGAATATGAACATCACATCACACCCATCATGGATGATGTTATTCATTAACTGAATGGAGCCACTGTGTTTTCTAAGCTGGATCTGACAGCAGGGTACCACCAGCTAGAGCTGCACCCTGACAGCAGGTATATATACCACCACCTTGGTTTGAGATGATATAAACGCCTGTACTTCGGCCTCTCATCAGCTGCAGAGGTGTTTCAGAACACAATCTGCCAGACTCTCCAAGGTCTCAGAGGAGTGAAAAATCTGAGTGATGACATCATCGTTTATGGTACCTCACAGTCTGAGCATGACAGTGCCCTCAGAGCAGTGTTACAGAGGCTCAAAGAGAGCGGCCTCACACTCAACCGAAAGAAATGCGAATTCAACAAGTCCAAAAGTAGTATACTTTAGTGTATTAGAAATATAATCTATGTATACTAAAGTTAGTACAAGTATACTTTTACTTTTTGTGCTTAATTTAAATTATTTTTAAAATGTACTTTTAAAAAGTGCACTTTGAAATAGATGTCATTAACAACTGAAGTTGTACTCAAGGAGTAGTTGAGTACACTTTAGTATACTTGAAAGCGACAACAAAGTACAAAGAACATGAAAGTGTACTTAGTACATTCTTTGAAAAGTATAATTTAAGTATGATATTTTTTCACCTGGGAGGCTAGACTTCTTTGGATTCATCTTTTCTGCTGATGACACCTCAGCAGACCCCAAAAAGGTAGCAGGTATACAGCAGGCCAGCAACCCAAAGGATCCAGGTAAAATCAGGAGTCTACTCGGGATGGCTAATTACTGTTTTCGATTTATCAAAGGCTTTGCCTCTATCTCTGCACCACAGCGCAAACTCATGTAACCCATGTGTTTTTCCCCTACATAGAAAAGGTTAATATCCCCTTGTATTATTTCCCATGATTTTACTTATTTACTTGTAATACCCCCTATTGCCAAAAGAGGACGCAGCAGACCACATATGTAGGTCACTTTTCCGATGTCTCGTCAGTCTGGACTTGATCAGCAAAGCAGATTTCGGTGGACGACGTCAATCCAGACATCGACAAAGATTTAAGATAAAGATAACCCCTTAACTTCGAGTTTGTTTCATAAAACCTGTTGTATTAACACAGGAGAAGTGTCCGACTGTGAACAGTACACCCTTTATTGTTTTCTTTCCGAGTTTAATCGAGCGAAAGCTCTGGTGAGTTACAATTTTTCCTCATGTCACGAGTCATGCTAGCTAAAATATTGGGTGCTTCATGTATTGCTAGCTCATGAAACGACAGCGCTGTTAGTTTTCTTTTACTGATTTCGTGATATATTCACAATGCCCAGGTGGCCTTCATGCGCCGTATTCAAAACACGTGCACGGAGAGCAGCTGGGACCACTGTGCAAAACCCACGTGCCACGCAGGTGTCGTTCCAGCAGGAGAGCTCCTGTCTGACTCGGGCGAACGCAGCCAGCTCCTCTGGGACCTTGTGAGGCCAGCCGTTCTGGATGTAGGTGCGGAGCTGGGAGAGGACAGGGTCCTGTTCGGAGGCTGCCCTCAGCTCCTGCAGAGAGACAGTGGCCTGGAGGGGTGTGTGTAGCATTTGGACAATGTCCTTTTCCACACAGTCAGTGTCCGTCTGTGGAGCTGGGGTGGAGACAGAGCGAGAGAGCAGGTCGGCGACAACATTGTCTCTGCCTGGGGTGAACTGCAGGCTGAAGTTGTACTGGCGGAGGCGGTCAGACCAGCGGTGCAGCCTCAGGGGTTTGTGGCCTGTCCCAGATGTGGACAGCAGCGCTGTCAGGGCCTGGTGATCTGTCCTGAGGGTGAAGGAGCGGCCATAGAGGTAGAGGTGCCACCTTTCACAAGCCCAGATACACGCTCACCCACGGAGTACCGCTGCTCGGTCAGGTTGAGGGCACGGGAGGCGAAGGCGATGGGCTTCTCCACACCGTTCTGGGTTTGAGACAGCACAGCCCCTATCGCTGTGGCTGATGCGTCACAGGTCACAAAGGTGGAGTTGGAGATGTCGAAGTGAGCCAACACTGGTGGTGAAGTCAGTTGAGTCTTGAGATCACGCACAGCGTCACTGCATGCCTTTGACCACACCCATGGCTCGTCCTTACGCAGCAGCTGGCGCAGGGGGGCTGTGGTCGCAGAGTACTGGGGAAGAAACCTCAGGTAGTAACTTGTCATACCCAGGAAGGAGGCGACCTGGGCGGCCGAGCTGGGCTCAGGGATGGCCTGAATGGCGTCCACGTTGGATTGTAGTGGAGTTACACCGCTCGCTGACAGCCGGAACCCCACGAAGTCGATGGCTGGCACAGAGAGGACACATTTCTCAGCATTGAGAGTTAGCTTGTGCTTGGACAGGGCTGCGAAGACCATGTTAAGGCGCTTGTCGTGGATTTCACTGGTGGGCCCGTGTACCACTATATCGTCCAGATAAATGGCCACGCCCAGTATGCCAGCCAGCACGGAGACCATGATTTTCTGGAAGCAGCTAGGGGCGGAGCTGAGACCGAAAGGCATCCTGGTGTAGCGATACACTCCTGCATGTGTCACAAAGGCTGTGAGGTTTCGGCTGCTGGGGTGGAGGGGCACCTGTAAGTACCCCTGTCTGAGGTCGAGCTTGGAGAACACCTCAGAGCCATAGAACTGAGCAGTGAGTTCTTCTGAGGTGGGCAGTGGATACTTATCAGGGACCACTGCCTTATTTACTGCACGTAGATCGACGCAGACACGCAGGCCCCCCGACTTCTTCTTAGCCACCACGAGGTTTGAGACCCAACGTGACGCGTCCACCGGTTCAATGATGCCAGCTTCCAGCAGTTGTTGCAGCTCGGCGGAGACCCCATCACGGAAAGCCAACGGGATGCGGCGCAGTGGTTGGATGACAGATTTCACAGCAGGGTTGAGGAGAGGTTGATGGGTGAAGGCGGAGAGGCAGCCCAGCCCCATAAACAGCGATGGCCACTTCTGCTGCCAAGGTGTGGCGACAGTCAGGATTGCTGCCCCCCTTGTGTCTAAGAAGGAGAACCCCAGAGCGGAGAACAGGTCCAGGCCCATCAGGTTGGCCCCACGGCGTGCCACATGAAAAACTGCATTGGGCACCAGCTTGGTTCCATAGCGGACAGTCAGTTGGAGAGAGCCAACCAGATCGATTTTGGAGTCACCATACCCACAGAGGACAGCTGAGGGTGCGGACAGTGGCAGTGAATCGAAAAATTGACTGTAGGTATCAACATTCAGGAGAGACACACTTGCACCGGTGTCCAACAGCAGGGGGATGCACACATCATTAATGTTGACTGTGCATGATTTGAATGACACTAGCCCAGAGCTCACCTTGTGAATGACGGCGGTTGAAGACTGGGGGGTGTGGCCCTCTGACCCAGCCGGGGAAGATCGACAGACGTTGGCAAAGTGATTGTGCTTACCGCAGCTACGGCATGTCTGGCCACGGGCAGGGCAGTTCTGAGCCCTTGAAACATGAGACCGAGACCCACAGTTACCACAGGACTGTTGAGGGCGGGGCCGAGAACGCCGTCGTTGCAGTTGCAAGACGTCCCCAGTGGAGTCGGCGCCCGCCTCGCTCTGGTTGGGTTGCGTCCCGAGGGGCAGCCGTGAGTAGAGGGAGGAGTCGTTGGCAGCTTGACTGGAGGTGGCCACTTGCTGTGTATTTAGCATAGCAGCACACTCAGCTGCTCCCTCAACCTGTAGTGCGATGGTAATTGCTCTGGACAGCAGCAGATCGTCTTTTTCCAGCAGGAGAGTCTCACGCACCTTTGCGTTGTTGGTGTGTTCGATTAGCTGGTCGCGAACCATCTCGTCCTGAAGCGCGCCAAACTTGCATGAGCTAGCTAGCCCTCGCAAATTAGCTACGTACTGCCGCACAGACTCACCAGGCAGTTGGTGTCGCTGACGGAATATAAATTGCCGAAGGAGGGCACTCTGTGGAGCAGCGAAATGGGTGCTCATAAGTCCCACAGCTTCGGCAAAGCTTGTGACGTTCGCCAGAGACCCGAGCACACGATGGCCCTCTGCTCCCAAGCAGTGTAGCAACAGAGCCGTCTTCCTAGCCTGGCTCACGTCGTCGAGCCCTGAGGCGATGATGTAATTTTCAAAACTATGTAGCCAGCGAGTCCATGGTACCGGAGGCTCGCCAGGTAATGCCAGGAAGGGGGCAGGTGGTGGGAGAGAGATATCAGCCATCCTCGTCGCCAATATTGTATT